>NC_053027.1:484212345-484893266 GCF_003073215.2 Triticum urartu
TTGCTCCATTATACGTATCCGGTATCTCTACTCAGAGCTATCCGGATAGGTGTTAAGCTTGCATCGACGTAACCCTTTACGACGAACTCTTTTACCACCTCCATAATCGAGAAAATTCCTTAGTCCACTAGTTACTAAGGATAACTTTGACCGCTGTCCTGTGATCCATACTTGGATCACTCTTGTACCCCTTGACTGACTCATGGCAAGGCACACTTCAGGTGCGGTACACAGCATAGCATACTGTAGAGAGCCTATGATAAAAGCATAGGGGACGACCTTCGTCCTTCCTCTTTCTTCTGCCGTGGTCGAGTTTTAAGTCTTAACTTCATACCTTACAACTCAGGCAAGAACTCCTTCTTTGACTGATCCATCTTGAACACCTTCAAGATCATGTCAAGGTATGTGCTCATTTGAAAGTACCATTAAGCGTTTTGATCTATCCTTATAGATCTTGATGCTCAATGTTCAAGTAGCTTAATCCAGGCTTTCCATTGAAAAACACTTTCCAAATAACCCTATATGCTTTCCAGAAATTCTACGTCATTTCCGATCAACAACATATATTCATCAGAAATTCTATAGCGCTCCCACTCACCTCTTTGGAAATACAAGTTTCTCATAAACTTTGTATAAACCCAAAATCTTTGATCATCTCATCAAAGTGTACATTCCAACTCCGAGATGCTCACTCCAGTCCTTAGAAGGATTGCTGGAGCTTTGCATCCTTATTAGCATCTTTTCAGAATTGACAAAACCTTTCGGTTGTATCACATACAACCTTTCCTCAAGAAAATCGTCGAGGAAACAATGTTTTGACATCCTATCTGCAAGATTTCATAAATAATGTAGTGACTGCTAATACAATTCCAACAGACTCTTAGCATCGCTACGGGTGAGAAAGTCTCACCGTAGTCAACTCCTTGAACTTGTCGGAAAACATCTTAACGACAAGTCGAGCTTTCTTAACGGTGATACTTACCATCATTGTCCGTCTTCCTTTTAAAATCCATCTGTACTCAACAGCCTTACGACCATCAAGTAGTTCTTCCAAAGTCTACACTTTGGTTTCATACATGGATCCTCTCTCGGATTTAATGGCCTTGAGCCATTTATCGGAATCCGGGCCCACCATCGCTTCTCCATAGCTTGTAGGTTCATTGTTGTCTAGCAACATGACTTCCAAGACAGGATTACGTACCACTCTGAAGTAGTACGCATCCTTGTCATCCTACGAGGTTTGGGAGTGACTTGATCCAAAGTTTCATGATCACTATCATAAGCTTCCACTTCAATTGGTGTAGGTGCCACAGGAACAACTTCCTATGCCCTACCACACACTAGTTGAAGAGATGGTTCAATAACCTCATCAAGTCTCCACCATCCTCCCACTCAATTCTTTTGAGAGAAACCTTTCCTCGAGAAAGGACCCGATTCTAGAAACAATCCTTTATTGCATTCGGATCTGAGACAGGAGGT
Organism: Triticum urartu; assembly: GCF_003073215.2. Taxonomy (NCBI): domain Eukaryota; kingdom Viridiplantae; phylum Streptophyta; class Magnoliopsida; order Poales; family Poaceae; genus Triticum; species Triticum urartu. The sequence continues at coordinate 484,213,825 of NC_053027.1, forward strand.
ATACCCAACTATTTTTGGGTGTCCTATGAAGATGCATTTATCCGCTTTGGGTTCGAGCTTATCAGCCTGAAACTTTTTCACATAAGCGTCACAGCCCCAAACTTTTAAGAAATGACAGCTTAGGTTTCTCTAAACCATAGTTCATACGGTGTCATCTCCTCGGAATTACGTGGTGCCCCTTTTTAAAGTGAATGTGGTTGTCTCTAATGCCTAACCCATAAACTATTGTGGTAATTCGATAAGAAACATCATGGTATGCATCATATCCAATAGGGTGCAGTTATGATGTTCGGACACACCATCACACTATGGTGTTCCAGGCTGTATTAGTTGTGAAACAATTTCCACAATGTCTTAATTCTGTGCCAAACTCATAATTCAGATATTCATCTCTATGATCATATCATAGATATTTTATCCTCTTGTCACGACGATCTTTCAACTTCACCCTGAAATTACTTGAACCTTTCAATAATTCAGACTCGTGATTCATCAAGTAAATATACTCAACATCTACTCAAATCATCTGTGAAGTAAGAACATAACGATATCCACTACACGCCTCAGCACTCATTGGACTGCACACATCAAAAATGTATTACTTCCAACAAGTTGCTTTCTTGTTCCATTTTACTGAAAACGAGGCTTTCAGTCATCTTGCCCATGTGGTATGATTTGCATGTCTCAAGTGATTCAAAATCAAGCGAGTACAAAACGGTCCATTTGCATGGAGTTTCTTCATGCATACACACCAATAGACATGGTTCGCATGTCTCAAACTTTTCAAAAATGAGTGAGTCCAAAAGATCCATCAACATGGAGCTTCTTCATGCGTTTTATACCGATATGACTTATGTGGCAGTGCCACAAGTAGGTGGTACTATCATTACTATCTTTTGGCATGAACATGTGTATCACTACGATCGAGATTCAATAAACCATTCATTTCAGGCGTAAGACCATTGAGGGTATTATTCAAATAAACAGAGTAACCATTATTCTCCTTAAATGAATAACCGTATTGCGATAGACATAATCCAATCATGTCTATGCTCAACGCAAACACCAATCTCGATGCGATGCTTGATCATATCAACATTGGAAATACTTCCAACACATATCGTCAGCTCACCTTTAGCTAGTCTCTGTTTATTCCGTAGCTTTTATTTCGAGTTACTAACACTTAGTAACCGAACCGGTATCTAATACCCTGGTGCTACTAGGAGTACTAGTAAAAGGACACATTAACATAATGTATATCCAATATACTTCTATCGACCTTGCCAGCCTTCTAATCTACCAAGTATCTAGGGTAATTCTGCTCCAGTGGCTGTTCCCTTTATCACAGAAGCACTTAGTCTCGGGTTTGGGTTCAACCTTGGGTTTCTTCACTAGAGCAGCAGCTGATTTGCCGTTTCATGAAGCATCCCTTTGTTCCCTTGCCCTTCTTGAAACTAGTGGTTTTACCAACCATCAACGATTGATGCTCCTTCTTGATTTCTACTTTTGTGGTGTCAAACATCGTGAATATCTCAAGGATCATCATATATGTCCCTGATATATTATAGTTCATCACGAAGCTCTAGCAGCTTGGTGGTAATGACTTCGGAGAAACATCACTATCTTATCTGGAAGATTAACTCCCACTCGATTCAAATGATTGTTGTACTCAGACAATCTGAGCACAAGTTCAACAATTGAGCTTTTCTCCCTTAGTTTGCCGGCTAAGAAAATCGTCGGAGGTCTTATACCTCTTGACGTGGGCACGAGCCTGAAATTCCAATTTCAGCCCTCAAAACATCTCACATGTTTCGTGACGTTTCAAAAACGTCTTTGGTGCCTCAACTCTAAACCGTTTAACTGAACTATCATGTAGTTATCAAAACGTGTATGTTAGATGTTCGCAACATCCACACACAACGTTCGAGGTTTAGCACACTGAGCGGTGCATTAAGGACAGAAGCCTTCTAAGAAGCAATGAGGACAATCCTCAGTTTACGGACCTAGTCCGCATAATTGCTACTATCAACTTTCAACTAATTTTCTCTAGGAACATATCTAAACAGTAGAACTGAAACGCGAGCTACGACATAATTTGCAAAATCCTTTTTGACTATGTTCAGGATAATTAAGTTCATCTTATGAACTCCCACTTAGATAGACATCCCTCTAGTCATCTAAGTGATTACATGATCCGAGTGAACTAGGCCGTGTCCGATCATCACGTGACACGGACTAGTCAACGTCGGTGAACATCTTCATGTTGATCGTATCTTCTATACGACTCATGCTCGACCTTTCGGTCTTCTGTGTTCCGAGGCCATGTCTATGCACATGCTAGGCTCGTCAAGTCAACCTAAGTGTATTGCGTGTGTAAATCTGTCTTACACCCGTTGTATGTGAACGTAAGGATCTATCACACCCGATCATCACGTGGTGCTTCGAAACGACGAACTGTAGCAACGGTGCACAGTTAGGGAGAACACTTCTTGAAATTTTAATGAGGGATCATCTTATTTACTACCGTCGTTCTAAGCAAATAAGATGTATAAACATGATAAACATCATATGCAATCAAATAATAGTGACATGATATGGCCAATATCATATAGCTCCTTTGATCTTCATCTTGGGGCTCCATGATCATCTTGTCACCGGCATACTCATCGACATGTAAGTTGTGATTCCTTTGAAAAGAACATGATCAATCTCATACATCACATATATCATTCATCACATCCTTTTGGCCATATCACATCACATAGCATACCCTGCAAAAACAAGTTAGACGTCCTCTAATTGTTGTTTGCATGTTTTACGTGGCTGCTATGGGTTTCTAGCAAGAACGTTTCTTACCTACGCAAAACCACAACGTGATATGCCAATTGCTATTTACCCTTCATAAGGACCCTTTTCATCGAATCCGATCCGACTAAAGTAGGAGAGACAGACACCCGCTAGCCACCTTATGCAACTAGTGCATGTCAGTCGGTGGAACCTGTCTCACGTAAGAGTACGTGTAAGGTCGGTCCGGGCCGCTTCATCCCACGATACCGCCGAATCAAGATAAGACTAGTAACGGCAAGCATATTGAACAAAATCAACGCCCACAACTACTTTGTGTTCTACTCGTGCATAGAATCTACGCAATAGACCTAGCTCATGATGCCTGTTGGGGAACGTAGCAGAAATTCAAAATTTTCCTACGTATCACCAAGATCTATCTATGGAGAGACTAGCAACGAGGGGAAGGAGAGTGCATCTACATACCCTTGTAGATCGCTAAGCGGAAGCGTTCAAGTGAACGGGGTTGATGGAGTCGTACTCGTCGTGATTCAAATCACCGATGATCCTAGCGCCGAACGGACGGCACCTCCGCGTTCAACACACGTACGGAACGGAGACGTCTCCCATGCCTTGATCCAGCAAGGAGGAGGGAGAGGTTGATGGAGATCCAGCAGCACGACGGCGTGGTGGAAGTAGCGGGATTCCAACAGGGCTTCGCTAAGCGCTGCGGGAGGAGGTAGATGTGTACGGGAGGGAGAGGGAGGCGCCAGGCCTTAGATTGGTTTGCTCCTCCTTTTCCCCACTATATATAGGGCCAAGGGAGAGGGGGAGGCGCAGCCCTTGCCCCTTCCTCCAAGGAAGGGTGCGGCCAAGGGTGGGGAGGAGTCCATCCTCCCCAAGGCACCTCGGAGGTGCCTTCCCCCTTTAGGACTCTCCCCTTTTTTTCTCTCTTGGAGCATGGGCCTCTTGGGGCTGGTGCCCTTGGCCCATATAGGCCAAGGCACACCCCCTACAGCCCATGTGGCCCCCCGGGGCAGGTGGCCCCACCCGGTGGACCCCCGGGACCCTCCGGTGGTCCCGGTACAATACCGATGACCCCGAAACTTGTCCCGATGGCCGAAATAGCACTTCCTATATATAATTCTTTACCTCCGGACCATTCCGGAACTCCTCGTGACGTCCGGGATCTCATCCGGGACTCCGAACAACTTTTGGGTTACCGCATACTAATATCTCTATAACCCTAGCGTCACCGAACCTTAAGTGTGTAGACCCTACGGGTTCGGGAGACATGCAGACATGACCGAGACGTTCTCCGGTTAATAACCAACAGCGGGATCTGGATACCCATGATGGCTCCCACATGTTCCACGATGATCTCATCGGATGAACCACGATGTCAAGGACTTAATCAATCCCGTATTCAATTCCCTTTGTCTATCGGTATGTTACTTGCCCGAGATTCGATCGTCGGTATCCAATACCTTGTTCAATCTCGTTACCGGCAAGTCTCTTTACTCGTTCCGTAACACATCATCCCGTGATCAACTCCTTGGTCACATTGCGCATATGATGATGTCCTACCGAGTGGGCCCAGAGATACCTCTCCGTTTACACGGAGTGACAAATCCCAGTCTCGATTCGTGCCAACCCAACAGACACTTTCAGAGATACCTGTAATGCACCTTTATAGTCACCCAGTTACGTTGTGACGTTTGATACACCCAAAGCATTCCTACGGTATCCGGGAGTTGCACAATCTCATGGTCTAAGGAAATGATACTTGACATTAGAAAAGCTATAGCATATGAACTACACGATCTAGTGCTATGCTTAGGATTGGGTCTTGTCCATCACATGATTCTCCTAATGATGTGATCCCGTTATCAACGACATCCAATGTCCATGGTCAGGAAACCGTAACCATCTATTGATCAACGAGCTAGTCAACTAGAGGCTTACTAGGGACATGGTGTTGTCTATGTATCCACACATGTATCTGAGTTTCCTATCAATACAATTATAGCATGGATAATAAACGATTATCATGAACAAGGAAATATAATAATAACTAATTTATTATTGCCTCTAGGGCATATTTCCAACACCTTTATGTGCAGGCGGCTGAGGCTTCGGTGGCTAGCCGAACTGATGGGTTTACCGAGCTAAAGCGGCAACTTGATGCGGCCGATGCCGATATCATGCTTGTCAACCAGCGTCTTGACGAGGCACAGGGTAAGTGATTTCTCTGGTGATTTTCACATAATAAGAGGAGCATGATGCCAGTATCTTTAATATGTTGTGACTGCAGATGGAGCTTCCACCATGGAGACCCTTCGGGCGGAGCTTGCCCGAGCCAAGGAACAAGCAAGGAGTAGCAATGCGGCCGCTCTAAAGGCGGTCGAAGAGTTGAGGGCCGAACAGGTCGCGCATTGCGAGAGCAAGGAAAGAATGGCCAAAATGGATGTAGAGTTAAAAGATGCCGCTGACCATTACCAGCTTCTTCAAGAAGAAAGCCGAGCGAGGGCGACGAACCTGGAGAAGGCCCTGGTAGCTGCCAAGGAAGCCCGCTCCAAAATTAGAGCGACGAAGGAGGAGCTGCATCAAGCTGCAGATATCGTGTCTGGGAAGCCCTTCTTGTTGCGGACTAAATTCAGAGATCCGAAGTATGCTCCTCTTGACCGACTATGGAGTTCTGCAGACGCCTACGTGGATTTGGCTGCAAGTGTTGCTGATGCGGACGAGTACTTCAAGGATCAGAAATATCACAAAGTGGAAAAGCTGTTCTGGTCACAGTTTCATGCTCCAGTCCGTCCGCTGTTGTTGAATGAGCGAATGGCCGAGTGGGCCGAGCTCCATAGGTTGTCCGAACTTGCCATGAGGTCCATTGTGGATAATCTGTGGCCGGGAGGGCCAAGGCCGAATAGCTATTTTAGTTTAGTGCAACAATTCCTTGGTGTTGTGCCGCACATCAATGCTATGAAGAGATTGGTGTGCATAGAGGGTGCGCGGATGGCCTTTGCCCATGTCAAGACATACTGGGCAGAGATGGAGGCCACCACTGTTGCAACACAGGGTTCGGCCATAGGCCGAGTGGCTGCCAAGCACTACTTTGAAGAAGTTCTAGAAGGCGCTCGTTCGATAGAGGCTCAGTGCTCGAAGAATATTATGTTCTAGTGACATGTACTTCCATTGTAAAAACAATGTTTTATTGAGTTATCAAGGCTGTATTTATACTTTTGCCCGAAAGTACTATGATGCCTCCTGTGCGGCCGTTTATGTATATGTGTATATAACCTAAAAGTTTGCAGTCATCGGCTTCCTCCCCCACGCATATAATGCTGGGGTGTTCGCAGAAAACGTGAATCCACACTTGATCCAACGTCTTGGTCCATTAAGGAGGTGGTAGCGCAGCGAACGAGGCAATCGAACTATATTGCTTAACACTTTCACTTAGCCATAGGAGTTTGATAGTGGGGCTACTATATAGCCCCTGGTACTCTGCGCTCGTCCGAATACGGGGCGCATACGTACATGACCGGGAAACGGCCCTTCATTAATGCGGAGGAATCCCGAAGATTCCGCTGAGTCATCGAGTGGTTGACCAGTCTCTCGCTATATCATGACAGTCAGTTTCGGCTTTCTCTACTGAGGTGCTCATCCAGATGAACCAGGGCAAAATCATAGTAGTTCTTCCAGTGCTACCTTAGCCGATATAACGGAACGTAAGGTACCAAAACGTGGGAGCCGGGCAAACCCAACATTTGACCAAAGACATGATTCGGAGCTGATGCATATAGGGCCAAACTTGCGACGCCGAACACTCCCTGAGGTGTTCGGTCTTTATAACATATACCAGGCTAAACAATGCCCTTAATAATAAACCCCATGTGTCCAGGTACGTGTAATATCCTGACGTGGCCACATGCCAATAACGTCAGCATCCTTCTTGGTTGTGTGGAGTATCCGGAGGATGTGAGCAACAAAAGACAGTAAAAAAGGTTTACACGGGGTCTTAATCTAAAAAGAAACCTTTGGGCGGGTCCCTGCTGCACGTCTGCGCCTGTATCTCCGTTGTGCCATGTCCTGGACGGGTGTAGCACGATTTTCATCTGTAAAAGGAAAGAACTTAGGTGAAAGTTGTTGTGCCAAAAAAAAGAATTGGTTATTATCAATGAACTATCAAAATTCAAGAGAAGTCGAGTTGAGCCGGGCTGGCCCTGATTACATGCGGGAAGCCCCTGGTATCGTCTATGAGGGTTTGATCATCAAACCAATCTCATGTATATGTGGTGGAGCGCCGGACTCGTCTAACCATGTCTGTGGTCTTGACGGCCTGTCATTTTTTTCTGGTTGGTGAGGCCGTCTAGTTCGCGGCTGTTAAAGCCGCCGCATCCTCTTCCGCACGTAAAAAACGTTCGGTATTTCCGCTAACTGTGATGATGCCACGTGGACCGGGCATCTTAAGCTTGAGAAAAGCATAATGCGGTATTGCATTAAAATGAGCGAAAGCCGTTCTTCCGAGTAGTGCTTGATAGCCACTTCGGAATGGAGCGACGTGGAAAGTTAACCTTTCGCTTCGGAAGTTATCGGGAGAACCGAATACAACCTCTAGCAGTAGAGAGCCTGTACAGCGGGCCTCTTGGCCTGGTATTACTCCCTTGAAGGTAGTATTACTGTGGCTTATTTGTGTCGGGTCTATCCCCATTTTGCGGACTGTGTCCTGATATATCAGATTTAGATCGCTGCCGCCGTCCATGAGGACTCGTGTGAAATGGTACTCATTTATTATTGGGTCTAACACCAAGGCCGCCAGTCCTTCGTGCCAGATACTTGTCACGTGATCCCTACGATCAAAAGTGATCGGGCAGGCCAACCAAGGGTTGAACCTAGGGGTGACGGGCTCTATGGCGCGTGTGTCTTGGAGTGCATGCTTGCTTCTCCTCTTCGTCACATGGATCACGTTTACCGTTTTAACCTCTGGGGGGAACTTTTTCTGTCCTCCGGTACTTTGCTGTCGAGGTTCATCCTCGTCTTCGCTTGGTGTCTCTTCCCCTTTGTGTTCGGCGTTTAGCTTACCGGCCTGCTTGAAGACCCAACATTCTCTGTGGGTGTGATTTGCAGGTTTGTCGGGGTGCCGTGAATCTGAAAGAGCTTGTCAAGAATCTTGTTTAGGCCAGATGGTCCTTCTCTGTTGCCTTTGAAAGGCTTTTTCCGCTGACCTGATCGAGAGCCCCTGAATCCGGCGTTTACCGCCGTATTATCTGGGCTACCTTCTTTATTTCGATGCTTGTTTTTGTTGTGTCGTGGTTTTCCATTGCCATCCCTGGCTTCGGATGTGCTTGGGTCGCTGGTGCTGCTACGGGCCAACCAGCTGTCTTCGCCCACGCAAAAGCGGGTCATGAGGCTTGTTAGGGCTACCATTGTTCTCGGTTTTTCTTGGTCGAGGTGTCTGGCAAGCCATTTGTCTCGGACACTGTGTTTAAAAGCTGCTAAGGCTTCGGCGTCCAGACAATCGACGATTTAGTTCTTCTTGGAGAGGAACCTGTTCCAAAGCTTTCGGGCGGACTCTCCGAACTATTGGATTATATGACTTAAATCGTCTGCATCCGGAGGTCCGACATAAGTCCCTTAAAAATTAGCCTGAAATGCATCCTCGAGCTCCTCCCAACTTCCAATTGAGTTTTCGGGGAGGCTTTTCAGCCAGTGCTGAGCTGGCCCTTTAAGCTTGAGGGGCAAGTATTTAATGGCATGGATATCGTCTCCGCGAGCCATATGAATATGGAGGATAAAGTCCTCGATCCAGACTCCAGGGTCTGTGGTCCCGTCGTACGCCTCTATGTTCACTGGTTTGAATCCTTCTGGGAATTCGTGATCTAGCACCTCATTGGTGAAACATAGGGGGTGTGCGGCACCCCTGTATTGGGATATGCCATGGTGTTCGAACGGTTGTAGTATTCGGTTTTGATTTTGTGCCGGAGCGCGCTTCCTAGATCCATAGATGGATCTGGTCGCGCCGGATTTTTGGCGCAAGTTCTCACGTAGATCGTGTGTTGAGTTATGTGCGACTTTGTTAGCCGCTCTATCGCGGTCACATGGTGGTGGATCCGGCCGGTTGGCCGTATCATTTTTCGACTGTGTGGGCTCTAAGGCCTCATGGTCGAATTCAGGTAATAGCTTGCGCTTTTGATAGCTATTTGTATGGTAACTTCCACCATACTTTGTTTCGTTGTCGAGCACTTTGTTCCACCTGCTGTTGAGCGTATCTTGTGTGGCCTTAAGCCTTTGCTTCTGCTTCTTTAGGCTCCTCGCTGTGGCAATAAGCCTTCTGCGGAGGTTCTCTTGCTCCAAGTGCGTTTCCGGGATGATGTGTGCATCTTCGTCTGGACTGTTTTCCTCCCCAGACGGGGTTTGATGAGGTTTATCCTTGGCGTCGCCGTGTTCGAACGCCGGATCCGCACTATGTTCGCTGTTTGCATCTTGATCGTGCTCTGCCACCGGGGCGGTGCAGTCATCGTTTCTTCTAGAGTCGACTGGACTGTTATTTCCTCTTGCGCTGTTATCGCTTTTTTTGCTATGGCGGGACTTAGAGCGGTGCCGCTGACGTCGGCGCTTGGGTTGCTTGGAGGGGGCATCCTTCGCTGTCTCTTCTCCATTGCCCTCTTTGGGTGTATCCACCATGTATATGTCATGTGATGAAGTAGTTGTCCGGCGCCCTGTGGGCGCTGGTTCCTGTTCGTCTCCTGCATCTTCGTTCATGCCGTCGATGTCTTCGGAGTCGAAGTTAAGCATGTCGGTTAAATCGTCGACAGTGGCTACTAAGTGGGTGGTGGGTGGGCAGCGAATTTCTTCGTCGTCCGCATCCCATTCTAGTCGGACATAGTTCGGCCAAGGTTCTCCTGACAGGGAGAGACACCTTAATGAATTTAGCACATCGCTGAAAGGTGAGTGCTGAAAGATATCCGTGGAGGTGAACTCCATGATCGGCGCCCAGTCGGGTTCGACGGGCACGGATGTAAGCGGCTCGGAGTCCGTGGCCGGGGATGAATCCAGTGGTTCGGTGACACGGCTCCCGTAAGGGGTGAAGTCAGCATCCGGCTCTATCGCCGCTGAGAGCGCGGCCTCCGTGGCGGGGTCTATCCCTCCGCTCTCGGATGGCGTGATTTGCTCCGGGTTGACGGCCGAAGTAGTTGCAGATGCGATCTCCCGAATACTGTCCGACGGTAGAGTTATGGCATGCCCGTCGTGACTGTGCGGCACACCTGACATGGGCTTGAATCCGTCGAAGATCAAGTCTCCGCAGATATCGGCCGTGTAGTTCAAGTTTCCGAATCTAACCTGATGGCCAGGGGCGTAGCTCTTGATGTGCTCCAGATGGCCAAGCGAATTGGCCCGCAGTGCGAAGCCGCCGAATACAAAGATCTGTCCGGGGAGGAAAACCTCACCCTGGACCGCATCGCTACCGATGATCGAAGGAGCCATCAAGCCTTATGGTGACGACATAGTGGAACTCTCAATGAAAGCACCAATGTCGGTGTCAAAACCGGCGGATCTCGGGTAGGGGGTCCCGAACTATGTGTGTAAGGCGGATGGTAACAGGAGGCAGGGGACACGATGTTTACCCAGGTCCGGGCCCTCTTGATGGAGGTAATACCCTACGTCCTGCTTGATTGTTCTTAATGATATGAGTATTACAAGAGTTGATTTACCACGAGATCGTAGAGGTTAAACCCTAGAAACTAGCCTATGGTATGATTGTATGTTGTCCTACGGACTAAACCCTCCGGTTTATATAGACACCGGAGGGGGCTAGGGTTACACAAGGTCGGTTACAAGGGAGGAGATATGCACATCTGTATTGCCTAGCTTGCCTTCCACGCCAAGGAGAGTCCCATCCGGACACGGGACGAAGTCTTCAACCTTGTATCTTCATAGTCCAACAGTCCGGCCAAAGGATATAGTCCGGCTGTCCGGAGACCCCTAATCCAGGACTCCCTCAATGACGATGGCGACGGATTCCCCTCTCCGGAGCCCCGAACGGACTCCAGATCAGCCCTCCCGAGAGGTTTTAGGGCTTGGCGGCAGCTCCGTATCGTAAAACGCGATGAATCCTTCTCTCTGATTTTTTTCTCCCCGAAAGCAAATATATAGAGTTGGGGTTGAGGTCGGAGGAGCTCCAGGGGGCACGAGGTAGGGGGCGCGCTCTAGGGGGGCAGGCGCGCCCCCACCCTCGTGGCTAGGGTGTGGGCCCCCTGGTCTTCATCTTTTGCAAGGATTTTTTATTATTTTCAAATAGACGTTCCGTGAAGTTTCAGGTCATTCCGAGAACTTTTGTTTCTGCACATAAATAACACCATGGCAATTCTGCTGAAAACAGCGTCAGTCCGGGTTAGTTCCATTCAAATCATGCAAGTTAGAGTCCAAAACAAGGGCAAAAGTGTTTGGAAAAGTAGATACGACGGAGACGTATCATTGTGCTCTCCTTTTCCCTTCCCCCTTCTCTCACCCATCCACCACAGCCTCCTTCATGCAGAGAGAGAGAGAGAGAGAGAGAGATGCGAGAGGTCCGACGCCATCAGACGCAGCGCCCCCGTTGACCCCTTTGCCGGCGTGCGTGAGCACCACGAGGGTGAACGCGCCGTCGTTAAACGGCTTGGTGGTGGTGCTCTTTGCCCCGTGTGGGGTTGTTCTTCGTCCCCGCACCTCGGCTTACCGATGCGTGTGGGGATTGAGAGGAACAGGCGCGGCCTTGCGGCGGTGCACTTTGCCGGCGAGGCCCGAGGCCCTTCTCCGGTGAAACTTTGCCCTATCTAGGGTTCTTTTGGGAGGGGATTTCTTTCTGTGTTTTCGTTTCAACCGAAACAGTCTAACCCGATCTGGCTGATACCATTGATAGAGTGATGTGGATCGGGTCGGTTAGATCATTCCGGCGAACCTACCTTCTGCTTGTCCAGATGAGCTCGATCCAGTGCCGGCCATGGTGAAGTAGGGGCCGGTGATGGCAAAGAGATGGCGGCGGTGGTGTGCTTCCCGTGAGCACCGCGCTAACCCTAGATCGGTAGGGATTATAGGTGAAGATTGTTGCAGCGATTAACCTCGTGACCCGTGTCCCGGCCCCCACCTCTGTTAATATAGCGCGGGTGAGAAGGGCCCACCAACCATGATTTGGTTGGGCGCCCACGATCAGGGCGCGATGCAAGGGCCTGTTCGACCCGTTGGGTTTGAACGGAGAAGAGATCAACCTAACAGTATGCATTACCAGCCAACACTAATGTGGTAGCTAGCAAGTAGTATGCATTACCTCATTAGTGTTTGTATTGTGCACCAAGAATAAATTTTAGTAACTAGCTTCTTTTAGATTGATGTTTATCTCCAATCTGATGGGTGTTGGACAGAAACATCATAGATCCTATCAAATATTAAGGAGTATAATTTACTTTTGTTGCTTGATGTTGAGTTACTTGACTAGTCAGAATTAAGGCTCGGCTGGGTCTAATCGGGGACTAGTGCTTTGAGATAGGTACTGACACATGTCGTGAATCCGAATGGGTCTCACGTAGCGAGGCGTACGACGTGGTCGTATAAGATAAATTATTTTTTTGAAGAAAAGCGTCAAAACCTGTCACCATCAACTACTAGATCATACCCTGCAAAAAAAAACTACTAGATCATACAAAGGGCAGCACACAACTTAGTACAATAAGAACACGGAACAAAGGCACAGATACCATGCTTTCTGTTTCCAGAAGTTGCGTAGGAGCATTCATCGACCACTACACCTCGCCTCAGTGCGGTGCAACGAGGCTCGCACCAACGCCAATAAGCATCCGAACATGACTAATTAAGACAACCCAATCTATCGAAATTACATATTAGACCAAATTAGTACTAGTAGTTCTTGTGGTGAAAGAACTTCATCGCGGTGAACGGCCGAACGCATGCTCTAGATGGCAAGGAGACGAGCCGCGAAGAAACGCCATTTGCCTGCCCCGCAAGAACGACGACGTGCCACTGCCCCACTTGTCGCCGCCTCCTCCAGCAGCTCCTTCCCTGGCGCTGCCGGGCAGAAGGAGGCGACCGGCGCCGAGGCGTATCTGCGGGTCCAGCGCCTGGCTTTCTGCTCGAAGAGACCCCGCTCGTGCCTGTACTGCAGGGCGGCGTCGCGGCGGACGGGGAGATCCAGCACGGGGTCGTAGAGGACGGAGACGACGGACAGGAGGGCCGTGCTTATCGTGATCGCCGGGCTCCACCACTCGCCGAAGATGTCCAGGGCCATCCTCCCCTCCGGCCCGATGTTCGGATGGTACACCTGCAGCGCATGCACGCGGAGAGATCACGACGGGTATGGGAAGGGATCAAACGACGTACCGCATGCGCGATCAATCTCCTCTGTTGCCACGCGGAGCACGCACGCGCGCACGTACCTTGGTTTTGAAGGTGAGCTTGATGGGCTTCATGGGGTACTTCTTGGGGATGGCGACGTCAACGGGGAACGTGCCGCCGGAGTAGGGGCTGCCGTCGGGCCCGTCGATGACCACCTCCCAGTGGAACGGGTCCGTCACGGGCGCCGGGCCGGGCCGGCAGAACGCCGGGGGGTCGAGCCAGAGCAGCTTCAGCTCCTTGCGGATCCGCCTGACCGCCCAGTCGGACTCCGGCATGGTCGGCGGCGGCGGTGCTCGCGCACTCATCCTCCCCTTCCCGTTTGCCCCGCCTCCGTGTAAGGAAATCTGCAGTACTAGCTAGGTAGATGCTCACAGCTCCGGCTTGGATGCTTTTATATGGATGGCTTTACTTTGTGGAGACCTTGACTTGGAGACGCAACGCTGCGTCAGACCACACTCTATACACTTTTCAGAAAATAGACCGCACTCTACATGATAGGGTAAGATCAGTTTACGTTGCTGTCAAGAGCTACTCTGGGAGATACTCTGAAAGGCAGCCTCAAAAATTGTTTCTGACTGTGCTCTAATAATTGGGTGTGTTTAGATCTCAGTCGATGAGAGTGGTATTCTACACCTAGCTCGGTGCACCCACGCTACACCCACACAAGAAAATATAGTAAATCATTTAAAAAAACTTAAACTTTGTGGGAATAATTATGAACAAATGTTAGAAGTGTTTGCAAAGTTTGGTGATCAAATGACATTCGAGAAGCTCTGTATAAAAAAACAAAATTACTCAAAATATATGTGCACTTTTGAGCAAAATTTGTGAAAGAAAAGTGTACAATGCTCCTCGGATGTCATTTGTCCACAAAACTTTGCAAGTACTTCTAACATTTGTTCATAGTCATTTCCACAAGGTTTCAGCTTTTTTTTGAAATATTTTGCTATGTTTTCTTGCGTGGGTGCATCGAGCTGGGTTTCAGCCACTACTTGCCCCTCAGTCGACTGAGATTTAACCAAATTTTAGTCAAGTGACATAGTATATAAGAAGAAGAAGAAGAAGAAACAGCAAACATAATTTGTACTCCCTTCGGCCCTTTTTAGTTCGCATATAAGATTTGTCTGAAGTCAAACCTGATAAATTTTGACCAAATTTCTAGAAAAATACAAACATTCAGAATGTCAAATCAACATCATTAGATGCATCATGACTTAAGTTTCCATATTGTATAAATTTAGCATTGTAGATGTTAATATTTTTTCATATAAATATGGTCAAACTTTACAAAGTTGACTTCAGATAATTCTTATATGCAAAGTAAAAAGAACAGGAGAGAGTATAAATCTATGCAAGATCAAAGGAATATAGCATCGGTTGAGATATAACGAAGTCTCACTCGACTAAGACTTAGCAAAACTGCTAATGATTTTTAGATGCTCTACAGCTAACGTGCAAACCCAGCAGCGGAAAAAATATTTGTCTTCCCCTCCATCTCTCCTAACTCCTTGTTCGGTTAATCCCCTCACTAAGGGCTTGTTCAGGAAGGCTCTAGCTGGCCGGACTATCGTTAATGTCAATGCTTATTTTTTTTCATAGGCAGATTTTTCAGGTTCTTCTGGCACAGAGGTTCATGATCACGCAGGATTCTTCTTGGCAACGGCAACTGCAAAAGTTGACCATGTCCCTAATGTTGTGTCAGCTGAGGCCGTGACGTTGTGTGAAGGTATGAAGCTGGCTAACTGGATGGGGTGCAATGATTTTTGTGTGCATGGATAATATCACGGTGGTTCAAGCTCTTAACCAGGATGAGTATTCTGGTGACAACCCTTATATTAGATGCTTGTTGTCGGGAGTTAAGTGAGTTCGGGAAGTCTTGTGTCAATTTTTGTAATAGGGAGTCTAATGTAGTATCTCATGTGCTAGTTGAATAGGGTCGTGAGAACCAGCCCTCGGTTTGGTTTGATTTACCCCCGGATTTTAACATTAAATTATTAACGAACGAACGATGTAACTGTGGTTTGATTTTTAATAAAGCTAGTCATGTAGGCCTTCCTATTAAAAATGGGGCTTGTTCGGTTAGGCAGAGGTTGAAGAGGTTTGTAAGGGATTGAGGGGCATTGACCGAACAAGCCCTAATGTAGGACCCGCCGCGCTCTCCCCAACATGGATCCTCTCGCCGCCGCCTACCTCCTCCAAGGATACGGCCTCTAACCACACGACACTACCGCCGCCTCCTGCGGCCAGGGGTGTCACAGTCGTCGTGTGCCTTGCAGGCTCCTCCTGTGTAGCCGCTAGGACCTCCGGCTCGACACCTCCAATGTTACCGAGTAGGCAAGTGCCAACACTTGAGGTCATGCTTGGGTCGCTTGGCTCTCCACCGTCGTTTGCCATAGGCGGCGGCATGCAGCATGACACCCAGACCCTCTCCAATGCATCCGCTGTTGGCCACTCAAGCACCTCACGTGTAGAGGCCTAGGGTTGCCCGCCACAGCTGGGGGCTCGTGCCGTCCGGCGGTGTGAGAAGGGTTATGATGGTCGGGAGGAGAGGGAAGGAAGGGGTGGGAGAAAGCAGTGTCGGCGGCAGGATGGCAACAGCAGCTATGCGGGTGTTGGAGATCGATTCTGGGCAGTAACAGTGAAACCAGGGGCACTCATGGTGAGGCAGTTGATGGAAATTTCCCTCCATCCACTCCTAGGAGAATGTTGCCCTATGGGTTGTTGAGGGTTTCGGTTAGGTTTTTTTAATAAACTTGATCAATCTTTTCCTAAAGCGAGGTCATGATCAGATGGGGATTTCTACCCTCTATTTCTAAAAAAACTCCTAAAAGATTATCTAGTGCACTCAAAAATATCCTTCACGTCCTCGAGGAAGGGTAAAGGGTTAGATTTAGAGCATCCCAAAATAAATTAGGGGTGGAGACCACTTTTGGAAATTTGATAGAGAATTTTGCAATCTATACTCCATAAAAGGAGTTTTATTGAGATCAGGCGGTTTTGTGCAACTCTCGAGTCTCTGAGTTAGGCGCCTAGGTTGGTTCTCGTCTCTTCACTATAGCATCCTTCTACCTTTCCACCGGCAACATGACTTGCAGTTTTGCAGCACTGGCACTGCAACATCACATAACATATTCTAACCAGCAAACAAACTAGAGCCCATTAGTTGGCAAGTTCATAAGGCAGTTGAAGCTAATATTGTTGAACTCACAAGTCACACCATCATCGACGACAATGTTCACAGCGTCACTGGACTTGAGTCAAGAGGCCTTATAGCCAACTGAACATGAACAGATAAGATGAGATGCGATCTACCCCAGGCACAGGCTATAGGCATTTGTACATTTCTTTATATACACATACACGAACAAAACATTTACTAATTTGAATTATGCAGGTCAACATGAGAAATTCCAATTTCGGGGAGACGCCGAACTTATGTTGCGTGAATCATTCGGTGCAGCTAAGGGGGAACAAGCAAGCCCGACATCAGTTCTGCTTTTGCCTCAAAGTAGTGAATCGTGGCACCAATTCTTATACAGATGCCCAAAGCGGAGTAGGCTACCATACATTCTATCCCACACGCTCACGAAGGCGTCTGTGTCCGGGCTAAGGACATCCTGGATATCTTGCTGAAGAAGTCCAGCTCTTGCCTTCTGTTCTAATCGCACTTCATGTCAAAGACGTCCTTCGGGTGCTTGAAATCATCGTGCAACACCGAAGCTTCCCCGTGTGGTTAACCTGAAATTCTTGCCAAGAATCAAACTGCAAGTTCCTTTTTTTCCTAGTTTTTGTGGCAGTTAATTTATGGGAAAACAACCCCGAGTTGAGATTGCCCTGACTTTACCGAGTGGTCATTCATCTTGTTGGTTTTGTCACAACCAAGTTTCGAGGACTTTCCTAAGCAGATTCGGGCAAAGGTTTAGGATGCATTTCCTAGCTATTTGTTGTTGTTGTTGTTTCTCTCAGCCTTTTGGCTAAAATTTTCCATAATAATATGGTGGGTATAGAAACATGCTACACTGTTGATGCATATCATGACGACAAAAATGCTTGTTCAAATTATGGATGAAAATCAGCTTCATGGTGTTTTCCGCTAGATCTAATGGCCGTTGATCAGAAAATGGTATCTCCATGTATATCAACTCTCAGTTCCGTGGGAAAGTGCCATGCGTAGCTGTAAAATAGCTGAAACTTGGCTCCTACGATTAAGAAAACTAAATGATACATTGTGTGTTGTTACGTAAATTGGTTGCAATACATTTCAATGAGAATTGATTATATAAAACATGAAAATTTTGATTAATAATATGAGAATTAAACTTAAATACATTTGATTTATTGTATATTTATTAAATGTAAGCAACATAATAGACTAGAAACGGTTCAGTATTTTCACATGCAGGAATGCTTGTACTGACGGACTTTCTCTTACATATATGATGTGGAGCATCCCTTGACCATACACATGGACACTCCATCACCATCACAAGCACTGAGAGGACAATGACAAGAGCATGTGCACGCGCCATCGAGAACAAGGTCAATTCTTTCCTCTTCAAGTTTCGTTCGGATTCACATGAGAATTGGGTTCTACCTCAAACGGAGATGTTATGCACTCTTAAGTATGAAGGAGACGGCCGTGTGGAGGCTATGATGGAGGTCCAAGGAACCATGGAGAAGGGAAGACACGGGAAGCTCGAAGAAAAGGACCCTCGGGACACCCCGGGTGCCCAGACATATGGCAGAGGGGGGAGCAAACCCTCTGGACACCCTGGGTGTCCGGACCCTACAGCCCCGGGTGCCTGGTCCCCCTGCCTGGGCGCACCCCCGGGTGCCCGGCCTCCTCCATGCCGGCCCCTCCTCCTCCGGGTGCCCAGTCCCCTCCGGCTCCTTTACCTTCGGGTGCCCGGGCCACTTTACCCCGGGTGTCCGGACTCCACCGTTTTGCCTGCGCGCAAGTAGGGCTAAAAAGACCCTTGTACCCCTCTCTTCCTCTTATTTCGTCCCTAGACTATAAGTACCCCTCATCTAGCTTGCTCGAGAGGATAGCAAAGTATTTGATAGACACTAGAGAGCTTTGCTCCTTGTATCCCCTCCTCTTGGAGATCAAGACCCCTCTTTGGGAAGAATCCTTGTGGATTATCAAGGCCTCCTCTTGGAGAAGATCAACATCAAGACCTCATCTCCTTGGAGTGGGAAGAACTCTACCCAAGTGCTATTTTCCTTGAATTGTTCTTGTATGCTTGTGGATCTCATGTATGCTACTCTAGTGGATGTGTGATTTGGGTATGTTTGAGTGATTTCCCCCTTGTGTTCTTGTGTGTTCTTCCTTTTTTTTCCCTCCAAGTGTGAAAAGATCCCCTTTAGGGTTTCACCCAACAACAATATAGTTGCACGTTGAAGCGATGTGCATTCATACGGATATAGCACCCGTGCATACGGTTTGTGGTGTGGTGGTTGTAGATCATCAAAGTCGGATCTTGTCGCCTGTTTGGTCGCCACAAACTCGATATTGTTGATGATGCATGCGTGCATGACTTTTGGCCCTGTTTGTTTTGGATTTTGGGACCAGATTTAGCTTTGCCAATGAAACCAAATCTGACATCTGAAACAAACTGCTATTTGAAATCAACTTTGCGAGTGAAGCTGAATCTGAATTTGGGTCATTTTTAGTGCAATTTTCTGAAGCGCCTCAAAGTGTACTTCATTGGAATCAGATTCGGCACTGAAGCGATCCACAGGTGATTAAAATCCAAGCGAAGCTGAAACAAACAGGGTCTTGTTCTATAAGCTTCAGAAGCAAGATATATGCTTGTGCTACGTACCGTGCTGCTGTTGCTTTGCCACAATTGCTCCTGGGTTCAGCGCACTTCTTGGTGCTCTACTGTTTTCGGAAAACCTTCTCAGTTTTTACAAACGTGTTGGTGATGCCAACGGCACCCAGCAGTGCTGTCACGGAGCAAGGCATCTGTATATTACCTGCTTTTGCACCGATGCTCACAGTCACAGCTCCGGCTTGGATGCTTTATAGGGATGGCTCGACTTTCTGGAGACCTTGACTTGGAGACGCAACACTGCGTCGGACCACACTCTATACATTTTTAAGAAAATAGAACACACTCTACATGATAGGGTAAGATCAGTTTACGTTGCTGTCAAGAACAACTCTAAAAGGGCAGCCTCAAAAATTGTTTCAGAGTGTGCTCTTATAATTTTTAGATGCTCTGTAGCTAACGTGCAAACTCAGCTGCGGGAAAGACCTCCATCTCTCCTAACTTCTTGTTCGGCTAATCCCCTCACCAAGGGCTTGTTCGGGAAGGCTCTAGCTGGCCAGACTATCATTAATGTCGATGCTTCTTTTTTAAAGGCAGATTTTTAGGTTCTTGTGGTGCAGTGGTTCGTGATCACTGATCACTCAGGATTCTTTTTGGCAGCGGCAACTACAAAACTTGAGCTTGTTTCCTACAGACGTGAATACTGTTGGGGAAGCAGCGCGATGCTGAGCGCATACTTGAGATTATAGAGCGGATCAGATGCACCCAGGTGTTGGATCGCCAAGCCGCGACGCACGATTGAGCTTGTTTTGGAGTGTCTTGTCGTTGCTGGAGGCTGGACTTGTTGGGCGCCTAGCTATGCTCTATGTTTCAGCCTTCGTGCTTTTCGACCTTATTTCACTGTGATGTATCTTTTGGTCTATGTTGGTTTGTTCGCATTGAACCACGTTGGATACTGCCTTGTGACTTTATTAATTTAAAGCCGGACACTACTAGTGTCTTCGTTCCAAAAAACCGCAAAACTTGAGCATGTCCTTGATGTTGTGTCAGCCGAGGCCGCAACGCTGTGTGAAGGTCTGAAGCTGGCTAACCAGACGGGGTGCGATATTTTTGTACACATGGATAATATCACGGTGGTTCAAACTCTTAATCAGGATGAAGGATATTCTATGGTGGCAGCCCCTATGTTAGATGATTGTCGTCGAGAGTTAAGTGAGTTCGGGAAGGCTTGTATCAATTTTTATAATAGAGAGTCTAATGTAGTAGGACATGTGCTAGCTGAATGGTGTTGTGAGAACCAGCCCTCGGTTTGGTTTGATTCGCCCCTGGATTTTATTGTTAAGTTCTTAATGGACGATGTGGTTTGATTTTTAATAAAGCTAGTCATGTAGGCCTTCCTGTCAAAAAAGAGGGCTTGTTCGGTTAGGCAGGGGTTGAAGAGGTTTATAGGGGATTGAGGCGGGATTAACCGAACAAGCCCTAATGTAGGACCCGTCGCGCTCTCCCCAACGTGGCTCCTCTCGCCGCCGTCTAGCTCCTCCATGGATACGGCCTCTATCGGCACGACCCTGCCACCACCTCCTGCATCCAAGGCGCCATGATCGTCGTGTGCCTCGCAGGCTGCTCCTGGGGTAGCTGACAGGCCCTCTGGCTCAACACCTCCACCGTCACCGAGTAGCCATGTGCCGACACTTGAGGCCATGCCTAGGTCGCTTGGCTCTTCGTCGTTGTTTGCCATAGGCGGCATAGCAATCGCATGCAGCATGACACCCAGACCCTCCCCAACGCATATGTCGGTGACCACTCAAGCACCTGACGTGTCGGGGCCTATGGTTGCTCGTCGCAGCTGGGGGCTCACGGCGTCCATCGGTGTGAGAAGGGTTATCATGATCGGGAGGAGAAGGAAGGAAGGGGCAGGAGAATGCGGCGGCGGTGGCAGGATGCCAACGGCAGCCATACGGGTGTTGAATACCAATTATGTGCAGTAGCAGTGAAATTAAGGGCATTCATGGTGACGCGGTTGATGAAAATTTCCCTCCAGCAACTCCTAGGAGAATATTACCCCATGGGGTTGTTAAGGTTTTTGATTCGGTTTTTCTTATAAGTTGGATCAATCTTTTCTTCAACTGAGGTCATAATTAGATGGGTATTTCTACCCTCTATTTCTAAAAGTAACTACTAAAAAATGTCGAGTGCACTAAAAAATATCTTTCACGTCCTCTAATGAGGGTAAAGGGCTGGATTTAGAGCTCCCCAAAATAAATTAGGGATGAAGACCACTTTTGAAAAGTTGGTAGAGATTTTTGCAATATATACTCCATAAAAGGAGTTTCCATTGAGATCGGGCGGTTTTGTGCAACTCTCGATTCTCCGAGATAGGCGCCTAGGATGGTTCTCGCCTCTTCACGTATAGAATCCTTCTACCTTTTCACCAACAATACGACTCGCGGTTTTGTATCACTGACACTGCAATGTCATAGAAGATATTCTGATCAGAACGAAGTAGACCTAATTAGTTGTCAGGTTCATAAGGCAGTTGAATATGTTGCAGTTGAACTCACAAGTCACACCATTATCGTCGACAATGTGCGCAACATCACTGGACTTCAGTCAAGAGGACTTAAAACTAGCTGGAGCCTAAACATATATGATGCGATGCGCTCTACCCCGGGCACAAGCTATAGGCATTTATACATTTGTTTATATACACATACAAGGATACAACCTTTATTAATTTGAATTATGCAGGTCAACTCTGAGAAATTCCGATTTTAGGCAGACACCTAACTTATGTTGCGCGGATCATTCAGTGCAGCTATGGAGAGGGGGGGGAGGACAAGCAGGCCGACATCATCCGCTCTGCTTTCGCCTCAAAGCAGCGAGTCATGGTACCAATTGTTATATAGACGTCCAAAGTGGAGGAGGCTACTATATGTTCTATCCCACATGCCCACGAAAAGGGCATGTGTGTCCGGGCTAAAGGACATCCCGGATATCTCGCGAAAAATGTCTAGGTTTTGCCTTCTGTTGTAATCGCTCTTCACATCAAAGACGTCCTTCAGGTGCTTGAAATCATCGTGCAATAACAAAGTTTTCCAGCGTGGTCAATCTGGAATTACTGCCAGGAATGAAACTGCAAGTTCTTTTTTTCCCTAGTTTTTGTCGTTATATCATGGGAAAACAACCCCGGGTTGAGATTACCCTGACTATTTTTTGTAGCCAAGTTCCGAGGACTTCTCTGAGCAGATTCGGGCAAAGGTATAGGAGGCATTCCGTAGCTATTTGTTGTCATAGTTTCTCTTAGACTTTTGACTAAAATTTTCCATAGTAATATGGTGGATATAGAAACATGCTATACTGTTGTTGCAAATCATGATGACAAAAATGCTTGTTTAAATTATGGATGGAAATCAGCTTCATGGTGTTTTTCGCTTGATCTAATGGCTGTTGATCGGAAAATGATATCTAACTCTCAGTTATGTGGGAAAGTACCATATGTAGTTGTAATATATCTGAAAATTGGCTTCCCCACAATTTAGAAAGCTAGATGATACCTTGTGTGTTGTTACGTAAATTGGTTGCAATATATTTCAGTGAGAATTGATTATAGGAAACATGAAAAAACTAAAATACATTCGATTTATCATATATCCATTAAATGTAAGCAACATAATAGTAGAAATGGTTGAGTATTTTCACATGTAGGATTGCGTGTACTGTGGACTTTTTCTTACGTATAGTTGCACGTTGAACCGACGTGCATACATATTGATAGATCACCCGAGCGTACGCTTTGGGGTGTGGTGCAGTGGCGGAGCTTGGTGTAGACCAAGAGGGGCAATTGCGCCCCCCCCCCCCCCCCCCCTTAATTTTTCCAACCATTGAAAAATATGCTCTATTTTAGGCCTAACCAGTTTTAAAACTAGAGATTAGCCTCTCCTTCTCATTAATTTGCTCCCCTTCAGCTAACGGCCTCCTCTTGGATTATGCTCAAGCTCTGCCACTGGTGTGGTGCCCGTAGATCGTCAAAGTCTGTTCTTGTCATTCTTAGACATTCACCTGTTAGTGTTGGTAGCCATTCTTAGCCAATCTTAGCGACGATGCATGCATGCACGGCTTTTGTTCTGTAAGCTTCACAAGGAAGATATATGCTTGTGCTACGCACCGTGCTGCTGTTGCTTTGCCACAATTGCTCTTGGGTTCACCGCACACGCCTTGGCGCTCTATTGTTTTCGGTAAACCTTTGTCATTTTTGTCAAACGTGTTGGTGATGCCAGCGGCACCAAGGATATGGCCGGATCGTGCGAGTGTTGTCACGGAGCAAGGCATGTGTATATCACCGAAAACCTTTTTTGCCGTTCGTTTGCTTTGCTTAGCGTGTTCATCAATCATCACCATCACTGCAGGTTCTTGGCACAATATATGGCTGAGCATGCATTCACGTGTTTTACCGTGTGCGCGCGTGCGACAGTGTGATGGTCGCAAAGGAAAAGAAAGGAAAAGCGTCACAACTCACAAATGTCACCTGTCAATCAAGTCACACAAACATTCGTAGGAACGCGGAACAAATCACAAAACTAAGAGCATCTTCAACAGCCGCGCTACGCGTCGCGCGTTAAAAACTAGTTTACCATGCGTCGTTCGTCTGATTTTGCACGGCCGTCAACACTGGCTCCAATAGCGCGCTAAAATGCAGCGCACACCGTTCCAGCAGCGCGCAAAAAATGCAGTGCGCGCAACTCGCCAGGACATTGCATATATGGCATTTTGAACACAAAATGAATTTGAAAACATTCAAAATGCAATGGACATGACATATAAATTTGCACACAAACAAGTTGATAAATAAAAATTCATGCCCACAAGTTCATTCAACCAAGTTCAAAATGCAAACCAAGTTCAAGACACAAACGAAAGACACATCAATCCTCCTCCTCGTCTTCGTCCTCATCTTCATAAAACGATTCTGCCTCCTCCGAAGATGATTCTTCCTTCCTCTCCTCATCGCGCACCGTGTCACGTGAAGCTCCGACGGTGTTGGCAAGATCTTCAACAGCACCTTCATGGAAATGTGTATGAGGAGGCACATCGAAAGACATTCCGCCTATGGCGGCCGGAGGTGCACCCATGCCTCCCATGAGAGAAGCAAAACTCATGCCTCCCATTACGGCCATAGCGTCGGGGGGTGCTCCAAAGCCACCCATGCCTCCCATGGCACCTAAACCGCCCACGGAACCTCCGAAGCCACCCATGCCACCCATGGCGCCAAGGCCACCGCCATCCATGGCGCCGAGGCCACCGCCACCCATTGCGCGAATCATGGCTCTTTTGGGGGTCAAGACTTCTTCACGGGCAAGATTGACATACTCCTTTTGCACCTCATTGAGGATAGATGTGTCCAAGAAGAACAAGTGCTTCTCCCATTTCAACAATCTAGTTCTCTCCTCATTGCTCACCTTCCTCTCCTCCAAAGCCACATTCCTCTCCTCGGCCGCCACCCTCCTCTCCTCGGCCGCTGCATCTTGGTTCATTGCCATTTTCCTCACCTCGTTGGCTTCTTTTCTTGCCTTCACAATAGCTTCCATAGCATTTTTGAGCTCATCATCTCCTTTCCTCTTCTTCTTTTCTTTTGCGTCTTTCTTGCACCCATCCGGTCATTTTGGCTTCGAGTATGAAACCGAGTTAGGTGTGGGGCTTCTCTTGCCGTCACTTGATGCATCATCCTCCTCCTCATCATCATCATCATTCAACTCAATTGTTCGCTTGCGTTTGTTGCTCAAATTCAAATCATCCAAATCTTCATGCTTCTTTCATTTCTCATCATCCTTCAACACGTTATAGCAATGAGGCAAGGTAAAGACCCTTCCTTTTTTTGATCTTCCCCTTCTTGGTTTTCCACTCCTCTTCTTTGAACAAGTTTTGTGCAATGTGGTACTACATGAAAACAAAGCAAGTTAGCACTTCGCACACCAACAACAGGTATGATGAACATGTATGGAAATGTCACTTACTCTATCATCCTCATTTGTGTCACTTGGGTTCAATCTGTCAACCGCCTTTTGACAAGCCGCCCACTTTTGACAATACGATTTGATTGTCGACCACCGGGACCGAAGTGATCTTTCGGAGCGGTCAATTCCACTCATGTTGTGAACATCATAGTGTTCTTTCATCCGCCCCCAATAAGCATCTCTACTTTGATCACCTCCAACGGATGGATCCCTCGACACTTGCAACCAAGTATTGCATAGTAAGATGTCATCGGCGTTGATGTAATTGCTCGCTCTTCCTTTCGGCGCGTCGACAATGCCCTCACCCTCCTCGTCCACCTCGAACTCATGGTCTTCAAAATGCATGTCATTGGTTTGAGACCAATGCGAATTGTTGGAGCCAACACCCATAGTTGACATGTATACATCATCGTTGAGACTACAAAGTTTTTTGAACAATGCGAATAAGCTATCTATATGAATGCATTCAAAAAATAACAAGAAAAGAAACGTTGAAAACAAAATTACCTTGGGGGCATTTCGTCGAACACGTTGTGTGCGTCGGCCGCCGGCTCAACGAGTGAGCTCGCCGGCGCTTCGGTAGCCGCCGCGCACGTCCCACGCCCTGCAAGCTTCTTCCTCCTCGCCTTCGAGGTGCCGGAGCCGTCCGCCGCCTTGTTCTTCTTTGCCGATGTCTTGCCCTTCTTCGGCCGCGCCGCATTGGGGAGCTTCGGGGGGGGGGGGGCGGCGCTGGCGCGACGCCACCCGCCGCCGAGGTCATTCGCAGCGGCATGAAGAGGCCGCATGAGGCCGATGGTCGGAGGAGCTCCGGCGGAGGTGAGGCCAACGCCCCCGCGCTAGGGTTTGCGGCGGCGGTGGTGGACGGGTCGCGGCTATAGGATGGGGTGAGCGGGGTGCCGGCGTGTGCGTCCATTGGGTGCAGTTCGCCGGCGCCGGCGCGCGCGGGGCGTAGGAGGCGGAGAGGAGAGAGTGCGGCGCGAGCGCTCGAGTGTGCCGCGCGCGGAAACGGGCGCCCCAAATACACCGCGCGAGATAGCGAATCGGACAGCGCGCCCAACTCCTTATACCGCGCGCGCGGTTATTGCGCGCCCGCTGGAGACATCTGGCGGGTTGCGCGCGCTAAAATGGCCAAATTTGCTGCACGGCGCTTGTTTAGCGTGGTTGTTGGAGATGCTCTAAAGACCAGGCTATATATACTTTTTTCAGAAGTTGCAATCGCCTCGGTGCAGCACAAGGAGTTCCACGCCAAAGGTCCAAAGCCAGCAAGGGTCATGGATCGATCAACAAGTAATCAAGACAACACACTCTACGGAAATTACCAATTACTGTAGCTAGTACGTGTATAATAATACTCTATGGATGGAGGATTCTTGTGGTGAACTTTATTGTGCTCTTGCTGGGCGATGATCGTACCTGGTGCATGCATTTTATCGGGAAAAAAACGTGGTGCATGCATTCATGGCTGGATGCATGGGAGACGAGCCGCGAAGGAGCGCCATTGCCCTGCCCCGCAAGAACGACGACGTGCCACTGCCCCGCTGGCCGCCTCCTCCTCGAACGTCTCCGTCCCCGCCGGATAGAAGGAGGCGACCGGCGCCGAGGCGTACCTGCGGGTCCAGTCCCTGGCCTTGTGCTCGAAGAGACCCCGCTCGCGCTTGTACAGCCGGGCGGCGTCGCGGCGGACGGGGCGGTCGAGCAGGGGGTCGTGGAGGACCGAGATGACAGAGAGGAGGGCCGTGCTGATCGTGAGAGAAGGCCTCCACTCGCTCCCGAAGATGTCCAGCGCCACCCTCCCCTCCGGGCCGATGTTGGGGTGGTACACCTGCAGTGCAGAATAGATATGGCCCGCACTAGGCGTCAACCGGATGATTTGTGCGAGTTTTAAGCCGCCTTCCGAGCCATGCGATGGAACAAGCCAACCGTTGGTTCTTGTGTTGCGTGGGTGGCGGTGGGTGTGTCAACACAAATGTCTCTTTGACCTAACTGTTTCTTGTGGTCGGACCAGTCAACATAAACACTCCTCGTTTAGTAGAATATAATACTATCTTGCTTTGTTCTTCCCCATCGTAGCACCGGGTTGCCGCATGGCGGCACCATCGCAACACCGGCTGGTAGCACGTCGATCGTTACCGGGTGGCAGCACATGTACTGTCGCACCACCGGCTGGTAGCACAGCGGTGCCGTCTCAGCATCGATGCTACACGTTGCAGCCGAGACACCAACGGAGTATCCGTTGCAGCACGGTCATGTCGGGGAAGCACACCGTCGCCGCGGCCCATCGAGGGTCGCAACACCGTCGTGCCGTGGAAGCATGCCATCATCGCGGCCATAACACCGTTCGGTTGTCGAGCGACGCATCACCATCGTGTGATGGAAGCAACCGGTACATCGCTGCAGCTCCAGCGGCCCCGCAACATTGGCTCACACCAGCTCGCAACAACGCCGTCCGTCGAAGCAGCTCGGTCAACCTCACAGCATCGCCACCCGTCGTACCATCTCCGACAGCCTTGCGGCAAGTAGCTCGCAGCAGCGCTGTCCGTCATATTAACCCCGGTGACCTCTTAGCAACTCACAACATCACTAAACGGCCTTACAGCAGCGGCTCACAACATCACTAAACGGCCTTGCAGCAACGACTCACAACGTCACTAAATGGCCTCGCAGGAGCGGACGTCTGGCCGATGTTTTTCGGCCCTTGCAGCATTACGTCTCAAGGCTTGCAGTTGCGGTGGCCGGTCCTTATAGCGTCGGCGTCTTGGCTTGAAACCGGCATGCCCTCCACTTGCAACGTGGTCAGTCATCGAATCACACATTGTGTGTCTCATGCTGAATACATCCCATGATTCCCCCACCCGTGCCTCCCCCTCACAACATCTGGTCGCCACTTGCAACGTGGCCAGTCATCGAATCACACACAGTGTGTCTCGTGCTCAATACATCCCATGATTCCCCTACCCGCGCCTCCCCCTCACAACATCTGGTCACCACTCGCAACATGGCTCACAATATCAATGACGCTCCCATAGCATGGCTCTCAATATTTGCTTGTAGTGTGCCTCGCGACACGACGATAGTCCCTATAGCATTGCGACTCCCATCACAACATCGCCTCGCAGCACCGACGTCACTCTCATAGCATGGAGACGCCCCTCGTAGCATTGGCTTTAGCATGCCTCGTAGTATGGCGGCGCTCCCACGACACTGGCTTTCAACATGTTTCACAAACATGACAGTGGTTGCTCGCAATACCAGGTAATACTGCATCCGCGTCCTCGCAACACCTGGTACAAGCACGGTGGTGTCCTCGCAATACTAGCTCGCAGTGGCGCAGCCGCCCCGTCGCAACACTTGTCGTAGCAACTCCGATGACCTCGCAACAACAACTGATGCTGCATTGTAACATTCACTCGGATTGCCTCGCAGCACCGCAACTGGAGCAACATCATTGGCCGCCGTCACAACGTCGCTAGCTAGCAGCCACCAACCTTTGGAGAAGCAGGCACCAGACAACCTTTCTTGATGCAGAAAACAAAGGCAAGGGTCGGCGATAAAAAACATGCGAAAATGGAGTTTCCAAATGAAAATAAAATTAAGATGGAAGAGCGGTCGACGGGCCCCACATGAAACATAATCATTTGGCCGCTAAATATCAGTTCCTATTTGGCTGCTAAATATTGTCCATTGGTGCGAGCCTAAATCGATCTAAATATTTTTAAATTAAAAAAAATAGACACAATTTTACCACTAAATACCTGTCCTTATTTATGCCTTAATTTGTAGAGTTAAGGGAGTAACAACGGTACTCCAATTTTGTCGTAATAACAGCGAGTAGCTATCAGCATGCACAGGATTAGTAATTACAGTAGTTACAGTGTCATGGGTGCGCTGAAAAGTCAAATCAAGCTCGCAGCGTGCTCACAAGGAATCGCAAGCAAGCATTCATGGGACGGCGCAGCAGGCGACGGATGCTTCGCGTTAAAATAAGTCGGCTGTTTTCAAGCGTTTTCCAATAGATATTACTATGAGCAATTGACCAATTGATCGTTTTGGCGCGGTCATACGTACAGATGCCGATCGATCGGTCGATCTTTTATGGATGAAGCATGCATGCGGCTAGAGGCCAGTGCCGGCCGACTCACATTGGTTCTGAAGGTGAGCTTGATGGGGTGGAAGGGGTAGTCCTTGGGGTAGGCGACGCCGACGGGGAAGGTGCCGCCGGCGTAGGGGCTGCCGTGGGGGCCGTCGATGACCACCTCCCAGTGGAACAGGTCCGTCACGGGCGCCGGGCCGGGCCGGCAGAAGGCCGGGGGGTCGATCCAGAGCAGCTCCAGTTCCTTGCGGATGCGCCTCATCGCCCGGCCAGACTGCGGCATGGTCGGCTCCGTGGAGTGGCTGCCAACTTTGCGGTGCGAGCAAATCTACGTACGCTGGCTCTCCGGGCCAGCTTGGGTGCTTTATATATGGATCCATCGATGGCTTCGGCGCCTCGACTTGTGGAAACACAACGCTGCGTCAGACCACACCTCCGAGTCTCCGAGATAGGTGCACGGGCTAGTTTCCACTGCACCATCGCAGCGAAGCAAAGAAAAAAAATAGCTCGATTTTCTTTTTCAGAAGGTCAAAAGACCATGTATTAAGTAGTATAGACTTTTTAAAAATGTCTTTGCAGAAATTTAAAGATACTTCATCTATTTCAAAATATAAGACATTTTCTAACACTGTAAAAGGTGCCGAAATCTTCTTCTTCTAAATGCATCATTGCCGTGCTGTGAGCAAACAATGTGGCCTTCGGACCTCCGTCTCAGCATAAACTTATTGAAATCCAATAACCTGTAGAAAGGCTGTGGCTAGAAAGTATCTCTACTCTTATTAAAAAAAGACTGTGATATTTGGCACACGTGTGCCATATAAGCAAAACTGGCACACCTCTACTTCTTTCATTTTAAAGTATCACACGATTCCTTGTCCTTTGACCTCGCCTTCTCCCAAACGACCCTGCAGGCTCGCCCGAGAAACTTGCTTCTCCTGCACATCTCGGGCGCCCACCTCCGAGAAAACAGTCACTTCTTCACGTCTACCACATGATTTCTCCTCAGGACAAAGTTACCATGGTATCAACCTCCCCCCAGTCAAAGTTACCATGGGGGATTGTACATGAGTTACCGGGTCTACAGTTCGTATATTATCATGATACTTGCACCTAAAAATTTGGGTGTGTTTCGGTAGCTTTTTCCGTAGGTCAAAAATTATCACGATGTTTTTGCGTAACTTATCACGCCTATAGCACGTGTGTCCCTCATGACATTAAACATTATGTGACTTTCCCGTGGCACGCCATGTGTTGTGTTCATCCAAGAGGCCCACGCGCGAGGTGAGTGTATGTTTTTAACAACTTATTTTCCTTTGGTAAAAAAGTTACCATCATGTTTATATTGCAAGTTATCGGTTATGCAGTGCTTATATTATCATGTTATTTACACAAAAATTATTGGGAATGTTTTGAACAACTTTTTCCCGGAACAAAAAGTTATCATGGTGATTCTAGGTAACCTATCAAGCCCGTAGTGGTTAAAATATCATGCTATTTACACAAAATTTATCAGGGGTATGTTTCAGCAACAAATTCACCCCCCCCCCTCCCCCATGGGTCAAAAACTTATCATGGTGTTTAGTTATCGCAGTGAATATGTTTTCATGCTATATACACATAAAAATGCCAGGGGAGGAAGGTATACTACCGTGCTATTTACACAGAAGATACCGGAGTATCTTTTCAAAAAAATATTCCCTACGGTTAAAGTTACCATGGTGTTTCTACCTCAATTATCAGATGTGCGCTGCGTATATTACCATATATTTACACATAAATTATCGGATATCTTTTCACATTTGTCTTCCCCAATGGTTAAAGTTACCACGATGTTTGTATCTAAATTATCAGGTCAATAGCGTGAATGTTATCGTGCTATTTACAGAAATTACGGGGGGGGGGGGGGGGGTCAACAAATTTATTCCCAATGATCAAAGTTACCATGATGCTTGAAACAAAAAGTTTTTCAGTGCTAACATATTAAAGGCAAAAATATGTCAAAAACAGTATTTGC
Organism: Triticum urartu; assembly: GCF_003073215.2. Lineage (NCBI taxonomy): Eukaryota > Viridiplantae > Streptophyta > Magnoliopsida > Poales > Poaceae > Triticum > Triticum urartu. Next base: position 484,244,884 of record NC_053027.1, read on the forward strand.
CTTAGCTTGTTCGACAATGAGTGTCATAGGTGAGGTGGTAAGCTCCTTTTGTTGATTACCTGCAAACCAGAGATCAAATCCTAGTCCAAGCATTATTTTTGCCAAAAATTAGGAAGGCACGTGGGGCCATAATTGACGATTACGAAAATTAGGAAGAAAATCAGGGGAGGTCGGTGGGGAAGGACGTGCGGGAAAGGAAGGAGATTGGGAGTCATGCGGGAAAGGAAAAAAATCAGGAGGTCGTGCGGGAAAGGAAGGAGATCGAGAGGAAACTGACGGCGCTGGATGCGTGTGGCAGTTTCGCAATCTGCCACACGGTTGCCATATACATATTTCGTTAAAAAAATACCAAGTTGGTGTGATCACGTGTGTGTCATCTTGCAATATAGACCGTTTGATCTATATCTGACGGATAGAAAACAAACTATGGCAATTTTACAAAGAAATACCCACACCTCTCTTCACATTTACAGATAAGGCCTTCCCTCGTTCATCCTATCTTCCACAACTTCATTGTTGAGCAATTAAAACAGGAAGTCTCTGGAACAATCTGACATCTCCATGCCCATCCTCATGCCTCCGCTTAGTCCAACCACCAACCACCACCACCACCACACCCCACTCCTCACCTTATCTCTTCTCCTTCTCGACATATCATTAGTTTTTACACATGGGATTACTCCCGCATGGGTCAATCACAACAAGTATTTGTAAAAAAAAATGCATCTTGATGTTCCGTGCAATGCACGGGCATCTTGCTAGTGTAGATCAGAAGACACTGTCTGACCACAATGCAAAGCAAACCGCTGCCCTCTTAAGAAAACGCTAGAGATCCTAGAGAAGGACAAAATCTAATTAACCAGATAGAGTCGAGAAACACAAACCTCGCACACACATCAACAAGGCCGAGATCGACCAGTCAAAACTAGAGCCAGAGGCAAAGCCATGTCGTCCGCTCCGTATGACAAGCACCACCAAACCAGACTTCCACTCAAACTAACAGGAGCCTCCACCATAGCACAGATTCTGACCAACAAGACAAGTACATACAATTAACAGACAGAACATGACGCAAGTAAGCGGATTCATCGTACAAGTCACAACATCATCGACGACAATGTTCACAGCGTCACTCGACTTGAGTCAAGATGCCTTACAACTAACTGGAACCTAAACATATATGATGAGATGCGCTCTACCCCGGCACACAGGCTATAGGCATCTGTACATTTGTTTATATACACATACAAGGATACAACATTTATTAATTTGAATTATGCAGGTCAACTCGAGAAATTCCGATTTCAGGGAGACACCTAACTTATGCTGCGAGATTCAGTGCAGCTGTGGGGGGACAGACATGCAGGCCCGACATCCGCTCCGCTTTAGCCTCAAAGCAGCGAGTCATGGTACCAATTGTTATACAGACGCCCAAACTGGAGGAGGCTACCATATGTTCTATCCCACACGCCGACGAAGAGGGCGTCTGTGTCGGGGCTGAAAGACATCCCAGATATCTCGCCGAAGAAGTCCAGCTCTTGCCTTCTGTTGTAGTCGCTCTTCACGTCAAAGATATGGACAAAGTCCGCTGGTTCCGCCATCGACAGGAACTGCCCATCCGACGTAAACCGGATTGATCTGATAGCTCCAAGGTTACCCTTCAATACATGGACTGCTTTTGATAGGTTCCTCGCATCCCAGATTCGGCATGTCTTGTCTTGGTTCCCAGTAGCAAACGTTCGGCCATCAGGGCTCCAGGCTGATGCAAATGAGAAGTCGTGATGACCTTTCATGGAATGAAGAGTCTGTGTCCAGAGTACAAAACAGGTGCACCCGCTTAATCACACATGGTATCAGCGTTTTAATTTGAAATATTAATCAGGGTTTGGTGAACATCTGGTGTTTTATGCCTGGGATCGTATACCTTTCCTGAATTGGCATCAATAAGTAAACCATTAGGATCGTCCCCCACAATAACAACAAGCTTCCCGTCAGGACTCAGAGATGTATGCTGCACCAACAAAACAACAGTATAGGGTCAGAGTAAAGCAAGAGCATTTCATTAATTATGATATATAACGAGCGTATACATGGTGTTTTGCTCCATTTACTATCAATACAATGTCGAAAAGGGAGCAAGCCACAAAAAGGAAGAAAAAAAAGAGGTTTCTTTGGTTGGCATGTGCAAGATTAAACCTGAAGGATGTCTATTAGTGCAAATGTAAGAGCATCTCTAGCAGCTGTTCTATCACACAAGCTAGATGCAAAAAAATAGCAAAAGTAGGAAAGGCCTTCCTCCAGCAACCATGCAAGACTAATCCTGAAGTATGCCTATTAGCGCAAATGTAAAAGCATCTACAGTAGCTGCTGTATCACGCAAGCTAGACGCCAGAAACAGCAAAAGTAGGGAAGACCTTCCTCCAGCAGCCACGCGTAAACGTGCAAGATTAATCCTGAAGGATGCCTATTGGCGCAAATGTAAGACCGCATCCAGCAGCTTCTCTATCACACAAGCTAGATGCAAAAAATAGCAAAAGTAGGAAAGACCTTCCACCACCAGCCACACGCCCATGTGCAAGATTAATCCTGAAGGATGCCTATTAGCACAAATGTAAGAGCATCTCCAGCAGCTGCTCTATCACACAAGCTACATGCAAAAAATAGCAAAAGTAGGAAAGATCTTCCTCCAGCAGCCACGCGCGCCCACTGGCTCGCCATCTTTGGATCCATCCATCCTGGCCTGGACAAACGCCATCTGGCGTGTGCCGAGTGGGGCCCTCTGTCCCCGTTTGGAGCTCAACCACCACATTCGGATGCTTCACTCCCGCCACAACGGTCGACAGCTCCGTCCCCACCTCAAAGGTAGGATCCACCTCCTCCCCTCTCCTTCCTAGCACAGGTGGAGAGACGGTGGCTGCATGACGGCCCTGCAGGTTGGTGGTGGTGGCGGACAGGCAGCAAGGGAAGCAAGCGATTGGGATGATCTGGATTAGGGCCTAAGAGTGAGATGGACAGGAGTTGGTGGATGAGGAAGTGCTTGGATGTGGACGAGGAGTGGCCGACGGGAGGATATGGATGAGGTGCTTCTTGATGTTGCTTGTGGTGGATGACGAGGGGTGGTGGCCAGGATGCGAGAGTGGAGGTGGCAGTAGCGATGCAGCTCGGGTGGGGTACATCCTACACAGAGCGGAGCATGCTGTTGTGACCTGCTGTGTTAATGGCCCTGGCAGCTGCTGTTGAATTTGGTAGGCGGAGATGCATGCGCTTTGGTCGCACGAGCCACAGAGGATAGATCAATGGGGATTGTGGGTGTCATGAGAGATGCAAGAGATGTGTGTTTGAGTTCTCTGTGCGCATGGGCTGATGGGCTCAGCAATGAATCGTGCTTGTTTGATTCCGAATTTCCAATACGTTATTTGCATCTGTGGTTGATTCATGAATGCTGCTAGATAAAGAGTGACTGGTGATGCTATAATGGTTGATTCGTGAATGCTGCTTGATATTCCTCTCCATTTTAGTATTCAGTGGCATAAATTTGCTTTCATAACTTCCGCCGTTGATATAATGTTTGTTCATGTCCGAGAATAGAATTTGCTGCAGCTTTCTAAACCTAGACGGAAAAAAAGAATGACTGGCGGATCGATGAGACGTACGGAAATCTATACACTAACTGCAAAGCTGCACCGAAAGATAGTTCAAAACATAGCCATCATATATCTATCTCGCCGTTATAAATACAATCGTTAGAAATGTTGCCATAACAAATATACTGTTAGTTATGAGAAATTACTGACATACATGAGAGAGAGTAATAATATGGAGGGTGAAATTTGGCTGGTCTGTTGTAGAAGATAGAGGGGGGAATCTTTTTAGATGGCCAGCCAAATGAAGATATAGAGGGGGAGATGGCCAGCCAAATGGAGATATAGGTCAAATTTCGCTAGTCTGCTCGACATGTTCTAACCATACTTCCCAGTTCTCATTCAGAACAGAACAGAAGACAGAACATCATAATCTCGTCAGTTGTGGCAACAGTTCTTTTTTTTCCTTGAACCAAGGCACCATCAGTTCACACACTCCTGTTTTGCTTTTTACACAAAAAACTCCTATTCTAATTTTACTAGGTTCAACAACAGCAAGATGCCAAAAGTAAGCATATTGACTGCACAAGATCATAACCATATGCAGCAAGAGGTAAAAAAAATTGTGTTCCAGGTTCACAAGACAAGAAAAGTAGTAGAAATAAAGAAAGGAACTTACATTTACTGGCCAATCAAACTGAAAGTGCTTGCATAACTGGAATCTCTCCATGTCATAATCTCTTACACCGGAGTCATTATTCGATGCCATGAAATGAACAGCACCACTGGGAAGGAAAACAAGAACTAGCATGAACACACACTCAACAAGTTCACAACCTAATAACTGGGGACATCACATTACCTAGCAGTATTGAATATCTCAACTGCATTAGTAATAGCATTATCATCATATGTTGTTCGACAGCAAAAGCTTATTCCTTCTCGATCAAGGTGCTGCATTCCACATCAACAGAAGTGGTAAAAATCAATATTACATCAATAATAAGAGTTTATATAAAGATTAAGGATGTGAGCACAAGCACACCAGCATCCATCAATTAGTTACTTTCAGCACACACACGCAAAATCATAGCAAAGGAAAAACAGTGACATAGTGGTCATCAGTTAGTGATTTTCAGCAAAATTTTCAGAATGAAGAAAAGAACAACTCTTTTGCAAAGAGTTTATTGAACACCAGACATGATCTTCTTTTTATAGATTTTACTCTTGAAGAAGCAGACTCAAGTACTTTTAATCCAACAATATCAGTCTCTTTTGAGGTGCAGTCCCAGCCACTCAGGTAATCAGTGATTATATTGGTTCACCACAAACATCCCACCATAAAATCCTCAATCCCTTAAGCTATTAGTCTAGTGGTTAGAATCAATAGTGCACTAGGAGCAAGAAGCTAGGTGAGCATGCACAAATGTTATTGACATCACAAATAATGGAAGTTTGCCACCATGCCAGAGATAGCAGATTTATATAGATTCAAGTTACTTTGGGCAACCTACCTTGCAGATTAGCTCCCCTTGAAATCCGCCAGCTACCAGCAAATTGTCCTTGACTGCCAAGGTACTAACTTGAGTCTGAGAAAACCCCTCTAATAGACTTCCAGGATGCTTCTGAAATAAGAGATCCACAAACATTAATAGAAGAAGAACAAGATAAGCTCTACAGGATGTGAAAAAATTGAGACAGATTATAAAGTACAATCATGCACCATACCTCCCTTGGTGCCACATGACCTTGGACATTCATAAGTTCAGTGTCCACACCACTCAACGCTGACCAGTGAAGCACTGAGTAATGTGACATTAGGTAGACGTCATGCTTGGATGTAGCCCATACTAAATTTCTCAGCTGCAGGCACAAATCATGTCAATTGTTTCACGCACTTGAAAGTCACAGTATCAAAATTGTGGAAGGAATGGGAAAAACATCAATTAAGAATCTGAGACCAAATGCAAATGGTTAGATCAAACACAGCAACAGCTTAGGTTACACAGATTATAGGCAGAGAAACATAATCAGGACTTGCAGACACCTTTCAACAAGTTGAATCCCTATGGTAAAAGGTTCTCCAAACAGCCATGTAACTTGAATTAACCCCAAAGATACAAGGACCAGCCTAGGTCCTTACGTTAAGGACCACCTTCCTCTCTTTTTAATATACGGATACATTTCATCATGCAAGCAACTTCCAAATTTTCAAGCAAGCATTTCATGTTCTAAAACGTTTAATTCAACTTAAGTTTTTAATACAAGCTTTAGAAACTAATATACACCAATACAGCTAAAAGCATCGATGCAATTTTCTTCAAACTAGAAGTTGGAATTTGCAATCAAGCATGAAGTAGTGGACCAAAATAACATTCAAATATGGAGTTAAGCTTAGCAATTTTGCAGCTGCTTTATTCTTTGTTTCCAATATACTCAAGGAGATAGTACATCTAAGATTGTGAAGACAAAATATCAAAATGGATGTTGGCCAATAGTGTAGCTTAGCACATATGAATAGATTGCATTAGTGATCAGTACATCATAATCTTATCATGGAGCATCAAGAAAGGTGTGCCAATGAAAAGATACACAAGCAATTACATCTGATGATTATTTGGCAACAGAATATACTGTGTGATGTGTGTGCGTGTTGGGAGAGGTGGCGAGGCAGAATGAACCCACCTGAAAATGTAGGATGGTTGATTTTACTGATCTAGTATTTTGTCTGAATTCATAATACATTCCACCTTTCACAGTCGGTTTGCATTCCTGTGTCAAGACAACATGTCAGCTGTTAACAGACAGAAAACTTTGCATAAGCTGCTGAACTTTCTACAAGACACACCTTGGCTGCTGCTTCTCCAGAATTAGGAATGTTCTCATAGTTTTTGTACTGCTCTAATCTGGTCTGTCTGTAGTTTTCCCTTGTGATAGCTAGCCTCTCCCAGGGTATTCCTTGGATGTCCTTCCCTTTTCTTGCATCCGCTGCCGAAGTATCTGGGATCTTATCATTCTAAACAGACAAGGAAGAACGACCATTTAGAGAACTGCAGCATGGTTTATGTAGTTAAAACAACGGTAAATTAGAAACAACGGAGATAAATCACATATATGTAAACTCTTATTGGTAAAGTTGAAGATTGGTAAGTAAAGTTAGAAACTTGGTAAGAGAAATAACTGGTTTCTTTATCCTATGTCGATAGTTCAAACAAATTAGTGGTTTAGAAATGGAAGCCAGAATAAACGGACCAGTGGAAGCATATTTACATATGCATGGCAAGTCGATATCATGAGAAGAGAGGCATAATCATGCAACAGATAGCTGCGTACATAAAAAGAGTAGGCAAATGGACGCTACAAGACATGTGACAGTGTGCAACTGTCTAAAACGACAAGCTCCATCACTCCAGACAACCCTCTAAATAATACACACTCCCAAGCGTGAGACCATTGTCGCTTTGGTCATCCCACTCTAAATAAGAGAATGAGTAATCAATGCCACAATCAAATCATTTATGTGTTCATATAAATGATCCAGGTCTGCTCCATGTTAATATGTAGTATAGGACAAACAGCATCAGGATTATGTAACACTCCCAAGCGTAAGACCGTTGTCATTCTGTTCATCCCCCTCTAAATAAGAGAATGGCCAATCAATGCTACAATCAAGTCATTTATATGTTCACATAACTGATCCAGGCATGTTCCATGTTAATATGTAGCATACGACAAGCAGCATGCTTACTACGTAACACTCCCAAGCATGAGATGTTGTCGTTTTGTTCATTCCTCTCCAGATAAGAGAATGAACAACCACTGCCCGATTTTGCCACATGTTACTATCTAGTATACGACGAATAGCATGAGGACTACGTAAGCGAATCTACGTTTGATAACACAGCAAGACCTGCATTTATGCGTAAGACTTAATTCCAATTGCAGCAATCACAACAATACAAAATAACAACTGATGGACATACCGAATGGGCATACTCGTCATCCTCCGAATCGGAGTCTCTTAAACCTCGCTCGTGGTGGGCGTCAACCATGTCCTCAGCGGGGTCGTCCATGTCATAATCATCCTCCATGTCTTCGACGTGATCGTCGTGATAATTGGACATTGATCCTCTCCTAGGAGAAAAGCCTCCCTGACCTGTAAACAACACGGCAACAACAACATCAGCAACCACGCACGGTGTCTCACTGAAACGAATTGCACATGTAGCAAACAACCAAGCGCGTCTAGAACTTCCTACACGAGCCAGAATGGTAAGAGCAGTTGCCAAACAACACAGGAATTCCTGCAAATCTAGAAGCCTTCCGCAGTTTCCATTCCATTAGCACCACAGCATATCTCCAGCGTCACATATGTCTGCCCGTTCTGGTTTCTGGGCACTTAGGGAATAATTGTAAGCAGACATGACGAGAAAATGCGCAGTAAATGGAACGAAGTCAACACGGGGTAGAATTCGCAGGCATATATCAACGGAGAAAGCGAATCGAGTAGAAAGTCAACACTTGAATGATTAGCAGCGGACCAAAACTTCCCGGAGGGCGAAGAAAAAAAATCCCTCCCTGAAAATCATTGAAAGAACGCGCTTTTCCCCTCAACAAATCGGGCACGCGCACGCAACCAATTCACCCGAGCCACGCGCCCCAAACCCTAGAACCCGCCGTCCCGGCCCGCCCGTCGCTCAGATCTGCCCCTAATTCGACAGATCACCATTACCCAACGCGAAAAAATCAGGGAAAAATCCGCCAAAACAGAGCGGAAACAGGGGGCGGGACGGGACGCACCTGGAGGGCCGAGCGAGGCGGGGCGAATCGGCCGCCGGGGTAGAGCGGAGGGGGGGAAAGCCTGCGCCTCAGAAGACGCCGCCCAAGCAGAACGGAGATGGATCCCCCCGGAAAATATAAGGGACGGGGGAAAGCCTGCCCTTTTTCTCTCCCTTGCGGACAGCGGGAAGAAATGATTAATATTTTCCGACTATTTTCCGCTCCCCGTTCTGGGATTTATCCTCTCCCGCAACCGCTTTTTGTTTCTATTTTCGTCTGTTCTTTTTTAATAAAACAAAAATTGAATTTTTAGTTTTATCGCTGGGTGGGTGTGTGTGTGTTCATCTGCAGGGACAGGAACGGGGATAGGGCCATGACGAGGGCGGATGATATAGCCATGGGCGACGGGGAGGCGCGAAATGACGGGCCTGCCCCCGCGGTTGTTCGGGACGTCGCAGCCTGGGTACCAGCATTTTGGTCACGTCGGCGTTTAACTCGGAGGGACTGACGCACCGATGAATGATTGGGGTTGCAGCAGGGACTAGGCTATGTGTGTCTTTTCAGCCGGAATAAAAAACTGAATAAAACTGATTCCCGTTTAGAGCAGCGATTTGGCACCGGGATCACACCTGCTGCCTTAATCTGGACCGTCCAAATACCTCAGGAAGTGTGTCCTTTTCTAGTTTTGTAAAAAAAAAAGGTATGGATCGATGTACATAAGAAATACAGGGCAAGCGGACCCACCGATCTACTCCCTTGAGACACTTTTTTTAGAGACACTTATTTTTGGGACGGAGGGAGTACATGCTAGCTCATCTCTCTCTCTTTCTCATCACGCCTCCTTGTGTCTCTCGATCTCGCTTGCCTAGATGGGATCGAACCGGCGTTCGTTCTAGCCTAGTCGTTGGCTAGTAGGCCGGAGTGGTGACGGGAAGGTGCGACGGGGGAGAAGAGGAGGGGTTTGTTTCCATGAACGCTATTGTCGGGGTGTTCAATCTGTAGTCTTCCTCGTCGACTCAGGCTGACAGAATACATGGATTCGAGTACCCTTGTTCTCTAGTGGCCATGGGGTGTGGGCTTGGTGTGCTCGTCATCCCAAGCGCATGGAGGTCATGGATCCGACGTGGTGATCCTTGCATTGACTGCAGGTGGATACTCGGTGGTGCACTTATGCGTACAGTTACCCATTCGCTTGATACTGCTACTCTATTGTTTCTTTGCGTCTTCTTTCGGTTTGTGATGAATTAATTGATTTGATGACGCTAAAATATTCCTCGTTGGCGTAGAGATGCTCGATGATGAAGGTTATTTTTTACAGTTACAAATTTGTTCATAGATGGGTTATGAAGTAATTCTAATGTCCAAACCATCTTGTTTTGGTCTACATTAATTACGCCAAATTGCTAACTTAGGTCATGTTGGGCAGTCCCACATAACCAAGGTCGGAGAATGACCTCTCTCACGACTCCACCGTACATCGTACATTCCCCTCTACTGCCCCACCTCTACCTCTTCCCCAACTCTGATGAGAATCAGCACCACTCCCCCCCAAGCACGTGTCAGCATCCCCGAACTCCCTCTCCTTTCCCGGAGTGGGTATCGATGTGGTGCTAGTAGCAACCCTAAGAGATCCAGGAGTCTCTCGCCCTTTCTTAACACTAATACATGCATTTTGCAACAAAATTTTAGAGGATAAATAGTCTACTTTTATACACATTTAATCACATTTGGATCATTTCCCTTGAGTTTATTTTATGATGTACAAAATTGCCAAGGAAATCATCAGAAGAGCTATCAAACGGGGAATAAAAATTTGTGAAGAAAATATATTTTCAGAAGCTCAGAAAGAAGTAAAATATGAGGATGATGTGTACATGAAATGAGCCACTAGGCCAAATCCAGGCGCCTGGGGGTAGCTTGTGATTTCTATAAAGACCTCCTTGAAGCTGTAGGAATGAAAGGCTTTAGTTTAAACCCTATTTTTTTAGTCTTGATGAGAAGGTCCAAGCTACTGAGAACGAGCTACTTCAAGCACCTTCCTCAGAGGCTGCGGCCAAAAAGTTATTTTTAATTCATATGCAAATGAGGTAGTCGGCTCTAATAGCATCCCTTTCCTCTTCTTCCAGCATTTCTAGGAATTGATTAACGGGGATATCATGAAGATGTTTGAAGATTTCCATAGAGGTAAATTGTACAAATTAAAATTTTTTGTTCTAACCCCGGTACCTAACGAAAATGAGGCCACCTTTATGAGGAAGCTAAAAGCGCGGGTTTACTCCCAGAGGAGGCTGAATGGAAGATTTTTAGAAATTCGTCAAACTTTGAAGAATTTGACGAAGATCAGAGTGAAGAAATAGAAACATGAGGCTACTAGTTCATCACATAAGTGAAAATCATGCATACAAGATACATATAGATGAAGAACATGCAATCATACGAGCATACAAACATGAAGAAGACGAACTTAAGAAATGAAAGCATGATGAAAGACTTCAATTCAAATTTGACATAGGGTAGATCACAAATTCTTCAACAGCAGAATAAAATAAAGGTAGGGATGAGGAATTTGAAACCAGGTGGGCTCGATGAAGACACAACAATTTGATAGACCAGTTTGCTACCTCTTGAGCACTTGCGTTGGTTTTCCCTTGAAGAGGAAAGGGTGGTGCAGCAAAGTGGCGTAAGTATTTCCCTCAGTTTTTGAGAACCAAGGTATCAATTCAGTAGGAGGCTACGCGCGAGTCCCTCGCACCTACACAAAACAAATAAATCCTCGCAACCAACGCAATAAGGGGTTGTCAATCCCTACACGGTCACTTACAAGAGTGAGATCTAAAAGATAAGATACGATTTTTTTGGTATTTTATGATAAAGATGCAAAGTAAAATAAAAGCAATGAAAATAACTAAGTATTGGGAGATTTAATATGATGAAGATAGACCCGGGGGGCATAGGTTTCACTAGTGGCTTCTCTCATGAGCATAAGTATTTTACGATGGGTGAACAAATTACTGTTGAGCAATTGACGGAATTGAGCATAGTTATGAGAATATCTAGGTATGATCATGTATATAGGCATCACGTCCGAGACAAGTAGACCGACTCCTGCCTGCATCTACTACTATTACTCCACACATCGACCGCTATCCAGCATGCATCTAGAGTATTAAGTTCACAAGAACAGAGTAACACCTTAAGCAAGATGACATGATGTAGAGGGATAAACTCATGCAATATGATGAAAACCCCATCTTGTTATCCTCGATGGCAACAATACAATACGTGTCTTGCTGCCCCTACTGTCACTGGGAAAGGACACAGCAAGATTGAACCCAAAGCTAAGCACTTCTCCCATTGCAAGAAAGATCAATCTAGTAGGCCAAATCAAACTGATAATTCGAGGAGACTTGCAAAGATAACCAATCATACATAAAAGAATTCAGAGAAGATTCAAATATTGTTCATAGATAAACTTGATAATAAACCCACAATTCATCGGTCTCAACAAACACACCGCAAAAGAAGATTACATCAAATAGATCTCCACAAGAGAGGGGAGAACTTTGTATTGAGATCCAAAAAGAGAGAAGAAGCCATCTAGCTAATAACTATGGACCCGAAGGTCTGAGGTAAACTACTCACACTTCATCGGAGAGGCTATGGTGTTGATGTAGAAGCCCTCCGTGATCGATGCCCCCTCCGGCGGAGCTCCGGAACAGGCCCCAAGATGGGATCTCGTGGATACAGAAAGTTACGGCAGTGGATTTAGGATTTTGGCTCCGTATCTGATCGTTTGGGGGTACGTAGGTATATATAGGAGGAAGAAGTACGTCGGTGGAGCAACAGGGGGCCCACGAGGTGGGCGCGCCTGGGGGGGTAGGCGCGCCCCCTACCTCGTGGCCTCCCTGTTGGTTGCTTGATGTAGGGTCCAAGTCTCCTGGGTCTTGTTCGTTCCAAAAATCACGTTCCCGAAGGTTTCATTCCATTTGGACTCTGTTTGGTATTCCTTTTCTTCGAAACCCTAAAATAGGCAAAAAAAATAGCAATTCTGGGTTGGGCCTCCGGTTAATAGGTTAGTCCCAAAAATAATATAAAAGTGGATAATAAAGCCCATTAATGTCCAAAACAGAAGATAATATAGCATGGAGCAATCAAAAATTCTAGATACGTTGGAGACGTATCAAGCATCCCCAAACTTAATTCCTACTCATCCTCGAGTAGATAATGATAAAAACAGATTTTTTTGATGTGGAATGCTACTTGGCATATTTTCAATGTAATTCTTCTTAATTGTGGTATGAATATTCAGATCCGAAAGATTCAAGACAAAAGTTCAATATTGACATAAAAATAATAATACTTCAAGCATACTAACTAAGCAATTATGTCTTCTCAAAATAACATGGCCAAAGAAAGTTATCCCTACAAAATCATAGTCTGGCTATGCTCTATCTTCACCACACAAAGTATTTAAATCATGCACAACCCCGATGACAAGCCAAGCAATTGTTTCATACTTTTGGTGTTCTCAAACTTTTTCAATTTTCACGCAATACATGAGCGTGAGCCATGGACATAGCACTTTAGGTGGAATAGAATGGTGGTTGTGGAGAAGACAAAAAGGGAGAAGATAGTCTCACATCAACTAGGCGTATCAACGGGCTATGGAGATGCCCATCAATTGATATCAATGTGAGTGAGTAGGGATTGCCATGCAACGGATGCACTAGAGCTATAAGTATATGAAAGCTCAAAAAGAAACTAAGTGGGTGTGCATCCAACTTGCTTGCTCACGAAGACCTAGGACATTTTGAGAAAGCCCATCATTGGAATATGCAAGCCAAGTTCTATAATGAAAAATTCCCACTAGTATATGGAAGTGATAACAAAGGAGACTCTCTATCATGAAGATCATGCTGCTACTTTGAAGCACAAGTGTGGTAAAAGGATAGTAGCATTGTCCCTTCTCTCTTTTTCTCTCATTTTTTTATTTGGGCCTTTTTATGGCATGTTTTTTTTCGTCCGGAGTCTCATCCTGACTTGTGGGGGAATCATACTCTCCATCATCCTTTCCTCACTGGGACAATGCTCTAATAATGATGATCATCACACTTTTATTTTCTTACAACTCAAGAATTACAACTCGATACTTAGAACAAGATATGACTCTATATGAATGCCTCCGGCGGTGTACCGGGATATGCAATGACTCATGAGTGACATGTATGAAAGAATTATGAACGGTGGCTTTGCCACAAATACACTGTCAACTACATGATCATGCAAAGCAATATGACAATGATGGAGCGTGTCATAGTAAACAGAACGGTTGAAAGTTGCATGGCAATATATCTCGGAATGGCTATGGAAATGCCATGATAGGTAGGTATGGTGGCTGTTTTGAGGAAGGTATATGGTGGGTGTATGATACCAGCGAAAGGTGTGTGGTATTAGAGAGGCTAGCAATGGTGGAAGGGTGAGAGTGCGTATGATCCATGGACTCAACACTAGTCATAAAGAACTCATATACTTATTGCAAAAATCTACAAGTTATCAAAGCAAAGTATTACGCGCATGCTCCTAGGGGGATAGATTGGTAGGAAAAGACCATCGCTCGTCCCTGACCGCCACACATAAGGAAGACAATCAATAAATAAATCATGCTCCGACTTCATCACATAACGGTTCACCATACGTGCATGCTACGAGAATCACAAACTTTAACACAAGTATTTCTCAAATTCACAACTACTCAACTAGCATGACTCTAATATCACCATCTCCATATCTCAAAACAATTATCAAGTATCAAACTTCTCATAGTATTCAACACACTCATAAGAGAATTTTATTATTAATCTTGTATACCTAGCATATTATGATTATTTAAGCAATTTACCATGCTATTTAAGACTCTCAAAATAATCTAAATGAAGCATGAGAGATCAATAGTTTCTATAAAACAAATCTACCATCGTGCTCTAAAAGATATAAGTGAAGCACTAGAGCAAAACTATATAACTCAAAAGATATAAGTGAAGTACATAGAGTATTCTAATAATTTCTGAATCATGTATGTCTCTCTCAAAAGGTGTGTACAGCAAGGATGATTGTGGTAAACTAAAAAAAGACTCAAATCATACAAGACGCTCCAAGCAAAACACATATCATGTGGTGAATAAAAATATAGCTCCAAGTAAAGTTACCGATAGAAGTAGACGAAAGAGGGGATGCCTTCCGGGGCATCCCCAAGCTTTGGCTTTTAGGTGTCCTTAGATTATCTTGGGGGTGCCATGGGCATCCCCAAGCTTAGGCTCTTGCCACTCCTTGTTCCATAATCCATCAAATTTTTACCCAAAACTTGAAAACTTCACAACACAAAACTTAAAATAGAAAATCTCGTGAGCTCCGTTAGCGAAAGAAAACAAAAGACCACTTCAAGGTACTATAATGAAATCATTCTTTATTTATATTGGTGTTAAACCTACTGTATTCCAACTTCTCTATGGTTTATAAACTATTTTACTAGCCATAGATTCATCAAAATAAGCAAACAACACACGAAAAACAGAATCTGTCAAAAACAAAACAGTCTGTAGTAATATGTAGCTAGCGCAAGATCTGGAACCCCAAAAATTCTAAAATAAATTTATGGACGTGAGGAATTTATCTATTAATCATCTGCAAAAAAAAATTAACTAAATATCACTTTCCAAATAAAAATGGCAGCAGTTCTCGTGAGCGCTAAAGTTTCTGTTTTTTACAACAAGATTAACATGACTTTCCCCAAGTCTGCCCAACGGTTCTACTTGGCACAAACACTAATTAAACACAAAAAACACAACCAAAACAGAGGCTATATAAATTATTTATTACTAAACACAAGAAATAAAAATAAAATTGGGTTGCCTCCCAACAAGCGCTATCGTTTAACGCCCCTAGCTAGGCATAAAAAGCAAGGATAGATCTAGGTATTGCCATCTTTGGTAGGCAATCCATAAGTGGCTCTCATAATAGATTCATAAGGCAATTTAATTTTATTTCTAGGAAAGTGTTCCATGGTTTTCCTTAACGGAAATTGGAATCTAATATTTCCTTCCTTCATATCAATAATTGCACCAATCGTTCTAAGGAAAGGTCTACCAAGAATAATAGGACATGAAGGATTGCAATCTATATCAAGAACGATAAAATCTATGGGCACATAATTCCTATTTGCAACAATAAGAACATCATTAATTCTTCCCATAGATTTCTTAATAGTGGAATCCGCAAGGTGCAAGTTTAAAGAGCAATCATCAAAATCACGGAAACCTAACAAATCACACAAAGTCTTTGGAATCGTGGAAACACTAGCACCCAAGTCACACAAAGCATAGTATTCATGATCTTTAATTTTAATTTTAATAGTTGGTTCCCACTCATCATAAAGTTTTCTAGGGATAGAAACTTCCAACTCAAGTTTTTCTTCATAAGATTGCATCAAAGCATCAACGATATGTTTGGTAAAAAGCTTTATTTTGACTATAAGCATGAGGAGAATTTAGCACGGATTGCAACAAGGAAATACAATCTATCAAAGAGCAATTATCATAATTAAATTCCTTGAAATCCAAGATAGTGGGTTCATTACTATTTAAAGTTTTGATCTCTTCAATCCCACTTTTATCAAATTTAGCATCAAGATCTAAAAACTCTGAATTTTTGGAACGCCTTCTAGGTAAAGGTGGATCATATTCAGTCCCATCATTATCAAGATTCATATTGCAAAACAAAGATTTAATAGGGGACACATCAATAACTTTTAGATCTTCATCTTTATTATCATGGAAACTAGAAGAACACACTCTCATAAAGGAATCTTTCTTAGCACGCATCCTAGCGGTTCTTTCTTTGCACTCATCAATGGAAATTCTCATGGCTTTGAGATACTCATTGATATCATGCTTAGGTGGAATAGATCTAAGTTTCATAGAATCAACATCAAGAGAAATTCTATCGACGTTCCTAGCCAACTCATCAATCTTAAGCAATTTTTCTTCAATCAAAGCATTGAAATTCTTTTGCCAAGTAATAAATTCTTTAATATTAGATTCAAAATCAGAGGGCATATTATTATAATTTCCATAAGAATTGTTGTAGGAATTACTATAATTATTAGAGGAATTGCTAGGATAAGGCCTAGGATTAAAGTTTCCTCTATACGCGTTGTTACCAAAATTGTTCCTACCAACAAAATTCACATCCATAGATTCATTATTATTCTCAATCAAAGTAGACAAAAGCATATCATTAGGATCAGAAGAAACACTTTTATTAGCAAATAATTTCATAAGTTCATCCATCTTCCCACTCAAAACATTAATTTCTTCTATCACATGCACTTTCTTATTAGTAGATCTTTTAGTGTGCCATTGAGAATAATTAACCATAATATTATCTAGGAGTTTAGTAGCTTCTCCTAAAGTGATTTCCATAAAAGTGCCTCCCGCGGCCGAATCTAAAAGATTTCTAGAAGCAAAATTCAATCCGGCATAAAAAATTTGTATAATCATCCACAAATTCAAACCATGAGTAGGGCGATTACGTATCATTAATTTCATCCTCTCCCAATCTTGTGCAACATGTTCATGATCAAGTTGCTTAAAATTCATAATATCGTTTCTAAGAGAGATGATCTTAGCGGGAGGAAAATACTTAGAGATAAAAGCATATTTGCACTTATTCCAAGAATCAATACTATTTTTAGGCAAAGACGAAAACCAAGCTTTAGCACGATCTCTAAGCGAAAAAGGAAATAGCTTCAATTTAACAATATCATTATCCACATCTTTCTTCTTTTGCATATCACACAAATCAACAAAGCTATTTAGATGAGTAGCGGCATCTTCACTAGGAAGGCCGGAAAACAGTTCTTTCATGACAAGGTTCAACAAGGCAGCATTAATTTCACAAGATTCAGCATCGGTAAGAGGAGCAATCAGAGTGCTAATAAAATCATTGTTGTTGGTATTGGTAAAGTCACACAATTTAGTGTTATCTTGAGCCATCATGACAAGCAAGCAATCCAACACACAAGCAAACAAGAAACGGGCAAAAAGAGGCAAACAGGAAAGAGAGGGAGGATAGAGAGAGAGAGAGGGCGAATAAAACGGCAAGGGTGAAGTGGGGGAGAGGAAAACGAGAGGCAAATGGCAAATAATGTAATGCGGGAGATAATGGTTTGTGATGGGTACTTGGTATGTTTGACTTTTGCGTAGACCTCCCCGGCAATGGCGCTAGAAATCCTTCTTGCTACCTCTTGAGCACTCATTGGTTTTCCCTTGAAGAGGAAAGGGTGGTGCAGCAAAGTAGCGTAAGTATTTCCCATAGTTTTTGAGAACCAAGGTATCAATCCAGTAGGAGGCTACGCGCGAGTCCCTCACACCTACACAAAACAAATAAATCCTCGCAACCAACGCGATAAGGGGTTGTCAATCCCTACACGGTCACTTACAAGAGTGAGATCTAAAAGATAAGATACGATTTTTTTGGTATTTTATGATAAAGATGCAAAGTAAAATAAAAGCAATGAAAATAACTAAGTATTGGAAGATTTAATATGATGAAGATATACCCGGGGGCCATAGGTTTCACTAGTGGCTTCTCTCAAGGGCATAAGTATTTTACGGTGGGTGAACAAATTACTGTTGAGCAATTGACAGAATTGAGCATAGTTATGAGAATATCGAGGTATGATCATGTATATAGGCATCACGTCCGAGACAAGTAGACCGACTCCTGCCCGCATCTACTACTATTACTCCACACACCGACCGCTATCCAGCATGCATCTAGAGTATTAAGTTCACAAGAACAGAGTAACGCCTTAAGCAAGATGACATGATGTAGAGGGATAAACTCATGCAATATGATGAAAACCCCATCTTGTTATCCTCGATGGCAACAATACAATACGTGCCTTGCTGCCCCTACTGTCACTGGGAAAGGACACAGCAAGATTGAACCCAAAGCTAAGCACTTCTCCCATTGCAAGAAAGATCAATCTAGTAGGCCAAACCAAACTGATAATTCAAGGAGACTTGCAAAGATAACCAATCATACATAAAAGAATTCAGAGAAGATTCAAATATTTTGTTCATAGATAAACTTGATCATAAACCCACAATTCATCGGTCTCAACAAACACACCGCAAAAGAAGATTACATAGAATAGATCTCCACAAGAGAGGGGAGAACTTTGTATTGAGATCCAAAAATAGAGAAGAAGCCATCTAGCTAATAACTATGGATCGGAAGGTCTGAGGTAAACTACTCACACTTCATCGGAGAGGCTATGGTGTTGATGTAGAAGCCCTCCATGATCGATGCCCCCTCCAGCGGAGCTCCGGAACAGGCCCCAAGATGGGATCTCGTGGATACAGGAAGTTACGGTGGTGGCATTAGGGTTTTGGCTCCGTATCTGATCGTTTGGGGGTACGTAGGTATATATAGGAGGAAGAAGTATGTCGATGGAGCAACAGGGGGCCCACGAGGGTGGAGGGCGCGCCTGGGAGGGTAGGCGCGCCCCCTACCTCGTGGCCTCCCTGTTGGTTGCTTGATGTAGGGTCCAAGTCTCCTGGGTCTTGTTCGTTCCAAAAATCACATTCCCAAAGGTTTCATTCCGTTTGGACTCCGTTTGGTATTCCTTTTCTTCGAAACCCTAAAATAGGCAAAAGAAAATAGCAATTCTGGGCTGGGCCTCCGATTAATAGGTTAGTTCCAAAAATAATATAAAAGTGGATAATAAAGCCCAATAATGTCCAAAACAGAAGATAATATAGCATGGAGCAATCAAAAATAATAGATACGTTGGAGACGTATCACAGTTCCAGTTGATGTATCAACTGTACGTCTGGTTGAGGCGGCTGAGATGAACTCAGAGGACACTTAGTCCTCACCGTATTCCTGTTGAGCCAAGGTCACTTAGACCTCGCTGTAAGATCGAAAGTATGTCTAGAGGGGGGGGGGTGATTAGACTACTTGACCAAATAAAAATCTAGCCTTTTCCCAATTTTAAGTCTTGGCAGATTTTAGCAACTTATCACAAGTCAAGCAATCAACCAACACATGCAAATCTAGGAGTATAGCGGCGGAATGTAAATCATTGCATATGAAGGTAAAGGGAGGAGTTTGGAGGGAGCAAACGCAATGTAGACACGGAGATTTTTGACGTGGTTCCGATAGGTGGTGCTATCGTACATCCATGTTGATGGAGACTTCAACCCACGAAGGGTAACTATTGCGCGAGTCAATGGAGGGCCCCACCCACAAAGGGTCCATGAAGAAGCAACCTTGTCTATCCCACCATGACCATCGCCCATGAAGGACTTGCCCCACTTGGGTAGATCTTCACAAAGTAGGCGATCTCCTTGCCCTTACAAACTCCTTGGTTCAACTCCACAATCTTGACGGAGGCTCCCAAGTGGCACCTAACCAATCTAGGAGACACCACTCTCCAAAAGGTAATAGATGGTGTGTTGATGATGAACTCCTTGCTCTTGTGCTTCAAATGATAGTCTCCCCAGCACTCAACTCTCTCTCACAGATTTGGATTTGGTGGAAAGATGATTTGAGTGGAAAGCAACTTGGGGAAGGCTAGAGATCAAGATTCTTGTGGTTGGATTGGAATATCATGGTCTCAACACATGAGTAGGTGGTTCTCTTTCAGAAAATGAATGGTGGAAGTGTATGCACGTTCTGATAGCTCTCTCCAAGAATGGAGGATGGGTGGAGGGGTATATATAGACTCCACACAAAATCTAACCGTTACACACAATTTACCAAACTCGGTGGGACCGAATAGTTAAACTCGGTCAGACCGATTTAGTTCAAAATGTGAATGTTAGGATTTTCGCTGGGACCGACATGTCAACTCGGTGGGACCAATTTCATTAGGGTTAGGGCATAACGTAATCTCGGTGAGACCGATCACATGAACTCGGTGAGACCGATTTCTGTAATAGGCAAACAGAGAGTTGGTCAGACAAACTCGATGGGACCGATCGCTCATTTCGGTGAGACCGAAACATTGCAAAAAGGAAACAGAGAGTTTACATTGCGAACTCGGTGGGACCGATCGCTCATCTCGGTTAGACCGAAACGTTACGAAGGGAAACAGAGAGTTTGCAATCCCATCTCGGTGAGACCGAGATCCCTATCGGTGAGATCAAACTAATTAGGGTTTCTGGCTATGGCTATGTCAAATAAACTCGGTGGCTCCGGATAGATCAAATTGGTGGGGCCGAATTTGACTTTTGGTTTGGGACATATGTGGATATGAGAAAGTGGTTGAGGGCTTTTGGAACATATCACTAAGCATTTTGAGGAAGCAAGCCATTAAGCAACACCTCATCCCCTTTTAATAGTATTAGCTTTTCCTATGGACTCAATGTGATCTTGGATCACTAAAATGAAAAATTAGAGTCTTGAGCTTGAGCCAATATGTGTCCTTAGCATTTTGAGGGGTCCACATCTCTAGTCCATGCCATGCCAATCATTGAACTTTCTGAAATGATCATCTTGAAAGAATATTAGTTCAATGAGCTATATGTTGTTAAGAATTACCAAAACCACCCAGGGATTAGTTGCACTTTCAATCTTCCCCTTTTTGGTAATTGATGACAACATATATATCAAAGTTTCGACAAAAGATAATAAGATTGAAATGTACCGTCGCTTTGAGAAGTATGTGATTAGCAAGAGCTCCCCCTAAATGTGTGCATTATTTAAAATTTGCTTGGAATGCAAATGCACAATCGATTAGGATCATGAGCTACTCTTCCATGTCACATACATCTTGGTGGAGCGCTCAAAATGATAGAATATGAAATATGCACTCATCACCAAGGCAAAGTGAATGATCATATATGAGAGATAAATAATGTCATCATTCAACCACAAGCATTTAAGTGATATGTTCAAACACATGACCATACAAGTATCTCACACACATAAACATAGAGTATCATCCAAGCAAGCACACAAATAAGTATCAATCAAGTAGCAAATAAGAAGCAAATCTCTCTCTCGAAGCCTATGATCTATACACTTTCTCCCCCTTTGGCAACAAGTTACCAAAAACCTCAAAAATGCATAGTGTTATGCGTCTCTCTAGGCTTGATCTTTGGGAGGAGGCGTTGAGAGGACTCCAAGGACAAATGCATCTGTGGAAGTTGTTGGAGCTGGTGGAGTGGCAACAGGAGGGCTACCGAAGCTGTAGTTTCAGGTGCTGGCGTAGTAGCTCTTGTATCTGTCACAGGCACTGCTGCAGATCTCTGCGCCCTATGCACTCTCTGAAAGGCATCCATGGTAGCTTTCCCTTTCCTCTATTCATCTTCTTCCTAGAGCTGCTCAACAGCTGTCTGCATCTCTGTCACCTTCAAGTCAAGATCATAGAACTTTGTCTCAATGATCCTCTCCAGGCTCTCTTGATTCTAAGTCAGGGTGGCCAATCCTTTCTCAATTCTCAAAGTTGCTTGAATAAGATATCCAAGTTGATCTTGCTTAGACTTGAGGAAAACTTGTGAAGCCTCTTCAGCACTTGGCATCTTTGCTGCCTTCTCAGCTTTTGATTTCTCCCTCTTCTCTTGAGCCTCCATAGACGTGGGATCATCAGCATTCATGACAACTGTGTTGTCCTCAAAGTCAGGCCTCAAGGGAAGATGTTCCTTGTCCAACAAGTATGTGCCTGTGCCCATCTTGGAGTTGATGAGCATCTGGATGTGTGGAGCATACCCACATGATCTCTTCTAGTCTGCAGTTGTCCTCTTGATTGTCTCAACAATCAAACTCATCACCTTAAACTTCTGGGGCACATCAAACAACTACAGCAAATTGATGGAGTGGCCTCTGATCATCCTGTGATCTCCTGACTTGGGCAACAAGGTGTGCCTCAAGATGGTGTTGATAGTGGTCAGTCCAGGCAACAGATAATATACAGAGCCCATCTTGTGAGTTTCCAAGGCTTTGTCAGGAATATCCTTGTACATGTTGTCCATGTAGTTGTGATCTTTCTTCCTCTTGGCATAGACATCTATGTCATCCTCATGCTCTGCAGGGGCATTAATCATCTTGGCCCACTCAGCAACTGTTGATTGGTACCTTGTACCTTCAGACATCCATACAATCCTTCCATCAGGATAGAAATGAGCTGTAGAGTAGAATTGCATAATGAGCTCATCATTCCACTTCGTGAGTTCCTGACCCACAAAAGTATCTACTCCACATAGTCTGAAAATTTCATGCACTCCTGGGAAGTGGTCTTCATTGTTGTCAATGTACTTCCAGTCTGCCCACTTCATGTCACAGACAATGGGTTTCTTGTCCAACAGAATAGTCTCATAGTTGTCTTGCTGCTCCTTGGTGTGAAACCTATAATCCCCGGCAGTCCTTCTCCTTACAACATATGGATCTGATTGTCTCCACAATCTGAGTCCTGCATCCTTTATGATTTTCATGTTCTCAGCCACTCGATGATTTTCATCATGGTCAGGGATCTTGGGCTTGAGCTTCCTGAGCACTTGGGCTTCAGCATCTTCTTCTTCTTCAATCTCAGGCACTGGGGCCTTGTTCTTTTTAGCAGCTGGTATGTTCCTTGTGCTCCTCTTTGGTGTAGTCTTGGGGGCTGTAGCAGAAGCTTTGGAGGCTGTCTTGGGCTTTGAAGGAGCAGCCCCAGACTTGATGGCATCCCCCATCAGCTTTTGAGCTTTAGGTGCTGGTGCAGCATCCTCTTATTCCTCTTCCTCCTCATCAGATTGAATCATCATAGAGGGCTTGCCTATGACTCTGGCCATAGTTTTCTTGGCCCTATCCTTCCTCTTCTTGCCCTCACCAGCAGTCTCTCCACCAATTGATTTGTAAGTTTCAAGAGTGGAGGCTCTGGCCTTTGACATGGGCACTCTCTTTGCAGGAGCCTTCTTGTTCAAACCAGGCTTTGTAGATGCAGCTGTGCCAAATTCTTTCTTAACAACCTTTTTCTTGGAGCTGACCTCCTCCTCGACAGCAATATAATATTCATCTTTAGACTCAGAATTTCTCTTCCTCCTATGCCTAGTAGCAGCCTTAGGCAGGTTGCTAGGAGTACTTCTGCTGCCATCATCATAACTGTCAGAGGGACTAGTGCCCTCACTCAGATTCACCTGCTCCTCAGACTTGTTCTGGCTGTCAGTTTGATCTGACATGTCTGACACTGCAAACTGAAAGTTAACCCTGTGAATTGTTATAGATGAGATAGAGTGGATGAGCATCACAAAGTGCAGAGGTTTTGCAAAACAAATGAGTCAAAAACTTAGTTTTAGTTTTCCACAGAAAGCATTTCAGAGCTACCGATTTGTTAAGCTCGGTGACACCGAAGCAACTTTTGGAGTCTAAACTAGTGGAATCGGTCAGACCGAGATACAGTTCGGTGACTCTGAGATTGCTAGGGTTTCACCGAGATTTGAACTCAGTCACACCAATTTGCAAGTTTCGGTCAAACCGAAAATTACAAGTGTAATGGCCTAAGCCAAATCGGTGAGACCGATTTCCACAACTCAGTCGGTCCGAGATGAGTTCAGCGGAAACCTAACCCTAAATTTTTGAATCAAAACTAATCTACAAGAAGTTTTTATTGGATAGGATGATCTCATACGTGGTAAGAATCATGTCATTTGCTTTGTGCTAAGAACCGGAGGAAAGAATTGCACAAAGATTCGAACTCATACCCTAACTCGGCGATGAGCTCGCTACGGCGGCAACGGCGGTGTAGATTTCCGTCGACGACAACGGAGACCAGCGGCGGGAGGTCGCTGGCAACGAGAGGATGATCCGGAGACCCGAGTCGGCAGAGCAGGACATGCGCGGGCGAAGAGGTTTTGGAGGAATTTCCAAAATTTGACCCATCGGTATATATATCCTAACCCTGTCGGTGTGACCGAGTGGAACAACTCGGTGGCACCGAGATGCAGAATCGCAAGCGATTACTGCAACTCGGTGTGACCGAATGGTTCTAATCGGTTGCACCGAGATTGAAAACCTAGATCAACTTAGTGAACTCGGTGTAACCGAAAAGGATGAATCGGTCAGACCAAAATGCACAGAGAGGTTTTGGAAGTTTAAGTCTATGACGAATCGGTGACTCCGAGTGCTCCTCACCCAAAGGGTTCGAATCTGACTTGATCAAGCTTTATGATGTAGCATGAATAGTGTTTGAGACAATAAAAGCATAGATAGCTAGAGGAAGTTCTTAGGCATTCTTGTCCATCCATTTGGCAGAAGAAGAAGAGCCAAACAAACAAGGCAACAAATGGATGTCCTTGAATGGGAAAAATATGCAATCAACATGCTCACACAATAAGATAGCAAATGAAATATGTGGCAAAGCATGCACAATCACTCTAGCATCTACCAAGCAATTTGGCGATGACTAGGTCATCTATATATGAGTATATTGACTTAGGAGTCAAATGAGAACATTTGATCGTAGGTCATACTCATCGTTTAAGCGCAAGTGGGGTTACCACTTTTACATAAAGCATTGTTGTGTTCACATCATTAGAGTTGCTTTAGCTCAATTCTTAGATTAAAGCTCTCCCTAGATGTGATATCCCCCCTAAGAGGGATGAACTAACCTTGGTTATTGTCGATGATGACTTCATGTAGATGTTGAAGATGTGGATGCTCAATGTTGATGTAGATCGTTTGTAGCAATCCATTTGAGTGAGTTGCACTTTCAATACCTACATGGGTTAGTCCCATAAGGAACAAACAAGGATATCCATAGACATAGAGTGAAGTACACAAGATGATGTCCATGGAAGCATTAGGTTACCTTGTCCCTTGTCTTACCAACAAGAGGGTTTGTGACTTCTTGAACTAGTGCAAGATGTGGAAGTTGTTTGCACTTGTTCTCGCCAAAATGATATGAGTGAAGTATGTTGGCGGAGTCACCCTCAAGAAATCTCTAGTTCTTCTTCTTCGGGATCCACATCAACTTGATGGGAATCCTTGGAGTTGTAGTCGTACTTGATGAAGTAGAACTTGATGTAGTCTTGGGAACCCACTTGACCAAGGCCTTGGGAGCTTCTTCAAATGCATCAATCTCCTCTGGAAGCTTGTCCTTGCCTTTTTGCTTGTGGTCTTGTGGTGGAAGATCATCTTGAGCTTGTGTTCCCTTTGGGCCTTTAGCCATGAAGCATCTTCCAATTCCTTCATTTGGTGAGTCAAATATGTCATAGGAGTTGGTTGACAAAAGTGCTAGACCGGTAACACCTTCATCTTAAGTATATTCAGAGTCGGAGTGATAACTTCTCTCAGAGTGATGGTCGGAGTCGGAGCCGGATACCCATTCACCAACATGAGCTTGATGTCTTCATTTTGTGTAGCTCCTTGATGACTTGTCCTTCCTTTTCGAATCCTTGCTTCTGCGAAAGGTTCTACGTTCATAACGATCATCTCTACTCCTTCTCTCTCTTGGAGGTGATTCTTCTCTTCTACTTCCTCTTTTAGGTGAGTCTTGTCTTCTTTTGTAGGGAGCCGTACGCTCATTGGAGTAGTGTCCGGGTCTTCCACAATTGTAGCAATTACGCTCAGGACTAGAAGATCTTTTGTCATTGTAGGACCTTGACTTGGAACTTCTTTCCTAGCTTTTACTCTTGTAGAACTTGTTGAAATTCTTCACCATTAGGCTCAATTCCTCATTGAAGGCTTGTTTCTCACTTGATGATGTAGGAGCATCACATGAGGCTTTGTAAGCACCACTTGACTTGTTGTGAAGCTCTTCTTTATCCTTGAGTGACATCTCATGAGCAACAATTCTACCAATGACTTCCGTTGGCTTGAGATCTTTGTAGTTGGGCATCATTTGGATCAATGTGCACACGGTATCATATTTTCCATCCAAAGATCCTAGGATCTTCTTGATGATGAATCTGTCGGTCATCTCTTCACTTTCTAAGCCGACAATCTCATTTGTGATGAGAGCAAGCCTAGAGTACATTTCAGCGACACCTTCCCCATCCTTCATTTTGAACTTGTCAAGCTGACTTTGAAGCACATCCAATTTGGATTCCTTGACGGAGTCGGTACCTTCATGCATATCAATCAAAGTATCCCAAATTTCCTTTGCATTCTCAAGACGGCTGATTTTGTTGAATTCTTCGGGGCACAATCCGTTGAAGAGGATATTGTCGGCGTTTTGGGAACGGGGGTCCCCAGACTTGCCTGCCTGTGGCCCGCTGCGTGGCTAAGCCAGCAGGCCGTACGGCCCATCTTCATCAACAAGGCATCCAAGACCCTCGTTAGGGGCCAAGCCTCGCGAGGCGGACGACACAAGACCTCCTCTGGAGCGGCCTAGTCAGGCAAGCTCACGAGGAGCGGAGATATCAAGGCGAGGCAAACCTCACGAGGCTCTCGTGACGTGAGCCATGATGATCGACACCAGGCTGGCGCCAGGCGGGCGCTAGCGCGCGCAGCGTCCTTGTTTCCTCTTTGGTGCTAAGGAAACCAGCGCAGTCGAGGAGTACCGAGGCATCAAGCAAAGGTTGCCATTTTGGTGCAACAAGACCAAGACCAGAAGGACGGCAAGACGGAGGTCATCGTGGAGCCCAAGACGATGTCACCACCAGAGCCTTTGGCAGGCGAAGACCACTTTTGTCAGGATAGCTTGTACTAGCTGTCCCCCTTCAAATTTACCCGCCATTGTTGGCTCCCTTCCCGCTCAAGATTTGGGAAGAGGACCAGGGCCTCTATAAGTAGGACTAGCCACCACCATAGGCAGAAGAGGACATCTTAGTTCATCCCCAGCCACATAAGTTGGCCAGGCACAAGAACACCTCAACCTCAGGAGGATGTTCTTCCCCTTGTATTGTTCATCATCAGCCCAAGAGGCAATCCACCACCACCACACTGGAGTAGGGTATTACACCACAACGGTGGCCCGAACTAGTATAAATCTTATGTCTTTCTGTGTAGTGAGTGCGTCGAGTTCGTCCGCGAGATCTTAGCGAGCTAGGGCGTAGATCGGTGGGAGGAAAAGACTTTGCGTGCACCCTAGTGTTCGAACCTTAAGGGTTTGCCGGATCCCCACATCCGACATTTGGCGTGCCAGGTAGGGGTGCGCCGTAGCTTTCCTTCCATTAGTTCGTCGCTCCGTCGCTCCATCGTCTCCATGGCGGACGCTCGCCATGCTCGAGCTGAGCGTCGGGCTGCCCTCACCGCCCGTGTTGCTCAGACGGCCCCCATCAGCGGGCCACCACGTCGTTCTCCGTCTCCCGCCGCCAACGCTGCCACCGGCCCGGTGGGGAACAAGCAGCAAGCTTCTTCGTTGCACCCTTCGGTGCGGCAGGACGTCCGCACCACCACTCCATCGCTGGCCCCAGTCGGTTCTTCGTCTCATGCACACCGTGCCCCCATGGAGGCGCGGGCCGCACTCCTTGCCGCAAATGAGCTCCTGCGCTACCGCCCAGTCGACGACCTCTACGAGGAGTGGCTTGACCGCGTCACCGAGCTCGTCCGTGTCGCAGGGGGCTCCCCGGCGCCGTCCCTCTCTCGGCCTCACCCTCGGCCAGCCACGGGCGACGAGGCCCGAGGCGCGCCTCCACCACCCCAGCCCAAAAACGGCACCTTGGCACCAAGGCATGCGGCCCCGCGGTGCGATCCGCCACGCCCGGTGCCTGTGCGCGAAGATAGAAGCTGCCAAGAAATCCCACGGCCGCGAGAAGCTGCACCCACTGTCGGTGTCAAAACCGGCGGATCTCGGGTAGGGGGTCCCGAACTGTGCGTCTAAGGCGGATGGTAACAGGAGGCAGGGGACACGATGTTTACCCAGGTTCGGGCCCTCTTGATGGAGGTAATGCCCTACGTCCTGCTTGATTGTTCTTCATGATATGAGTATTACAAGAGTTGATCTACCACGAGATCAAAGAGGCTAAACCCTAGAAGCTAGCCTATGGTATGATTGTCTGTTGTCCTATGGACTAAAACCCTCCGATTTATATAGACACTGGAGGGGGCTAGGGTTACACAAGGTCGGTTACAAAGGAGGAGATATACATATCCGTATTGCCTAGCTTGCCTTCCATGCCAATTAAAGTCCCATCCGGACACGAGACGAAGTCTTCAATCTTGTATCTTCATAGTCCAACAGTCCGGCCTAAGGATATAGTTCGGCTGTCCGGAGACCCCCTAATCCAGGACTCCCTCAGTAGCCCCCGAACCAGGCTTCAATGACGTTGTGTCTGGCGTGCAGTATTGTCTTCAACATTGCAAGGCGGGTTCCTCTCCAGATCTTGAATGTCTGTTAAGTAGTGTCCGGCCCCATAAATGCTGGACCTCTTGGCTTCTGTGCTCAATAAGGGCTATCTTCCACGCGTCGAACGAATACGAGGAGCCATCGCATTTTTACATTCACCCCCTAGCCAGGCAAATAAATTGTCTATTAAAGGGATGGGGATTCTTAGATCCAATCCATACCATCCTCCCATGGCGAGAATCCATCAGAGCGCGCTTCAAAAAAATCCACTCCAACATGACACAAAACCTCGCTCCGTGGTTGTCGTCTTTCTCAAAATGCAATGACGTCCATGCTTCTTTAATAGAAAAAACGCTCGCCGGAGTATATCCGGAGAGGCTACCGATCACGCCTCCACCAGTCGGGCTCCAGGGACGGACATAGATGAGGAAGCCAACATGGGGCGGACACCGGATGCTCCTCCTATAGAGGATGCGGATAGACTATCCGCTACAAATTCAGAAGTGGAGAGCGCCATGAATCATAGGCGTCGCCGGGCCGTACTTCGTGACGCTTGCTTCTCACCAGAGGGATTTGATGCCTTCAATTCTGGAGACGCGTACCTCCGTGCTGCTCAAAATGGTCTAGCCAGAGCCACGGACCAGTATGTAAGGGATATACGGGTAAGCAAATCTGACGATTATATGTATCAGTAGCCCCTGAGACTTGAAACAGTTGGCGCAACTGATTTAAGGATCATTATTTGTGCAGGTTCTTACGGAGAAGAATTCCCAACTGTCTCAAGAGCTGGACGAGTGCAAGGCCCAGCTGGAAGCCGCTGTTGCCGCATTGAAGGAGTCCAAAAAGGGTCCCCCTGGTAACTCTTTTGTCTATTGCAAAGAAATATTGATACCAGGTAGTATGCGGCATGTATGCACACCTAACAATATATGTTGCAGGTGGTCCCGGAGTGAATCCGGAGGCCGTGGAGGCAGATATGGCATGTGATGATCGACAGCAAAATGCTGGCGAGCGCGTGCTGACGCGAGTCAGGCGGGAGAAAAATGATCTCCAAGATGCCAATATCCGGCTGGGCGTGGAACTGAAGGATGTCCGAGCCCAGCTCGCGGACTCCGTGAAGGAGAATAAATGGCTTCAGTGCGACATTTTTAGTAAGTGCTTGAACGAACTTTTTAAAGGAGTTCGGCAAAGAAGCCTACTAACAGCGTTATGTCTACAGGTATGCTGACGGGTCGTCCCGCGGAGGAGATGCCCGGGTCTTCGGGTGATCTTCTACCAGAGCTCTCACAACTGCACGAACAAGTTCGACAGGTGATGTAGAGTATTGCCCAAGCCTTGTGGCCATCCGCGTCCCCGCCAGGAGGCATGGGTGAGCTTATAGGGAAGCTCAAGGGAGCGCGGAGGCGCTTCCGATTATGGAAGATATCAGCTTGCCGACAAGGTGCAAGGGAAGCCTGGGCTATGGTGAAGACACGATATACCAAGGCTGACCCAAACCACATGGCCGAGGTCAGACCTGTGGGGCCCGATGGGAAAGAGATCCCCGTCAGTTTAGTGTATGATCAAGTAGAATTAGCCGCAAAGTATTCCCAACAGGATTGTAGGCTAGACAGCCTGTTGGATGGTATAGAAGAAGAATTTAATCAGTCTTAGTGACTGTGTACTTCAAGTGACATATGTAATGTCCCTAGCCGGATTGTAAATCATTTGTCATGGCGGACCTTTTCGCTTCAACCTATGGACCCGATAGTCCGGAGTGTATCCGAATACCCACTTGGTTATATAAAAACCAGGGTATGCATGGAGGGGTCATAAGTGCTTGAACAGACAAGTACCCAACTAGCTATGTTATATTACATGGATAGTAAGAAACATCTTCCAGGGAGAATAGTTCCGTTAAGGGTTCCTTCCCCTGGGTACGCATGCCCTAATGTGCATGTCCGAACTACGAGATGCAGGTTAAAAACATCTGGGAGCTTGTAGTAATTTAAATGAAAGTCATCTTTTATTCACCGACCGAATATTCCCTTAAGAATACTAGCTTTCGGCTTCACCCAGTCTGAGGTACACATCCGGCTGACCCGGCAGTAACAATCGCAGATGTGCTCCCCTTATGCCCTAGCCGAATTAACGAGAATGTAGGGCATAAATACAAGAGCCAGGCAACCCAGCTTGGCCAAAACTGAAGTCATATCGATGCATATAATGGCGAAAAAAGGTACATGCGAAAGAATAACACATGTGCGGGGCATAAAGCCCGGAAAGGTAATTAGATTAAGCTTCTGTATAGGAAGCCCCCAGGTATATTGGGCACGGTTAGCGCGTCAAGATTGTGTAACCAAGACACAAATGTAGCCCCTTAGGGCCTTGAAGAGAAAAGAGAGAAATAAAGAGAGAAAAAACAGGTGTGCAAAAAAAATTCATGGAGGTAAGGAGACGAACATAGAGTCCGGCGCTAGGCGTAGAATCTTCGGAGTCTGGTTGCGTTCCATGGGTTTGGCTCGAGTCGATTATTCGGTGCATCCCGCAGACGGTACGCTCCACCGGTCAAAACCTGGTCGATAATGAAGGGACCTTCCCATTTGGGCTTGAGCTTGTTCTTTTTCTTCTCCGGGAGGCGTAGAACGAGTTTGCCAATGTTATAGGTTTTGGCCCGCACTTCTCTGCTTTGATACCTTCGAGCCTGTTGTTGATAGAATGCGGAACAGGCTTTTGCCACGTCGCGTTCCTCCTCCAGGGCATCCAAACCGTCCTGCTGATCGAGCTCGGCCTCTCTTTCTTCGTACATGCGCACTCGAGGTGAGTCATGAATTATGTCGCAAGGCAGCACCGCCTCGGCGCCGTACACCATAAAAAACGGTGTGTATCCGGTAGTGCAATTCGGCGTGGTCCGCAGCCCCCAAAGTACAGAGTCGAGCTCCTCTACCCAATGAGTGTCTGATTCTTTTAAAGATCGGACTAATCTTGGTTTAATGCCGCTCATGATAAGACCATTCGCTCATTCGACTTGACCGTTAGTTTGCGGATGATAGACAGAAGCATAATCGAGCTTGATGCCCATGTTGCTGCACCAAAGTTTCACCTCGTCGGCTGTAAAGTTCGTGCTGTTGTCAGCGATGATGCTGTGGGGGACGCCATAATGGTGTACACCTCGGATATGAAGTCTATCACCGGTCCGGATTCAGCCGTTTTGACAGGTTTGGCTTCTATCCATTTGGTGAATTTATCCACCATGACCAGTAAGTATTTTTTCTTATGGGTTCCCCCTTTGAGAGGTCCGACCATATCGAGCCCCCAGACCGCAAAGGGCCAAGTAATGGGGATTGTTTGGAGGGCGGTAGGTGGCATGTGGCTTTGGTTTGCAAAAAGCTGGCAACCGACACAATGTTGTACCAGATGTTGTGCATGTGCCCGGGCCGTCGGCCAATAAAAACCTGTACGGAAGGCCTTGCTTACAAGGCCCGGGCTGCGGCGTGGTGGCCGCCGAGTCCGTCATGGATTTCTGCCAAAAGCTTCCGCCCTTCCTCTTCGGAGATGCACCTTTGAAGGACTCCGGTTGTGCTTTTCTTATAAAGCTCTCCCTCATGGATCTTGTAGGCTTTAGATCGCCGCACTATGCAGCGGGCCTCATTTTGGTCCTCAGGTAATTCCTGTCTAGTTAGGTAGGCCAGGAACGGTTCTGTCCATGAGGCGACGACGGCCATTATCACGTGGGTTGAAGGTGTTATTTCGGTGGCAGAGCCTCCGATTGTGTCAGAGTATTCGGTATCTGGGGTTGTGGTCGGGTCCAGACTATTTTTGCCGGTGTCCCCTTCCCATACCACGGATGGTTTAAACAGTCTTTCCAGGAAGATGTTCGGTGGGACAGGGTCGCGTTTAGCGCCGATACGGGCTAGGATGTCCGCCGCCTGGTTGTTTTCCCGAGCCACATGGTGGAATTCAAGCCCCTCGAACCGAGCTGACATTTTGAGGACAGCGTTGTGATATGCCGCAATTTTCGGATCCTTGGCATCAAAGTCTCCATTTATTTGGTATATTGCGAGGTTCGAGTCCCCACGCACCTCTAGGCATTGGATGCCCATGGAGACTGCCATCCGGAGGCCGTGTAATAGGGCCTCGTATTCGGCTGCGTTATTGGAGTCTGTATATAGTATTTGGAGCACGTATTGCACTGTATCTCCGGTGGGGGACGTCAAGATGACGCCAGCCCCCAGACTAGCCAGCATTTTAGAGCCGTCGAAGTGCACGATCCAATTGGAGTATGCGTCGTACTCTTTAGGGAGTTCGGCTTCTGTCCATTCGGCTACGAAATCGGCCAGTACTTGCGACTTAATGGCTCGTCGTGGCTTATATGTTATGTCGAACAGGAGGAGCTCGATGGCCCATTTGGCAATCCGGCCCGTGGCATCGCGGTTGTTTATTATGTCATTGAGTGGTACTTCGGAGGCCACCGTAATCGAACACTCTTGAAAGTAGTGTCGTAATTTCCGGGATGCCATAAATACCGCGTATGCTATCTTTTGGTAATGTGGGTACCGTGATTTGCATGGAGTGAGGACGGTGGATACATAATATACCAGCTTTTGAAGTGGGAATTTAAGTTCGTCCATCTCTCGTTCGACGACGAGCACTGCGCTTACAACTTGGTGAGTTGCCGCTATATATAATAGCATTGGTTCGTCAATAGTTGGCGTGGCCAGGATTGGGTAGGTGGCCAAGATGGCTTTTATTTCTTCCAGTCTGGGCCTGGCTGCGTCCGTCCACTCGAAGTATTCGGTGTGCCGAAGAAGGCGATAAAGGGGAAGTGCCTTTTCTCCTAATCAGGAGATAAAGCGGCTTAAAGCCGCCACGCATCCAGTCAATTTCTGGATTTGCTTGAGGTCAGTTGGTATAGCCAACTGTGACAGAGCTCGGATTTTAGCCGGATTTGCTTCAATTCCTCTACTGGAGACGATGAAGCCCAGGAGCTTTCCGGCGGGAACGCCAAAAACGCATTTTTCCGGATTGAGCTTAATGTCGTATGTTCGGAGATTGGTGAACGTGAGCCTCAAGTCGTCTATTAAAGAGTCGACGTGTCTGGTTTTAATGACCACATCGTCTACATATGCCTCCACAGTCTTACCGATCTGTTTTTCCAGACATGTCTGGATCATGCCCTGATATGTTGCCCTAGCGTTTTTGAGCCCGAAGGGCATTGTGTTAAAACAGAAGGGGCCGTATGGCATGATAAATGCCGTTGCGGCTTGATCAGACTCTGCCATCTTAATCTGGTGGTAACTGAAGTATGCGTCGAGGAAGCACAATGATTCGTGTCCTGCAGTAGCGTGAATGATCGATGCGAGGGAGTGGGAAGGGATCCTTTGGGCAAGCTTTATTAAGGTCTTTGAAGTCGACACATAGGCGCCAGGATTTGTCCTTCTTTGGTACCATCACCAGTTTGCTAGACAATTCGGATGTTTTGTTTCTTTAATGAATCCGGCTTCTCCTCTCCCATGGCTTGTCGCTTAGGTTCAGAGAAACACCGAAGAGTCTGCTTGACCGACTTGAATCCTTTTAGAATATTAAGGCTATGCTCGGCCAATCTGCGTGGGATTCCTGGCATGTCTGAAGGATGCCAGGCGAATATATCCCAATTCTCGCGCAGAAACTCCCATAGTGCGGCGTCTACAGCGGGGTCTAACTGTGCCCCGATGGATGCTGTTTTTATAGGGTCCGTTGGATGGACTTGGAATTTAACTATTTCGTCCGCTGGTTTAAAGGAGGTGGACTTGGATCTTTTGTCTAGTATCACATCGTCCTTGTCCACCGTGGAGCGCATCGTGGTTAACTCCTCCGCCACAAGGGCTTCGGATAATGCCTTGAGGGCTAGTGCGGCTATTTTGTTCTCGGCGTGGAGTGCTATGTCCAGATCACTAGCTAGAGTGATAATTCCCTTGGGTCCGGGCATTTTGAGCTTCATGTACCCGTAATGGGGTATGGCTTGAAAAATCGTGAATGCCTCCCGCCCTAGAAGGGCGTGGTATCCGCTACTGAACGGGGCCACTTGGAATGTAATTTCTTTGGACCTGTAATTCTCCGGAGTGCCGAATACCACATCAAGTGTGATTTTCCCAGCGCAACGTACCTCTCGACTAGGGATGATTCCTCGGAAGATCGTACTGCTTTGCTCAATATGGTTGCTGTCTATTTCCATTTTTTGGAGAGTTTCCTCATAAATGAGGTTTAATCCGCTGCCGCCGTCCATGAGCACCTTAGTGAGCCGAAAGCCGTCCACAATTGGACCGAGGACCAAAGCGGCTGGTGCTTGGGCTGTTCGGAATTTAGGTTTGTCACTGGCATTGAAGGTGATAGCCGTGTCGCTCCATGGATTTATTGCTGCCACGTGGCAGACTTCGGCAAGGCTGCGGAGTGCTCGCTTGCGCCTATTATTTGAGGCGAAGGTCTCGAAGACCGTTAATACTGTATTGTTATCCGTGGGAAGGTGCTCTGAGGTATTTTGGGTGAGAAGATCCTCACCGCTTTTGGCCACCTGCCGGAGTACCCAACATGCTCTAAGGCTGTGTGTTGATATGGTATCCGGTGTACTATGGATTTTGCAGGGCCCGTTAAGCCATCCCTCCAATACGGTTCCACGCCCTGTAGTGGGCTTTTGCTTCTTTGTAATTGAGTCGGGCGACTTATGAGAGTGCACCCTTTTAGTTCGGACTGGAGGTTTTGTCTGAGCCGGGTTATCCCAAAATTGCGTTTGGGTTTTCCAGGCACTTTCCATCGCACAGTATTTCCGTACTATGGCCGCCAGGTTAGCGAAGTGTGCTACGTCACGGCGACTTATGGCGTTGAGGACTCCCTTGTCTGTGCAATTGTTGCAAAAGAACGAAATTGCATCTTCCTCGCGACAGTCGTTGACCTTGTTCATTACAAGGAGGAATCTGGCCCGATAGTGATGTACTGTCTCTTGGGGCGCTTGCCTAATGTGGGAAAGATCGCTTGTATCTGGGTCGGTGGGTGGATTTAAGTCCAGACCTTGACCCAATCTATGATCCCGGGGCAGGGGAGTTTCTGGTCTTGGAAGTTCGGGCTCTGGGATGTTGCCCTGTGGGTTCGGTATGCGGCCTGGTTCTGGATTCAGGGTTAGGGCGGTGTCCTCCCGTGAGCCTGTTCGGAGAGCTCGGAAATACGGACATAGTTCGTCCTCGGGATAGAGGGAGAGTCGCCGCATTGCTCCTCCACCACCGCTATCTGATGGGTGACTGGCAGAGAGTTAATCTCCCTTTGGTCGGGTTTAAGCCCGATCCGATCGTAGTCCATAGTGACTCCCAGCGCGGCAATGCGATCCAAGAGCTTGTTCAAAGAGGAGAGCTCCATTGGATCCATCTGCTCGGCAAATTTCGAACCGATGTGGAGGCTATTTTCAATGACCTGAGAGGTCATCGTCGGCACAGCGGCCGAGCAGGCGGTCATGACGAAGCCGCCTAGTCGGAGAGTTTGGCCTACAGCGAGGGCTCCCCCAGAGATGATGTTGTCCTTGACAACGAGGTGAGCCATCCTCCTTATGATGACGACACAGTGGAACTCTCAATGAAAGCACCAATGTCGGTGTCAAAACCGGCGGATCTCGGGTAGGGGGTCCCGAACTGTGCGTCTAAGGCGGATGGTAACAGGAGGCAGGGGACACGATGTTTACCTAGGTTCGGGCCCTCTTGATGGAGGTAATACCCTACGTCCTGCTTGATTGTTCTTGATGATATGAGTATTACAAGAGTTGATCTACCACGAGATCAAAGAGGCTAAACCCTAGAAGCTAGCCTATGGTATGATTGTCTGTTGTCCTATGGACTAAAACCCTCCGGTTTATATAGACACCGGAGGGGGCTAGGGTTACACAAGGTCGATTACAAAGGAGGAGATATACATATCTGTATTGCCTAGCTTGCCTTCCACGCCAAGTAAAGTCCCATCCAGACACGAGACGAAGTCTTCAATCTTGTATCTTCATAGTCCAACAGTCCGGCCTAAGGATATAGTCCGGCTGTCCGGAGACCCCCTAATCCAGGACTCCCTCACCCGCACTTCCCGCGCTGCCTCGTCAAGACCATGTGCCACTTGCGGTGCCGCCGTGCGGACCTTGACAAGACCAAGCTCCACCTCCAAGGCGGGCCCCAGTAACCACGGCCGGCTACCGCGCCTTCACCCACGAGCTGCGCAGTGTCGCCTGGCCAGGCAAGTTCAAGCCGGATCTACCTCCTCGCTATGACAGCACCGCCGACCCCGTGGAGTTCCTGCAGCTCTACGAGCTAAGCATCGAAGTAGCCAACGGCGACGAGAAAGTCATGGTGAACTGGTTTCCCATGGCTCCCAAG
Source organism: Triticum urartu (assembly GCF_003073215.2). NCBI lineage: Eukaryota > Viridiplantae > Streptophyta > Magnoliopsida > Poales > Poaceae > Triticum > Triticum urartu. Next base: position 484,281,873 of record NC_053027.1, read on the forward strand.
GATGGGGCCCGCACCTGGCTCCTGAACCTGCAGCACGGCTCGATCTCCTCCTAGGACGAGATGCGCGACCGCTTCATCGCCAACTTCCAGGGCATTCGCGACCGCCCGCCGGCCGCGACCGACCTGCGCCGCATCAAGCAACAACCAGGGGAGACCCTCCAGAAGTACATCTAGCGCTTCAATAGCACCCGCCTCAAGATCCCCAAGGTCACGGATGAGGCCATCATCTCCGCGTTCTCCGACGGCGTCCGTGACGTCAAGATGAAGGAAGAGCTCGCTATCCACGAGGAGCTCTGCACATCTCAGGAGCTGTTCAACCTGGCGACCAAGTGCGCAAGAGCTGAGGAGGGGCGCCTTTCCCTCCTTGAGCTGCCAGCCGCAGGCATAGAGGAGAAGAAAGCCAAGGCCAAGGACGTGAAGTGCAAGGAAGCGGTAGTGCTAGTTGCAGAGCCCGACACCAAACGGGGCAGAGATCAGCCCGAGTCATCCAAGAACAGGCGACCGTTCTACGCCTTCCACAACCTGAACACCCACAACACCAGCAACTGCCAAGAGCTCCGAGCCCTACGCGAAGGACGCTACGGTCGGTGCCCCGAGCGCAGCGACCGGGGCTATGGCCGTGGAGGAGGATGAGGAGGCGGACGCTGGGACGACCGTGGCCCGCGCCAGGAATGGCGCGACAGGCCTCGTGAGGACCGCTGGTAGGACCATCCTCGCGAGGGGCCCTGGAGGGACCAGCCTCGTGAGGATCGCCCCCAAGGCAACACCGGTCTTCCTCCACTGCCGCCACCAAGAAGGAACGACGACCATCATCAGGATGAGGGGGCTGGGGGCTTCCAGGAGCCATGTGAAATCGCCTGCATCTTGGGCGGCGCTCAGGCCCCAGCCTCTCAGCGCATCTTCAAACGGTTCGCTCGCGAGGTGAACGCGGCGCTCCCCAAGCTTGAGGCCACGCGCCCGCTCAAGTGGTCCCAGTGTGCCATCACTTTCGACTTGGCAGATCAGCTCAAGTGCGCGGCCACCGCTGGCGTCCTCTTGATGTTGTGTTCCCCAGTCATCAACAATGTGCAGGTTACCAAGACCCTCATCGACGGCGGTGCAGGGCTCAACGTCCTGTCCGTCGACACCTTGGACAACCTCCAAGTGCCATATGAGCAGCTCCAGCTTACCAAACCTTTCTCAGGAGTGACCGACGGCTCCACCACACCGATAGGGTAGGTCCGCCTGCCTATCACCTTCGGCACACGCGACAACTACCGCACGGAGCTCATCGACTTCGACATCGCCTGATACGTCTCCGTCGTATCTATAATTTTTGATTGTTCCATGCCAATATTCTACAACTTTCATATACTTTTGGCACCTTTTTTATACTATTTTTGGGACTAACATATTGATCCAGTTCTAGTGCCAGTTCCTGTTTGTTGCATGTTTTTTATTTCGCAGAATATCCATATCAAACGGAGTCCAAACGGGATAAAAGCTGACGGAGATTTTTTTCGAATATATATGATTTTTGGGAAGAAAAATCCACGCGAGATGGTGCCCGAGGTGGCCACGAGGCAGGGGGGCATGCCTGCCACCCCTGGGCGCGCCCCTGACCCTCATGGGCCACCCTTAAGGCGGTTGATGCCCTTCTTTCGCCGCAAGAAAGCTAATATCCGGATAGAGATCGTGTTAAAATTTCAGCCCAATCGGAGTTACGGATCTCCGGAAATGTAAGAAACGGTGAAAGGGAAGAATTTGAGAACGCAGAAACAGAGAGAGACAGAGAGACAGATCCAATCTCGGAGGGGCTCTCGCCTCTCCCATGCCATGGAGGCCATGGACCAGAGGGGGAACCCTTCTCCCATCTAGGGAGGAGGTCAAGGAAGAAGAAGAAGAAGGAGGGGGGCTCTCTCCCCCTCGCTTCCGGTGGCACCGGAGTGCCACCGGGGGCCATCATCATCACCGCGATCTACACCAACACCTCCGTCATCTTCACCAACATCTCCATCACCTTCCCCCCTCTATCTATAGCGGTCCACTCTCCCGCAACCCGCTGTACCCTCTACTTGAACATGGTGCTTTATGCTTCATATTATTATCCAATGATGTGTTGCCATCCTATGATGTCTGAGTAGATTTTTGTTGTCCTATCGGTGGTTGATGAATTGCTATGATTGATTTAATTTGATTGTGGTTATGTTGCTGTCCTTTGGTGCCCATCATATGATTGCGCGCGTGGATCACACCCTAGGGTTAGTTGTATGTTGATAGGACTATGTATTGGAGGGCAAGAGTGACAGAAGCTTCAACCTAGCATAGAAATTGATGCATACGGGATTGCAGGGGGACCAATATATCTTAATGCTATGGTTGGGTTTTACCTTAATGAACATTAGTAGTTGCGGATGCTTGCTAATAGTTCCAATCATAAGTGCATAGAATTCCAAGTCAGGGATGACATGCTAGCAGTGGCCTCTCCCACATAATACGTGCTATCGGTCTAGTAAAGTAGTCAATTGCTTAGGGGAAATTTCACAACTCCTACCACCACTTTTCCACACTCGCTATATTTACTTTATTGTTTCTTTATCTAAACAGCCCCTACTTTTTATTTACGTACTCTTTATTATCTTGCAAATTTATCCAACAACACCTACAAAGTACTTCTAGTTTCATACTTGTTCTAGGTAAAGCGAACGTCAAGCATGTGTAGAGTTGTATCGGTGGTTGATAGAACTTGAGGGAATATTTGTTCTATCTTTAGCTCCTCATTGGGTTCGACACTCTTACTTATTGAAAACTATTGCGATCCCCTATACTTGTGGGTTATCAAGACCTTTTTCTGGCGCCGTTGCCAGGGAGCAATAGCGTGGGGTGAATATTCTCGTGTGTGCTTGTTTGCTTTATCACTAAGTAATTTTTATTTGATATTCTTAGTTGTTTTCTATCTTTAGTTATGGATATGGAACACGAAATACCAAAAAAATTAGGTGTACTTGCTACTCATGGAGATGGGGAACCTCCTAAAACCCTCGATGCTGGTTATGTGAAAAATATTATGTACTACTTTAATAATCCTGAGAAAACCCCATTCAATTATGTAATGGGAGTAATGTTGGATCAACGTGAATACTTTAGGGATTACCGCTTGACACAAAAAGGGAAACTATTATGGGATCAAATTCATATATTGAAGTGGTATGCTCGACAAGTATGCTTGAGTTATGATTATACTTGTTGCTCTAGGATGAAGGCTCCACACCTTCCCTTTTAATGCAAATTTAATGATAATAAAACCTTAGCTTCTTATGCTAATGGTATATATGATTACTATGATGTGGAACAAATAGAAGAATTTGTTGCTTTTATGGGTGCTTATGAAATTGAATCTATGTTTAAAGAGTTTGAAGATTTTGATGATGCTGTTTATAGACCTGAAAATTTAGCTATCCTGAAATATTGTTATGAGAATTATGAATACAATTACGAAATTAATGCGCTTATTGAGAAAGTCTCCGCTGTCCAAGAAGAGACTAATATTTTACAGGAATCTATGGAAGAAGAAGTTGATGAAACTGTGAGCTCATTGGATGAAAAAGATGAGGAAGAGAGCAAAGAACAAAAGGAGGAAGAGCGGATTAGCTACCCGTGCCCACCTTCTAATGAGAGTAACTCTTCAACGCATACATTGTTTAATTTCCCTTCGTGCTTACCGGAGGATGATTGCTATGATGATTGTTATGATCCCGTTGATTCTTTTGAAATATCCCTTTTTGATGATGCTTGCTATGCTTGTGGCCAAGATGCCAATATGAATTATGCTTATGGATATGAACTTGCTATAGTTCCTTATGTTAAACATGAAATTGTTGCTATTGCACCCACACATGATAGTCCTATTATCTTTTTGAATTCTCCCGACTACACTATATCGGAGAAGTTTGCCCTTATTAAGGATTACATTGATGGGTTGCGTTTTACTATTACACATGATGATTTTGATGAATGTAATATGCATGTGCTTGCTGCTCCTACTTGCAATTATTATGAGAGAGGAAATATATCTCCACCTCTCTATGTTTCCAATATGATAAAATTGCAAGAAACTGTTTATACTATGCATTGGCCTTTACTTTGTGTGCATGAATTGTTCTTTTATGACATGCCGATGCATAGGAAGAGAGTTAGACTTCGTTGTTACATGATATATGTTACTTTGTGCTCACTACTAAATGCTAAATCATTGTTAATTAAAATTGGCTTTGATATACCTTGGGATCCGGGTGGATTCATTACTTGAGCACTATATGCCTAGCTTAATGGCTTTAAAGAAAGTGCTGCCAGGGAGACAACCCGAAAGTTTTAGAGAGTCATTTATTTCTGTTGTGTGCTTTTATAAAGTTTATAAATAAAAATAATGTGCCAAGGTTTGCCTTTAGGATGTTTACATTTGCTTGATGGTTTGTATGGTGCAGGACAGAAACTTTGGCTGTAGTGCGCGATTTTACATTTTTTGCTGGAATGTCAAATGGTTCTGATTCTTTTTGCACTGTATTTCTATACAAATTGTTTATTTTTCCTATTTTTGGTAGAACTTTTCAAGTATTAGAAGTATGGTGAATGTTCAGATTATTACAGACTGTTCTGTTTTAGACAGATTCTGTTTTTGATGCATAGTTTGCTTGTTTTGATGAAACTATCGATTCATATCAGTGGATTAAAGCCATGAAAAAGTTATATTACAGTAGACACAATGAAAAAACAAAATATGAATTGGTTTGCAACAGTACTTAGAGTAGTGATTTGCTTCATTATACTAACGGATCTTACCGAGTTTTCTGTTGAAGTTTTGTGTGGATGAAGTGTTCGATGATCGAGAAGGTCTCGATGTGAGAAGAAGGAAGAGAGGCAAGATCTCAAGCTTGGGGATGCCTGAGGCACCGCAAGTAAATATTCAAGGATACTCAAGCATCTAAGCTTGGGGATGCCCCGGAAGGCATCCCCTCTTTCTTCAACAAGTATCGGTATGTTTTCAGATTCGTTTCGTTCATGCGATATGTGCAATCTGGGAGCATCTTTTTCATTTAGTTTTCATTTTTCTTTTATGCACCATGCTGGTATGAGATAATCCTTGGTTGATTTATAGAATGCTCTTTGCAATTCACTTATATCTTTTGAGTATGGCTTTATAGAATGCTTCATGTGCTTCACTTATATCATTTGAAGTTTGGATTGCCTGTTTCTCTTTACTTAAACAATTGCCATTTGTAGAATGCTATTTTGCTTCACTTAGATTTGTTAGAGCATGGGCATATCTTTTGTAGAAAGAATTAAACTCTCTTGCTTCACTTATATCTATTTAGAGAGATGAAAGGAACTGGTCATTCACATGGTTAGTCATAAAATCCTACATAAAACTTATAGATCACTGAATATGATATGTTTGATTCCTTTCAATAGTTTTGCGATATAAAGATGGTGATATTAGAGTCATGCTAGTGGGTGGTTGTGAATTGTAGAAATACTTGTGTTGAGGTTTGTGATTCCCGTAGCATGCACGTATGGTGAACCATTATGTAACGAAGTTGGAGCATGAGGTATTTATTGATTGTCTTCCTTATGAGTGGCAGTCGGGGACGAGCGATGATCTTTTCCTACCAATCTATCCCCCTAGGAGCATGCGCGTAGTACTTTGTTTCGATGACTAATAGATTTTTGCAATAAGTATGTGAGTTCTTTATGACTAATGTTGAGTCCATGGATTATACGCACTCTCACCCTTCCACCATTGCTAGCCTCTCTAGTACCGCACAACTTTCGCTGGTACCATAAACACACCTTATATCTTCCGCAAAACAGCCACCATACCTACCTATCATGGCATTTCCATAGCCATTCCGAGATATATTGCCATGCAACTTTCATCATCATCATATACATGACTTGAGTATTCATTGTCATATTGCTTTGCATGATCGTAAGATAGCTAGCATTATGTTTTCATGTTTTTGATGTCATTGCTACGCTAGATCATTGCACATCCCGGTACACCGCCGAAGGCATTCATATAGTCATATCCTTGTTCTAGATATCGAGTTGTAATATTGAGTTGTAAGTAAATAAAAGTGTGATGATCATCATTATTAGAGCATTATCCCATGTGAGGTTATCAAAATAAAAGTGGCCAAAGAAGCCCCAAAAAAGAAAGAGAGGCCAAAGAAGCCTACAAAAAAGGAAAAAAACAAAACAAAAAAATGAGAGAAAAAGAGAGAAGGGGCAATATTACTATCCTTTTTCCACGCTTGTGCTTCAAAGTAGCACCATGTTCTTCATATAGAGAGTCTCTTGAGTTATCACTTTCATATACTAGTGGGAATTTTCATTATAGAACTTGGCTTGTATATTCCAACGACGGGCTTCCTCAAATGCCCTAGGTCTTCATGAGCAAGCAAGTTGGATGCACACCCACTTAGTTTCAGTTAGAGCTTTCATATACTTATAGCTTTAGTGCATCCGTTGCATGGCAATCCCTACTCACTCACATTGATATTTATTGATGGGCATCTCCATAGCCCGTTGATATGCCTAGTTGATGTGAGACTATCTTCTCCTTTTTGTCTTCTCCACAACCACCATTCTATTCCACCTATAGTGCTATGTCCATGGCTCACGCTCATGTATTGCGTGAAAGTTGAAAAGGTTTGAGAACGTCAAAAGTATGAAACAATTGCTTGGTTTGTCATCGGGGTTGTGCATGATGTGAGTATTTTGTGTGGTGAAGATGGAGCATAGCCAGGCTATATGATTTTGTAGGGATAACTTTCTTTGGCCTTGTTATTTTGAAAAGACATGATTGCTTTATTAGTGGGCTTGAAGTATTATCGTTTTTATGTCAAATGATAGACTATTTCTTTGAATCACTCATATCTTAATATTCATGCCATGATTAGATATGTGATCAAGATTATGCTAGGTAGCATTCCACATCAAAAATTATCTTTTTTATCATTTACCTACTCGAGGAAGAGCAGGAATTAAGCTTGGGGATGCTGATACGTCTCCGTCGTATCTGTAATTTTTCATTGTTCCATGCCAATATTCTACAACTTTCATATACTTTTGGCAACGTTTTATACTATTTTTGATACTAACATATTGATCCAGTCCCCAGTGCCAGTTCCTGTTTGTTGCATGTTTTTTGTTTCGCAGAATATCCATATCAAACGGAGTCCAAATGGGATAAAAGCTGACGGAGATTTTTTTGGAATATATATGATTTTTGGGAAGAAAATCCACGCGAGACGGTGCCCGAGGTGGCCACGAGGCAGGGGGGCATGCCTGCCACCCCTGGGCGCGCCCCTGACCCTTGTGGGCCACCCTTAAGGCGGTTGATGCCCTTCTTTCACCGCAAAAAAGCTAATATCCGGATAGAGATCGTGTTAAAATTTCAGCCCAATCGGAGTTACGGATATCTAGGAATATAAGAAACGGTGAAAGGGAAGAATCTGAGAACGCAGAAACAGAGAGAGACAGAGAGACAGATCCAATCTCTGAGGGGCTCTCGCCCCTCCTGTGCCATGGAGGCCATAGACCAGAGGGGAAACCCTTCTACCATCTAGGGAGGAGGTCAAGGAAGAAGAATAAGGAGGGGGGCTCTCTCCCCCTCGCTTCCGGTGGCACCGGAGTGCCACCGGGGGCCATCATCATCACCGCGATCTACAGCAACACCTCCGCCATCTTCACCAACATCTCCATCACCTTCCCCCCTCTATCTACAGTGGTCCACTCTCCCGCAACCCGCTGTACCCTCTACTTGAACATGGTGCTTTATGCTTCATATTATTATCCAATGATGTGTTGCCATCCTATGATGTCTGAGTAGATTTTTGTTGTCCTATCGGTGGTTGATGAATTGCTATGATTGATTTAATTTGCTTGTGGTTATGTTGCTGTCCTTTGGTGCCATCATATGATTGCGTGCATGGATCACACCCTAGGGTTAGTTGTATGTCGATAGGACTATGTATTGGAGGGCAAGAGTGACAGAAGCTTCAACCTAGCATAGAAATTGATGCATACGGGATTGCAGGGGGACCAATATATCTTAATGCTATGGTTGGGTTTTACCTTAATGAACATTAGTAGTTGCGGATGATTGCTAATAGTTCCAATCATAAGTGCATAGAATTCCAAGTCAGGGATGACATGCTAGCAGTGGCCTCTCCCACATATTACTTGCTATCAGTCTAGTAAAGTAGTCAATTGCTTAGGGGCAATTTCGCAACTCCTACCACCACTTTTCCACACTCGCTATATTTACTTTATTGTTTCTTTATCTAAACAGCCCCTACTTTTTATTTACGTACTCTTTATTATCTTGCAAATTTATCCAACAACACCTACAAAGTACTTCTAGTTTCATACTTGTTCTAGGTAAAGCGAACGTCAAGCGTGTGTAGAGTTGTATCGGTGGTCGATAGAACTTGAGGGAATATTTGTTCTACCTTTAGCTCCCCGTTGGGTTTGACACTCTTACTTATCGAAAACTATTGCGATCCCCTATACTTGTGGGTTATCATCGCGCACATCCGCCTGCCGTACAACTCCATCCTCAGGTATCCGGCCCTGGCAAAGTTCATGGCGGTCACCCACCACGGCTACAATGTCCTCAAGATGCCAGGAAGTGGTGGGGTCATCACGGTCTCGTGTGAAGAAAGGGATGCGGTGTGCTCCCTTGAGCGCGCCTTCCAAGCTGCAACAATTGACGACACTGACAGTAGAAGTGAGGGCCCTCCGGAGGCCATCCCCAAGAAGAAGCAGCCGTGCCGCGCAGGACCTCAGGAGGATGGCGTCGCGGCAGGAGCCTCATCAGGATCAGCGTCCGTCCCAGGGGTGCCTCCCTCCATCGCATAGGAAGGCGCGCCCAGCGCCCTCCTCGGGCAGGGCTCGGGGGCTCTCTTCTAGAGGGCCTCAGGCCTTGCCAACCTCACGAGGGAGGCGCTTGGGCACCACTTGGAGGCGTGCCACGCGGCACGTTTTCCTCAGCAAAACGCAGGGCAAGGGGTGCCCACCGCTCAGGAGTTCATCACCAAGACCACACAGGAACTGCAAGATGCAAGAGCCATGCGCGGCGACAGCCGCTCACAGGGCGCGGCTCACCACCCAGGCGATGGTGCTGAGCTGCGTGTCTGCATCGACGTCCCAGGGCTCAACAGGGCTGCGTCTCAGGAGCGCTTCTGGCCTTCGTGTGTGGGCGTTGCGAGGGCCTGCCACACAACTACGTTCGCATGCCCCTCGGCTTGCTGAGCGTGGCGTCGGCCTATCAGCGCGCCATCAGGCGTGACCTGGCGGCCCAAGAGGCCAGGTACCACGTCATCCTGGAGGGAATGGAGATGGTCTTCAGGAAGCCTCCTGAGCCCCCAGAGCCTCCCGAGGCTCAGGGCTCCGGTGGCTCATGAGGAGTCCTTTCTTCGACGCACGCCTTCAGCTGCACCAACTCTACTTTGTTTACAGAACCAGGTGACATCTTCCAAGCTCGTTAAGCTGGGAGCGCCCCTTGGGCTGCATTATTCCCAGGCCGTGTGGGTCCGTCCCTACGGCATGTATCCCATTTGCTTATGTTTTTAGCTTACCTTGCTGGTGGCACCCCTCGGGCTGCATCATCCCCAAGCCGCTCGGGCCGGACCCAGTGGCATGTATCTTCCTGCATTTACCCAAGCTGATTTGGCTTCCCTGCTTAACCTGCCCATGGTTATCACCTACTCGATCATCGCCTCCCACATGGCCTCCTCATAGGCACGGCGCTGGTGCATGGGTCCGTCCCTGCCACATCGACAAATCTGAGCGGTCGAGCTCTGGCTCGCGGCATGCCCCGCGCACGTCACCTCACCAGGCCCTCCGTGCCTTCACTACACCCGGACCAACCAGCGGCAGGCTAACGGCTGTAATGGCAAACCATGTTCTTCTTGTGCCTGTTCACAGGGACCCCGCGGGGAGGATAGCAGGCGGCACCGCGAGTCTCCTTTTCTCTCGTGTAATTCGCTTGTGCGTTAAAAGGGGGGCTCCTGAGCATCGCGACTCAGGAGCTCTTACTGGCTCTCCAGCCCTCACCCCCTGGCCTTGACCACGGCATCACGACCTGGCATACCAACGGTGGCTGAGCTCGCTCGAGGGCCGGGACCTGAGGACGCAGAGCACTAAGGAGAGCATGTGAGGAGGGAAACTTGTATGGGCCGGCCTGGCTATGCCACACAAGTTAGCGCGCAGCCTCAGCGCAACGTCAGGAATTGCCACAAAGTTCACAAGATAAGTCTCGCCCTCGGATCGGCTAAATGTCTGGGCCTTATGGATACTCACGCCTTGCCGCAATCCCGTTGCGGCCATGTCAACTCCCTTTCTTCCCTTACCATGGCCGCTTGGGCGCTAAGGGGGACCTCCTGAGCATCGCGCCTCAGGGGATCTTACTGGACCTCGGGCCGCACACCTCCTGGCCTTGACCATGGCACGCGACCTGGCATACCAGCGACGGCTGTAGCCTGCCTGGGGACTGGGACCTGTCGGCGCAAAGCAACAAGCTATCGCGAGGAAAGAAAGGGGGGACCGAGCCTTAACGGGACGCGCGTTCATCAAATCTTCGTAACAGGGAAGATAAGCACAAAAGACATTACAGACCCTTACATGCCCCCATGGGGCGCTTCATGATTCTTCGTAGGAAACAAAAGCTAAAACTAAGGAGGACCCTATCTACATCCCCCGTGGCAGACGCCATCATCAACAGTGGGCCACAGGAGGTCGGCGCCAACCCCATCCAGATCAGCGACGGCAACAGTCGGACGCGGCGGCACTGCTCCGAGCACGGCAAGAGCTCGGGGGCATGTAGCTGTCGTCGCTCGTCTCCGGAGTCTCGTAGAGCTCAGGAGAGCTGCTGGACTCCCAAGGGTTGCTGCTGCTGGAGTGGCCACGAGCAGAGCGCGCATCAGCCTCGCGCTCCTCTCCGGAGCAGCACTCCAGGCGGTGGCCCTCGGCATCGAAGACCTTGACGAAGAGCGTGGAGACGCTGTCGTATTCAAGATGGATCGCGAGGGCGCCCCCGGGCGGCAGACCCGCGCGATCTCGCCCCAACCGTGAGTCATGAAGATCTTGCCGGTGGGGACCGCTTCGATCTCCGCTCCCGTCGTCGGAGCGCCGCAGTCGGCATGCTACAACCAGAGCTCGAGAGGCCCCCTCGGCGGCATCATGTCCGAGAAGAACCACGGGAAGTGGATCCAAGAGCTTGGGGGCATCGGCGCCCACAGCACTAGCTCGCGTGAGGAGTCCGCGGTGTGGATTCCTGGGGCGACGGCATCCTGAGTCCTTGGCTTGGGCATACAGGGGTAGCGGATACCCTGGGGGAGGCCGCTCACACCAAGGCCTCATCACCACCTGCATCGCCGCTTCTTCACGGCGATGGATCGACCTCTTCTTCGGCGGAAGTTGCTCCGGGACATCTCGGGTGGGGGGGGGGGCTTCCCCTTTTCTTCGGCGGAGAACCTTCTGATAGGCGCCATTGGTGTTAGCAACGAAGCGAGGAAAAAGAAGCTAGTAGTGGAGCGAGGAGGAAGAAGCAAGCGATCAAGGAAGAGATGGGCAACGGGGGCTCCGCCCCTCCCCATTTATAGCAAGAGAAGGCCAACGGGCACCTCCCACGACCGCAGGTAATGATGGTTTTCCTTGCATGTCGCAGGGACTCGTCAAGTCGTGCAGTTGCCGAGGCAGCATGGGGAAGCAGAGACGCCCACGTCCAATTAACCGCCACGCGTCAACCGAGGCCGCAGGATTTTGGGGCCCGTGATGCTCCGTGCTTGACCCTTGGCTTCGCCGCGAAGCCAAGGCCGAGCGCACCTTGGGCCCGGGGGCTACTGTCGGCGTTCTGGGAATGGGGGTCCCCAGACTTGCCTACCTGTGGCCCGCTGCGTGGCTAAGCCAGCATGCCGTATGGCCCATCTTCGTCAACAAGGCATCCAAGACACTCGCGAGGGGCCAAGCCTCACGAGGCGGATGACACAAGACCTCCTCTGGAGCGGCCTAGTCAGGTAGGCTCACGAGGAGTGGAGATATCAAGGTGAGGCGAACCTCGCGAGGCTCTCATGACGTGAGCCATAAGGATCGACACCAAGCTGGCGCCAGGTGGGAGCCAGCGCGCGCAGCATCCTTGTTTCCTCTTTGGTGCTAAGGAAACCAGCGCAGGTGAGGAGTACCAAGGCATCAGGCAAATGTTGCCATTTTGGTGCAACAAGACCAAGACTAGAAGGACGGCAAGATGGAGGTCATCGTGGAGCCTAAGACGGCGTCACCACCAGAGCCTTTGGCAGGCGAAGACCACTTTTGTCAGGATAGCTTGTACTAGCTGTCCCCTTTCAAATTTGCCCGCCATTGTTGGCTCCCTTCCCGCTCAAGATTTGGGAAGAGGACCAGGGCCTCTATAAGTAGGACTATCCACCACCATAGGCAGAAGAGGACATCTTAGTTCATCCCCAGCCACATAAGTTGGCCAGGCACAAGAACACCTCAACCTCAGGAGGTTGTTCTTCCCCTTGTATTGTTCATCATCAGCCCAAGAGGCAATCCACCACCACCACACTGGAGTAGGGTATTACACCACAACGGTGGCCCAAACGAGTATAAATCTTGTGTCTTTCTGTGTAGCGAGTGCATCGAGTTCGTCCGCGAGATCTTAGCGAGCTAGGGCGTAGATCGGTGGGAGGAAAAGACTATGCGTTCACCCCAGTGTTCGAACCTTAAGGGTTTGCCGGAACCCCACATCCAACAGATATCGCAAGCTTGAGCATTGTATTGCAGCATCTTCAACTCTTCCGCTGTAGCTTCACGGTTCGCTTCTCTCCCATCAAAGAATTCACCTTGCAAGCCAGTACACACAATAGCCCAAACGGCGGGGTTATGTCCAAGAATATGCATTTTCATCTTATACTTCCAACTAGCAAAATTAGTACCATCAAAGTAAGGACCTCTACGGTGGTAATTTCCCTTGCTAGACGCCATACACACCTAGGTTGTGAAACTAAGGCTATGATCACCAAAGCTATGGAAATCAAGGCAAATGGAGACCAAAGCTCTGATACCACCTGTAGGATCGAAAGTATGTCTAGAGGGGGGTGATTAGACAACTTGACCAAATAAAAATCTAGCCTTTTCCCAATTTTAAGTCTTGGCAGATTTTAGCAACTTATCACAAGCCAAGCAATCAACCTACACATGCAAATCTAAGAGTATAGCTGCGGAATGTAAATCATTGCATATGAAGGTAAAAGGGAGGAGTTTGGAGGGATAAAATGCAATGTAGACACGGAGATTTTTGGCGTGGTTCCGATAGGTGGTGCTATCGTACATCCACGTTGATGGAGACTTCAACCCACGAAGGGTAACGGTTGCGCGAGTCCACGGAGGGCTCCACCCACGAAGGGTCCACGAAGAAGCAACCTTGTCTATCCCACCATGGCCATCGCCCATGAAGGACTTGCCTCACTTGGGTAGATCTTCACGAAGTAGGTGATATCCTTGATCTTACGAACTCCTTGGTTCAACTCCACAATCTTGACGGAGGCTCCCAAGTGACACCTAACCAATCTAGGAGACACCACTCTCCAAAAGGTAATAGATGGTGTGTTGATGATGAACTCCTTGATCTTGTGCTTCAAATGATACTCTCCCCAACACTCAACTCTCTCTCACAGATTTGGATTTGGTGGAAAGATGATTTGAGTGGAAAGCAACTTGGGGAAGGCTAGAGATCAAGATTCTTGTGGTTAGATTGGAATATCTTGGTCTCAACACATGAGTAGGTGGTTCTCTCTTAGGAAATGAATGGTGTAAGTGTAGGCACGTTCTGATAGCTCTCTCCATGAATGGAGGATGGGTGGAGGGGTATATATAGCCCCCACACAAAATCTAACCGTTACACACAATTTACCAAACTCGGTGGGACTGAATTGTTAAACTCGGTCACACCGATTTAGTTCAAAATGTGAACGTTAGGATTTTCGGTGGGACCGACATGTCAACTCGGTGGGATCAATTTCATTAGGTTTAGGTCATAACGTAATCTCGGTGAGACCGATCACATGAACTCGGTGAGACCGATTTCTGCAATAGGCAAACAGAGAGTTGGTCAGGCAAACTCTGTGGGATCGATCACTCATTTCGGTGAGACCGAAACATTACAAAAAGGAAACAGAGAGTTTGCATTGCGAACTCGGTGGGACCGATCGCTCATATCAGTTAGACCGAAACATTACGAAGGGAAACAGAGAGTTTGCAATCCCATCTCGGTGAGACCGAGATCCCTATCGGTGAGACCGGACTGATTAGGGTTTCTGGCTATGGCTATGTCAAATGAACTCTGTGGCGCCGGATAGATCAAATCGGTGGTGCCGAGTTTTACTTTTGGTTTGGGACATATGTGGATATGAGAAAGTGGTTGAGGGCTTTTGGAGCATATCACTAAGAATTTTGAGCAAGCAAGCCATTAAGCAACACCTCATCCCCTTTTAATAGTATTGGCTTTTCCTATGGACTCAATGTGATCTTGGATCACTAAAATGAAAAAGTAGTCTTGAGCTTGAGCCAATATGTGTCATTAGCATTTTGAGGGGTCCACATCTATAGTCCATGCCATGTCAATCATTGAACTTTCTGAAATGATCATCTTGAAAGAATATTAGTTCAATGAGCTATATGTTGTTAAGAATTACCAAAACCACACAGGGATTAGTTGCACTTTCACTCGCTCAATCACTCATGGTAAGTCTTTAAGGTAGACTTCCAAGACCTTCACGGACTTGTTCACCAGCACACCACAATGACTCTTGGGTGCTCAGAACATGACACTTAACCGTTTGGAAGAATGACAATCTTCAAAGGTAACAGGTGTCGGATCACAGAGATCAATCTCTTCAGTGATGCTCAATCACTTTGGGTCTGGGTTTTCCTCACTTAGGATTCCCTCAAAGTCGTCAGAGGATGGGTTGCTCTCAAATGACAAGTGTCAAGTTCTCTCTGAGCATCCAACCAACAAGTGGTTGTGGGGGAGGCTATTTATAGCCAGGGGCAACCAGACATGAATTGTCATAACTGGCCTTCTCAGACATGACCATTTTCAGGATAAGAATCCACTCAGTAGTTGGCCCATGGCGCAACAACTGTCAGAAAATCGAACTCTCAATGTCGTTGGGGCACTCAATTTCTCATGATAGGCAGATCACACTGGCGAAATCCTAACTCCTCAGCCTGACCAAATTCATCAACGACCAGATGAACTTCGTCACTTTGCCCGCAAATTCGCCAGTTGTTTCAGAGATTTCCAAAGGCTTCACTCGAAGCGGCTTGTGTATGCATAGGTTTGAGCATCACTTTGAAAATGTGAACTATGATTCACCTAGACCCCCTTTAACCGTACATGTTTTCCTATGACCAAGCTTTTAAATAGCGGATAGAGGACTGGTTGCGGATTAGGGCCCACGTAGCAGAATGCGGATAGCGGGTGATATTGCGGGCGCTATGTCCACATAGCCAAATTTTAAAAAACACTCAAAAATTTGAGATTGTTGTGTATATTTCTAGGCCATTGACAAAAATATGACACTTAATTTGATAAATCATCATTTATATAACAATATAAACTATAATTGAACAACATTTGGTCGTGCAACCATGCAAGAAAGACGCATTTACCAAAATAGATTACACAAAAGAACAACAAGGACTTATATAGCGGGCGATATTGCGGATAGCGAACGATATAGCGGTCTAACAAGTGATATTGCACCTACATCATGACAACACGCTATTTTCTAACGCAACCTTAAACAAATAGCGGCTGGGTGACACTAGCGCTATTGCGGCCGCAATAGCGGAGGTCGCGGACGCTATTTTAAAGCTTGCCTATGACTCAAATTAAGAAGAGAGAAACTATGAAAACAAAAGTCTTCAAGCTTTGAAGTCTTCACATCAATTTCTTCAAAGGTCATACCAATTTCATCACCAAGTTCTTCACCTAAAGAAATACACTTTTAGGGGTCGTCTTTCACGGGTTAAACCAAATCTTCAGGGACTATAACTCATGTGTACACTCACAAACACATTAGTCCCTCAACCAATTTGTCTTCAATACTCCAAAACCACTAAGGGGACACTTGATGGACTTACATTCTCCCCCTTTTTGGTGATTGATGACAAATTGGTTAAGTTTTCAATGGGAGTAGATAACGGAAGTGTAAGTACATAGTATGAAGAAATTGGTTACAAGATACTAAGGAACTCCCCCTGAAGATGTGCCTGTGAAAATTTTGCTTTGGATTGCGAATGCACATGCAGGTTGGAATTGTGGAGATCTCCCACTATATATTGGAATGCAATCATGCCTGATCATAAGATATTGAAGAATTTGAATGCATGATGAAAATTGGCGTTTGACGAAATTGTTCACGCACGAGCAGATATATTAAGGATCAGGGCATGCATATGAAATGTAGCAAAAGATTCAGACGACCAACATTTATTTAAGTTAAAACTCATCAAGGAACGAGTCAAATAAAGTCCAAGAGTTGTAACTTAGCAAAAAACAGCCCATATGTCGACTCGCTTGAAGACTAACTCAGACTTCTCCCCCCTTTTCATCAAATGACCAAAAGGAGACAAAACTGAGAACTAACATCCCTGAAGAAAATCATCATGAAGAAGTTGGAGGAGCGCCAACGTTGCTGTCGAGGTCGTGTGAAGCAGAAGGGCCCGCTGCAGTGTCTTCAACATCTTCATTTTCGCCAGTTGAGCGCGATGGAGACACTGAGCTTGGTACGAGAGGAGGAACTTGAACCTTCTTGAACTTCTTCTTGGGAGGATTTGCCCAATCAAAATTCATCTGGAAGTCCATTGCAGCAAGTTCGTCATCTGTCTTAAGATGTGAAAGTATGGCCCATGTTCTGTCAAATATCTCGTGGGCGTAGTAGTTGTTCTAGCGAATGGCATTATGCATCACTATTGATACGTCTCCAACGTATCTATAATTTTTGATTGCTCCATGCTATATTATCTTCTGTTTTGGACATTATTGGGCTTTATTATTCACTTTTATATTATTTTTGGGACTAACCTGTTAACCGGAGGCCCAGCCCAGAATTGTTGTTTTTTCCTATTTTAGGGTTTTGAAGAAAAGGAATATCAAATGGAGTCCAAACGGAATAAAACCTTCGGGAACGTGATTATTGGAACGAACAAGATCCAGGAGACTTGGACCCTACGTCAAGCAACCAACAGGGAGGCCATGAGGTAGGGGGGCGCGCCTACCCCCCAGGCGCGCCCTCCACCCTCGTGGGCCCCTTGTTGCTCCACTGACGTACTCCTTCCTCCTATATATACCTACGTACCCCCAAACGATCAGATATGGATCCAAAACCCTAATTCCACCGCCATAACTTTCTGTATCCATGAGATCCCATCTTGGGGCCTGTTCTGGAGCTCTGCCAAAGGGGGCATCGATCACGGAGGGCTTCTACATCAACACCATAGCCCTTCCGTTGATGTGTGAGTAGTTTACCTCAGACCTTTAGGTCCATAATTATTAGCTAGATGGATTCTTCTCTCTTTTTGGATCTCAATACAAAGTTCTCCCCCTCTCTTGTGGAGATCTATTCGATGTAATCTTCTTTTGTGGTGTGTTTGTTGAGACCGATGAATTGTGGGTTTATGATCAAGTTTATCTATGAACAATATTTGAATCTTCTCTGAATTCTTTTATGTATGATTGGTTATCTTTGCAAGTCTCTTCGAATTATCAGTTTGGTTTGGCCTACTAGATTGATCTTTCTTGCAATGAGAGAAGTGCTTAGCTTTGGGTTCAATCTTGCGGTGTCCTTTTCTAGTGACAGTAGGGGCAGCAAGGCACATATTGTATTGTTGCCATCGAGGATAACAAGATGTTTTTTTATCATATTGCATGAATTTATCCCTCTACATCATGTCATCTTGCTTAAGGCGTTACTCAGTTCTTATGAACTTAATACTCTAGATGCATGCTGGATAGCGGTTGATGTGTGGAGTAATAGTACTAGATGCAGGCAGGAGTCGGTCTACTTGTCTCGGACGTGATGCCTATATACATGATCATACCTAGATATTCTCATAACTATGCTCAATTCTGTCAATTGCTCAACAGTAATTTGTTCACCCACCGTAAAATACTTATGCTCTTGAGAGAAGCCACTAGTGAAACCTATGGCCCCCGGGTCTATCTTCATCATATCAATCTTCCAATACTAATTATTTTCATTGCCTTTTATTTTACTTTGCATCTTTATCATAAAAATACCAAAAATGTTATCTTATAATATCTATCAGATCTCACTCTCGTAAGTGACCATGTAGGGATTGACAACCCCTTATCGCGTTGGTTGCGAGGATTTATTTGTTTTGTGCAGGTGCGAGGGACTGGCGCGTAGCCTCCTACTGGATTGATACCTTGGTTCTCAAAAACTGAGGGAAATACTTACGCTACTTTGCTGCACCACCCTTTCCTCTTCAAGGGAAAACCAACGCAAGTGCTCAAGAGGTAGCAAGAAGGATTTCTGGCGCCGTTGCCGGGGAGGTCTACGCAAAAGTCAACATACCAAGTACCCATCACAAACCCTTATCTCCCGCATTACATTATTTGCCATTTGCCTCTCGTTTTCCTCTCCCACACTTCACCCTTTCCGTTTTATCCGCCCTTTCTTTTTCTCGCTCGCCTTTCTCCCTCCATGTGTGAATCAAAAGGGTTGGGGGTTCTCTCCTGAGTTTTAGTACTTTGGACAACCCTTCTATTCTCGCTAAGCTTATAAATAAGGATACTATGGAAAAACCTACCGGAGTTATCAATGAGAATCTTAATAATTTTGATGAAGATGATTCCGGAATTTTTCGTTATTTACTTGATGAATTTTGAAAGATGCTTGGTACAGACTATTAAGGATCAGGGCTAGCTATGTGCCTCAATACCAAATTGAAATTTACTTAAAAAGCTTTTATATTGCCCTTCCTTCTTCTTTTAAGCATGTCTTAGATTCTGTATTTGAAGAAGGCTTTCTTGAAGGGGATGCCGTAGACACTTATGAAAAGATGAAAACCATATTTGGGCACCCCATGAACGAGAAAGTTGAATCTACATCTCTTTTGCTCTCTTACCAAAACGAATCTATCAAAGAGATGAAGGCTAGCTTAGATACAAATTTCTGTAACATACTTAATCTTTATTCTACCATTAATAGCCATGTGCTTTATAAAAATAGAAAGATTAATTCCATAGATAGCGAGTTTGCTCTTTTCTTCCCTAAAACCAAAGATGGCAATACCTAGATCTATCCTTGCTTTTTATGCCTAGCTAGGGGCGTTAAACGATAGCGCTTGTTGGGAGGCAACCCAATTTTATTTTTATTCCTTGATTTTTGCTCCTTTTTAGTAATAAATAATTTATCTAGCCTCTGTTTTGGTTGTGTTTTTTGTGTTTAATTAGTGTTTGTGCCAAGTAGAACCGTTGGGAAGACTTGGGGAAAGTCTTGTTAATCTTGCTGTAAAAAACAGAAACTTTAGCGCTCACGATAACTGCTGCCATTTTTATTTGGGAAGTGCTATATAGTTAATTCTTTTTGAAGATGATTAATAGATAAATTCCTCAGGTCCAGCAATTTATTTTAGAATTTTTGGGGTTCCAGATCTTTCGCTAGCTACAGATTACTACATACTGTTCTGTTTTTGACAGATTCTGTTTTTCGTGTGTTGTTTGCTTATTTTGATGAATCTATGGCTAGTAAAATAGTTTATAAACCATAGATAAGTTGGAATACAGTAGGTTTAACACCAACATAAATAAAGAATGAGTTCATTACAGTACCTTGGAGTGGTCATTTGTTTTCTTCCGCTAACGGAGCTCACGAGATTTTCTACTTTAAGTTTTGTGTTGTGAAGTTTTCAAGTTTTGGGTAAGGATTTGATGGATTATGGAACAAGGAGTGGCAAGAGCCTAAGCTTGGGGATGCCCATGACACCCCCAAGATAATCTAAGGACACCTAAAAGCCAAATCTTGGGGATGCCCCGGAAGGCATCCCCTCTTTCGTCTACTTCTATCAGTAACTTTACTTGGAGCTATATTTTTATTCACCACATGATATGTGTTTTGCTTGGAGCGTCTTGTATGATTTGAGTCTTTGCTTTTTAGTTTAACACAATCTTCTTTGTTGTACACACTTTTTTAGAGAGACACATATATATGATTCGGAAATTATTAGAATACTCTATGTGCTTCACTTATATCTTTTGAGTTATATAGTTTTGCTCTAATACTGCACTTATATCTTTTAGAGCACGGTGGTGGATTTGTTTTATAGAAACTATTGATCTCTCATGCTTCACTTAGATTATTTTGAGAGTCTTAAGTAGCATGGTAATTTGCTTAAATAATCCTAACATGCTAGGTATACAAGATTAGTACAAACTTTCTTATGAGTGTGTTGAATACTATGAGAAGTTTGATACTTGATAATTGTTTTGAGATATGGAGATGGTGATATTAAAGTCATGCTAGTTGAGTAGTTGTGAATTTGAGAAATACTTGTGTTAAAGTTTGTGATTCCCGTAGCATGCACGTATGGTGAACCGTTATGTGATGAAGTCGGAGCATGATTTATTTATTGATTGTCTTCTTTATGAGTGGCGGTCGGGGATGAGCGATGGTCTTTTCCTACCAATCTATCCCCTAGGAGCATGCACGTAATACTTTGCTTTGATAACTTGTAGATTTTTGCAATAAGTATATGAGTTCTTTATGACTAATGTTGAGTCCATGGATGATACGCACTCTCACCCTTCCACCATTGCTAGCCTCTCTAATACTGCGCACCTTTCGCCGGTA
The DNA here is from genome assembly GCF_003073215.2 of Triticum urartu. Lineage (NCBI taxonomy): Eukaryota > Viridiplantae > Streptophyta > Magnoliopsida > Poales > Poaceae > Triticum > Triticum urartu. Next base: position 484,302,794 of record NC_053027.1, read on the forward strand.
TCATACACCCACCATATACCTTCCTCAAAACAGCCACCATACCTACCTATCATGGCATTTCCATAGCCATTCCGAGATATATTGCCATGCAACTTTCCACCGTTCTGTTTACTATGACACGCTCCATCATTGTCATATTGCTTTGCATGATCATGTAGTTGACATTGTATTTGTGGCAAAGCCACTGTTCATAATTCTTTCATACATGTCACTCTTGATTCATTGCATATCCCGGTACACCGCCGGAGGCATTCACATAGAGTCATATTTTGTTCTAAGTATCGAGTTGTAATTCTTGAGTTGAAAGTAAATAAAAGTGTGATGATCATCATTATTAGAGCATTGTCCCAAGTGAGGAAAGGATGATGGAGACTATGATTCCCCCACAAGTCAGGATGAGACTCCGGACGAAAAAAAGAGAGGCCAAAGAAGCCCAAAAAAGAGGTCATAAAAAAAGAGAAGGCCCAAATAAAAAAAGAGAGAAAAAGAGAGAAGGGACAATGCTACTATCCTTTTACCACACTTGTGCTTCAAAGTAGCACCATGATCTTCATGATAGAGAGTCTCCTTTGTTATCACTTTCATATACTAGTGGGATTTTTTCATTATAGAACTTGGCTTGTATATTCCAATGATGGGCTTCCTCAAAATGCCCTAGGTCTTCGTGAGCAAGCAAGTTGGATGCACACCCACTTAGTTTCTTTTTGAGCTTTCATATACTTATAGCTCTAGTGCATCCGTTGCATGGCAATCCCTACTCACTCACATTGATATCTATTGATGGGCATCTCCATAGCCCGTTGATATGCCTAGTTGATGTGAGACTATCTTCTCCCTTTTTTTCTTCTCCACAACCACCATTCTATTCCACCTAAAGTGCTATGTCCATGGCTCATTCTCATGTATTGCGTGAAGATTGAAAAAGTTTGAGAATGTCAAAAGTATGAAACAATTGATTGGCTTGTCATCGGGGTTGTGCATGATTTATATACTTTGTGTGGTGTAGATAGAGCATAGCCAGACTATATGATTTTGTAGGGATAACTTTCTTTGGCCATGTTATTTTGAAGAGACATAATTGCTTAGTTAGTATGCTTGAATTATTATTATTTCTATGTCAATATTAAACTTTTGTCTTGAATCTTTTGGATCTGAATATTCATACCACAATTAAGAAGAATTACATTGAAAATATGCCAAGTAGAATTCCACATCAAAAATTCTGTTTTTATCATTTACCTACTCGAGGATGAGCAGGAATTAAGCTTGGGGATGCTTGATACGTCTCCAACGCATCTATAATTTTTGATTGCTCCATGCTATATTATCTTCTGTTTTGGACATTATTGGGATTTATTATTCACTTTATATTATTTTTGGGACTAACCTATTAACCAGAGGCCCAACCCAGAATTGCTGTTTTTTTTGCCTATTTTAGGGTTTCAAAGAAAAGGAATATCAAACGAAGTCCAAACGGAATAAAACCTTCGGGAACGTGATTATTGGAATGAACAAGATCCACGAGACTTGGACCCTACATCAAGAAACCAACAGGGAGGCCACGAGGTAGGGGGCGCGCCAACCCCCCCAGGCGCACCCTCCACCCTCGTGGGCCCACTGTTGCTCCACCGACATACTCCTTCCTCCTATATATACCTACGTACCCCCAAACGATCAGATACAGAGCCAAAACCCTAATTCCACCACTGTAACTTTCTGTATCCACGAGATCCCATCTTGGGGCCTGTTTTGGAGCTCCGCCGGAGGGGGCATCGATCACGGAGGGCTTCTACATCAACACTATAGCCCTTTCGATGATGTGTGAGTAGTTTACCTCAGACTTTCGGGTCCATAATTATTAGCTAGATGGCTTCTTCTCTCTTTTTGGATCTCAATACAAAGTTCTCCCCCTCTCTTGTGGAGATCTATTCGATGTAATCTTCTTTTGCGGTGTGTTTGTTGAGACCGATGAATTGTGGGTTTATGATCAAGTTTATCTATGAACAATATTTGAATCTTTAAATTCTTTTATGTATGATTGGTTATCTTTGCAAGTCTCTTTGAATTATTAGTTTGGTTTGGCCTACTAGATTGATCTTTCTTGCAATGGGAGAAGTGCTTAGCTTTGGGTTCAATCTTGCGGTGTCCTTTCCCAGTGACAGTAGGGGCAGCAAGACACGTATTGTATTGTTGCCATCGAGGATAACAAGATGGGGTTTGTATCATATTGCATGAATTTATCCCTCTACATCATGTCATCTTGCTTAAGGCGTTACTCTGTTCTTATGAACTTAATACTCTAGATGCATGCTGGATAGCGGTCGATGTGTGGATTAATAGTAGTAGATGCAGGCAGGAGTCGGTCTACTTGTTTCGGACGTGATGCCTATATACATGATCATACCTAGATATTCTCATAACTATGCTCAATTCTGTCAGTTTCTCAACAGTAATTTGTTCACCCACCGTAATATACTTATGCTCTTGAGAGAAGCCACTAGTGAAACCTATGGCCCCCGGGTCTATCTTCATCATATTAATCTTCCAATACTTAGTTATTTTCATTGCCTTTTATTTTACTTTGCATCTTTATCATAAAAATACCAAAAATATTATCTTATCATATCTATCAGATCTCACTGTCGTAAGTGACCATGTAGGGATTGACAACCCCTTATCACGTTGGTTGCAAGGATTCATTTGTTTTGTGCAGGTGCGAGGGACTGGCGCGTAGCCTCCTACTGGATTGATAGCTTGGTTCTCAAAAATTGAGGGAAATACTTACGCTACTTTGCTGCACCACCCTTTCCTCTTCAGGGGAAAACCAATGCAAGTGCTTAAGAGGTAGCAACTGTCATGTTGGTATGGATTGTTTGCAAGTTGATGCTAAAACCAATCACAATTTTTGCCAATTTTCTAGTGCAGGCTGATGAGGAGTTCACGATCAGTCATGACACATGGTGCTTCTGGTTGAGGAGATGTCCTTGACACCTATGTGATAGTGTCCTGGCTAGTAGTCTCATCACTAGTTGAGTGGGAGGCAGGCTGACGAAATTGTCCATCCAGGGGATGAATTCCTTCATTAATGACTGCCTTGCCTTTGCCAGGAACTGAGGTGATTGTGCTTTGAAGAACTTCTACCTCTGGCAGAAAACTAAGATGATTCTCATGATTTGAAGATCGTGATTTGATGAATCTCATGATCCATGGAGCATAAGGCTTCAAACAAAGGATGACTGAGCCACTGTAACCAAAGTCCTCATGAAGAAATCGTGTATGTTGATGGGAGTGTCATGTTTGATATGAAAGAGCAGATTCTTCATGACTCCCACAACTTCTTCAGTTGCAGAGTTATTCCTTTCATGGGACTGAGGGTCTTGGCCAGAACTCTGTAGACAGTCTATGGCACATATAGCAAATCCTTAACTAGGAAGGTGGTTATCTAAGCTTCTCCTTCAGCCAATGGCTTCATCAACACTTGCATCAAATGATTGGGCACTTCAGGTTCTTCAAAGATCTTCTTTGCTTCTTCAAGGGGTGGATCTACTAGAAGAGCACGAAGTAGTTCTTCAACTGGTGCCTTGTAGTGAGTGTCTTCACTCATCCAGTCCAGAGCCCATGTCGAAATTTCATCAGCATTTCGTGAGAAGTGCATTGTGGTATAGAACTGAAGAATGAGTTCTTCATTCCAATCACAAACATCCGAACAGAAGCTAAGCAGCCGAGCATCATGAAGAATGACCAAAACTGGCTGGAAACATGGAATGGATTCCATGTCCACATGAGGAATGTGACGATGCAAGGAGATCTTATTCTTCTCAAATAGCAATGAAGCATAGTAGTTCACTTGAGTCTTGGTACAGAATCGTAGATGTCCGATCTTGGCAGAGTCATATGGTGACTCGCCAATGGAGAAATTCTTCTCTTTAAAGAATGGCATTATTGAACTGTGGTCGCCTGAAGCTTCTGCCAATCTTGGGCATGATAATAACTGGTTGAAGATATATTTTCTTCAGGCTTGCATCACATACTGGGCTTAGTGAGCCAGTTGAATCTTATGGATCTGTGACAACATGTGATTTAGCAATTTCTTCAACAGTAGCAGTTGGAATAGTGTCAGTATCTACTGAAGGAACTGATTCTTCATGCTGAGGGGATGTATTGATGACATCCACAATCAGATCTTGTTGTGCAGTCTCATCAGCTATTGCAGCTAGAATTTCTTCATCAATAGTTTGAAGAGAAGGTTGTCTTTCTTCACAACTAGTGTGAATTTCTTCACTGTGCGCAGGCGACTGAGGCACTTGAGTCAGAGGTGTGGTGATGGGTAAATTGGGATGTGCTGCTTCCTAAAATTCATCATGGAGTACAGGAGTGGTAGCACTGTCAATGTCCACACCCTCTTCAGTAGCTTCAATGCTTCCAGATTTAGCAGTAGTTTCTTTAGTCAATGGAGCTTGAGAAGGCTTCCGTGACGACATGTGATGAAGTGAAGTATCTACTTCCACTCCAATTTCTTCATCCATTTGCTCCGTGGTAGCAGCAGAAAGGGTATCATTTTCTTCATCATCAACGGCTGGAGGAATGACATATTCCACCCCCAAAGGGAATAATCTGACGATCGTCAGCGGTATGAGCAGGGGTGTTGATGAAATTGGAGTCGCATATATTGGAAAGACTAAAGACAAAGGAGCCATCTTCAGTTTCTTCATTGATTCAATGGAAGTAGGAGGAGCTGAAGCCTTTCTCTTCTTGGTTTCCTTCTCAACAGCCTTGGTATTCTTCCCTTCTTATGCAGAAGGAAGAGTGATGATCTTTAAAGATGAAGTCATTGGAGGCTTTGTTGTTGAGGAACTTGGTGGGGCATTTTCTTCAGGCACGAGTGATGCAATTGCCCTGGTAGTTTGTTCATGCGCAACTTCTTCAATTGCCCTGGCTTGATTTTGTGGAGGAGGTGAAGGTGTAGATTCACTGGTCTGTGCAGCCTGCAGGGGAGTGATACATCCATTTTGCATCATGCTTTCTTACTGTTATTTATGATGTTTTTATCCATAGTAAAGCTTTTTGGAGTAATTCTAATGCCTTTTCTCTCATAATATGCAAGGTATACACCAAGAGGGAGAATTCCGGCAGTTGGAAATCTGGACCTGAAAAAGCTACGTCAGGCTACCTATTCTGCACAACTCCAAATGAGCTGAAACTTCACGAGGATTTTTTATGGAACATATGAGGAATATTGGAGCCAATAAGTACCAGATGGGGCCCACCAGGTGGGCACAACCCACCTGGGCGCGCCAGGGAGCCCAGGCGTGCCCTGGTGGGTTGTGCTCTCCTTGGTCCACCTCCAATGCCCATCTTCTAGTATATAAGTCATTTTGACCTAGAAAAAAAATAACGAGAGGACTTTCGGGATGGATCGCCGCCGCCTCGAGGCGGAACTTGGGTAGGAGCACTTTTGCCCTCCGGCGGAGCGATTCCGTCGGGAGAACTTCCCTCCCGGAGGGGGAAATCATCGTCATCATCATCACCAACAACTCTCCCATCTTGGGGAGGGCAATCTCCATCAACATCTTCAACAGCACCATCTCATCTCAAACCCTAATTCATCTCTTGTGTCCAATCCTGTTACCGGAACTATAGATTGGTGCTTGTGGGTGACTAGTAGTGTTGATTACATCTTGTAGTTGATTACTATATGGTTTATTTGGTGGAAGATTATATGTTTAGATCCAATATGCTATTTAATACCCCTATGACCTTGAGCATGTTTATCATTTGTGAGTAGTTGCTTTTGTTCTTGAGATCACGGGAGAAATCATGTTGCAAGTAATCATGCGAACTTGATATGTGTTTGATATTTTGATAGTATGTATGTTGTGATTGCCTTAGTGGTGTCATGTGAACATCGACTACATGACACTTCACCATAATTGGGCCTAAGGGAATGCATTTTGGAGTAGCAATTAGATGATGGGTTGCAAGAGTGACAGAAGCTTAAACCCCAGTTTATGCGCTATTCTGTAAGGGACCGATTGGATCCAAAAGTTTAATGCTATGGTTAGAATTTATTCTTAATACTTTTCTCGTAGTTGTGGACGCTTTTGGGAGGGTTAATCATAAGTAGGAGGTTTCTTCAAGTAAGAACAACACCTAAGCACCGGTCCACCCACATATCAAATTATCAAAGTAGTGAACACAAATCGAACCAACATGATGAAAGTGACTAGATGAAATTCCCGTGTACCCTTAAGAACTCTTTGCTTATCATAAGAGATCGTTTTGGCCTGTCCTTTGCCTTAAAAGGATTGGGCTACCTTGCTGCACTTTTGTTACTACTATCATTACTTGCTCATTACAAATTATCTTGCTACCAAACTACTCTGTTACTTACAATTTCAGCACTTGCAGACATTACCTTGCTGAAAACCACTTGTCATTTCCTTCTGCTCCTCGTTGGGTTCGACACTCTTACTTATAGAAAAAAACTACAATTGATCCCCTATACTTGTGGGTCATCAAGGCTATTTTGTGGCGCCATTGTCGGGGAGTGAAGCGTCTTTGGTAAGGAAACATTTATATAGTGTGCTGAAATTTATTGTCACTTGTTACTATGGAAAACAATCCTTTGAGGGGTTTGTTCGGGGTATCTTCACCTCGTCCAGAACCACAATTAGCTACCCCTCAACCTACTGCACCTACTGTAAATATTGAATATGAAATTCCTTCAGGTATGATAGAACAACTGCTAGCTAATCCTTATGCAGGAGATGGAATCAAACATCCTGATATGCACTTGATATATGTCGAACAAAATTGTGGAATTTTTAAGCTTGCAGGTTTACCCAGAAATGAAGTGATGAAAAAGGTTTTCCCTTTATCTTTGAAGGGAAAAGCATTGACATGGTATAGGCTATGCGATGATATTGGATCATGGAATTGGAATCGTTTGAAATTGGATTTCCACCAAAAAATTATCCTGTGCATCTAGTTCATCGTGATCAGAATTATATATATAATTTTTGGCCTCGTGAAGGAGAAAGTATCGCTCTAGCTTGGGGGGGGGGGGGTGGCTTAAGTAAATGTTATATTCATGCCCCAATCATGAGCTCTCAAGAGAAATTATTATCCAGAACTTTTATGCTCGACTTTCTCGTAATGATCAAACCATGCTTGATACTTCTTGTGCTGGTTCTTTTATAAAGAAGACTATTGAATTACGGTGGGATCTTTTGGAAAGAATTAAATGCAACTCTGAAGATTGGGAACTCGACGAAGGTAAAGAGTCAGGTATTAAACTTAAATATGATTGTCTTAAATCTGTTATGGATACCGATGCTTTTCAAAAGTTTAACACTAAATATGGACTTGACTCTGAGATAGTAGCCTCCTTTTGTGAATCATTTGCTACTCATGTTGAACTCCCTAAAGAGAAGTGGTTTAAATATCACCCACCTATTAAAGAAGAAACCAAAGAACCAGTACCAGTTAAAGAAGAAACTATACTTTATAATGTTTATCCAGTTGTTCCTTCTGCTTATATTGAGAAACCACCTTTCCCTGTTAGGATAAAGGAACATGCTAAAGTTTCAACTGTGGTTAACAAAAGCTATATTGGAACACCCAAACCTGATGAACAAATTAAAGTAGAACCTAGTATTGCTATGGTTAAAGATCTCTTGGAAGAAGATATGGATGGGCATGTTATTTACTTATGTGAAGAAGCTGCTAGAATTGCCAAACCTGATAAAAAGGACAAACATAGACCTGTTGTTGGCATGCCTGTCATCTCAGTTAAAATAGGAGATCACCATTATCATGGTTTATGTGACATAGGTGCTAGTGTGAGTGCTATTCCTTACACATTATATCAAGACATTATGAATGACATAGCACCCGCAGAAATAGAAGACATAGATGTTACTATTAAACTTGCTAATAGAGACACTGTATCACCAATTGAGATTGTTAGAGATGTTGAAGTCTTGTGTGGGAAAATAAAATACCCTACTGATTTTCTTGTTCTTGGTTCCCCACAAGATGACTTTTGTCCCATTATCTTTGGTACACCTTTCTTGAACACCGTTAATGCTAAGATAGATTGTGAGAAACAAACTATCGGTGTTAGTTTTGGTGATGAGTCTCATGAGTTTAATTTTTTCAAGTTTAGTAGAAAGCTTCATGAAAAAGAATTTCCTAGTAAGGATGAATTAATTGGTCTTGCCTCTATTGTTGTTCCACCTACCGATCCTTTAGAACAATATTTGCTAGACCATGAAAATGATTTACATATGCATGAAAGAAATGAAATAGACAAAATTTTCTTTAAACAACATCCTCTGCTTAAACACAATTTGCCTATTGAAACTCTAGGAGGTCCTCCTCCACCTAAAGAAGATCCTATGTTTGAATTAAAACAATTGCCAGACACTTTGAAATATGCTTATCTTGATGAAAAGAAGATATATCCTATTATTATTAGTGCTAACCTTTCAGAACATGAAGAAGAAAGATTATTGAAAGTTCCGAGGAAGCACCGAACTGCTATTGGATATACTCTTGATTATTTAAAGGGCATTAGTCCCACTCTATGTCAGCACAAAATTAATATGGAACCTGATGCTAAACCCGTTGTTAATCACCAATGTTGGTTATCCGAAGATGAAAGAAGTGGTAAGAACGAAAATATTAAAACTTCTGGAAGCAGGTATAATCTATCCTATAGCTGATAGTAGATGGGTAAGTCCTGTTCATTGTGTTCCTAAGAAAGCAGGTATAACTGTTGTTCCTAATGATAAGAATGAACTTATTCCATAAAGAATTGTTACAGGCTATGGAATGGTAATAGATTTTAGAAAATTAAAAAAAGCAACTAGAAAAGATCATTACCCTTTGCCTTTTATTGATCAAATGCTTGAAAGATTATCTAAGCACACACACTTTTGCTTCCTTGATGGATATTCTGGCTTTTCACAAATACTTGTTTCTCAACCTGATCAAGAAAAGACCACTTTTACCTGTCCTTTTGGAACCTATGCTTATAGACGTATGCCTTTTGGTTTATGTAATGCACATGCTACCTTTCAAAGATGTATGACTGCTATATTCTCTGACTTCTGTGAAAAGATTGTTGAGGTTTTCATGGATGACTTTTCTATTTATGGGAAGTCTTTTGATGTTTGTTTAAGCAATCTTGATCGAGTTTTACAGAGATGTGAACAAACAAATCTTGTCTTGAATTGGGAGAAGTGCCACTTTATGGTTAATGAAGGCATTGTCTTGGGTCATAAATTTTTTGAAAGAGGTATTGAAGTGGACCAAGCTAAGGTTGATGCAATTGAGAAAATGTCATGTCCTAAAGATATAAAAGGTATTCGTAGTTTCTTAGGTCCTGCTGGTTTCTATAGGAGATTTATCAAAGACTTTTCTAAAATTTCTAGGCCTCTCACTAGTCTCTTGCAAAAGGATATTCCCTTTGTTTTTTATGATGATTGTTCAGAAGCCTTTGAAACACTCAAGAGAGCCTTAATTTCCGCACCTATTGTTCAACCACCTGATTGGAACTTGCCTTTTGAAATTATGTGTGATGCTAGTGATTATGCTACTGGTGTTGTTCTAGGACAAAGAGTTGATAAGAAACTGAATTTTATTCATTATGCTAGTAAAACTCTTGACAGTGCTCAAAGAAATTATGCTACTACTGAAAAAGAATTCTTAGTAGTGGTGTTTGCTTGTGACAAGTTTAGAGCTTATATTGTTGATTCCAAAGTAACTGTTCACACAGACCACGCTGCTATTAAATATCTTACGGAAAATAAAGATGCTAAACCTAGACTTATTCGATGGGTTCTCTTGTTACAATAATTTTATTTACATATCATTGATAGAAAAGGAGCTGAGAACCTAGTAGCTGATAATTTATCTAGGCTTGAAAATGTGCTTGATGACCCACTACCTATTGATGATAGTTTTCCTCATGAGCAGTTAGCTGCAATAAATGTTGGTCATAATACTCCTTAGTATGCTGACTATGCTAATTACATTGTTGCTAAATATTTACCACCTAGCTTTACATACCAACAAAAGAAAAAAAATCTTCTATGATTTAAGACATTACTTTTGGGATGACCCACATCTTTATAAAGAAGGAGTAGGTGGTATTATTAGACGTTGTGTGCCTGAGCATGAACAGGGACCAATCCTACGGAAATGTCACTCTGAAGCTTATGGAGGGCATCATGTTGGAGATAGAACTTCTCATAAGGTATTGCAGTCTGGATTTTATTGGCCTACTCTCTTCAAGGATGCCCGTAAGTTTGTCTTATCTTGTGATGAATGCCAAAGAATCGGTAATATCGGTAAGCGTCAAGAAATGCCTATGAATTATTCACTTGCTGTTGAACCATTTGATGTTTGGGGATTTGATCACATTCGACCTTTTCCTTCCTCTAATGGGTATACACATATTTTGGTTGCTGTTGATTATGTTACTAAATGGGTAGAAGCTATTCCAACCAGTAGTGTTGATCACAACACCTCTATTAAAATGCTTAAGGAAGTTATTTTCCCAAGGTTTGGAGTCCCTAGATATTTAATGACCGATAGTGGTTCACACTTTATTCATGGTGCTTTCCGTAAAATTCTTGCCAAGTATGATGTTAACCATAGAGTTGCATCACCCTATCATCCTCACTCTAGTGGTCAAGTTGAACTTAGCAATAGAGAAATAAAATTAATTTTGCAAATGACTGTTAATAGGTCTAGGAAGAATTGTTCTAAGAAATTAGATGATGCACTTTGGGCTTATAGAACAACATATAAAAATTCTATGGGTATGTCTCCTTATAAAATGGTTTATGGAAAAGCTTGTCATTTGCCTCTTGAGTTAGAACATAAAGCATTTTGGGCAGTCAAAGAACTCAACTATGATTTCAAACTTGCTGGTGAAAAGAGGTTATTTGATATTAGCTCATTAGATGAGTGGAGAACCCAAGCTTATGAAAATGCAAAATTATTCAAAGAAAAAGTAAAAAGATGGCACGACAAAAGAATTCAAAAGCGTGAGTTTAAAGTCGGAGAATATGTTCTTTTGTACAACTCTCGTTTCAGATTCTTTGCAGGAAAACTCCTCTCAAAACGGGAAGGCCCCTATGTTATCGAGGAGGTTTACCGGTCTGGAGCCATCAAAATAAATAATTCCGAAGGTACTAACCCGAAGGTTGTTGATGGGCAACGAATAAAGAATTATATCTCAGGTATGCCTATTAATGTGGAAAGTAATGTTATCCAAACTTTGACACTGGAAGAACACAAAAAAGAGTCCTTCTGGAACACTCCAAAATCATGAAAATAAGGAGGTACGTGATACGGTAAGTAAACGGACTCCGAAAAATCTGGAAAAATATTTTTTATCAGTTTTGAAATATTTAAAATTTTTGGAAATAAAGAAACTTCCAGGAAGCGTCCCCATGGCTTGCCTGGCGCGCCCAGGTGGGTTGTGCCCACCTGGGACACCTTCCGGATTCCATTTTTCTTCCGTATGCTTGTCCTCCAAGATAAAAACTCTATATATACTTCCCGAACCTGTTGATCACCGTATTGCGGAGAAATCCTCTGTTCTCTTTTCTCGCTGTTTTCTGTCAGATCCCATCTACCATGGCCTCTTCAAGCCCCTCCAAGGACAAGTTATTCAAGAACGTCATCAACCCATATCTGCGGGAGGTGGTGCAGCACCCTCAAACCATCCAGATGCATGAGGGGGTGATGTACATCTGCGATGAGCAAGGTCCCAAGGGCACGGGAACCATGGATGCCAGGCTTGAAGCCATGGAGCAGGAAGTCTTCCGGTGCAAGGGGATGGTGGAGCGTGGGCTCAATGCCAATCACCTCATGATCATGGACCTTTCCCGTGATCTCAAGGTGGATGGCAAGCCCATGAAGGACATCATCTTCACCCTCAATGAGCAAATCAACTTTCTCCAAAGCGAGATCTATGATCTTCAAAACCAACTCTTTGAATATGAGGCGAGGTTTAAAGGTATGAGTTTGGCTGCTAGTTGCAGGACCCGTGAGACTCACTCCTCCTCTTATGATGTTGGACCACTGCCTTGGAAATCTGAGGACAAGATCTCTTCTTCACCACCACCTTCTTCTTCATCAGCAAAGGAGAATTGAGTATCGGGTATGGGCACTCCCCTTGGCTTCCGCCAAGCTTGGGGGAGGTGCCCTGGTATCGTATCATCCCACTATCTTATTACTTTTACTTGCTTTAGTTTGATTTTTTTTCTTTAGATGAATAAAAGTTAGTTCAATCCTTTCTTCTTTGAGAGTTTGCTTAGTGATCTATCCTTGTAATTGTGTGCAAGTTATATAATAAAAGTTTAGTTTGAGTTTTTGCTTTCTTTACTTTCATATTGCAAATAAAAGAAAATAAATAAAGAAAGAAAAAGAGAAATAAAATAAAGAAAGAAAAGATTATATACTAATCCTATGGTAGGTGATGGCACCACATAAGGAAAAGTATAAGTAGAAATTTTAATTAGAGATTGACAAACATAGCATTAGTCAATGATGCAACTCATGAAAGAATTAATAAGGGAAGAGAAGATTCACATATAAATATACTATCCTAGAAATCTTTTGTGATTGTGAGCCCTCATCAAAATATTATATGCCAAAATTGTTGACGTTGGACAAGGAAGACAACTTAATGATTTATGTTTGTTTATATTCACATAGAAGTCATATTGTCATAGATCCTTCGACATGTGGTGCTTTCCCCCTATCTTTGCTAGCCAAAAAAATTCCGCACTAAGTAGAGATACTACTTGTGCATCCAAAAACCCTTGAACCCAAATCTTATTTTCAAGTGTCCACCATACCTACCTAGGGATTGAGCAAGATCCCTCAAGTAAGTTGTCATCGGTGCAAAAAGGCAATAAAAATTGCTTCTAAAAGTGTGAGATCATTTAGTGTAAGAGAAAATTGAGCGTTGCACAAACTTGTGATGGTGAAGAATAAAAGCAACAGACCGCATAATAAAGGTCGCTATCACAAGGGGCAATGCAACGTGACGTTCTTTTGCACTAAGGGGTTGATCATACAAACAAATAAGCGCATGGCAACCTCTACTTCCCTCTGTGAAGGGCCTATCTTTTACTTTTATGTATTTACTTTTATGCAAAGAGTCAAAGTTTTCCTTCTATTCCTTTTTATTTTCCTCCTTTGGCAAGCATCATGTGGTGGGGAAAGATCTAGGCACATATGTCTAGTTGAATATAGATAACATGAGTTATTATTGTTGACATCACCCTTGAGGTGAATATGTTGGGAGGCGAAACTATAAGCCCCTCTCTTTCTATGTGTCCGGTTGAAACGTTTTGCTCATGTGTACGCGGTGAGTGTTAGCAATCATAGAAGACAATATGATGGTTGAGTATGTGGACTTGCCCAAAGGCTCCGATACGTGACCCTTCCTGAAGTGATGATGGATTGTAGTTGCAAAGTTGACTGAGAACGTAGTTTGTTGGTTTTTAATAGAGTTTTTGCGTTATACTTCAATTGTGTGATGAACCGTTACTTATTCATGAGATGTATATGATAAAAGTTCTATGATAAGAGTCATATGTTTAATTTTATTGTTGTTATGATGACCCACAAGTAGGGGATCTATCGTAGTCCTTTCGATAGTAAGAGTGTCGAACCCAACGAGGAGCAGAAGGAAATGATAAGCAGTTTTCAGTAAGGTATTCTCTGCGAGCACTGAAATTATCGGTAACAGATAGTTTTGTGATAAGGTAATTTGTAACAGGTAACAAGTAACAAAAGTAAACAAGGTGAAGCAAGGTGGCCCAATCCTTTTTGTAGCAAAGGACAAGCCTAGACAAACTCTTATATAAAGTAAAACGCTCCCGAGGACACATGGGAATTATCGTCAAGCTAGTTTTCATCATGCCCATATGATTTGCGTTCGTTACTTTGATAATTTGATATGTGGGTGGACCGGTGCTTGGGTACTGCCCTTACTTGGACAAGCATCCCACTTATGATTAACCCCTCTTGCAAGCATCTACGACTACAAAAGAAGTACTAAGGTAAACCTAACCATATCATGAAACATGTGGATCCAAATCAGCCCCTTAAGAAGCAATGCATAAACTAGGGTTTAAGCTTCTGTCACTAGCAACCCATCATCTACTTATTACTTCCCAATGCCTTCCCCTAGGCCCAAAAAATGGTGAAGTGCCATGTAGTCGACGTTCACATGACACCACTAGAGGAGAGACAACATACATCTCATCAAAATATCGAACGAATACCAAATTCACATGACTACTTATAGGAAGACTTCTCCCATGTCCTCAGGAACAAACGTAACTACTCACAAATCATATTCATGTTCATAATCACAGGGGTATTAATATTCATAAAGGATCTTAACATATAATCTTCCACCGAATAAACCAACTAGCATCAACTACAAGGAGTAATCAACACTACTAGCAACCCACAGGTTCCAATCTGAGGTTTTGAGACAAAGATCAGATACAAGAGATGAACTAGGGTTTGAGAGGAGATGGTGCTGGTGAAGATGTTGATGGAGATTGACCCCCTCCCGATGAGAGGATCGATGGTGATGACAATGGTGACGATTTGCCCTTCCCGGAGGGATGTTTCCCCGGCAGAACAGCTCCGCTAGAGCCCTAGATTGGTTCCACCAAGGTTCTGCCTCGAGACAGTGGCGCTTCGTCCCGAAAGCTTCCTCCTTATTTTTCCAGGGCAGAAGACACCTTATACCAAAATATGGGCATCGGGGGCCTGCCAGGTGGCCCACAAGGCAGGGGGGCGTGCCCAAAGGGGTAGGGCGCGCCCCCAGCCTTGTGGACGGTGGCTTGCTCCCCTTTGGTGCTTTCTTTGCCCAATATTTTTAATATATTCCAAAACTGACTTTCGTGGAGTTTCAGGACTTTTGGAGTTGTGTAGAATATGTCTCTAATATTTGCTCCTTTTCCAGCCCAGAATTCCAGCTGCCGGCATTCTCCCTCTTCATGTAAACCTTGTAAATTAAGAGAGAAAAGGCATAAGTATTGTGACAAAATGTGTAATAACAACCCATAGTGTAATAAATATCGATATAAAAGCATGATGCATTATGGACGTATCAACTCCCCCAAGCTTAGACCTCGCTTGTCCTCAAGCGGAAGCCGATATCAAAAAATATGTCCACATGTTTAGAGATAGAGGTGTCGATAAAATAAAATACGGACATGAGGGCATCATGATCATTCTTAAAACAGCAACATATATATTGTCATATGATTTCCTATGATAAAGTAACAATCTATTCACAATGTAAAGTATGAATCAGAAACTTCATTGAAAACTAACAAACTATAATCTCAGTCATTAAAGCAATTGCCATTTATCATAACATCGGAAAGTCAATATAGGAGCTTTTCAGCAAGTCCACATACTCAACTATCATTTAGTCTTTCACAATTGCTAAAACTCAAGCAATACTTATGGGTATGGAGTTTTAATCGGACACAGAGAAAGATAGGGGCTTATAGTGTTGCCTCCCAACCTTTTACCTCCAGGGTAATGTCAACAATAATAGTTTATGATAACTTACATCCAATTGGCTATATATAAGAGGATCTTTCCAACACACAGTGCTTGCCAAAGGATAAAATGTAAAAAGGAAAGGTGAAGATCACCATGACTCTTGTATAAAGTATAAGACAAAAATAAAAGATAGGCCCTTCGCAGAGGGAAGCAGAGGTTGTCATGTGTTTTTATGGTTGGATGCACGAAATATTAATGCAAAAGAACGTCACTTTATATTGCCACTTGTGATATGGACCTTTAATATGCAGTCCGTCGCTTTTATTTCTTCCACATCACAAGATCGTATAAAGCTTATTTTCTCCACACTAATAGATCATACATATTTAGAGAGCAATTTTTATTGCTTGCAACAATGACAACTTACTTGAAGGATCTTACTCAATCCATAGGCAGATATGATGGACTCTCATGGCAAAACTGGGTTTCAGAATATTTGGAAGCACAAGTAGTATCTCTACTTGGTGCAAAGAATTTGGCTAGCATGAGGGGGAAAGGCAAGCTCAACATGTTGGATGATCCATGACAATATAATTTATTTCAGATGTAAGAAAACATAACCCATTACGTTGTCTTCCTTGTCCAACATCAACTTTTTAGCATGTCATATTTTAATGAGTGCTCACAATCATAAAAGATGTCCAAGATAGTATATTTATATGTGAAAATCTCTCTTTCTTTGTTACTTCCTATTAATTTCAATGATGACCAAAACTATGTTTGTCAACTCTCAACAACTTTTATTCATCATACTCTTTATATGTGAAGTCATTACTCTCCATAAAATCAATATGATCTCTTTATTTCTTTTTGTTCTTTCTTTTATTCCCTTAAGATTATAGCAAGATAGCGAAGCCCTTGACTCAAAACTAACCTTTATTATATAGCTCACGGTCTCGTTTACATTGAAGGATCATAAAGCAAAACTCAAAACTAGATCATACTAAAACTTTATTCTACTAGATCAAGATATTACCAAAAGGATCGAACTAAGAAAAATGGTAAAGATAAAAGTGTGATGGTGATACGATACCGGGGCACTCTCCCAAGCTTGGCAGTTGCCAAGGGGAGTGCCCATACCCGATACTCAGTTCTCCTTTGGTGGTCGCGATGATGGAGTTGTTGATGATGTAGGCTTGTCGTCCATCTTCCAAGGCATGGGCTCACCATCATAGAAGGATGATCGAGTATCCGGGATCCTGAAATCTGCAGCCAAACTCATCCTCTTGAATCTATATTCATACTCACAGTTTTGGTTTTGTAGGTCATAAATCTGGGCTTGGAGGTGCTCAATTTTCTCGTGAAGCTTGAAGATGGTCTCCCCAATGTTCTTGGCATCTAGCTTGTGGTTGTTGGTGAACTCCGCGATCATCATGTGGTTGGCATCAAGTCCACGTTCCACCATCCCCTGGCACTTGAAAACTCGTTGCTCCATTGCTTCGAGTCTTGTCTCCACACTTCCGGTCCTCCTTGGTGCCTCAACATTGCGGATGTGCAGCACCCCCTCACGCAACTCAATGGTTTGAGGGTGTTGCAGCACCTCCGCGGGGTAGGGGTTGATGACCCTCTTGAAAAACTTATCCTTGGGGGCGCTTGGAGACGTCATGGTGATCTTGATCTATCAGAAAAACAGCTCGAAACAAAAGCAGAGGATATTTGCGTGGTGCGGTGGTCAAAACCTTTGGGGGATTATATAATGAATTTTTACCGACCAAAAGAAGTATCGTGCAAGAAAACGGAGTCCGGAGGGAACACAAGGTGCCCACGAGGCAGGGGGCGCACCCTCCACCCTCGTGGACGCCTCGTGTCCTTCCTGGACTGCTTCTTATTTTCCTATTTTCTTAAATATTCCAAAATGGAGAAAAATTGCTATTAGAACTATTTTGGAGTCGGTTTACTTACCGTACCACACACCTATTCCTTTTCGGAGTCTGAAACATTCTAGAAAGTGTCCCTTATGTACTCCTCCGGGGTTACGGTGTCAATAACATTGGTTTCAACATTTATGGGATTACCCGAGATATAATGTTTGATTCTTTGACCGTTTACCACCCTTGGATTTGTGCCTTCGAAGTTGTTGATTTTTATGGCACCGGAACGATAGACTTCCTCGATAACGTAAGGACCTTCCCATTTAGAGAGGAGTTTTCCTACAAAAAAACTTAAATGAGAGTTGTATACCAGAACATAATCACCTACATTAAACTCACGTTTTTGTATCCTTTTGTCATGCCATCTTTTAACTTTTTCTTTAAACAGTTTGGCATTCTCATAGGCCTGGGTTCTCCAGTCATCAAGTGAGCTAATGTAAAATAGTGTCTTCTCACCGGCAAGTTTGAAGTCATTGTTGAGCTCTTTAATGGCCCAATATGCCTTATGTTCTAGTTCGAGAGGTAAGTGACATGCTTTTCCATAAACCATCTTATGCAGAGACATACCCATATGATTTTTATATGCAGTTCTATAGGACCATAATGCATCATCAAGTTTCTTGGACCAATTCTTTCTAGATCTATTAACAGTCTTTTGCAAAATTAATTTAAGCTCTCTATTACTCAGTTCTACTTGACCACTAGACTGTGGGTGGTATGGAGATGCAATTCTATGATTAAAATCATACTTAGCAAGCATTTTACAAAAAGCACCATGAATAAAATGTGAACCACCATCAGTCATTAAGTATCTAGGGAGTCCAAACCTCGGAAAAATATCTTCTTTAAGCATCTTAATAGAGGTGTTATGATCAGCACTACTAGTTGGAATAGCTTCTACCCACCTACTAATGTAATCAACAACAACTAAAATATGTGTATACCCATTAGAGGAAGGAAACGGTCCCATATAATCAAAGCCCCAAACATCAAATGGTTCAATAACAAGTGAATAATTCATAGGCATTTCTTGACATCTACTAATATTACCAATTATTTGACATTCATCACAAGACAAGACAAACTTACGGGCATCCTTGAAGAGAGTAGGCCAATAAAAACCGGATTGCAATACCTTATGTGCAGTTCTATCTCCAGCGTGGTGTCCTCCATAAGCCTCGGAGTGACACTTGCATAGGATCTGTTCCTGTTCATGCTCAGGTACACAACGTCTAATAACACCACCTACTCCTTCTTTATAAAGGTTTGGGTCGTCCCGGAAGTAATGCCTTAAGTCATAGATTTTTTTCTTTTGTTGTACGTGAAACTAGGTGGTATAAATTTAGCAACAATATAATTAGCATAATCAACATACCATGGAGCAGTACGAGAAGCATTTATGATAGCTAATTGTTCATCAGGAAAGCTATCATCTATAGGTAGTGGCTCATCAAGAACATTTTCTAACCTAGACAAGTTGTTTGCAATGGGGTTCTCAGCTCCCTTTCTATCAATAATATGCAAATCAAATTCTTGTAGTAGGAGAACCCATCTAATAAGTCTAGGTTTAGCATCTTTCTTTTCCATAAGATATTTAATAGCAACATGATTAGTGTGAACAGTTACTTTAGAATCAACAATATAAGGTCTGAACTTATCACAAGCAAATACAACTGCTAAAAATTCTTTTTCAGTAGTAGCATAATTTCTCTAGGCACTGTCTAGAGTTTTACTAGCATATTGGATAACATTTAATTTCTTATCAACTCTTTGTCCTAGAACAACACCTACAACATAATCACTAGCATCACACATTATTGCAAAGGGTAAATTCCAATCAGGTGGCTAAACAATAGGTGCAAAAATCAAGGCTTTCTTAAGTATTTCAAATGCTTCTACACAATCATCATCAAAGACAAAAGGAACATCTTTTTGTAAGAGATTAGTCAGAGGCCTAGAAATTTTTGAGAAGTCTTTAATGAACCTCCTATAAAAACCGGCATGACCAAGGAAACTTCTTATACCTTTGATGTCCTTAGGACACGACATATTTTCAATAGCATCAACTTTAGATTTATCAACTTCAATACCTCTTTTAGAAACTTTATGCCCCAAGACAATACCTTCATTAACCATAAAGTGTCATTTCTCCCAATTCAAGACAAGATTAGTTTCTTCACATCTCTGCAAAACTCGATCAAGGTTGCTTAAGCAATCATCAAAAGAAGTTCCATACACGAAGAAATCATCCATGAAAACCTCGACAATCTTTTCACAAAAGTCAGAGAATATAGCAGTCATACATCTTCGAAAGGTAGCAGGTGCATTACATAAACCAAAAGGCATATGTCCATAAGCAAAGGTACCAAAATGGCAAGTAAAAGTGGTCTTTTCCTGATCCTCTTTCGACATAGGTATTTGAGAGAAACCAGAATAACCATCTAGAAAGCAAAAATGTGTATGTTTGGATAATCTTTCTCGCATTTGATCAATAAAAGGTAAAGGGTAATGATCTTTTCTAGTAGCTTTATTCAATTTGCGGAAATCAATTACCATTCTATAACCTGTAACAATTCTTTATGGAATCAATTCATCTTTATCATTAGGAACAACGGTAATACCTCCCTTCTTAGGGACACAATTGACAGGACTTACACACTGACTATCAGCAACATGATAAATTATAGCTGCCTCCAGAAGCTTTAGTATTTCATTTCTTACCACTTCTTTCATGTTAGGATTTAACCATCGTTGGTGATCAACAACCGGTTTAGCATCTTTCTACAATTTTATGTTGTGCTGGCATAGAGTGGGACTAATGCCCTTAAGATCATCAAGAGTATATCCAATAGTAGCACGATGCTTCTTCAGAGTTTTCAATTATTTCTCTTCTTCCTGCTCTGAAAGGTTAGCACTAATAATGACAGGATATATCTTCTTCTCATCAAGATAAGCATATATAAGCGTATCAGGTAATGGTTTAAGCTCAAACACGGACCACCCTTGGGTGGAGGAGGATCCCCTAGAATTTCAACAGGAAAATTGTGTTTCAAAATAGGTTCCTGCTTAAAGAATACTTCATCTATTTCCCTTCTTTCATTCATAAACATATCATTTTCATGGTCTAGCAAATATTGTTCTAAAGGATCATTAGGAGGCATGGCAATAGAAGCAAGACCAATAATTTCACCTTTACTAGGCAATTCTTTATCATGGGGTTGTCTACGAAATTTAGCAAAATTAAAATCATGAGACATATCCCCTAAACCAATAGTAAGAACATCCTTTTTGCAATCTATCTTAGCATTAACAGTATTCAAGAAGGGTCTACCAAATATAATGGGACAAAAGTCGTCTTGTGGGGAACAAGAAAATCAGTAGGATATTTAACTTTCCCACACAAGACTTCAACATCTCTAACAATCCCAACTGGTGAAATAGTATCTCTATTGGCAAGCTTAATAGTAACATCAATATCTTCTATCTTAGCAGGTGCAATATCATGCATAATTTCTTTATATAAAGAATGTGGTATTGCACTAGCACCCATATCACATAAGCCATGATAACAATGATCTCCTATTTTAACAGAAATAACAGGCATGCCTATAACAGGTCTATGTTTATTTTTAGTATCGGGTCTAGCAATTCTAGCAGCTTCATCACAGAAGTAAATAACATGCCCATCAATATTATCGACCAAGAGATCTTTAACCATAACAATACTAGGTTCAACTTTAATTTGCTTAGGGGGGTGTAGGTGTTCTAGTATTACTCTTACAAACCACAGTTGAAGCTTTAGAATGATCCTTTATTCTAGAATGGAAAAGTGGTTTCTCAATATAAGTGGTAGGAACAATAGGATCAACATTATAAGTGATAGTCTTTTTCTCAACTTTAATAGGTTCAACTACTTTTAATTCAATGGGAGGATGATATTTAAGCCACTTCTCCTTAGGGAGATCAACATGAGTAGCAAATGATTCACAGAAAGAAGCTACTATCTCAGAGTCAAGTCCATATTTAGTGCTAAATTCAAGAAAAGCATCAGTATCCATAAACGATTTAACATAATCAACCTTAGGTGTTATACTTGACTCCTTACCTTCGTCGAGTTCTGTCGTGGAATTGTGTAACGCCCCGAGACCGATGTGCCAGGTGTCCTCCAGTTATTCGTTGTCTTTGCCATGTCATTCGTTTGCGTGTTGCATCTTTGTCATGTCATCATGTGCATTGCATCATCATGTTTTCAAAACTTGCATCCGTCCGGGTTCCCCCAGTTCCGTCCGTTGTCCGTTCTGAGTCCAGACACACTTGCACGCGCCCGCGGCACATCCGAAATATTATTTTATAAGTGGCCAGAAAATGTTCTCGGTATGGGTTGAAAGTTGGCATGCGATGTTGTTATGTTGTAGGTAGGCCGCCTACCAAGTTTCATCGCATTCGGAGTTCGTTTGATGCCCCAACGGATAACTATAGCGGCATTATAGCCGGTCTAATGTCGGACGTTTTCGGTCTCCAGAAACTGCTGCCGGGCTCTCTCTCTCTCTCACTTCTCTTCTCTCAGCCCAAAGCTTTCTGCATAGTCCGCTACCAACGCCCCAGGCCCCGAAACCCTCTCTGCGCAGTGCATCGAACCCCTCGCGCGCGCCCGGAAGTTGTCCCGAACCCGACCCGGGGAGTCGTCACCGTTGGGTCCGGATCATCCCCTAACATCTGCAAAATATCACCGTTTTCTTATTTGGACTCCTCTAGCCTTTTATTCTCAATCGTCCGTTTACGATCGGACGGATCCGTTAGCCCTAACCAATCCCACCAGCATATATAAGAGGTCCAACCCTAAAACGTAGGGAGCTGTCCCATCCTTCCTATTCCGCGCCGCCACTCCACCAAATCCTCTCGGGATCCCCTCCCGATCCTTCTCCACCCAACCAGCCACTCCTCTCAATCCACCTACCACAGCGCCTGCCTCCCTCGTTTTCCCCATCCAATCACCAGCACCCGATTCCCCTGCCCGAACTCCTCTTCGCGCCTGCAGCTCCTCGCCGGAGTAGGCAACCGGACTCCAGCCATGCCTCTCCCTCTTCTCTCTGCTTCCCCTTCCTTCTGCTCTCCATTCCCCACTCTGACCCCTGCCTTTCCCCTCTTGTCAATAGGAACAATGACGCCCGAAGCTCGAGCCCATCCGGCACCATCTAGACCCATCTCCGGGGACCGGATCCACCTCCCACCGCCGGGAATCGGTTCCCCTCGACCTCGCGCCGCCTCCGGTGGTGGTCCCACCGTCTACCGTTGCTGGAAGTGCCAACGATGCCACCACTCGTCTTCCTGGAAGCCGCTCCCCTGCTTCGCCTGCTTGTCCGAAGCCGAACGCGCTCGACGGCCTGCATCGCGCTGCCGTGTCTCCTCCGCCACCTGGAGCTCCAATCTCCGCCGGAGCTCTGCCGTCCCCGCGCTCCTGCCGCCCTGCGGGATCCGGCAGGTCCTCGTCGCCGCATCTGCGCCTAGCCCGTGCTGACCTCGACCTCCTGCATCACTCGCCCTGCCTCGCGTGCGTGACCTCCCGTGCCAGATCTCCAAGGCCCGCGCCGCCCGTCGCCGGAGCGTCGTCCCCGTCCCTGCTGAACCTGCCGCTGACTTCTGCTTCCTCTTCATCGAGCAGGAGCGCTCGTCCCTGATTCCCGTGCTGCCTCTGTTCGAGAGGAGGAGGACGAGGTCGAACGCCCGCGTTGACTGCGCCACGTCCGCAAGTGGATCGCGCCCCTCCTCAAGGCCCAGCGACTGGCCTGCCTCTGCTCCCCGACCTGGGCCTTGGGCCGAAGTGAGCAGTTCCCCTCCAGTCCCTCTACCCTGTGCATGTTGGGCTAGCCTCTGTTTCGGCCCAGTGTAGTTTTTTTAGATCTGTGATTTTGTCTATTTTCCAGGGTATTACAGTTTTACAGGAAAACCCTTGCACTTCATACATTTAATATCTAATTAACCGTGCATCGGATTAAAATAAGTTATATATGAAACATGACTAGAATTTTGTCTAGTTTCATAATTTGCAACTTTCATCCATGTTTAACATGTTTAAAATGCTGTTTGCATATATTTTGCCTATTGCCATGTTAATATGATTTAATTCATAACTAAATAACCGTAGCTCCAAATTTAATATTCTTTATATGTAAATGGGGTGGAAAAATGCCTAGTTTAACATGATGTACTTGTTTTGCATGTTTAACAACCCTGAAATTTTGTTTAGGGCAGATCAGTACCAAACCTAATATATGCATATGGGGATTTACCGGAATTGTTGTTCGTTGCTTCCGGCCTCATTTGAACTTGACTAGATAGGTAGTTTTACTTTGCTTCACCCTCTTGCCATGTTTAACAACATTTAATATTGTTGGGTACATAAACAAGATCGAACTAAATAAGTCACGTGGTGTTTCTTCATATGCAACGGAGTTGCATATTGAGCTCCACTTAATTTGTAGGGTTGTTTGTGCACTTTGCCATGCCATGCCTCATTAAACCGGACATGCATCATACTTGTTTGCACATCGTGCCATGATTATGTGATGGTTGTTTACTATGTTGTTTGCTCCTTTTCGGTGTTGCTTCTTCGGGTTGGTTCCGGTAACGTTGCGTTTGTGAGGATCCGTTGACTACGTTCGTGTGTCTTCTTCATGGACTCGTTCTTCTTCCTTGCGGGATCTCAGGCAAGATGACCATACCCTCGAAATCACTTCTATCTTTGCTTGCTAGTTGCTCGCTCTTTTGCTATGCCTATGCTGCGATGCCTACCACTTGCTTATCATGCCTCCCATATTGTTAAGCCAAGCCTCTAACCCACCTTGTCCTAGCAAACCGTTGTTTGGCTATGTTACCGCTTTGCTCAGCCCCTCTTATAGCGTTGTTAGTTTTAGGTGAAGATTGAAGTTTGTTCCTTGTTGGAACATGGAGATATTGTTCCTTGTTGGAACATGTTTACTTGTTGGGATATCACAATATCTCTTATCTAATTAATGCATCTATATACTTGGTAAAGGGTGGAAGGCTCGGCCTTATGCCTGGTGTTTTGTTCCACTCTTGCCGCCCTAATTTCCGTCATATCGGTGTTATGTTCCCAGATTTTGCGTTCCTTATGTGGTTGGGTTATAATGGGAACCCCTTGACAGTTCGCCTTGAATAAAAATCCTCCAGCAAGGCCCAACATTGGTTTTACCATTTGCCACCTAGCCTTTTTCTTTCCCTTGGGTCGGCCAGCCCAAGGGTCATCTTATTTTAACCCCCCGGGCCAGTGCTTCTCTAAGTGTTGGTCCAACCTAGAGCACCGTGCGGGGCCGTCCCTTGGCAACTTGGGTTACGTTGGCTCCCGTACGCTTAGCTTATCCGGTGTGCCCTGAGAACGAGATATGTGCAGCTCCTATCGGGATTTGTCGGCACAGCGGGTGGTCTTGCTGGACTTGTTTTACCATTGTCGAGGATGTCTTGTAACCGGGATTCCGAGCCTGATCGGGTCTTCCCGCTAGAAGGAATATCCTTCGTTGACCGTGAGAGCTTGTGATGGGCTAAGTTGGGACTCCCCTGCAGGGTTTTGAACTTTCGAAAGCCGTGCCCACGGTTATGGGCAGATGGGAATTTGTTAATGTCCGGTTGTAGAAAACCTGAAGTTGACCTTAATTAAAATACATCAACCGCGTGTGTAACCATGATGGTCTCTTCTCGGCGGAGTCCGGGAAGCGAACACGGTGTTGGAGTAATGCTTGACGTAGGTTGTTCTAGGATCACTTCTTGATCATAATTGTTCGACCGTGCTTTTTCCTTCTTGTCTCGCTCTCTTTTGCGTATGTTAACCACCATATATGCTAGTCGCTTGCTGCAGCTCCACCTCATACCTTTTGCCTTACCCATAAGCTTAAATAGTCTTGATCGCGTGGGTGTGAGATTGCTGAGTCCCCATGACTCACAGATACTTCCAAAACCAGTTTGCAGGCGCCGATGTTACCAAGCGGGTGACGCAACCAAGCTCAAGGAGGAGCTCGATGAAGATCTTGTCCTTTGTGTTGTTTCGTTCTAGTTGATCAGTAGTAGAGCCCAGTTGGGGTCGATCGGGGATCTGTGTAGCTTTTGGGGTAGTCTTCTTTTACTTTGGTTCCGTAGTCAGACCTTGATTGTATCTGGTTGATGTAATGCTTTATTCATGTAATTGTGTGAAGTGGCGATTGTAAGCCAACTATGTATCTCTTTCCCTTATGTATTACATGGGTTGTGTGAATATTACCTCACTTGCGACATTGCTTTCAATGCGGTTATGCCTCTAAGTCGTGCTTCGACACGTGGGAGATATAGCCGCATCGAGGGCGTTACAAGTTGGTAATCAGAGCCTTCCCCGACCTTAGGAGCCCCCTGCTTGATCGAATCGCTGGCGTTATTGAGTCTAGAAATGTTTTGAGTCATTTAGGAATTATATATATCGGAGAGTTAGGAATTCTTTTTACTCCTCAGTCCCTTCGTCGCTCTGGTGAGGCATCCTGATGTAGAGTTTTGAATCTTCTCTTCTCAGATTTCACTAAAAAAATTAGGATCACGCGGGTATCTTGGAATCGTTCTGATGGTTTTGTGATGAGAACATTGTTCTTGGTGCCTCCTGACATTTAGGGGTTGTGGCAGTGTCCCGGGGAGTTGAGCTCCGAGGTGTTGTCGTCACAATTTTATCGTTGCAATTCTGGAATACCTGAGTTTAGTTTCACCGACATCGAAAATCTCTTTTATGCATTTGTTGGTGAGATAACCTCGATGCCACCTAGTACTGGGCGGGAGTTCGGGAGTATTGCCATAACTCGTATAACGGATGCTTTTCGAAGGTTGAGGTAGACGATTTCTGAAGGTTTCTTGGTTATGTGTTGAAGGATGGATACAGCTGGATGTAGGATTTGCTAGATTTGGGTGAGATATTATGCTTCCCCTGTATCCCCAACACCTTATTGCATAACCGGAAAATTTCGGGAGTTTATAAGTGGGAATTCAAGTAGCTCTTAGGATATCTTTCCGACAGATGTATGATATGAAATTGGGGTTCGACGTCTAGTGGTCCGCCTATTCATGGTAGGTTTTATAGTGGTCTCGTTGTGTCTTAAAGAGTCCTTGGCTATGCCGACTCGGGGACGCTTCGTATGTCATGTGCACTGCCTTGTACATGATGGTGTTGTACGATCAAGCCCATGTAGGCCCACCACGAAAACTTCGGACGAAATCTCTATCATATGTTTGTTCCGGCTTATTTTGCAAGCCAATCCTTTGTTTTGTTTTGAGTCGTGGTATTCGAGTTGCTTCAATGTCAAGTGTTTGATTCCATACCTTCCCCAAATGGCGTTCTCATACTCCGATGCGAATACTAATCCTTCTTGATAATCGAGATTGTCATGTCAAACCTTTTTCAACCGGTGTGTCTCTCTTTAAGTGGATCCGATCATTTCAACATTAGCAAGATCAATTCTCAGTTCTTCTCAACGGTGTTTGTTTCAGCCGTCTCCAAGTTGCCTTTGTTTTTTTCCCGCCCTCCCTCCCTTGTTTTCTTCAAGGACTCAGATTTCTTAATCAAGTATCATTTTATTCATGTGAAGTCTCTCCATTCTTTTCCTTCATGTTCTTACCCGGTGATTCTCATGAAGATTCTAACGGAGCTTCAAGTTCGTCACTCTTCACTCGTTTTCTTCTCTGGTGGATTCAAATCAAGCTTTCGGTGTTGATCTCATATCCCCTTTTCCTCGTTTCAAATACCTTCTCATACTGGTGCACCTCATAATAATTCACTTCTCGCTATTCATTTGTTCGGGAGTGCTGAAGATATCTCAGAAGGCTCGTCTTGTCTTTCAAGATCATTACAACCTATTTCGAGGTTGTTATCTCATTCTAGCCATTTAAATCTTACCGATGCATTCTCTCTTTTAAATCTTTCAACGGTGTTTCTTTTGAGTGGGCCCTAACCCACAGGTCTTTTCCCAGGATCTTACCCGACTCTTCTTATTTTTTCCGGAGCTATCCTCAAATTCTTTTCGAAGTTTGACGTGAGAATGAATTTTCATCAGTCAAGTGTCTTTCTCCAAGATCTTTCAAATTCTTTTCATCGTTGGCTCAATCTCTTTGCTTTTGATTCTTCCAGAGTGTCTCAATAATTCATGGTGGTGTTTCTCATTGTCTTTCTCAACACTTGAAGACCGAAGAAGATTTTCTCTCAATCTTGTTCCATTCTCTTCAAGATTCATGGTTCTAGCTTGTTGCCATCCTCTCATAATTGTTTTCATTGTGAGAATCCTTTTCATCCTTCCGGAGCAATCCAGGAGTCTTTTCAGTTTGATTCTCCGAAGGCCATCATTTTGGGATTATTCATTCCATCTTTCAGCTATTGTTCTCCAAATCTTACCGGTGCTTCATTCAAGTATCCCCTAATTAGCTCGGGCTCTCTTCGTTCACTTGTATCTAAATCCCCTCAAGTATCTTCATTCGTTTCCCAAATTCTTCCTGGTGAATTGTGACTTTGCTATTTTCATTTTCAATTCTTACGATGGTTTGCTCAAGATTCTCTTCCATGGGTATCATATTAATTCATTTGTTGTTTCATCCTACCGGTGGTTCGTTGAAGACCTTCTCAAGTTTGATTTATATCTCTCTTAATCTTTTCAACGAGAATAAGTAGTATGCCAAATCCATTGCTTGTCATCAATTTAAATTGGTGAAGGATAAGAATAATGTAATTCTTATTCTTGTTTCATCGACTAAATTCAATTCCTTTCTTCCGGAGTTTGTTCATGATGATTAAATTCTTGGTTTCAAGTGCACATTTTTTCTTTC
The DNA here is from genome assembly GCF_003073215.2 of Triticum urartu. NCBI lineage: Eukaryota > Viridiplantae > Streptophyta > Magnoliopsida > Poales > Poaceae > Triticum > Triticum urartu. The sequence goes on from NC_053027.1 coordinate 484,331,128, forward strand.
TGGAGTTCCAAGTTTCCACTTTATCTCGTCTCAAAGATTCACCTAAATCATTGCAAGATTTCACCTTGTGTTTTCAACTTCCCTTTCCTTCCGTTTGATCATTCTTTTGTTTAACGGAGTTCTTCATGGAGGTTCTACATAATGGTTCATCAAAGATTTTAATTCCTTCTAGAAGTGTTCATCAAGATTCTTTTCAGAGGAGTTCAAGCATTCTTCATTTTGCTATCTGGAATGCAATTCTTTCTTCTGTATCATTGGAGGTGGTATTATGTCATTCTTGATAATCTGAGTTCATGTTCCATGATTCACATGTTGTTAAGAATGAGATATTTTAAATCCATCAACCTCGTCGCTGGAGTATCTTGGGTTATTTTTCACCTAAAGCTTTCCCTAAGGATTTTGCTATTGTGAGGCGTGTAAATGACCCAAGTTTTTCTTTTATCTTCCCGATGAAATAGTTTGCTCGTTAGATTGTTTTTATCAATCTAATCTTTTTCCGTGAGTGGCAGGTTGTCACCTCATAATCTGAGATGTATTCCATAAGACCATATCAAGATTATTCTTTTCATTGTTGGTTTTTCCAACAATTCCGTTCTAGCATTTGTTGTAAGTGTGCTCTCTCAAGATCGTGTTTCCCTTCGTTCACTCCGTTCCATTCTTACTTTTGTTCCGGAGGCATTGTGTTGTTGCTATCTTCAACCCTTCATCTTGTTCTTGTCAGGACCTTGTTCTTTTTCTTGCTTATCCATTTAACCGGAGAGTTGTGCCCTCTGCTCAAGTTCTCTCATCTTATCAAGTTTTCTTCCCTTCTCAACCGGAGTGTTGTCTGAAACCTTTCTTACCCCTTGTGCCATTCTTTCAATAGTTCCGGAGGCAGTGTATTGTTGTTTTCATCAAGTATCCCCTCATCTTGTCAAATTCATGTTCAATTCCTTCCATTTACAGTCGGAGTGCTGTCCAAATTATATCATTATTAATCCTTCTCTATCTTGTTTTAACCGGAGTGGTTTCAATATATATCTTGCCCTTCAACCTCAAGGTTTTTCGCAATGTTACTTGTTCCTCTTTCCTAACGGAGTGTTTTCGACTTTGTTCAACTTCGTTACATTCTTTCTTTCAATTTGTTCAACCTTTCAAGGTTCTTTGGTTCCACTCAATTGTCAAGAAGCAACTTAGTCTTACCTCTTCTCTTTCTCTTCCGTTTTTTTCCCTCCGGTGCCATTCTAGATCTCGGGACGAGATCCTCTCGTAGTGGTGGAGTGTTGTAACGCCCCGAGACCGATGTGCCAGGTGTCCTCCAGTTATTCATTGTCTTTTCCATGTCATTCGCTTGCGTGTTGCATCTTTATCATGTCATCATGTGCATATTATCATCATGTTTTCGAAACTTGCACCCGTCCGGGTTCCCCCAGTTCCGCCCGTTGTCCGTTCTGAGTCCAGACACACTTGCAGGCCCCCGCGGCACGTCCGAAATATTATTTTATAAGTGGCCGGAAAATGTTCTCGGTATGGGTTGAAAGTTGGCATGCGATGTTGTTATGTTGTAGGTAGGCCGCCTGCCAAGTTTCATCCCATTCGGAGTTCATTTGATGCCCCAACGGATAACTATAGCGGCATTATAGCCGGTCTAACGTCAGACGTTTTCGGTCTCCGGAAACTGCTGCCGGGCTCTCTCTCTCTCACTTCTCTTCTCTCGGTCCAAAGCTTTCTGCACAGTCCGCTACCAACCCCCAGGCCCCGAAACCCTCTCTGCACAGTGCATCGAACCCCTCGCGCGCGTCCGGAAGTTGTCCCGAACCCGACCTGGGGAGTCGTCACCGTTGGGTCCAGATCATCCCCTAACATCTGCAAAATATCACCGTTTTCTTATTTGGACTCCTCTACCCTTTTATTATCAATCGTTCGTTTACGATCGGACAGATCCGTTAGCCCCTAACCAATCCCACCAGCATATATAAGAGGTCCAACCCTAAAACGTAGGGAGCTGTCCCATCCTTCCTATTCTGCGCTGCCACTCCACCAAATCCTCTCGGGACCCCCTCCCGATCCTTCTCCACCCAACTAGCCACTCCTCTCGATCCACCTATTAGAGCGCCTGCCTCCCTCGTTTTCCCCATCCAATCACCAACACCCGATTCCCCTGCCCGAACTCCTCTTTGCGCCTGCAGCTCCTCGCCGGAGTAGGCAACCGGACTCCAGCCAGGCCTCTCCCTCTTCTCTCTGCTTCCCCTTCCCTCTGCTCTCCATTCCCCTCTCTGACCCCTGCCTTTCTCCTCTTGTCGACAGGAACAACGACGCCATGGCGCCCGAAGCTCGAGCTCATCCGGCACCATCTAGACCCATCTCCGGGGACCGGATCCACCTCCCACCGCCGGGAATCGGTTCCCCTCGACCTCGCGCCGCCTCTGGTGGTGGTCCCGCCGTCTGCCGTTGCCGGAAGTGCCAACGCCGCCACCACTCGTCTTCCTGGAAGCCGCTCCCCTGCTTCGCCTGCTCGTCCGAAGCCGAATGCGCTCGAGGGCCTGCATCGCGCTGCCGTGCCTCCTCCGCCGCCTGGAGCTCCATCCTCCGCCGGAGCTCTGCCGTCCCCGCGCTCCTGCCGCCCCGCGGGATCCGGCAGGTCCTCGTCGCCGCATCTGCGCCTAGCCCGCGCTGATCCCGACCTCCTGCATCACTCGCCCCTGACTCGCGTGCGTGACCTCCCGTGCCAGATCTCCAAGGCCCGTGCCGCCCGTCGCCGGAGTGTCGTCCCCGTCCCTGCTGAACCTGCCGCTGACTTCTGCTTCCTCTTCATCGAGCAGGAGCGCTCGTCCCTGATTCCCGTGCTACCTCTATTCGAGAGGAGGAGGACGAGGTCGAACGCCCGCGTTGACTGCGCCACGTCCGCAAGTGGACCGCGCCCCTCCTCAAGGCCCAGCGACTGGCCTGCCTCTGCTGGATTACCTGGGCCTTGGGCCGAAGTGAGCAGTTCCCCTCCAGTCCCTCTACCCTGTGCATGTTGGGCTAGCCTCTGTTTCGGCCCAGTGTAGTTTTTTTTAGATCTGTGATTTTGTCTATTTTCCAGGGTATTGCAGTTTTACTGGAAAACCCTTGCACTTCATGCATTTAATATCTAATTAACCGTGCATCGGATTAAAATAAGTTATATATGAAACATGACTAGAATTTTGTCTAGTTTCATAATTTGCAACTTTCATCCATGTTTAACATGTTTAAAATGCTGTTTGCATATATTTTGCCTATTTCCATGTTAATATGATTTAATTCATAACTAAATAACAGTAGCTCCAAATTTAATAACCTTCATATGTAAATGGGGTGGAAAATGCCTAGTTTAACATGGTGTACTTGTTTTGCATGTTTAAAAACCCTAAAATTGTGTTTAGGGCAGAACAGTACGAAACCTAATATATGCATATGGGGATTTACCGGAATTGTTGTTCATTGCTTCCGGCCTCATTTAAACTTGACTAGATAGGTAGTTTTACTTTGCTTCACCCTCTTGCCATGTTTAATAACATTTAATATTGTTGGGTACATAAACAAGATCGAACTAAATAAGTCACGTGGTGTTTCGTCAACATGCAACGGAGTTGCATATTGAGCTCCACTTAATTTGTAGGGTTGTTTGTGCACTTTGCCATGCCATGCCTCATTAAACCGGACATGCATCATACTTGTTTACGCATCGTGCCATGATTATGTGATGGTTGTTTACTATGTTGTTTGCTCCTTTCCGGTGTTGCTTCTTCGGGTTGGTTCCGGTAACGTTGCGTTTGTGAGGATCCGTTGACTACGTCCGTGTGTCTTCTTCATGGACTCATTCTTCTTCCTTGCGGGATCTCAGGCAAGATGACCGTACCCTCGAAATCACTTCTATCTTTGCTTGCTAGTTGCTCGCTCTTTTGCTATGCCTATGCTGCGATGCCTACCACTTGCTTATCATGCCTCCCATATTGTTAAGCCAAGCCTCTAACCCACCTTGTCCTAGCAAACCGTTGTTTGGCTATGTTACCGCTTTGCTCAGCCCCTCTTATAGCGTTGTTAGTTTTAGGTGAAGATTGAAGTTTGTTCCTTATCTAATTAATGCATCTATATACTTGGTAAAGGGTAGAAGGCTCGGCCTTATGCCTGGTGTTTTGTTCCACTCTTGCCGCCCTAATTTCCGTCATATCGGTGTTATGTTCCCAGATTTTGCGTTCCTTACGCGGTTGGGTTATAATGGGAACCCCTTGACAGTTCGCCTTGAATAAAACTCCTCCAGCAAGGCCCAACATTAGTTTTACCATTTGCCACCTAGCCTTTTTCTTTCCCTTGGGTCGGCCAGCCCAAGGGTTATCTTATTTTAACCCCTTGGGCCAGTGCTTCTCTAAGTGTTGGTCCAACCCAGAGCACCGTGCGGGGCCGTCCCTTGGCAACTTGGGTTACGTTGGCTCCCGTACGCTTAGCTTATCTGGTGTGCCCTGAGAACGAGATATGTGCAGCTCCTATCGGGATTTGTCGGCACAGCGGGTGGTCTTGCTGGACTTGTTTTACCATTGTCGAGGATGTCATGTAACCGGGATTCTGAGCCTGATCGGGTCTTCCCGCTAGAAGGAATATCCTTCGTTGACCGTGAGAGCTTGTGATGGGCTAAGTTGGGACTCCCCTGCAGGGTTTTGAACTTTCGAAAGCGGTGCCCGCGGTTATGGGTAGATGATAATTTATTAATGTCCGGTTGTAGAAAACCTGAAGTTGATCTTAATTAAAATACATCAACCGCGTGTGTAACCGTGATGGTCTCTTCTCGGCGGAGTCCGGGAAGTGAACACGGTGTTGGAGTAATGCTTGACGTAGGTTGTTCTAGGATCACTTCTTGATCATAGTTGTTTGACCGTGCTTTTTCCTTCTCGTCTCGCTCTCTTTTGCGTATGTTAAGCACCATATATGCTAGTCGCTTGCTGCAGCTCCACCTCATACCTTTTGCCTTACCCATAAGCTTAAATAGTCTTGATCGCGTGGGTGTGAGATTGCTGAGTCCCCGTGACTCACAGATACTTCCAAAACCAGTTTGCAGGTGCCGATGTTACCGAGCAGGTGACGCAACCAAGCTCAAGGAGGAGCTCGACGAAGATCTTGTCCTTTGTATTGTTTCATTCTAGTTGATCAGTAGTGGAGCCCAGTTGGGGTCGATCGGGGATCTTTGTAGCTTTTGGGGTAGTTTTCTTTTATTTTGGTTCTGTAGTCGGACCTTGATTGTATCTGGTTGATGTAATGCTTTATTCATGTAATTGTGTGAAGTGTCGATTGTAAGCCAACTATGTATCTCTTTCCCTTTTGTATTACATGGGTTGTGTGAAGATTACCTCACTTGCGACATTGCTTTCAATGCGGTTATGCCTCTAAGTCGTGCTTCGACACATGGGAGATATAGCCGCATCGAGGGCGTTACAAATTGTCACGACAGATGTCCTAGTGTGAGGACTTAGTCGTGAGGCCAACACATCTATGTGGTAGCTTGAACGGGGTTGGTCGGAATCGAGAGACGCGAGGTTTTACCCAGGTTCGGCCCCTCACGGTGGAGGTAAAAGCCTACATCCTGCTTCATTGATATTGATGATGATGATCACCATTACAGGGGTGCTCTATTTCAAGAGCTATTGACTTGTCTGTCTAAACCTAACTTGTCCAATCTCCCCCTCTTAGGGTGCCCTGCCCCTCCTTATATATGTTGAAGGGGCGGCTTACATGACTAGTCCTATTAGGATTAGGATTACTCTATTACAAGTGGAGTCCTAGTCTTGCTTCCTTTGTAAGGGAATATTCCTTATGCCTTTTCTCATAAGCCGGCCCACCATAGCTAGAGCCGGACTCGCCATGAACTGCCCATTTGGCCACCGGGTCTTGTTGCACCTCTGACCCGCCTGGTAGGTTACCAATGAGTCACCAGGCCCAGCCGGGTCATCAGTGATTGGAGAGATCCGGGCGGGTCACTTCGTGAGTCGTCAAGTTAGGGCGGGTTACTAGTGAGTCTCCAAGTCCGGTCGGGTCATACATCCGGCCGAGTCATACCACGGGGTATATCCCCGACATTAGCCCCCAGTTTAGCTTGGATTTATCCATGGTAAACTTATCCTACAAAACAAACACAAGAACAAATTTGACAGGTTTGTGCTCCCGGTTAATAGTTCTTGTAAGCCGGTACCTAATCACCCTTAAGTCCTTATTATTTCCTCCTCCTGGAAAGTCCGGGTCAATAGACCAACTTCATAATCAATTTGCTGACATTGGCTTCTCACAGAAATATTATGAAGAATAATTCATTTGATTCAGCTCCTAATTCTTAAAAAATATTGGTGTTTGAAATACTCATCTGATTTTTAGTCGGCTTGAAGATGTAGATCTTGCCAATTTATGATACCAAAATTGCCGAGTTATAAACAGATGATGCCGAGTCATAATTGTTACCGACACGGGGTCAATCTGGTTTGCTTGAAAACTGAGAATTTAAAGTTTTTTCTCCCTTATATCCATATTACTTATAGCCCCCAAGTCTTAAGAGAAGAACATAGTGATAGCTTAAGACTTGCTTCAATATAAATGTTGCAACCTTTGAAGAAATCCAGATTGTTCATCTCAGTCACTAGTCAAAACTGAATATTCCACATATGTAGCCCGCAAGTGCCGGGTTGTCATGCTTGCAGCAACCTGGGACTTGTAATTGCCTGATGCCCATAAAACTTCAACTAGTGTAGCCCCCAAGGGCCGGGTCATTTTGCAATAATGAGCAGGGACTTCGTATGTATGATCATGTAGATTCGAGCAGCAACGTGTAGCCCCCAAGGGCCGGCTTAGTAAGATAATACTGAGCTGGGACTTTATATATACTTTATTAAAAATAATGTCATATGATGTAACCCTCACCATAGGGCTCGAACCCACGTCCACAAGGTTAAGAGCTTTATACTCTACCAACTGAGCAATAAACCTTTCAATATAATGGATTAAAGCTTGTGTACCTTAAATTTTTGACAGGAGCAATTGGTAGCCCTCAAGGGCCGACTCATTATGATGTGATGAGTCGGATCTTCAATAAGGCTAGTAAAAATGATGTTGCATTAGCCCCCAAATGTCATGGTGCATGCTTGCTGCGACATGAGACTTGCATATTTAATGTAATCTCAACTTGAATAATGTAGCCCTCAAGTGCTGGGTCGTAAGCCTGCAGCGAGTCAGGACTATTCCTTCCATTGTAGAATAAATCATATCCATTGATAAAATAATAGCCATTGCTCTAAAGCAACTTTGAAAACCTCAATCGTAATACTGGTTATTGATAACCATAATAAAAATCCAGTCATGTTGGATATTAAAGATTTGAATACTTTATCTGTTGACAAGTAAATCCAGAGTTTAAATACCCGGGGGCTCTTGGCCGATGGTGACTTAATTCGCATCCATTATAATCCGAGATTTTTGTAACCCGACACCTTATAGCCTTTGTGAAAATCAATAATTGATAACCCTTTTGAAATAACAATTTCAATTTTTGATGACGGGCTTGAACTTAATCATTTATATAAGTCATAGCTCTGCAAATCCTGCACAGAGTTTAAACAACATATGCCATGGCGACTTAACGTCAAAAGCTAGGGCGGGTAACAACCCAAACATAATATAGTCTTATGCAATTATGGAAAAGACTAGAATTAAGGCCATTCAAGCCTAAACATACTGGCAACTTAAAGTTAAAAGCCAGGGCGGGTTATCAAACCTCGCATATTGATATAACCAGGAAAACATACATGAAGGATTGATTCATACTGCTGGCTTACATTGCCATGCCCAGTGAGGGCAACAATCCAATGATTTATAAGCGCATGATTCCAAAGGTGCAATCCAAAGTATACTGGCGACTTAACATCCAAAGCCAGGGCGGGTTATCAAACCTATGTTCTGTGAATCCGGGAGCCCCTAAGGGATGTATTTTGCACCGTCAAGGCCGGGTACCTATGTTTGAGCTGTGCTGTGCAACAGACTCTCTTTGGTCCCTTTAACCCGGGCGTTAGACCTCCAAATAGGTTAGAGCTATGCTCATTTAGAATTTTGGCTTGATAGCCGAATTACTGAGGTAATCAGAGCTGTGCTCTTATAATATGGGCTTGATAGCCGGATTACCGAAGTAACCACATTTGTGCTCTTATAATATGGGCATGATAGCCGGATTACCGAAGTAACCAGAGCTGTGCTCTTATGATATGGGCTTGATAGTCGGATTACCGAAGTAACCAGAGCTGTGCTCTTATGATATGGGCTTGATAGCCGGATTACCGAAGTAACCAGAGTTGTGCTCCTATGATATGGGCTTGATAGCCGGATTACCGAAGTAACCAGAGCTGTGCTCTTATGATATGGGCTTGATAGCCGGATTACCGAAGTAACCAGAACTGTGCTCTTATGATATTGGCTTGATAGCCGGATTACCAAAGTAACCAGAGCTGTGCTCTTATGATATGGGCTTGATAACCGGATTACCGAAGTAACCAGAGCTATGCTCTTATGATATGGGCTTGATAGCCGGATCAAGAGGGTAGTCATAGCTATACTCAATGAGCAGGAAGCCCCCAAGTGACCAATGATATGATAAGCCAATAAGGCAGGATACCCATGTTTGAACCGCGCATCATGGCAGCAAGTTCTCTTTGGCAACCTTTAATTTTTCCCGAGAACTCAAACTTGCGAGAGATGGATTCTTTTTGAACCAGAAGTTTAACCCGGATATTGAGAGCTTCAAACCTTCGTGAGAGACAGATTTCCCTTGAGCCGGATTTTAAACCGGATATTGAGACCTTCAGCGCTTTGTGGGAGACATATTTCCCTTGAACCGGATTTTAAACCGGAATCCTTCTTTTTAAGCCGGAAACTTTCTGACAGCCTTTAAATTTTCACCAATAGTGCAGTAGCCTCCGGGGCCGGGTTTATTTTTTCCTCCAATGACCTGAAGTTCTTGAATCTCACAATATGGCGTGGTCAGATGCTTGCGCATGATAATGGTGGCGCGAGCTATATATCCATGGCACGACCATCGCTCTTGCAATGAACAATTGTCCTGCATTGAAAAATATTGCAAACCAGAGTAATTGTTTTTTATTCGAAGAGCCTATTGGCCGATCTTTATTAGAGGGAAGAAACATCAGTACATGTTGGGTACAGTCTAAGCGAGCTAGACTGAAGCCCTGTGATTACAAGCCACTCTAGGGTCACAACCCCACTTACAACATATCAGCACAGAGAAACTAGGTAGCAGCGGAGCTAGTCCGGTAGTTCAGTAATGCATCCAGCTGCTCTCCATATGGCTATGTCCTCTTTGCACAAGTCCAGCACCTTGTTGCAGGAGCTGGCCAGCTGATCGAAGATCCCTGAGTTCCTTTCCTGATATATTTGTCGGGAAATTGTTCTTTAAAGAAATAAAAAATGTATCAATAAAAATTGATTGGATTGATTTCACCTGATATATTTGTCGGGAAATATCAGTCGCCGGGTTGATGATGACTGAGGTGGAGTTGAAATCAACTGCGGACGAGTTGAAGATACTCATAATGATTTGGCATGTGTATTGTGATAAGATTTGAGTCGACCACACCATTGCCCCTTCCCCAATTTTGCATGGCCCGGTCAACATTAAGCAGTCTGCTCGAAATCAGCCCAACAAATGATATAACTATAACTCAAGCATCAGATCAAACGATACTCGGCACATCTCCACACCAGCTGCAAAACTGCCCGCGGCCATTGCGTTCTAATACAGTCCACTAGTGATGCATGCTGACAAGTAGTTTGAACTGGTGGAGCAAGAGAAAATTCTTGCTGTCGATGGCTGACGAGCTACAACATCAGCTAGATTTCATCCTACGTCCACCTAGTCGGGACGCTGACCTTTAACTGAAAATCTTCTCACGAATTGCCGATTCAACAGCAGCCCTTTTATCCAACTTCCATGAATGCGATAACAACTCTTTTCCTGGTCCCACATAAAAACAGAATTTCCACCATAACCTAAACCAATGCTCTCGTCTCTGATCGCTTAGGAGGCGGAAGCCAGGCAGGGGCGAAGCGGATCCGACAGAGGTCGAGGTGACCATGGCCGGCCTGTGTGCGACAGAGGTGAGGCAGCAGCTCCGCAAGACGGAACGAGGCCCGAGGCGGCTCGCAGGGCTCTCCAGCCAGCGAATTAACACAGCGGCGGCAGAGAGACGCCGGCAAGGCGGCTCACGACAGAGCAGCAGCAAGAGGCAACGCGAAGGCGGATGCGCCAGCGGCTCGGAAGTGGTGTAGCTCGCGACGAGGCAGCTCAACAAGACTGCGGGCGTGGCAGCGGTTCGGTGGCTCGATGCGAGGTGACTCAATGGAGGAGGCGGCGCTCGGAGCGGCGAGCCGGAGCCGGGTTGGAGTGCGTCAGCAATGGCTCGGGGACGTGCTCCAGGCGACCATGGCGGTGGAGACTCTCCGGAATAGCGCATGACTCGGATGGCGGATTGAGGCAACGCCATTGATGGAGGCAGCTCGCTGGCGCGGCCACGACAGGAGCGTGCCGGCGCGAGATGAGGCTGAGGGCGACTCGGAGTGAAGCCGCGGAGCCGAAGGCGACTCAGATTGGGCTGGCTCCTTGGCAAGTTAGGCGAAGACCGCGGCGTTTTGGAGTAGTAACTTGGAGCAGAGGCCACGGCGATGGAGGCGGGCTGAAGCGGAGTCGAAATTTCGAGGCCGTACACGTGGTCACGGGCTATCGGCAGCGGCAGAGGCCAGCCACCAGCTGGACCCGAGGCAAGGCCGGCAACGTGGCGGGTCAACAGAGGAGCCCAAGTCTGAGCACAGTTTGCTCCCGGGTCGTGGTCCTTCCTTCGTCCCTTTTTTCTTTTGCTTGGTTTTCACGTTGGTACATGGGTCTCTGATTCTCTGTACACATGTTTTCTTTTGTAAACCGGACAAGTAGCAGCAGTTGATCTATGCCAATTAGTCTCGGATTAGTCCCAGTAGCTAACATTGATCTGTTGGATTGACTGATCGCCACAGACACGTGCGGCGGCATATAAGCTAAAACCCTAGTTTCTTTTGTATCTGAATTTTGTATATGCTACCGCTGAAAACTTGTTTTGATCTTCACGGATGAGCTTGTAGTTGATGTGAATCCTTCCATGTTGAATCTTTCTTCACTCAAAAATTTTGCAAAATTCTCAATCCCTTGGAGAGATCCCTTTAAGGACTCAACACCACCGTGCGCAGGCCCCACGGTGGGCGCCAATTGTCGTGGAATTGTCACGAAAGATGTCCTAGTGTGAGGACTTAGTCGTGAGGCCAACGCATCTATGTGGTAGCTTTAGCGGAGTTGGTCGGAATCGACAGACGCGAGGTTTTACCCAGGTTCGGCCCCTCACGATGGAGGTAAAAGCCTACATCCTGCTTCATTGATATTGATGATGATGATCACCATTACAGGGATGCTCTATTTCGAGAGCTATTGACTTGTCTGTCTAAACCTAAGTTGTCCAATCTCCCCCTCTTAGGGTGCCCCGCCCCTCCTTATATATGTTGAAGGGGCGACTTACATGACTAGTCCTATTAGGATTAGGATTACTCTATTACAAGTGGAGTCCTAGTCTTGCTTCATTTGTAAGGGAATATTCCTTATGCCTTTTCTCATAAGTCGGCCCACCATAGCTTGAGCCGGACTCGCCATGAACCGCCCGTTGGGCCACCGGGTCTTGTTGCTCCTCTGACCCGCCTGCCGGGTTACCAATGAGTCACCCGGCCCAACCGGGTCATCAATGAGTGGAGAGATCCGGGCGGGTCACTTCGTGAGTCGTCAAGTTAGGGCGGGTTACTAGTGAGTCTCCAAGTCCGACCGGGTCATACATCCGGCTGGGTCATACCGCGGGGTATATCCCCGACAAGTTCCCAATCTTTAGAGTTGTGTTTAATTCTTTCCAATAAATCCCATCTGAATTCAATAGTCTTCATCATAAAAGAACCAGTATAAGAAGTATCGAGCATGGAGCGATTACTGAGAGAAAGTCGAGCATAAAATTTATGAATAATAATTTCTCTTGAGAGCTCATGATTGGGGAATAAATATAACATTGACTTAAGCCTCCCCTAAGATTGAGCGACACTTTATCCTTCACGAGGCTAAAAATTATATATATAATTACGATCACGATGAACCAGATGCATTGGATAAAACTTCTGATGAAATTCCAATTTCAATCGATTGTAGTTCCATGATCCAATATCATCGCATAGCCTAAACCATGTTAATTCCTTTCCCTTCAAAGATAAAGGGAATACCTTCTTCTTGATAACATCCTCGGGCATACCTGCAAGCTTAAATAATCCACAAACTTTATCCACATAGATTAGGTGCAAATCGGGATGTAATGTTCCATCTCATGTAAAAGGATTAGCTACAGTTTCTCTATCATACCCGAAGAAATTTCAAAGTAAACGTTTTTAGTAGGTTCAGTAGGTCGAGGAGAAACTCTTTGCTCTACTGGTCATGTGAAGATATCACGAACAAGCCCTTTAAAGGATTACTTTCCATAGTAACAAGTGACAGCAAATTTCAGCACAGTATATAAATTGTTTCTACCAAATTCCACTTACCAAAGGCGCTTCACTCCCCGGCAACGGTGCCAGAAAAGAGTCTTGATGACCCACAGGTATAGGGGATCTATCATAGTCCGTTCAATAAGTAAGAGTGTCGAACCCAACGAGGAGCAGAAGAACATGATAAGAAGTTTTCAGTAAGGTATTCTCTGCAAGCACTAAAATTATCGGTAACAGATAGTTTTGTGATAAGGTAATTTGTAATGGGTAACAAGTAACAAAAGTAAACAAGGTGCAGCAAGGTGGCCCAATCCTTTTTGTAGCAAAGGACAAGCCTGGACAAACTCTTATATAAAGGAAAACGCCCCTGAGGACACATGAGAATTATCGTGAAGCTACTTTTCATCATGCTCATATGATTCGCGTTTGTTACCTTGATAATTTGATATGTGGGTGGACCGGAGCTTGGGTACAGCCCTTACTTGGACAAGAATCCCACTTATGATTAACTCCTCTTGCAAGTATCCACAATTACAAAAGAAGTATTAAGGTAAACCTAACCATAGCATGAAACATGTGGATCCAAATCAGCCCCTTACGAAGCAACGCATAAACTAGGGTTTAAGCTTCTGTCTCTCTAGCAACCCATCATCTACTTATTACTTCCCAATGCCTTCCCCTAGGCTCAAACAATGGTGAAGTGTCATGTAGTCGACGTTCACATGACACCACTAGAGGAGAGACAACATACATCTCATCAAAATATCGAACGAATACCAAATTCACATGACTACTTATAGCAAGACTTCTCCCATGTCCTCAGGAACAAACGTAACTAATCACAAATCATATTCATGTTCATAATCAGAGGGTTATTAATATGCATAGAGGATCTTAACATATAATCTTCCACCGAATAAACCAACTAGCATCAACTACAAGGAGTAATGAACACTACTAGCAACCCACAGGTACCAATCTGAGGTTTTGAGACAAAAATCGGATACCAGAGGTGAACTAGGGTTTGAGAGGAGATGGTGCTGGTGAAGATTTTGATGGAGATTGACCCCCTACCGATGAGAGGATCGATGGTGATGATGATGGTGACGATTTCCCCCTCCCGGAGGGGTGTTTCCCCGGCAGAACAGCTCCGCCGGAGCCCTAGATTGGTTCCGCCAAGGTTCAACCTCGAGACGGCGACGCTTCGTCCCAAAAGCTTCCTCCTTATTTTTTCTAGGGCAGAAGACACCTTATACCAAAAGATGGGCATCGGGGGCCTGCCAGGTGGCCCACGAGGCAGGGAGGCGCGCCTAGGGGGGTAGGGCGCGCCCCACCCTTGTGGACGGTGGCTGGCTCTCCTCTGGTGCTTTCTTCGCCCAATATTTTTAATATATTTCAAAACTGACTTTCGTGGAATTTCAGGACTTTTGGAGTTGTGCAGAATAGGTCTCTAATATTTGCTCCTTTTCCAGCCCAGAATTCCAGGTGCCGGCATTCTCCCTCTTCATGTAAACCTTGTAAATTAAGAGAGAAAAGGCATAAGTATTGTGACAAAATGTGTAATAACAGCCTATAATGTAATAAATATCGATATAAAAGCATGATGCAAAATGGACGTATCATTATGATAGTCAACATGATGCTTCTATGTCCGTATTTTGTTTTTATCGCCTCTCTCTCAAAGCATGTGGACATATTTTTCGATTTCGGTTTTCGCTTGAGGACAGGCAAGGTCTAAGCTTGGGGGAGTTGATATGTCCATTTTGCATCATGTTTTCTTACTATTATTTATGATGCTTTTATCCATAATAAAGCTTTTTGGAGTAATTCCAATGACTTTTCTCTCATAATATGCAAGGTATACACCAAGAGGGAGAACTCGGACAGCTGGAAATCCGGACCTGAAAAAGCTACGCCAGGCTACCTATTCTGCACAACTCCAACTGAGCTGAAACTTCACAAGGATTTTTTATGGAATATATGAGGAATATTGGAGCCAATAAGTACCAGAGGGGGCCCACCAGGTGGGCACAACCCACCTAGGCGCGCCAGGGAGCCCAGGCACACCCTGGTGGGTTGTGCTCTCCTCGGCCCACCTCCGGTGCCCATTTTCTGGCATATAAGTCATTTTGACCTAGAAAAAATAAGTAGAGGAGTTTTGGGACGGAGCGCCGCCACCTCGAGGCGAAACTTGGGCAGGAGCACTTTTGCCCTCCGGTGGAGCGATTCCATCGGGGGAGCTTCCCTCCCGGAGGGGGAAATCATCGTCATCATCATCACCAACAACTCTACCATCTTGGGGAGGGCAATCTCCATCAGCATCTTCAACAGCACAATCTCATCTCAAACCCTAGTTCATCTCTTGTGTTCAATCTTGTTACCGGAACTATAGATTGGTGCTTGTGGGTGACTAGTAGTGTTGATTACATCTTGTAGTTGATTACTATATGGTTTATTTGGTGGAAGATTATATGTTCAGATCCAATATGGTATTTAATACCCCTCTGATCTTGAGCATGTTTATCATTTGTGAGTAGTTGCTTTTGTTCTTGAGGTCAGGGGATAAATCATGTTGCAAGTAATCATGCGAACTTGATATGTGTTTGATATTTTGATAGTATGTATGTTGTGATTCCCTTAGTGGTGTCATGTGAACGTCGACTACATGACACTTCACCATAATTGGGCCTAAGGGAATGCATTATGGAGTAGCAATTAGGTGATGGGTTGCGAGAGTGACAGAAGCTTAAACCCCAGTTTATGCGCTATTCCATAAGGGACCGATTGGATCCAAAAGTTTAATGCTATGGTTATAATTTATTCTTAATACTTTTCTCGTAGTTGCGGATGCTCGCGGGAGGGTTAATCATAAGTAGGAGGTTTGTTCAAGTAAGAACAGCGCCTAAGCACCGGTCCACCCACATATCAAGTTATCAAAGTAGTGAACACAAATCGAACCAACATGATGAAAGTTACTAGATGAAATTCTCATGTACCCGCAAGAAGGCTTTGCTTATCATAAGAGACTGTTTTGGCCTGTCCTTTGCCTTAAAAGGATTGGGCTACCTTGCTGCACTTTTGTTACTACTATCGTTACTTGCTCGTTACAAATTATCTTGCTATCAAACTACTCTGTTACTTACAATTTCAGCACTTGCAGACATTACCTTGCTGAAAACCACTTGTCATTTCCTTCTGCTCCTCGTTGGGTTCAACAATCTTACTTATCGAAAAAGTTACAATTGATCCCCTATACTTGTGGGTCATCAGGGAGTTGAGGAACTTGATGGAGGTTCTTGACCAAACTTGGCAGCCTCCCTTCTGTTGTGATCTTCAACCACTTTGGTGGTGGCAGAGATGAAGCTATCTTTAACGCCACAACAGTAATTGACTTGGCGCTCATATTCTTCATACGGCTGTTGGATTTCTGACTGGGGAGTCACAAGTTGCTGAGGAGATATGGAAATCATGTTTTCCCTCAACTCCTCTCTTTCTACAGTTGTTGTCTCTTCACCAGCTTAGCTTGAGAAATCTTATGCTTCTCATTCAGGATTAAGGAATAGAGCACATGGCTTGGACCCGGTGGAAAGTCAAGGTCATCAAGTGGTGTATCAGGTTTCTTGCACCATACATCAATGAAGTCTAGTAGCTTTCTTTGGGTCAAGAAATAGAGGAACTGAAGAGTTCTTGGCGATGGCATCTTGATCTTGTCTTCTTCTAAGGTAATCAACAAGTTCATCCTCATCTTCCATCCCATGTTCATTAGCTTGAGGCACTATGGCCTTGCTCTTGGGACTTAGCCTGGTGCCACGGCCAACAGTGACCTTTGCCTTCAGCTTGGGTGTTTTTCAGATTCATGGCTTCGTAGACCCAAGAAGGTTCGAACTCTAGGGCATGTGCGAAGAACTCAGCCTCTCAAGCCTACCAACTCACCTCCCCACGGCCTAGCCCGATTTGCGCGAGCAAGGAAGAAGATGAACACGGTAGTTACCCAGGTTCGGGCCACCCTGCGGTACTGTAAGACCCTACTCATGCTTTGTCTTGGATTGGCCTCACGCGGGACGAAGGATGAACTGGTACCGAGTATGAACTACCTCGCGAGGTTCAGGGGTGAGGAATCAGTCTCCCCTCTACAGTGGTGGCTAACCTATATTTATAGTGGCCTCGGTCCTCTTCCCCCAAAACGTAGGCGGGAAGGGATCCCACAGTGGCCAATTTGAAAGGGGACAAGTAGTACATCTTATCGTGATGAAAGGTGGTATTCGCCTGCAAAGCTTCTGGTCATGACGTAGCGGTGGGCTCGGTGATGACATCCATCCTGTCGTGCTGGTGGTCTTGATCTTGTTGCACGGGAATGGAAACCTTTTCCAGATTCCTCAGGAACCCATGCCTGTCCTTGCCTCCTTAGGACCAAAGAGGAAACCACCTCCTCTACGCCCGCTGGCGTCCGCCTGCCTTGGTCATCATGGCTTGTGTCATGGCAACCTCGTGAGGCTGGGTACCTGCATAGGAATCTCTGCTCCTCAGGAGGTAGCCTGGGGAGGCCACCTCTTCCGGTGGTCTTGGTGTCGTCCGCCTCGTGAGGCCTGGGGGCCCTCGCGAGGGTCTTGTCTTGGCGGTCTTGCAGATGGGCCGTACCGGGCCGTCGAAGGAGCCACGTCGTGGCCCGCAGACAGGCAAGTCTGGCTACCATGGTTCCCAGAATGTCGATAGTAGCCCCCGGGCCCAAGGCGCGCTCGGGCTTGGCTTCGAGGCGAAGCCAAAGGGCAAGGGCGAAGCGCCGCGGGCCCCAATCACCTGTGGGCCAGGCTGACGTGTGGCGCTTGATGGGACGTGGGCGTCTCCACTTCCCCATGTCACCTGGCAACTGCCTAGGTTGACAAAAGACTGGCGCCTGCTACCGCACCATCATTGCTTCCCCTTCGCCTTGC
This sequence comes from Triticum urartu, assembly GCF_003073215.2. Lineage (NCBI taxonomy): Eukaryota > Viridiplantae > Streptophyta > Magnoliopsida > Poales > Poaceae > Triticum > Triticum urartu. The sequence continues at coordinate 484,348,641 of NC_053027.1, forward strand.
TCCAGATCCCCTTTCTCCCAGCCAAGAGCATCTCCAGATCCGGTTGCGTTCCTCCCTCTTCCTACACCTATTCCTTCAAGATTTCGTGCATGGCGTCCGGGAAGGTGAAAACTATAGCGTAGGCCACAAACTCCTCCTCCTCTCCTGCGCAAGCCCTTGGCGCGTCCTCCATCGTCGAGGAGAAGCACCCCGCCGTCGTGCTCCCGCAGACGGCGAGTGGCGACAATGAATGGAACGAGACCATTCTCCTGTCCGGATCCATCGAGCAAAGGACCCTAGCGCAGATGGTTTATCCCTTCTTCCTCCACAGCGTCTATGCGGGGCTTGTCCCACCTTTCTCCGAGTTCTTCACCACCGTCCTCGACCACTACCAGGTCCAGGCCCTGGATTTTCAACCAAACTCCATCCTCCTCCTGTCCATCTTTGCCTTCTACTTCGAGGCATTCATGGGTGTGAGACCCTCCGTTCCGCTCCTTAAGCACCTCTTCTCCTTGCGGCTGCACGATCCGACCCAGTGCTCCGGCTGTGTGTCCTTCATCGCGGACCATTGGAACAACATGCTCATGAGGGCCGGGAAGAAGGTGGAGAGCTTCCAGTGCTCCTGGGTCTTCATGGACGCCAAGGGCCTGAACATGCAGCTGGAACTTCCAACCAAGCTGGCGGAGAATCTCGATTGGTGGGGTCATGAGAAGTTCTCCGACCCCCAGGCAGTGCCTGTCGTGAGGAAGATGACCGCAGACATGGATGCCAGGGCGCTGACGGGGGGCATGCTCATGAAGGAGTTCTTGACGCAGCGCCTGGCTCCGCTCTAGTCGCACATGCGCCCATGTGGGAGTTTCGGGGCGCGGCGGGCAACATCAAGCCACGCTCGGGGAGCTTGACGGGCGAGGAGATGGACAAGGCAATGAACACCCTGCTCGAGGGTGAGCCGGGGGACCTCCTGGAGGCCTACGCCCCGTTGTACCACCACGACAACCAGGGGACTTGGTTGCCTCCATGCCGGTCTTTAACGAGCTAGGGCTCGTGCCGCCCGAGTGCCCCAGCTCCCCGGTGCCGGTGTCCTCTGGCGACAGCGCCGGCGAAGAGGGCGAAGGGGACTTGGAGGCGACCGAGGACGATGTGGCGGAGATCTCCCCCCTGTCACAAAGTGAGCTCCTCCGCGGCTTCACAGAAGATGATGATGCCGACGAGCCCCCGACAGCGGAATCCCCATGCCCTGTTGGGGTTCTGATGAGGTTCGGGGCCACTCCTCGAGCCTTGCACAGGTCAGGACAGGCGACCCCGAGGGAGAGCGGAGCGGCACCCCTCCTCCGGGTGACGCCTCCGCCTCGCCAAGCGGCGGCGCCGCGCTGAGGCCGGCCAAAGAGCGCCCCGCCAACTCCCCAAGTGCGACAAAGGCCGCACCTCGGAAGAGTGGAGGTGCCCCAGCTGTAACACCCCGGATATGAATTACCCAATATGTACTCCAACTCTTGCCGTTTCCGGCGTTAAGTTATTTTATTCTCTCGGGTTCGGGTTTTTGTCTCCGTGTGTTGTTGTCTTTATCATGCATCTCATATCATGTCATCATGTGCATTGCATTTGCATACGTGTTCATCTCATGCATTCGAGCATTTTCCCCGTTGTCCGTTTTGCATTCCGGCGCTCCGTTCTCCTCCGGTGGTCATTTCTACCTTTCTTTCGTGTTTGGGGATTAAAAATTTCCGGATTCGACCGAGACTTGCCAAGCGGCCTTGGTTTACTACCGGTAGACCGCCTGTCAAGTTTCGTACCATTTGGACTTCGTTTGATGCTCCAACGGTTAACCGAGGGACCGAAAAGGCTTCGGGTGTGTTGCAGCCCAACACCCCTCCATTTTGGCCCAAAACCCACCAAAATCCTCTCCATCATCTAGAGCGTTCGATCACGATCGCGTGGCCGAAAACCGCACCTCATTTGGACTCTCCTAGCTCCTCCTATGCCTATTTAAAGATCCTCCCGAAAATCTCCTTCTTCTTCTCCCCGAAACCCTAGATCCGTTTCTCCGCGCGCCGGACATTGTCCGGACAGCGCCGGACACACCGCCGCCAGCCACTCCCGCGCCGCCACGTCACCGCCGCCGACCCGCGCGCCGCCGGGGCCCGACGGGCCCAGATCCGCCCCCCCGAGCCCGTTCCTCCCCGCCCAAGCGCCCGCGCCTCCACCGCCCCTCTTCCCCGACGCCGGTGCCGGCCGCCTCCGCCGCCCACTGCCCACCTCGCCGGTAGCCTCTGCATCGCCGGACGGCCTCGCCACCTCGCCGGCCGCCGCGGCCAGGGAGCAGCTCCGCCGCCCGTGCATCGCCGAGCCGCCGCCATTGCCCCTCGCCGGCGACTCCCTTCGCCCGCTCGCCGGCCAACCTCGCCCACCTCGCCGGAGCCCGACCTGCTCGCCGGAGTCCTCGGGAGGCGCGCGCGTGAACAGTGCCGATCCGATCCAGATCCGGATCCTAACCCTAGGGTTGACTTTTGCCTCGTTTCCAGTATTTTTTTTGCATATTTCATCATGCTATATCTCCGCATCCGTAGCTCCGTTTTGGACATATAGCATATCAAAATGTTCATCTCAGAGAGTACATCATTTCATCTCATTGCATCATTTTCATTTGAGTTCATCTTGATGCCCGAAATGCTGTTGGAAGAGTGCTATTTGGGATAATTGTCAGATCTGCTGCTCCAATTAGATATTTGTCATTTTTGCCATGATTATTGTGTGCATGATATGCCATGGAGTTCTACATGAGTTTTGTACATGTTTTTCCATCTATCCAGAGGTGCAACCCATGTATTTTTATGATGTGTGTGGTGACTAGCACAAGCTTGCAAAGTGGAGCATTCGTTAATGCTGATTTCAAGGACTTAGCATTTCCACTAAGTCTTTGAGCTGTTTATCTCAATATGCCATATGTTCATGTTGTTTCCTAGTGATCCGATCCTCTTTTGAGGATGATCAATAAGGATGTTTTGTTAATCTTGTAGTGCTCTATCCATCCATGTCTTTGTTTGCAATTATGGAGCACCCTAACTTGAGTCAATCGAGCTCTACTTTTGTCATTTCGTGAATCTGGGCAGATTGTCTACTTGTTAGCAATTTTGCCGAGAATGTTGTAGTTGATCCGTGTATGCTATGTTATTGTTCTTGCCATGTCTAGCTTGTATTTTGTGTATTCTTGATGGGTGTATGCCTAGATTGTCATGACTTGCTCTATAGTGAGTGCATCGAGCTCGTAAACATGCCTACTTGATATCTGTTTCAGCATGCTCCAGTTTTCACTAAGTCTGAGAACTGATTATGTTTTTGCCATGTTCACATGCTTGCAAATGTATTTTCTGATCCATTTTGGCTCAATGTCACTAAGGGACTTTTGTTAAGATCCTTGAGTAGCTCCATGCCATGCTTTGCTTTGCCATGTTCAGGTCCTTTAGCATATAGTTTTCATGCTCCAAAGAGTGCTATCTGATCTGAAATTCCAGACAAGTGTTAATTTCACTAAGTCTGAGATCTGTTTGCCAAATGCATTTTCGACATGCTTGTTTAAACCTGTTAATGGATGAATTGGCCGTAGCTCAGTGCTAGTCTTTTGTTAAGCATCATGAGTGGATCCCTGCCATGTATTTTGATGCCATGTTTGAGTGCTGTAGCATGTTCATCTTGTTGCATTTAGATGGCTACTTGCTGTAAATCGCAGGACGTGGCCATATTTGAATCGCTTGCCATTTCCAAACCGTAACTCCGATTCGGGCGTTCTTTATATCGTTTTCAAGCGATTTCATCTCACCTTTCCAGTGGCACACTTGGATTTCCATGTTGAGGCCAGGTTCATGCATTCCTTGTCAAATCTTGCATATGCATCACATATTGCTTCCCGCATAGCATACCATCTTTGTATCATGTTGTTTGAGTTTGCACATGGTTGATTGTGTCCTTGTTGCTTGTTTGTCTTGTTTGGGTAGAGCCGGGAGACGAGTTCGCTAATGAGGAGCCCGCTGAGTTTGCTTTCGAGGATCCAGTCAACTCTGACAACTTTGCAGGCAAGATGATCATACCCTCAAAATCACTACTATCTTTGCTTTGCTAGATGCTCGCTCTTTTGCTATGCCTATGCTAAGATGCCTACCACTTGCTTATCATGCCTCCCAAATTGCCATGTTCAACCTCTAACCCACCATGTCCTAGCAAACCGTTGATTGGCTATGTTACCGCTTTGCTCAACCCCTCTTATAGCGTTGCTAGTTGCAGGTGAAGTTTGGAGACCGTTCCTTGTTGGAACATTATTTACTTGTTGGGATATCATTATATTTCCATGTTATCTTAATGCATCTATATACTTGGTAAAGGGTGGAAGGCTCGGCCTCTCGCCTAGTGTTTTGTTCCACTCTTGCCGCCCTAGTTTCCGTCATATCGGTGTTATGTTCCCGGATTTTTGCGTTCCTTACGCGGTTGGGTGATAATGGGAACCCCTTGATAGTTCGCCTTGATTAAAGCTTTTCCAGCAATGCCCAACCTTGGTTTTACCATTTTCCACCTAGCCTCTTTTTCCCTTGGGTTTCCGGAGCCCGAGGGTCATCTTATTTTAAACCCCCCCGGGCCAGTGCTCCTCTGAGTGTTGGTCCGAACCAGGCAGCCTGCGGGGCCACCTCGGGGAAACTCGAGGGCTGGTTCTACTCGTAGCTTGACCTATCTGAGTGTGCCCTGAGAACGAGATATGTGCAGCTCCTATCAGGATTTGTCGGCACATTCGGGCGGTGTTGCTGGAATTGTTTTAACTTGTCGAAGTGTCTTGTAGAACCGGGATACCGAGTCTGATCGGAATGTCTCGAGAGAAGGTCTATTCCTTCGTTGACCGTGAGAGCTTGTCATGGGCTAAGTTGGGACTCCCCTGCAGGGATTTGAACTTTTGAAAGTCGTGCCCACGGTTATGGGCAGATGGGAATTTGTTAATGTCCGATTGTAGATAACTTGAACCTTAACTTAATTAAAATGAATCAACGGTGTGAGTTACCGTGATGGTCTCTTCTCGGCGGAGTCCGGGAAGTGAACACGGTGTTGGAGTAATGCTTTGCCAGGTTGTCCTCTAGTTACTCACTCGCGCTTTGCCTCCTCTTCTCGCTCTCTTTTGCGAATAGGTTAGCCACCATATATGCTAGTCACTTGCCGCAGCTCCACATAATTACCTTGCCTTTCCTATAAGCTTAAATAGTCTTGATCACGAGGGTGCGAGATTGCTGAGTCCCTGTGGCTCACAGATTACTTCCAAACCAGATGCAAGGCCTGATGACTCCGTTCCAGATGACGCGCTCGAGCTCAAGTGGGAGTTCGACGAGGACTCACGCCGTTACTACGTGTCTTTCCCTGATGATCAGTAGTGGTGCCCAGTTGGGGTGATCGGGACCGTGTCGCATGTTGGGTTATCTTTTATTTTGGCGCCGTAGTCGGGCCATGAGTGTTTGAATGTTGTAATGCTATTTATGTACTTTGATTGACGTGGCGAGTGTAAGCCAACTATGTATCTCCCCTCTTATTATCTATATTACATGGCATGTTGTGATGATTGCCTAATTTGCGACATTGCTTTCAATGCGGTTATGCCTCTAAGTCGTGCCTCGACACGTGGGAGCTATAACCGCATCGAGGGCGTTACAAGTTGGTAATCAGAGCCTTCCCCGACCTTAGGAGTCCCCATTGCTTGATTGTTTTTAGCAGCCGTTGTTGAGTCTAGAAAAATGTTTTGAGTCATTTAGGATTTATATATCGGAGAGTTTAGGAATTCTTTTTACTTCCCAGTCTCCTCATCGCTGTGGTAAGGCATCCTGACGTAGAGTTTTGACTCTTCTCTTCTCAAATTTCACTAATTTTTTTAGGATCACGCGGGTATCTTGGAATCGTTCGATGGTTTTGTGACAAGAACATTGTTCTTGGTGCCTCCTGTCTTTAGGGGTTGTGGCAGTGTCCCGGGGAGTTGAGCTCCGAGGTGTTGTTGTCACAATTTTATCGTTGCAATTCTGGAATACCTGAGTTTAGTACGCCGACATCGAAAATCTCTTTTATGCAGTTCGTTGGTGAGATAACCTCGACGCCACCCAGTACTGGGGCGGGAGTTTGGGAGTATCGCCATAACTTGTATAACGGATGCTTTTCGAAGGTTGAGGTAGATGGTTTCCGAAGTTTTTCTCGGTTATGTGTTGAAGGATGGATACAGCTGGATGTAGGAATTGCTAGATTTGGGTGAGATATTATGCTTCCCCTGTATCCCCAACACCTGATTGCATAACCGGAAAGGTTCGGGAGTTTCATAGGTGGGAATTCTTGTAGCTCTAGTTCTTCTTCCACGGATATTTGGTTTGAGATTGGGATTTCTTACCGAGTATTCGTTCTTGATCCGTACCTTGTTGATTATCACAACACACCCGGGTCAACTACCAAAAAGCAAAAACCCTCTACAGGGCACGGAACCGTACTGGAGGGATGGCTCAACGGACCCTGCAAAATTAATAGTACAACGGATACAATACCAACGCACAACCTTAGAGCATGTTGGATGCTCCGACAGGTGGCCAAAAGTGATGAGGATCTTCTTATCCCAAATACCACAGAGCACCATCCCGTGGATAACAATACGGTGTTAACAGTCTTTGAGACCTTCGCGTCAAGTAATAGGCGCAAGCGAACACTCCGCAGCATGGCCGAAATCTGCCACGTAGCAGCAATAAATCCATGGAGTGACACAACTATTACCTTCAATGCTAGTGATGAACCTAAATTCCGAACAGCCCGACCACCAGCCGCACTGGTCCTTAGTCCAATCGTGGACGGATTTTGACTCACCAAAGTACTCATGGACAGCGGCAGCGGATTAAACCTCATCTATGAGGAAACTCTTCAAAAGATGGAAATAGACTGGAACCGCATCGAGCAAAGTAGCACAAACTTTAGAGGAATCATCCCCAGTCGGGAAGCACGCTGTGCTGGGAAAATCACACTAGATGTGGTATTCGGCACGCCGGATAATTACAGGTCCGAAGAAATTACATTCCAAGTGGCCCCGTTCAGCAGTGGTTATCATGCTCTTTTAGGACGGGAGACATTCACAATCTTCCAAGCCGTACCCCATTACGGGTACATGAAGCTCAAAATGACCGGGCCCAACGGAATCGTCACTCTCACTAGCGATCCGGACACGGCACTCCGCGCCAAAAACAAAACAGCCGCACTAGCCCTCGAGGCATTATCCGAAGCCCTCTCGGCCGAGGAATTAACCACGCTACGCTCCATAGTGGACAGGGACGACGTGATACTTGACAAGAGATCCAAGTCCACCTCTTTTAAACCAGCGGATGAAACAGTCAAATTCCAAGTCCACCCAACGGACCCTACAAAAACAGCCTCCATCGGGGCACAGTTAAACCCCGCTATGGACGCTGCACTACGAGAATTCCTGCGCGAGAACTGGGACATATTCGCCTGGCATCCCTCAGACATGCCAGGAATCCCATGCAGGCTGGCTGAGCATAGCCTCAATATCCTAAAGGGATTCAAGCCGGTCAAGCAAGCTCTTCAGCGTTTCTCCGAACCTAAGAGACAGGCCATGGGAGAGGAACTAGCCAAGCTATTGGAGGCCGGATTCATCAGAGAAATAAAACACCCGGACTGGCTAGCAAACCTGGTGATGGTACCAAAGAAGGACAAATCCTGGCGCCTTTGTGTTGATTTCAAAGACCTCAATAAAGCTTTCCCAAAGGATCCCTCCCCCCTCCCACGCATCGATCAAATCATTGATGCTACCACAGGACATGAGTCATTGTGTTTCCTCGACGCATACTCCGGTTACCACCAAATCAAGATGGCGGAGTCCGACCAAGCCGCAACGGCATTCATCACACCATACGGTCCCTTCTGTTTTAACACAATGCCTTTTGGGCTAAAAAACGCTGGCGCAACATATCAGCGCATGATTCAGACATGTCTGGAGAAACAAATCGGCAAAACAGTAGAGGCATACATAGACGATGTGGTCGTCAAAACCAAACACGTCGACTCTTTGATAGACGACTTGAGGCTCACTTTCGACAACCTCCGAACATACGACATCAAGCTCAATCCGAAAAAATGCGTTTTCGGCGTACCAGCCGGAAAGCTCCTGGGTTTCATTGTCTCCAGTAGAGGTATTGAAGCTAATCCGGCCAAAATCCGAGATTTGTCACAGTTGGCTACCCCAACAGACCTCAAACAAATCCAGAAGTTAACTAGATGCGTGGCGGCTCTAAGCCGCTTTATCTCCCGCTTAGGAGAAAAGGCTTTACCCCTTTATCGCCTCCTTCGGCGCACTGAACACTTCGAGTGGACGGACGCGACCACAGCCGGATTGGAAGAAATAAAGGCCATCTTGGCAACCAACCCAATCCTGGCCGTGCCAAACATCGGCGAACCAATGCTGTTGTACATTGTGGCAACTCATCAAGTTGTAAGCGCGGTGCTCGTTGTCGAATGGGAAGCGGACGGACATAAATTCCCTCTTCAAAAGCCGGTATACTACATATCCACTGTCCTCACTCCATGCAAATCACGGTACCCGCACTACCAAAAGATAGCATATGTGGTATTTATGGCATCGCGGAAGCTGCGACACTACTTTCAAGAGTGTTCGATTACAGTAGCCTCGGAAGTGCCACTTAATGATATTATAAACAACCGCGACGCTACGGGCCGGATTGCCAAATGGGCCATTGAGCTCCTCCCGTTCGACATAACATACAAACCTCGACAAGCCATTAAGTCGCAGGTATTGGCCGACTTCGTCGCCGAATGGACGGAGGCCGAACTCCCTAAAGAGTACGGCGCATACTCCAATTGGATCATGCACTTCGAGGGTTCTAAAATGCTGGCTGGTCTAGGGGCTGACGTCGTCCTGACGTCTGCAACCGGAGATACCGTTCAGTACGTATTGCAAATATTGTATACAGACTCCAATAATGCAGCCGAATATGAAGCTCTGTTGCATGGTCTTCGGATGGCAGTCTCCATGGGCACTCAACGCTTGGAGGTGCGTGGGGATTCAAACCTCGCAATATCCCAAATAAATGGAGACTTTGACGCCAAGGATCCGAAAATGGCGGCCTATCGAAACGCCGTACTAAAAATGTCAGCTCGGTTCGAGGCGCTCAAATTTCACCATGTTGCTCGGGAAAACAATCAGGCGGCAGATATCCTCGCCCTCATCGGCGCAAAACGTGATGCGGTCCCCCCCAACATATTTTTGGAAAGGCCACTACTAGGGAAAAGCCTATACACAGAATTTTACCAGTAGCATTGTACAAAATCAAGCGCTGCTGCTACTTAGTAGCAGTGCGCGTAAATAAACCGCGCTACTGCTATGACTTTAGCAGTAGCACGTACTAGCGAAAAGCGCTGCTGCTACGTTTGAACTGGGCGCACATGGCTAGCCCGACCTAGTAGTAGCGCGTATAATGGCCCAGCGCTACTGCTAATCTCCTTAGCTACAGCGCGCTTACGTGTAAAGCGCTGCTGCTAACGGAAATAAAATAAAGTGAAAAAAGGGAAAAAAAGGAGAAAGTAATAGCAGTAGCGGGTTTCAGTAAACGCGCTATAGCTAACTTAGCTATAGCACGTTTCCGGAAACGCGCTACCATTACGTTTCACTTAAACAGCGGTTTCCCTCCACCCCGCCCCCCGGCCACCAGTTCTTCCCCAAATCGTCCCTCGCCCTCGCCGTCGTCTCCTCACCGCCACCGCCCGAGGCCGCCCTCAGCCTCACCGCCGCCGCCCAAGGCCGCCCTCAACCTCACCGCCGCCGCCCGAGGCCGCCCTCAGCCTCACCGCCGCCGCCCTCAGCCTCACAGCCGCCGCCCAAGGCCGCCCTCCACGTCACCGTCGGTGCCCTCCACCTCACCGCCGCCCGAGCCCGCCCAGGACCGCCCTTGCCCGTGCCCGAGCCCGCCCTCTCCGCCCCTGCCTCCGTCACCGAGCACCTCCCCGCCATCGTCTCTCCCCTCTCTATAAGTCCCCCACCCCTCCCCCTCACTCATCTCTCTCTGTATTTTAGAGAAAAAATTAGATGTTAATTAGATGTTTTTCAGTTAGGGCACTAGAGTTTTGCTAGGTTAATTAGGTTAGTAGTGCTGCTAGTAGTATTGGTACAGTAGGTTAATTAGGTGATGTTAAATGAATAACCTAAATGAATGAAATTAGCAGTTAACTGAAATTTTTTCCTTTCATCATTATAGAGCACTAAAGTTAACTGAATTTTGTTCTATTAGTAGTTAAATGAATTTTCTTCTACACTTTGTTTTTGAATTAGCTTGCGAAATTTGGACATGTGGTTGCTCGTGTATATTTGGACACTGTTTGCAGGGAATGATGCTTAGTGGCCTATGTTTTGCCGGAATGTTGATTCATTTATTTTCCGGCAAATTTCAGGTTCTCGATTTGTCCACTTTTTAGCAAAGCTCATGCCGAAATTTTCCATGAATTTCGGCATGACTTGTGCTATAAACTAGGACATATCGAGTGCCCGTGATTTGCTGCACCAGGAAGGAGTCAACATTCCTGCAAAACAATAGGCCTTTTTTATGTCATTATTCATTTTATTAGGTCTAGAATTAATTGACTAGATTTAATCATAGGAAACATGGCTAGCAACGATGAAGGACAGGGTTCTGGTGATTGCGACGATGCCTATCGGGCGGCAGACGAATTTTTTAGCCTTACCGATGATCAACCGATGTTATTGCTGGGCCCACCGGTGGCATCGGGGACTGAGACCGACACGCAGACCGGTGCTGAGACTGAGACCGGCGCTCAGACTCAGACCGGCATCGAGACCGACGCTGAGACTGAGACCGGCGCTGCCTCAGGGAGCGGAGCCGGTGTAGAACCGAAAGCAAAGAGGCAACGGGTTCCTAACAAACTCAGTACTACTAGAGTGGTGGTCACGGAGGTGGACGACGGCAATTTTGAGCCAACGGCGCCCGAGGAAGCGTGTCGATGCTACGACAATCAAATAGGCTGCATCGTACGGACAACCGCCACCATCAACGATGAGAAACTACAGAAGATAGAAAATATGAGGAGCTCCCTCCTAAAGAAGTTTCACCAGATATTCTTGTTCCCGGGCCGGAATGAGAAGGATTATAAAGATCCAGATGAGGACCCGACAATGAAGAAGATAAAAAAACACGCCATGACCAAGTTTAGCGACGCGTTGGCCGCCTGGAAAAATCAAGTGAAAGCAAGGATCATCGACAAGAAGGAACCCTACTCCGAGATTGTAAAGGATAATCCGACAATCACGGAAGAGCAGTTTCAAATATTCAAGGAGGCTTGCGAGGCCGAAGATGCCAAAAAAAAGTCTAAGTACATGAAGGGGCTTCAAGAGAGGAACATTGGGAGCCACCACCTCGGAAGCCGTGGTTACGGCGGAAAGAGGTCCAAATGGGCCAAGGAGGACGCGGAAGCCGCGAGTCTGGGCATCCCAGACCCCTTGGCGGAGTTCACCGTCCCGCAGGAGCGTGATGTCCTCAGGGCCCGGCACCGTTGGGACCCAATGAAAAAGGTTTTCGAGACAACACCGGTCATTACGGAGTTCATGAGACTGCTGGTAATTTTAGTTTCTGATCAATTCGACTGCACACGTTAGTCATATTTGTAAACGATCGTTGTGCCTTTTGCAGAGAGAGCAGCACAGGATTGCGGCCGAAAGCGACTCGCCGTCTGAGGCATTGGCGAGGCCCAAGTGGGACACTCCATTCAACCGTGCGTTGAACATATTGAAACAACAACCGGTGGATACTCGACCGTCGTATGGACGCGTGCACGGTGTCGGAGACGGCGCCACGTGGAAGAAGTACTACTGTGAGACCACGGAGGAGAGAAAGGAAAGACGGAGATTAAATGAAGAAAACATCGACAAGAGGGTTGAGATTGCGGTTGATAAGAAATCAACTGAGACAGTCGCAACAGCGGTAGCTGCCGCAAAACAGGTGGCTTTAGATATTTCTACTACCTTGGTTCCGGCCGTTTTCGATTGGACCAGGAAAAATCCAAAAAAAGATGCAGCGGACTTTCCCCTTGCTGACTTCTTGGCGGGGAGCAGCTCGACTAGCGTTGCACCAGCACCTGCAGCTGCACCTGCTCCCGCACCGGCTCCCGCACCGGACGTGCTAGGCGATGCTTCCTCTTTGGCTGAGCTCGACGCCCTCACGGTATCTGTCACACCGGGCCCCTTCAATATAAATGTATAATCTCCTGTTTTCGTTGCCTTTCGGATGTCTCATGTCGCAGACTTTTCTTTGCAGGCCGACGAAACCCCGTGCACCATATTGTACACCATCGGCGACCAGAAGGTGGACGTGGGGAAGGCGACGATAATGGAGCCGAAGGAACCATTGTTCCACAGCTGGCCGATCCCCCCGAACGTCTTCAAGGTTTCTGTGGCCAGTGTCAAACCGGGCCACGAGAATTTGCCTCCTCCAGTACTACTGGGGGATGACGACGAGACACCGGGGCGGCTTGGTGATTGTTGCAATGCTGGGTGGTTCCTGTTGTGGCCAAAGAGTCTGCTTCGTCTGGAGGCGGCCGTGAGCACACCCACGAGCACGCAGCCTCAGCAAGGTATGAACATCAACGCCCCACCTACCCAATTATCATCGGGTGTCGGGTTGGGTGATAGCGGACGGGGTAAGGAGGAGGCTCCATTAGTCGCTGATGACGTCGCCATGGATGAGGATGAGGACGACGATGGCACTGCTGAACAGTATGTCTATACTGGCGCCTCCTCAGGGTTTGAGCGTCATGAGTCGGTGCCTGAATTGCCGTCTCAACATATTATGGACGACCTTCCGGTAGTAAAGAAGTTTAGGAAGAGAGCGAGGAAAGGCAAAAAAGCTGTTTCTATGATCCAGCCGCCTCAGCAGCCTCGGCTTCAGGACCGTATAGATATCCCCGGTGCGGATAAATGGCATATCCCCGGTCAACCAATCCTACCTGCAACAGCGCTACGGGCCAGATTTGGCGATAAAGAGACTTCATGACGATGTGCTGCGGGTAGAGAAAGACCTCATCGCCTCGAAAGATCCAGGATACCCACTCTACGTGGTTAACGTTCCGCGGCAAATGTCGTACGTTGACAGCTTCCCCGCGGATAAGTTCTTCCTCCGATTTGATTACATATTCGACATTTTCACGTGAAGAAGCTGGATTTTACGTTTGTCTGCATTTATGCCTTGCACATGAACTACATCATCGGGGTTGAGCAGATATCTCATATCTGTGTCCCTGACCCGTACTACATGCACAAGGGTTTCTTGGGAGTCTACGCAAATCACTGTGAATACGCGAGGGATTACATCGTCAGTTTCATGCTCACCAATAAGGATAAGGGGGCGATTCTCGTGCCTTATCATCCCGTGTAAGTCATCCGCGCTGCTATCCTTCCTTCGATTTCAATCATTCATTTGCACGGTGGAGGCTAATTAATTTGAGGACTTATTTTGCGCAGCGGCGGGCGCGCCGTCCTCATCATCCTCTACCCCCGATTCTCCCACGCTCTTTACTTGGACACGTCGAAGAACATCCACAAAAAGGATTACACCCACATCAAGGATGTTCTCGACAGTGCTATGTATCACTACCAATCACTGGGTGGAGAGGTCAGGGACAAGAAGATGAGGGGCGGCAGGGTCGCCTTCGGCCATAAGACCAACTTCTGGTGCATCCAGCAACCGGACGATTCTCTTAATGATGGATTCTATGTCCTACACCACATGCTGGAGTACAGACGGGATCACCAGAACCTTCGCATGGCACCTTCTTCCGGCGATGCCCATATTCTGCAATGGGCAAAGGACATAGGAGATATCGAGGATCATCGACTTCGAGCTGAGTTCTATAACATCCAGCGCGAACTTGCCCAAATCATCATGAAGGAGGTCGTCAGAAAAATAGGGATGTTCTACGGAGAAGGACAAATGCCGCGGGAAGACGCCCGAACATGGATAGCCTCTCAGCGTCTCGACCTGAAGCCTTTCACTAGGCTCGAGGACTATCTCCCTGACTTGGATGGATGGAACGACATGTTGGAATGATTGTCGATATATGACAATGTGTCCGTTTAGTCCATACTTTCTGTATGACAAAACTTTGAGTTATGCACGGTGAAACTTTATTTGTGATGTAATTAAACTGTCCTCCTCCTCGACTAGCGAAAATAACTCTAGTTAGGGCATTTTGGGGTACGATGAACTTTGTTATTTATGCTTATGATATGTTGTTTTTATTTTTGCCAAGTCTGTCTCTTTCTGTTGCTCAACTATATATGTTGCATATCATCGACTCATGTGATGATGCAGGTGCATAGATCATAGATGGCGAAGAAGTGCTATGCCAGGAGTATATATACGACAAGTGGCCGGAGTGTCAGGCCCTTCCGGTTTCCGAGCGACAGGCAGTAGTTAGTTTAGAGGTTCACGCTAATGCGAAAGAGGGATACGAACTCATGTTCTCAAAGTGATAGCTCTTCTCGCGTATATCATTGTTTAGATGGATGACGATGTATTTGCATATCATTCGAGACTTGTATCGCTATTTTCGAGATGATGACGAGAGACCACTTTGTGTTGGATGATGATTATGATGATGACATGATTTGATGAGACTAATTGTATGTATATGCTATGATTACATTTGTATGTGTATGGTATGCTAAAGATTATTGTATAAAGCCTATTCAAATACAAAACAAATACAAAACAAATATGCAGGAAAAAAACTAATAAATAAACTAGTAGTAGCGAGGGGGAAATTTAGCAGTAGCACCGCATTGTCAGTAGCGCGTCCCAGCAAACAGCGCTGCAGATAATATCAGTAGCGCCCTTTCCCAAAGAGCGCTACAACTATTCATGTATAGCAGTAGCGTGGGACAACCGGCGCTACTGCTATACGTTAGCTGTAGCGCCTTATTAGTAGCACCGGTGCCCGCGCTACTGAGAGGCCCAAAACCCTCGCTGCTGGTAGGCTTTTCCCTAGTAGTGGGCTGTTCAAGCCATCCGTAGTATGGGAAGGGGACACCGGTAACAACAGTCCGGACCCGGCCAAAATACCCGATACCGAACTCTCTGACAGAATCGGAGGCTCCGCCACCGAAATAACACCTTCAACCCACGAAATAATGGCCATTATTGCCCCGTGGACAGAACCATTCCTGGCCTACCTAACTAGACAGGAACTTCCGGAGGACCAAAATGAGGCACGCTGCATAGTGCGGCGATCCAAGGCCTACAGGGTCCATGAGGGAGAATTGTACAAAAAAAGCACTACCGGAGTCCTTCAAAGGTGCATCTCCGAAGAGGAAGGGCGGAATCTTTTGGTAGAAATTCACGCCGGACTCGGTGGTCATCACGCCACAGCCCGGGCTCTTGTAAGCAAGGCCTTCCGTACAGGATTCTATTGGCCAACGGCCCGGGCAGATGCACATGACTTGGTCCAACGCTGCGCCGGTTGCCAGCTCTTTGCAAATCAAAGTCACATGCCACCTACCGCCCTCCAAACAATCCCCATTACATGGCCCTTTGCGGTCTGGGGGCTTGACATGGTTGGACCCCTTAAAGGGGGAACCCACAAGAAAAAATACTTATTGGTCATGGTGGATAAATTCACCAAATGGATAGAGGCCAAACCTGTTAAAACAGCCGAATCCGGACCGGTGATAGATTTCATATCCGGGGTTGTACACTGTTATGGCGTCCCCCACAGCATCATCACTGATAATGGCACGAACTTCACGGCCGACGAGGTAAAACTCTGGTGCAGCAAAATGGGCATCAAGCTCGATTATGCCTCAGTCTATCACCCACAAACCAACGGTCAACTCGAGTGAGCAAACGGTCTTATAATGAGCGGCATTAAACCCAGATTAGTGCGCTCCTTAACGGAGTCTAACACGCACTGGGTAGAGGAGCTCGACTCCGTACTCTGGGGGCTGCGGACCATGCCGAATCATAGTACCGGATATACACCCTTCTTTATGGTGTACGGCGCAGAGGCAGTCTTGCCTTGTGACATAATTCATGACTCACCTCGAGTGCGCATGTACGAAGAAAGAGAAGCCGAGCTCGATCGGCAGGACAGTTTGGACACCCTGGAGGAGGAGCGCGACGTAGCCAAAGCCCGTTCCGCATTTTATCAGCAACAGGCTCGAAGATACCAAATCAGAGAAGTACGGGCCAAAACTTATAACATTGGCGAACTAGTTCTACGCCTGCCGGATAAGAAAAAGAACAAGCTCGAGCCCAAATGGGAAGGTCCCTTCATTATTGACCAAGTTTTGACCGATGGAGCGTACCGACTGCGGGATGCATCGACTAGTCGACTCGAGCCGAACCCATGGAACATGCCCAGGCTCCAAAGATTCTATGCCTAGCTCCGGACTCTATGTTAGTCCCCTCCCTTTGTCCATTTTCTGCATATACATTATCCGTCTTGTTTATCTTTCTTTCTTTCTTTTATTATTTCTCTAGGCCTTCAAGGGTCACCTTGTGCCTCACTTGCACATTACAGATGCGCTAGCCGCACTCTTCATACCTGGGGGCTTCTTTTACAGAAGCTTAAATTATTTATCTGGGCCTCATGCCCCACACATGTGTTATACTTTCACATGTACCTTTTTTCACCATTATATGCATCGATATGACTTAAATTTTGTCCAAACTGGGTTGCCTGGCTCTTGTATTTATGCCCTACGTTCCCGTTAATTCGGCTAGGGCATAAGGGGAGCACCTCTGCGATTGTTACTACCTGGTCAGCCGGATGTGTACCCCAGACTGGGTGAAGCCGAAAGCTAGCGTTCTTAAGGGAATATTTGGTCGGTGAACAAAGGATGATTTTTGTTTATTATCCATATCTGCCCCCAGATGTTTTTCCTGCGTTTCCTATCCCAGTCCGGACATGCACTTTAAGGCATGCTTACCTAGGGAAAGGAACCCTTAACAGAACTATTCTCCCTGGAAGATGTTTCTTACTACCCATGTAATATAAAATAACTAGTTGGGCACTTGTCTGATAAAGCACTAATGACCCCTACGCCTGGTCTCCACGCATACCCGGGTTCTTATATAACTGAGCGGGTATTTGGATACACTCCAGATTATTGGGCCCGGAGGTTGAAGCGAAAAGGTCCGCAACGACAAATGATCTACAATCCGGCAAGAAGGCATTATACATGTCACTTTAATTCCATAGTCATGCATACTGACTAAATTCCTCTTCTATACCATCCAACAGGCGGTCTAGCTTACAATCCTATTGAGAATACTTTGCGGCTAATTCTACTTGCTCATAAACTAAGCTAACGGAGATCTCTTTTCCGTCGGGCCCCATAGATCCGACCTCGGCCATGTGATTTGGGTCTGCCTTGGTATACTGCGTCTTCACCATGGCCCAGGCTTCTCTGGCACCCTGTCGGCAGACTGATATCTTCCATAATCGGAAGCGCCGCCGTGCTCCCTTGAGCTTCTCCGCAAGCTCGACAACGCCCTCTGGCAGGGAGACGGACGGCCACAAGGCCTGGGCAACACCCTACATCACCTGCCGAACTTGTTCGTGCAGATGTGACAGCTCGGACAGAAGATCACCCGCAGACCCGGGCATTTCCTCCGCAGGATGACCCGTCAGCATACGTACAGACATAACGCTGTTAGTCGGCTTCTTCGCCGAACTCCTTTAAAAGGATTCGTTCAAGCACTTACTGAAAATGCCGCGCCGAAGCCGCTTATTCTCCTTTTCGGAGTCTACAAGCTGGCCCCGAACATCTTTTAGTTCCACGCTCAGCTTAATATTGGCATCTTGGAGATTGTTTTTCTCCCGCCTAACCTCAGTCAGCACGCGTTTGCCAGCCTCTAGCTATCGCATAACATGCTGGTCCTCCGGATTCTCTCCGGATTCATCTGCAACATCTGTTGTTAGATCTGCAGCCATGCCGCACGTTATATGGTAACCATCATTCTTTAAAGTAAATGTTACCAGCAGGTGACTTTTTCGGTTCCTGCAATGCGGCCACAACAGCCCGCAGTTGGGTCTTGCATTCCTCCAGCTCCTGTGACAGCCTAGTATTCTTCTCTATAAGAACTTGCACAATAAAGATGATCCTTAAATCAGTTCTGCTAACTGTTTCAAGTCTCAGGGGCTACTGATACATATAAATCGTCAGATTTACTCACCCGTACATCCTTTACATACTGATCCGTGGCTCTGGCTAGACCATCTTGAGCAGCACGGAGGTACGCCTCTCCAGAATTGAAGGCGTCAAACGCCTCTGGTGAGAAACAAGCGTCACCGAGTATGGCCCGGCGGCGCCTATGATTCATGGCGCTTTCCACTTCTGAGTTTGTAGCAGATAATCTATCCGCATCCTCTGTAGGGGGATTATCCGGCATCTGCCCCATATCGGCTTCTGCCTCCATGTCCAGTCCTGGCGCCCGACTGGTGGAAGCGTGATTGGCAACATCGCCGGACATATTTCGGCGAGCGTTTTTTCTGTTAAAGAAACACGGGCGTCATTACATTTCGAGAAAGATGACAACCACGGAAGCGGGGTTTGTTATACCTTTGCGCCGGCGTCTCCGTCCTGACCGCCTTCCTTTTTGGCCTACCCGGCCTCGGTGCCTCCTGTTGGCGCGTTGCCGCGGGTTCGGTAGGGCGTCTCGAATGCCTTCCCTGTAAAATGCCATGTGTATATGGTGGGTGAAGTGTCTAAAAGGGGATCCTAGTTTTGGAGTTGGGATTTTTGGTTTTTCTTACGTGCGATGCAGGGAGCAGTCCGGGATAGTCGGCCGTAATGGCCACCATGGCATCGTCGCAGCTTAACTGATAGAACTGCCGGTCTATCAGCTCCACGAATATAACTGAATCTTCTTCGAGTCCGGAGTCGAGGGCCCGGTCAGGGTCCTTTGGTTGTGGAGAAGGGCTGCTGACCTCCTTTATGGCTTTTCGCAGTTCCTGCCGCAAAGTGGCAAGGTGAATACTTACAACAAAGAATGTGGGAAAAATGGGAGCAGGGAGATATAACTTACCCAGCTTGGAGGATTGTACATGGAGAACCCATCCCGTGGCTTGATGCGGGTGAACTCCTCTTCCCCACCCTTGAACAATTCGAACATAATTTTCGCTAAAGCGGCGGCATTGTCCGGACCCTTACACCCGCAGCGGGTTGAGCCAGAGCTTTGATCCGGTTCATCAGATAGAGGACTTCTCTGTTGTGTTCCACCTGGGGGCTCCGTGGGCGCCAACTTCGGCGTTTCTTCAGAGGGGCATTGTTGAACTCAGGAAGACCCCGCCGAACAGGGTCCGAAAGGGGAACGTCCTCCATATAAAACCATTCTGAAGGCCAATCTTCGGGCGACTTCTTCGGAGTACTGGACAGGTATCCGATATCGGTGATGCGCCATATTTCGGCTCCGCCCACTTGATAAAGTGACCCCCTCTATGTGCGAGGGATGAGGCAAAATAGCCTTTTCCACAGCTTGAAGTGAGCCTCGCAGCCCAGGAACAACTCACAGAGAGCCACATAGCCGGCGATATGTAGGATGGAGGCGGGGGTAAAATTGTGTAATTGGAGGCCGAAGAACTCCAGGAGCCCGCGGAGGAACGGATGAATTGGAAATCTGAGTCCCCTTAATAGATAGGGAACATGGCAGACCCGTTCCCCCATAGAGGGACAGGGAAAGCTCTCTGCTTACTCCCCGCCATTATAGGTGGCGAGCCCGGCTCGAATGGGCACCATGTACGCCAGAGGGAGAAATCCCTTAGTCTGCAGTTCGACTAATCGACTGTGCGGGACTGAACACCTCTCCCAATCACCGGGCTTAGGGCTACGGGGGTGGGAGGAGGAGCTGCGGAGGTCGGCCATGCTGGAATGGATCCTTCCGAAACGCGCTCTGATGGATTCTCGCTGGGGGAGGATGGTATGGATCGGATCTAAGAATCCCCATCCCTTTAATAGACAATTTATTTATCTGGCTAGGGGGGCGAATGTAAAAATGCCCTGGCGCCTTGTATTCATTCAACACATGGGAGAAAGCCCTTATTGGGCACAGAAGCCAAGAGGTTCAACATTTATGGATCCAGACACTGCTTATGAACACTTGAAAATTGGAGAAGAACCCGCCTTGCAATGTCGAAGACAACACTACGTGCCGGACTCATCGTCATTGAAGCCTAGTTCGGGGGCTACTGAGGGAGTCCTGGATTATGGGGTCTCCGGACAGTCGGATTGTATCCTTTGTCCGGACTGTTGGACTATGAAGATACAAGATTGAAGACTTCGTCTCGTGTCCGGATCGGACTCTACTTGGCGTGGAAGGCAAGCTAGGCAATACGGATATGTATATCTCCTCCTTTGTAACCAACCTTGTGTAACCCTAGCCCCTCCGGTGTCTATATAAACTGGAGGGTTTTAGTCCGTAGGACAACATAAAATCATACCATAGGCTAGCTTCTAGGGTTTAGCCTCTTCGATCTCGTGGTAGATCAACTCTTGTAATACCCATATCATCAAGAATAAATCAAGCAGGACGTAGGGTTTTACCTCCATCAAGAGGGCCCGAACCTGGGTAAAACATCGTGTCCCTTGCCTCCTGTTACCATCCGCCTTAGACGCACAGTTCGGGACCCCCTACCCGAGATCCGCCGGTTTTGACACCGACACCTGTCATGCCCGAGGGGGGCTCGGAGCCTCCGGTGCCCCAAGCTATCCTCGCTACTGCCTCCCTGGTGATGACGCCAGCCGACGTGCCAGTGCCGCCTCCTCCCCAGGCCCTTGCAATGGTGGACTGCGCCCCCCTCATTAGGCCATGCGCCCAGGACGAAGCCTATGTCACACTCGGTCAGCTCTGAGCTGACCTCCAAGATGCCGACTGGTGCCTTGTGAGGGAGCGCCTCGGGCTTATCTCAGGGTGGCTCCAGGCCGACACGTCCGCGAAGATGGCCTAGGGTCGGGCCGGGGCCGCCGCCGCCGAAGGCAGGAAGGAGGCCGCCGAAGCCAAGGAGGCTTGTGACGCAGCGTTGGCCAACGCTGCGTCCGCAGAGGAGCGCCACACTGATGTGTGATATGTCCATTTTGCATGATGCTTTTATATCGATATTTATTGCATTATGGGATGTTATTACACATTATATCACAATACTTATGCCTTTTCCCTCTTATTTTATAAGGTTTACATGAAGAGGGAGAATGCCGGTAGCTGGAATTCTGGACTAGAAAAGGAGCAGATGTTAGAGACCTATTCTGCACAACTCTAAAAGTCCTGAAACATCACGGAGAATTATTTTGGAATAAAAAAATATTGGGTGAAGAAAGCACCAGAGGGGGAACACCTGCCATCCATAACGATGGGGGGCGCGCCCTACCCCCCTAGGCGCACCCCCTGCCTTGTGGGTCACCTGGGAGGCCCCCAATGCCCATCTTCTGCTATATGGTGTGTTTTGACCTAGGAAAATAAGAAGGAAGCTTTCAGGACGAAGCATCACCATCTCGAGGCGGGACCTGGGCAGAACCAATCTAGGGCTCCGGCGGAGCTGTTCTGTCGAGGAAACTTCCCTCCGGGAGGGGGAAATCGAAGCCATGTCACTACAAAAAAAAGAGACATCCGTGACATTTTGGGCCGATAATTGTGACATAACCCGGTATCATCATAGATGTGGTGGACTCCTACTTCTATGACAACAAATCATGACAGAAAATGGGCTTTTCGTCCTGGGCGGGCCGGAGACGCAGCTGCATGACATTCTTTGGGCCGTCCATGACGGAAAAAACCGTGGTAGAAGCAAGGGCGAGGAAAATATTGGGGAGTGCCCGGTTACGGTGGGTGGTCGAGGCCGAGCGATGCGCATTTCTCTCGTACACGTACGCGTGTGTGTGCGAGGGGTTGTGCTCTAACTGAACCCAAGCGAGGCGTTGGGCTCTAATTGAACCCGAGCGATTGCACTAGCTACGTTACTGAACCTCGATTGATCCCTTGCTGTTAACTGAACCCGAGTGATTCCTTCGCTACTGCTGCTAACTGAAGCCGATCGATGCTGCCTTTGGATGAACAGTGAGTGTTGTTGGGGGGGGGGGGGATGAACAGTTCCCGGTGGGGGGTTGGATGAATAGGACCCCGTGGTAGTAGAGGTTGTTGCCGCTGGATGAACAGGACCCCGATCGAGCCGGTTGGGGGTGGATGAACAAGACCCCATGGAGGGCTAGATGAACAGGACCCCGTGAAGGGCTGGTTGAACAGTAGCTAGTGGAGGGCTGGATGAACAGTAGCCCATGGAGGGGTGGTTGAACAGGACTCCATGGAGAGGGCTAGTTGAACAGTAGCCGGTGGAGGAGCGGTGGAGGCTGGATGAACAGGAGCCCGTGGATGAACAGTCACAAGTGGAGGCTGGAGGAGGTCGACGGTGGATGAACAGTAGCCTGTGGAGGCAGTCGATGGTGGAGATGAACAGTATCCCGTGGAGTCCCATTTTGCGGTATGCCACACACCTCCCAATGAACAGGACCCCCGTTTCGACTGTAGCGCTCCAACACAAGTCCGTTTCCTGCGTTTTGCGGTACGCCACACCCCTCCCGATCAACATGACCCCATTTCGACCATAGGAGGTCCAAGAGAAGTTTGTTTCCTCCGTTTTACGGTACGCCAGACCCCTCCCGATGAACAGGATCCGGTTTCGACCGTGGCCGGTCAAACACAAGGTCGTTTCCTTCGTTCTGCGGTACGCCAGGCCTTATTTTGATCGATTGTTCCGTCCAAGCCGGTTGGCTCCCGATGAACACGAGAATGACATAGTTTCTTCGTTCCGACCCAGCCATGTACACGAGCCCTGGCCATATGTATGCGTGAGTAGGCGTTCGAGACCCCGCCTGTATGTGCGTACATGGCCGTATTTACTTTCTTGCACCCTGGTCGCTATACGTACGTGTACATGCTACGTGCACACCTCTACTACGACACGTGCGCGCCTATACTATGACACGTGCCCTTCCTTACATGGCCACGGTTCATCGCTGCAGCCTGCAGACAGACCAATCAACCAGTATGTACGTACACGTTCGTGACTAGAATGACAATGCTACGTACGCTTCGACCAGGTGGGTCCCGACTGTCAGGCACTTCCTTGCATGCGAAGATGTAGCTGGTAGGTCCCAGCAGTCAGGGGGAAACGTTTTTTTTCGCGAAATACGGTGGCCCGTCTGATGGGTCCCTGCTGTCAGGTGGAGGAATAATTATTGTGCGCGTAATAAGGAGGCACTTCCCTGTTGCGGCCGTGGACCCAGCTGTTAGCCTCTCCACGTACAGTACTCTTCCGATGGAAGTCGTTCCTTGACCACGTTGACCATGCCGCACCGAGAGCACCAGGGCGGTGGACGACGGCGAGGCCTAGGAAGGGGATGACGCAGAGCCGGGGAAGATGCGGTAGTGGATGCCCACGCGGAGAGGAGTATGAGGGTTCACTGGTTCGGCTGCGGTGTGAGGCTGCTGTTGCCGCAGAATAACAGGGGGTGTGGGTGAGTAGAGGGATGGCCTGGCCAGCGGTGGGAGTAGTAGGGGGCGGTGAGCCCTCCGCAACATCATAGCCGACCACGGGAGGAAGGAGCGCATGACACGACCGGCGCTGGTTTGGGCGGCTAGAGCAAGAAGACTAGAGGTTGAAGAAGCACTACGGCCGTTGGATGGACATCGCACGGTCACTAGAGCTAGAATCGTTCATGTTGACTAAGTTGACAAAGCCCTCCGTCCCCGTCAACTTAGTAGGCCCACAAGTCAGCCTCCCACTATGGTGGGTCCCAGCTAGCAGAGGGTATTCATTCTTTTGTGCGTAATAAGGAGGCACTTCCTTGCGTGCGAAGATATAGCTGGTGGGTCCAACCTATCAGCGGGGGAACGTTTTTTTCGTGAAAGACAGAGGCCCTTCCGGTGGGTCCCAGCTGTCAGCTGGAGGAATCATTATTTTCCACGTAATAAGGAGGCATTTCCTTGCGTGCGGCCGTGGACCCAACTGTCAGCCTCTCCACGTACAGCCCACTTCCGATGGTTGTCGTTCATTGACCATGTTGACCACTCCACGCCGAGCGCATCCAAGGTGGTGGACGACGGCGAGGCCCCGGACAACAACGAGCTGGAGATGGGAAGACGCTGGAGTGGAGTCGCAGATGGAGAGGTGTACGAGGGTTAACTGGTTCTAGTGTGGTGTGGTTCGGCAGTCGGTGGAGAAGAACAGGAGGTGTGGAGGGGTGGAGGGATGGCCTGGCCGGCGGTGGGGTAGCGCTTCACAGCGAAGCGTGCTAAGCAGAGCTACATGCAGGAGGAGGTGGGAGCAGGTGGTCCCGACAGCGCTGGAGGAAGAAGACGAGAGATTGAAGATGGATGCCGGTCGTTGGATGTAAATCCAACGGCTAACGATGTCAGAATCATTTGTTGACTAAGTTGACAACGACTTGCGTTGGCTTCGACCTATTGGCCCACATTTCAGCCTCCAAAAATGTGGCACGTATTCAACCCATTTTTTCAAAATTTACAGTCAATTTGATCTTTTTTTTAGAATTACAGTCCATTTGCTGGGCTGGATGAATAAATAATGTAGCGTCCATGCGGCCCATTTATTTTTTTCCTAAAAATTACCGGCCATTTGCACTTTCTCGAATACACGATTTTGTCGGGCTGATTCTAATTATAACGTTGGGTTGGGCGCAGCAATGTTATCAAAAAATAAATAGGGGCTGAGCAT
Source organism: Triticum urartu (assembly GCF_003073215.2). Classification (NCBI taxonomy): domain Eukaryota; kingdom Viridiplantae; phylum Streptophyta; class Magnoliopsida; order Poales; family Poaceae; genus Triticum; species Triticum urartu. The sequence continues at coordinate 484,373,436 of NC_053027.1, forward strand.
TTTGTTATAAATATATTTAAATAATAAGTGATTTATTATTATATTGATCCTTAAATCTTACCAAGCTTTTGTACACAATCACCAGGATTTTTGTTGCCAAAAAAATCCAGGATTTTATTGTTAAGAAATTATTTTTAGAAGTTAATAAGATGTGGGATATTGTTTTCTTACATATGTAAGTATCTCTTAAATATATGATGACAATAACAATAATATATAATAACATATAAAATAATATAAATATATATAATATAGTTAGAAGGAAACATAAGTTGGACCAGGCGTTCCTATTCTTATATACAAAAACAGAACATACCTTTGCGTTTTCTTCAAAAAAAATACATAAGTTGGGCTGCCGATGTTTCAGGAAAAATAAAACCTTGGATGGGAGGTCCATAGGCCAGTCGATACATGACGACCCTCAAGAAAATACAAACCGACATGTTGTGGGCTGCGCATGTTAAAAAAGAAATCCTAGACGGGGCAGCCCACAACCCAGCTGATACTTGCTGCCCCAGTGATAATAAATGATACCTGCCAGCTCCCCGGCTTCGTTGTAAATTTATCTCCTTTTGTAATCACATTGAAGCACCTAAAAATGTAACTATGTTGACAAACCCATGGGCCCCAACATCAGTATAGCATTAGGAGGAAGTATTTTTTTCAATGAGGCACTTGCTTGCGTACGACCATAGACCTGGTGGGTCCCGACTCTCCGCCTCTCCACGTACAGTCCTCTCTAGATTCCTTTCACATGTGGGTCCCCATTGTCATCTACGCACACCATATCCAACACTTGCCAAAACTTCGTCCCTCATTTTCTCTATTTTTTGCACGCTTGACATTGTGTGGGCATTTTGAAAATATCATATATATTTGACTGTGCATCATATGAAGATGTGCTATGCATGAGTGTTGATCAGCGTGATGTTAACTGGCTGTTAGTTTCATTTTCTACCATGAATAAAACTTCCAACATGATGTTATCCCTGTTTGAAAAGGCCGTGTTAATAGAAATGCTCTGCCTCTAAAAGTTGCAGTTTCTTATCTGAAATTGAACAAGCAGTTTCTTATCTGAAACTGAAACTTGCAGTTTCTTCTCTGAGAATCACATTGTCTGCACTTTTATACTCCTATGAAACTACATTTTCTAAGTGCTAAAAATAGATCTCTAGAATTAATAAAATACTTCATATTGTCAATACTGCAAATTTGAAATTCAAAATACATTCATATATGAAAGTACTCTCAAAATACACAACACAAAACACAATTCACAACATGCAAATACTGACAACCCTAAGCTCCTCCTGACAATTCAGAACCTGCCTGACTATTGGGCTGGGGGGCAGTCTCCTCCTATTCCTCGGCGGCAGACAGTCGCCCTGTGAGACGATGTGAACGACGAGGGCAAGGATGGCGGGTAAGCGTCATCGGGCCAACTGCTTTTCTCCTCTTGTAGTTGGGTTCGGTCGACGAAGACTCCACCGGCTCGCTCTGGCATGACACCCTTACAGACGGCACCCTGTAGATGCTCGATCCTTCAATCTCTGGTGGATGCTCCATCTGGGATCGATACTCCCACCACCGCTCCCTCACGACCGGATTCGGTGAATCTGTTTGCTCCATGGCCCAGAGGAGTAGCTCTATGTACTCCCGCACAACTCCCTTCGGGAGTATCGCCGCCTTTTCACTCTGTTGCAGATATTTGGCCATGGATGTTGCCATCACTACTAGGTGGTCCTTGTTGTCAAACCAAGACTGTATCTCCAACATCCTAGCTATCTTCGCATGGTCGCCGTCTGTGATCCTCATGTATAGGTTGTACTCATCCATCGATCTACTTCTCCACAGCACCTTCACTCGCCGGCGGTGGTTTTTGAATGGAAGAGGAGAGGAGAAGCGCTGGTTTTGGATTAGAACGGGAGAGGAGTGACGCTGGTTTTGGATTGGAACAGGAGAGGATGGGCGGTGGTTTTGAAATGGAAGAGGAGAGGAGTGGTGTTGGATTTAGATTGGAACAGGAGAGGAGCGGTGGTGGTTTAAGAGGAGAGGAGTGGCGCTGGTCTTGGAAGTATTTTTTTTGTTTTGCGTATTTTGGGTCAAAGTTTGATCACGTACTATATTTGACAAGAAAAATGTGAATGCATGTCACCAAAAATTCTATCATTTGGTTCGTATCTGAATGCACTTTCAAATTATATTATTTTTGCAACATATAACATATATTTTATTTGTGAAAATCATGGTCAATTATGACCCAGAATAAAAGGAGACTAGTTAATGTGGGGTCGCTTTCTTAATTGAACAGTAAAAATTGTTTTTGATTTTGATCCAGTCACAGCGCGTCGGTCCTCTCGTCCAATTCTAAATCATTGCTGCACGCTCCTCTCCATCTTCTCCATTGCAAACCACCTCCTCTTCTCTCCATCATCTCCATTCCAAAACCACCATCTCACCTCTCCCTCTTCTCCATTGCAAAACCATGTCCTATCCTCTCCATTCCAAAATCACCGTCTCGCCTCTCCCTCTTCTCCATTGCAAAACCACCTCCTCGCCTCTCCATCATCTCCATTCCAAAACCATCGTCTCACCTCTCCCTCTTCTCCATTGCAAAACCACCCCATCTTCTCTCCATCACCTCCATTCCAAAACCACCATCTTGCCTCTCCCTCTTCTCTATTGCAAGACCACCGTCTCTACTCCCATCTTCCAAAGCTAGCACCAGACCACTCAGAAGGACATCTATGGAGAGGATGCAGCAGCGAATCAGGCAGATCACTGGCGGCGACCAGGAAAAGTTAGCCAGGTTGAAGGAGATCCTTACTTGGTTTGACAATGAGCGGGAGATTTCGAGGATAGTGAGGTCCATGTGGCAATATATGCGAAACAGCGAGAAGGCGGTGATGTACTCCTCGGTGGCAGTCACGCTGCAATCCTTCGAGTTCATCGAGTATCTCCTCTAGGTGATGGAGCAGACAGATTCTCCTGAGGCAAAACTCAGGCGATGGGGGTGGGCGTATAGGTCGAAGGTCGAGCACCTAGAGGATGACGAATCGATCAAGTACGGTGTGCCGTTCGTGAGGGTGCAGAGCCTGCCGAGTCACATGAGTATTCGTTCTCCCACCACAAGAGGAGGCCAAATGGCGCGACGTCGCTTCCCCGCCGTTCTCCACGATTCCCTCGACGCTCATCTCATTTCAACGGCGGCTGTAGGGTTTAAGGTAAGCTTCGCACTAACCTAATCTTCCATCTGCTCATGCTTACAATCAGTGTGACAACTAATGAAAATCATCCTTACAATCAGTCTCCGAGTACTACGCCAATCACCCTAAAATAGCTCTGGACCTTCGGGTCAAAGTTGTGATACTGTGTACAAATAAAGAAAAAGAGATTGGTGCTTCTTTCAGAAAAGAGTACTCCCTAGAAAACTGCCAATATAAGCTACTAGTATTTGGTTAGAGCATTTGCTGTCGAGAAAGATCTGTCCACAGAGTGCGCCACACATCCCACTGGTGGTGGTGGATGCCAATGCGTGCATGGAGCATGGTTGGTGTCGATAATTTTTACTTGGCACACCTCACACTCTGCATATATGCCGGTTACATCCGTACATTTGTGCAGTTCCACCAAAATGCAGCTGAATAACCCTATTTGCACAGATAATGAAAAAGCGTGATTACATTATAGTGGCACTAGTTGATGACACATACACTAATAAGTAGAAGAAAATATTGCGGTAGTATCATAGTATGCCATGCTGTGAGGGCGAGATGGGCCCTGCAACGCCTCATACGGGACGCCTCGTACTGGAAATCGACCCAAGTCTCCCCGATACACCTTCTGCCAGTGATGAACACCAGTGTACAACGGTAGTACAAGGAGGGGCCTTGAGACATTCGAATCTCTATTTTTTGTGCAGATCAACTAAAATTAAGCACCCAAGTTTGCAGAAACACTTAAACATTAACAATGGTACTAGTTGATGAAACATATACTAACAAAGAGAAGCACTTTCTTTATCTACATTGGAAATGAAATGATAGAGAGGACACTCGCTCTATTTTAACTATTCTATTACTTCATTTTATTAATGGCACTAGGGTCGAGCAGGTGGGAAATGAGGTGTACCGTGCATCGCAAGGATGGAGGCCGGGGGTGCTTAGACTGGGAAGCTAAAGCTGGCTCTTTCAGTCCCTATCTTCCCCCCTGATGTTTCTGTGGTAGCATTTCGGTTGTAATCCAAACTTGGTCGAGCTGGTGCTGCGTCCCCCTACCTGCCTAGCTTATGCGGTGAACTTGTCTCCTGCTAGTACTTAGTCCGTTCTAGTAGTAGTTGCATAACTGCCCGTTTACACTGAGATGTTGTCGGATAATGGTTCTCTATGGTTGGGTTTCTTTAATGAAATCAGAGGAAACCCCCTCTTTCAATATATAAAAAAATCAGTGGCACTAGCGGTGCCAAAACATTGCCTCAAATTAATAGTGCCACTAGATTAATGTGCAAAATAATAACATTACTGCTTTATCATAGCAGTGCCAAAACAGTAGCACAAGAGCAGACTCAACATGCAGGATCTTTGGCAAACGGCCAGACCAAAAAGGAACATACCTCGTGATGGGAACCATATCTACAGTCAACGCCATCGTAGAAGGGATGACACGAGTCGCCAACATGGATGATTTGATTCATGGGACCTTTTGGTGCAGTTCACCTAAAATGAAGCAATGTCCCATGAGCTAGCAACTTCTTCTTCATTTTTTTAAGAAAAGGGCCCCAACCCCGGCTCCATTTCCATCAGAAAACGAATCCCACAGAGCTTCTTCATCATTAGTTGCAATAAAATTGAGCAACATCAAGGTTTGTTGCGAAGCTCCTGGAATGTTCAACTATAATTTGGATATCATTTGTGCAGTTCAACTAAGATCAAGCGTGAAATGTATATCTCTATTTGCACAAAAAAGGTGGAAAGGAGGGTGACTAACAAGTGATGAAACATACATCAAATGAAAAGAAGCATGTTCCTTATCTAAATGGCAACCCTACAAGGATAGTAGCAATTTCTAAAGCAACAACATTACTAGATATTAGTGTGGGCATTATGATTAACTATGACAACCGTTAAATACGACATTACTTTAATGGTGCCATTGCTTCATTTTACCAGCAACATTACATTAATAGCTGCTACAGAGTTGGTATTTGGCCATGGGAGAGTAGGCGGACCAGGACAGTTGCATTTCTAACAAAAAGAAGCAACTTATCTTAATGGGAACGTTAGCATGACATGAAAAAAAAGTGCCATTGATTCATATTACTGGAGGCATTACATTGAAAACAACATTGGTTTAATGTGTCTTTACTTTTAACAGTGCGACTGCTATATTTTACTAGTGGCATTACATAAGAGTGGATCGGGGAAACAAACATCGGAACATGTTATCTGGGTTGGTCCCATTTTTGTTTGGTATAGCCACCTTATACTGTGTGAGGCTAGAAAATCTAGTGCTGGACTTACTCTGTTGACTTGTCCCCTAGTCCCCACTTCCTTTCCTTTTTCAACCAATAGATCGAGCTTATATTGAGTTTGTACTGCGTTTCCCTTTATTTCCCTATTAGACCAAGTGACCAGTTGGATAGCCAGTCTCTACTAATTTTCGCCCCCATTATTTCCTCTTTCGACCAAGTCCTAGATTCAGGTAACAAATCTTACCCCACCCCCACCCCCTTTCTTCCTTGTTTGAACCAAGTAGTACTAGATTCGAGTGCATGAACTAGTTTTACCTCTTAACAGTAAAAATTTAGGTGGCTTTCGAACAGCCGATCGATCCTATCTACGAGGGGGCCTGAGAAATAGTAAAAGATACAAATGCAGCAATGTCAGGAGCTCAGGAAGTAGAGCAAGGCCGGTTTCGAAGGAAGTTATACCTGAGGGTTGCGGGATGTCGCTAGGTGGGCGGCGGGAGGCCGGATCTGCCCACACTACGGCAACGAGGAAGAAGGGGTCAGAGGCCCTCCCTAGCCAGCGGTGCTTGGGATAGAACGACAAGGCACGCTGATTGGGACACGCTGGCAGCGGGTAAGAGCCATCGCCGAGGACGACCGCGTGAACGTTGCCCCTTCTAACCTTCCCCGGCGGAGAGGATCCGGCTAGATCTGTGACTAGCGGTGAGCAGAGAGAGAGAGTGTGGCTACCACTATCGTGTTTAGATCTGGAGAGGACAAGACAGTGTCAAGAGAGCAACACTAGCAAGCAAGCGCGAAGGCTCCTGGCTATATAGTGGAGTACTAGTTTTCTTTTGTCTACCGGAGCCGGCTTAAGCTCGTCAATGACTATTGAGAAGTCTTCATTCATGTGCCCCAGAGGCGCAGTTGTCGTCATTTTGATCTGAAGCACCGGATTATAACATATAACACGAAAAAATGCCACATGACAAGAAACCATAACCTCACTACCCAAAGGAGACAACATGAATCCCGACGGACAAACTAGACGAGGATCAAAGCTCAAATTAAAGATAAACTTCTAGAAAAGGGGTCCATCGATAGATGTCCTAATTAACATAGCCGACTTGACCTAGATGGTAGCCGAGTAGTCTTCATGCATGTGCCCCCAATGACCAGTGCCTTGGAGGAACTCAGTTGTCGCTGTTTAACCCTCGCAATGATCCGAAGCACATGACACCTACTATTGCGATATTTTTTCAGATTTCTCATCAGAACTACAACCCTGTACAACACAACCTCCACGATATGTAGACGATAGCCAATTCAGGCGTCTGTTGGAGTCTGGTCACATGCATGGACGAACTGATCTTCCGTGTCATGCAGGGATCGTCCAGGCACCAACATCTGTACAAAACTTCTCTAGTACTATCGATCGTCTCTCTCTTCTATTAACTCACCGACTTGCGGGGCCGGGGAGTGTGCCAATGGTCAGTTCTCAATTGCGGTCCCACATGTGTGTGCAAACGTAATATGATGCGCGTTCCATTCGGAGAGCGGCATGCTAGACCGACCGACCGTCTGGGGTGCGACGCGAACGCGACGGGCGTGCTGTATACTCCGTACATGTGTGCCGCCATTTTCTTGAGGCTTTGCTCCATGGCGCAATCCATGGATACAAAATTAGTATACTGTACTATTTAAAAGCTGAGGGCGGAGCTTTTCCCGTGCGGTAGGTGGGGCTGTTCCGCCTAGTCGGTTCGATAGAGACGCGAGAAGATGAGGGAGTAGGCTGCTGCAAACATAGGGCTGTGTGATTTGATAGCAAGTTACTGCTGGACAGGTGGGGCCCATGATTTGACTTGCCATTATCATTTTAACTATGGCACTACGACCGGCATGAGTCTCCCGAGTCCTGACCACCTCCATGGTATACAGGTGCCTCTCCCAATGCTCCACCATGTAGAGGCTGGCTCTTGCATGAGATCCCACTCCTCCACTTTTTCCTTGCCTCTTTCCTCCACATATGCAAAAATGCCATGTAAGCGGGCTTATAGCCCACTATTGTACTTGCTCGTATAGGTGCTAAGCCTGCCACATAGGCATAAAGTCTGCTGTGGCAAGTTAATTAAGAAGAGAGACTAGTTTGGTGACTCCAGTAAGAAACAGTGCTAAGCGCGTGTACCTAGGTGAAAAGACAATTTTGAGTCTTTAGCTAATTAAATGAAGCAAACTTAGCAACAAAAAACTAAGCACCTATGCATTGGGGACTTGAGTTGCTAAGCCATTTAATGCCCTTAGCACCTCATCTAAGCACCATTCCATTGGAAGAGGTCACTCCTTGGCAAATGCAATAAATACTACGAAGAAAGTGATAGAGATAAGTAAAAAAATACGCTTATAGCCAACCTTATAGCTAACCTTGTTGTATGAGTGACTAAGTGATGACTATATATGCCATGCCAACATCAGATAGCCTAAAGCACAGTGTTAAATCTCCAAGGGCGTGACCGCGCGAGCGAGGCGACGGTCGTGGTAGGCGCGACCATGATACGGGCTGCTGGCACCCCTTGGATCTGAGATCGAACGTTCGCATGCTAAGTTGTTGAAAATTTGCAGAATAACCCTCCAGGATAGGATATTCAGCCATAGGTCTAGAATCACGCCATGCAACCGTTCGATCTCAGATCCAAGGGCTCTCGGAAGCCCGTATCGTGGGAGAATGGAAAGCTTCATATCACCTGTAAATTTCCTGACGCTTGACATGATGTCGAAAGCCATTTAATTGGGCGTCGAGTAGACATGACATATAATTGGGCCCCCATAGTGCTGTGCATGAATCTATTTATCCACCAGGCAAGCCACTACCCTGCCGTTCGCACGCCCTACTCAACATTTTTTCAATCGAAAAACCGCTGGCAGTTCGCTCCTACTCATCCCCGAACGTCCTTTAACATTACAGAAGTTCACTCCTAGTCGTCCCGTCCTTTCACATTACGACAGTTCCACTAATCCTAACCCTCCTCCCAAATCCATGGTGTCCCAAATCTCCATGATCAGCGGTGAGAACAAGGTTAGAACCATCACCGACAATGAGTCCAACGTCATCTACACCCATTCTTCTGCGACGGTGAAAGGATGCCTTGCTCGCTTCAGACGCATGTTCAAAAACTCAAATGATGAGTGGGTCGCTGGGCTAGATGTTGAGTACACCACAACCCTAGACAAAGAGAAGAATCTAAAGGAGGAAGAGAAGATGCATCCCGCTGTGATCTAGGTTTCATGCATGACTTATGCTTGGTCTACCACATATGCCATGCTGACGTTGAGTGCAAGGAATTTAAGAACTTCCTTAAGGGCGGCCTAGTCAAATTCGTTACTGTACACTTTACGAATGACAGAACAGTCCTGGGTCGGATAGGCCTCGTTGTAGGCAACCCCTTCGACCTCCAGAAGAAAGGGCTGGTGCCCTCCCGTGATTAGCCTTCAATGCTGACCCTGGCAGGAGCCATGGTTCATCCTTCATACGGTAAACTGCAGAAACCTCCACCCAAGTTTCATCGTGCATGGCAGTGGAATGTAATAGATATAGACCACATCCACTATGCTGCAATGGATGGCTACCTATGTTTCAATATCTACAAGGGTTGGATGAAGAGCAAGAGCCAAGTGTGCGGTTCAAGCAAATAAGTATCGGCCAAGAGGAAGAGGGACAAGGACGAAGTCGAGGACGTGGACGAGGAGTCCGAGTAAGGTGGCAGTGTCGTTGCTCATGGTGGTTCTAATGCAGTGTCTATCGGATTAGTTGCTTAGTTTAATTTCAGGTGTTCTTAGTTTTATTTCAGGGGTGTGTTGTACTGAGCCCCCAGCAGAACTATGTTATGTTTCTTCTCGTTACTTTAACTCTTCAGTACGTACATACTAGTATTTCTTACAGTTCATGTTTTAGTTGGTATAGTACTACCACTCGTTTCTTCACATTATATACGTACAATATATATGGCCAACATCATATAGTTAGCAGTTTAGTTGTCAAAGAATTTCAGGGCGCTTAGTTTTGTCAAAGAATTTCAGGGTGCTTAGTTTTATTTGAGGGGTGTGTTGTGCTTGACACCATTATTGCGACTCAAATCTCTTTTGCCATGTTATAATAACATAAATACCGATGGACGAACATGCCAGCTCTCCCTCTATCTCACTATAGTAAAATAAAGTGTGGGGCCTACTTGATCCCAACAACATTCTTATTTTCCTATAAAATGATTCGCTTGGTTACTTCTGACAAGCGGAGCCACACTTATCATTGTGAGAATCGGCTTATTTTTGTCATATAACATGGTCAATGGGTTTGATGTGAAAATAACAATGTCTAATGGCATTTTGAGCAAACATCTAACTTAACGATGGCATTTTTGAGATATCTAATTGCATTTTAGAGCAGGCATCTCACAAATCATTGGCATTTTCGAGTAGTTGTAACTTCTAATGGCAAAACTGAGTAGTGATACACAACTAGTGGCATAAATAATAAGAACCCAAGAATTAAGTAGCTATGCTAATTTCTTTAATAGAATTTATCACCCCATTTAAGCACGTACTAGCTTTTTTAATAGTACTATATGTATAATTTGGCGAGGAGCGCTCTTTATATGTATCACCTTTTTTATTTAATTTCATCTTGTTAGTTTTGCTCCATGGCGCAATCCATCGATACTACTACTGTACAGAAGTATACATTTTTTAAACATCTAGAGGGCGGGGCAGTCTAGCTTGGTCGGTTTCAAGAGAGGCGAGGGGCTTTGTGATTTGACGACTCATTACTGCTGGGAGACGGGGCCTTGTGATTTGACTACTCGTATAAATGTGCTGACGACCTAAGGAGGAGCAAAGAACTGTGCGATATACTCAAGTTTTCCACTGGAGTACGAGGAGGAGCACAAAACACGGCAGCCCAGTGCCATATGGCAATAAAAATGATCTAATTTGCTACTCATCTCATTGTTAGCATTGTTCTATTCATGCCTCACAAAGAACGTGACACGTGCCGCGAAACACCCGAAGCAGAAGAAGAAACACATGAGCAAAAGAGGAAGGAAGATTATCACCCCCAAAAAGAAGGAAGACGCACACACAAGTCTGGGGCGCTGCTCTCTACTACATGAAGGGTTGCTGGCCGCAGAGCCATAACTGCTTCTTCATCGCCTCCACGACCGCCATCTCCTCGCGCGTCTCCTTTGCCATCTTCTTCATTCTGTCCATGACACGGGATTTCTCGACGCGAGCCTTCATCATCTGTTCCACGGCTGCATTATGTACCTTGACAGCAGCCGGGTGCTTGATGCGGAGCTTCGCCTACTCCTCCTTCTGTTCCATGATGAGGGCATGCATCATCTTCATCGAGGAACTACTATTCTCATGCAGCTTCTTCCAGCCGGCGTTCTCCTCCTTCAGCAGGTCGAGCTCGTGGCAGAGCTTTGCCTTGTCCTCCTGAAGTTGCAGGATTTCGCCGGTCGCCTTCTTCTCTGAGGCAATGCTCTTCTTCAGCAGCATCACCAAGGCGGTCAACTCCCCCTGCTCATTGAGCTTAGCGGGCATGTCGTGGAGGCTCTCCTTCAGCAACTCCACCAAGCTGTGGATGAACTCCTTCTACTTATTGAGGTGCTTATTGAGCTGATCGAGCATGCCGACATGTTCGCCTCCACGGCTAGGGCGCTCCTGGGAGTCATCGCCTTCCCGTGAGAGATCTTTCGAGGTGTCTGCGAGGCGACGAGCCCTTTTTCCCGCAGCCTTGGTTGCCGCTCCCTTGTTATGAGTAGTTCTCGATCTAGAGCTCTGCACACCGGCCATGGCAAGGATGGACGAAGAAGGACTTATGAGGAGGAAGGTAGAGTAATTTTCGGTTAGGTAGTATCTAAGTACTAGCACTAGTACTAAAACCTACATAGTGGGAACACATTCAGGTTTGGTACATACTAGTTGGTGTGAGCAGGCTTGCACTTAATTTTAGCACTAGTACTTTGGAATGTGATGGGAACAAGGTAAAGATTAATTGATGGATTTGTTTTCGGGGCCTGAAACGGCTCCCAATGAGTTTAGTGGAACATAAATTTCAAGTACTCCCTCCATCTCAGTTTACAAGGCTTGCATGTGTATCTAGGTCGTCAATGTAACTTATATAAAATAAATTGTTTAACATAAAAAATATATCATAAAAATAGAATATTTGAAGTTTGTAATGATATATTTTTCGTAACGTATGCCTCTTATTAAGTTGGTCAAATTAATGACCTAGGTACATGTGCAAGACTTGTAAACTGAGATAGAGGGAGTACTACACTGCTCAAATGCGGTCGCACAAGTCAGTGATGCAACTGGTTGTACATGTCAGACCAAGCCGATGCGTGTCCCTTCGGTGAGACACGGGTGCGACCGAGCGTCTGTTGGTGCGACTGACCGTAAAGTATTACGCGATGGAGACTCCTGGTTGTGGATTCGGTTAATTGTCACGACCAAGCATTCTAAAACTAGTGATAAATCAATTACCGTCTTTTTCCAAATGACCAAGTATTTTCACAGGAATACAATAAGTACATATAGACGGAGTGATTGTCAAGTTGCAGACTGACACGGCATTGCAAGTTCACTACAGCAGCAACCGACTAGGTCACTGCATCGCTGGAGAGAAAGGAGGGCAGCTCACCTCGCCTACGATGCATGCCCAGCGGCGCCGCCGCAATTGGTCTCAGGATTTGCCTTCTCCTACCGCCCATTTGAACAGTTGCACCGGCTGCTCATGCCATTGCGCAGACATGCACGTTCTTTCCTCCATAGTCGACTCCGTGAATATGATCTATGCCATTAGCCCTAGCTCAAAATCAACAATGCTGCCAGATGATGACATCCCTCAGCATCTCTCCCTTGAGATCGACTTGCGCCTCCGCCTTGTGCTGCGCCAGGCGTAGCTCCTTGGAAATTCTCTCCAATCGATGCGACACTTCCTCGATCCGATTTTCCCTTGCTGCCCACCACCTGAAACGCAGCCCTGGCATGTCCTCCGGCACCACCGATCTGTGATTCCAGAGCAATGGATCCCCTCTAAAACACATGTGGGTTTTACTCAAAGGCGGCAGTGCTGCGGGCCGCAGCGAGAGGGCAGCCCGCGGGATCCTGGGATCTAAGGGATTATCCATGGCGGGATCCGGTGGGCGAGGCGGGGAGGCGAGCCTAGGCGCTGGGAGAGCCCTACGAGGCTAAGATAAAGATAGTACTACTCCACTCTGTCCATATTTAAATACAAAGGCCACCAACAGTAGCCCTAGCAAAAATTGATCATGCTGCCTGCGTCTTGGTTTATTGGCCCCCTTTTTGTGCCACTTTTTATGACATGCATAAATATTATGTTACTTAAAAATATGGTCAAAAATTGGCACAAAATACGAAGGAGACCAATGGAAGTAGCAACCCATGATTTAACTACTCGCATGCACGCAGTGAAGTGGTAATGTCTTTCTTCCTCCCTCACGGCACTCAATTTGCATGCGCTATATTAGTTGACCATCAATGAAGTGAAGGACTTTACACGTGTCAAATTATCACATGGGGTGGATCTTCGTACAAAAATGCGTCCCCCCGTGTACCCGCGTGTGCGTGCGAGGGAATGAGTGAGTGCGTGGTGTGCGTGCACATCTTCGCTTCGTGCATGTACCGCCTGTGTGCCTCAGAGAGGACGAGTACATTCTTCTGGAACCAACAACACATCACTGTGATCAATCCACACAAGGAGGTCGCGACAACACCTCCACATGTGCCACGTGGCTTCATGAATTGTAAGAGAGACACTGTGTAGCGTGCCATTGGAATTCTAATTTGCGTGTTTTGCACATAATCGAAGTACCAGTAAGGTACACATGCATTGCACACATCAGATTTGGCAACCAAATTGTGAATAAATACTACACTATAGCATGTAAGCTTTGAGTCATATATGCCTGATGTAGACGTTCATTTAATTCTTATAGTTCATCTCATTCAAAATCAATTAGTTTTTATAAAAAAAGCTAGGGCCTCTTTGATTCGTAGGATTTCCAAAACGCGGGAATAGGAAAAACATTGGATTAGAGTGGAATGTCGTCTTGAATCCTACAGGATTGTACGAGTGTTTGATTGTGCATAAAAAATGTAGGATTCTTTCAAAGAGGTTTGAGTGGATGGGATGTTTCCTATGAAATCTAGTGCAAATGAATCCAATGGTTTACAATCCTACGAATCAAACAACCAAGATAGGAAAAATTCCTAAGGATTAGAATCCTCCAAAATTCCTTCGAGAATCCTTTGAATCAAAGAAGACCTTAATCTATTTTATGATTCATGGAATTATGCATTGTAAAGCATAAAGTAAAAACAAATAATGGCAATTCAACTAGAAAAAAAGTTTGGGCAGTTATGATACGGAAGATTCTAGAACAAAGGAGAAGCACTTGTGTTTTGAGGTTTGTGCATTATGCTTAAGTTCAACCATGGAGTCTGCTAGATTGTACATGTGGCAAAATCCGGTGGGGGCTAGAAGATGGTGCGAGGGGCCAAGTGGAGGGAGACTATGAAGGAGTGCACAAGTGCAAGATCGATATTTAAAGAGAGGGGGCGAGAACGTGTGTTGTTGCCCGCAGTGGGGGAGCCATGAAAAATAAATGCATCTAGGGGGCCAAGCATTGCTATTCCTTTACGAGGAGGGCCAATTAATCAACTTAAACCATTTTACCAACAATTGTCTAATGATCCATATTAGCCTCGATATATAGTGATGTTAGGGGGGCAGGGCCCTTGCTGCCCCCTGTCTCCGCCACTGTGCGCGCGTCTGAGAGATGAAGCGGAAGGCATGGATGATGAGAGGGGGACATTGGATATATAATTAATGTGGGTGTATTAGCTATGTAATCCTATATAGAGAGGTATAGATTGATCGATGTGGACGTGGGAAAGAGGGTGAGACCTCACTAGATATATAGATTGATCGGTTTGTGTGGAAAACTAGGAAAGACCTAGCTATACACACACACACACACATAGAGGAACATAGATCGTTGCGCATGCACATGAGAGATAAAGAATTCCCGATATGATGGAGAGGGGGAGGTGTGTGTGTGTGTGTTCATGCATGGGAGACCGACCTGAAGAAAAAGATTCCATGTGTGCGATGGATAATGCCGACTGGTAGTGTGTGTGCATGCATGCACGAGAGAAAGTTAGTGGTACAATTATAAAGAGAAGACGACTGTGTGGGTGTAAAAGACTAGGTGAGGTCATAATCAATGTAAAGTTGAATTCAAATATTTGAATGAGAGATCATGATGTTTGAAACCCATGCATGTATGAATATAACTGAGATATGCGCAGTGTGGTTTGGAAACGAGCATGTTGTACTATATACACATTGAACAATGTCAGACTGATTTGAATTCGAGATACCGATGGCACACATCGTTTGGCCACATTGCATCCATGCATGGACACACTATTCTAATTGGAGATGATGGGTGGCTTTCGCATCAGATATCTATATCTATACCCCTATATATATTATATTTTATATTTTTTTATATAGTGTGCGGATAACTTTAACTTTCAAAGATGGTCGTTGGATGAAGCCAATCCAATGGTGCAGAGATGGCAAATTTGAGCACTACTGGCCATTGGATATCATCTAGATTCCACCAGATTTTGCCACATGTACAATCTAGAAGACTCCATGGTTGAACTTAAGCATAATGCACAAACCTCAAAACACAAGCACTTCTTCTTTGTTCTAGAATCTTCTGTATCATAATTGCCTAAATGTTTTTCTTCATGATTTGCCATTATTTGTTTTTTACTTTATGCTTTACAACGCACAATTCCATGAATCTTAAAATAGATTAGCTTTCTTATAAAAACTAGATTATTTTGAATGAAATGAACTATACGAATTAAATGAACATCTACATCATGCATATATGACTCAAAGCTTACATGCTATAATGTGGTATTTACTCATAAGTTGGTTGCCAAATCTCATGTGTGCAATGCACGTGTACCTTACTAGTCTAAATGGTGTTTCTGTGTGTTGTGCATCTTAAACACATTGTACGTAGTATCATACATGGTTTAGACCGAACATCTAGCTAGATCATACATGTACTATGATTTGAATTCAACATAAAATGGATACATATATTTGAATTTGAGATCGTATGTACATGTAGTTCGTATTTATATAGGAATTTACTTCTCCTATATTCATGTCATGTGTTGTGAAGATAATATTTAGATGGTTGTATAACTAACCCGAGTAAAATCCCATTCAAACAGGGAAAATGTACTCAAATTTAGTCCATATGCTAGATAACACACATTTTTTTATTGTTGAGGGAAGTGCAAATTGTTTTGGTATTGTACACGTTATGTTTGTTGTCCCAATTTTTTTAGTTTTCTTTGTTGTATTTGAATGCATTTCTAGTAATATAGTAAAACAGGACATGGCTCTCTCTAGTGATGAGGTGCGAATTGTCTTTTTTTGGGTACATGTTAAGCTTATTCTTCCGAAATTTCAAGCCGCGCCTTGTTTTGCCGAAATTTCAAGCTAGCATCTCTGTCTATCGTGCTGTGAAACTCCCACCTCTTCAACGCGCGCCTTGTTACCCCAAAATATTAAAGATATATATATATATATTTGTCTTGTTGTGCTCCGAAAACTCCCTCCATCTCAACCCGTGCCTTGCTATCCCAAAATTACAACGCGTGCGAAAACTCCCACCTCCTGCGAAATCTCGATACGCGAAATGCCCGTGATACCCCTGAACCGAAAGAACCGCCTAGCTAAAATCGGTGGGGGTACTTTCGTGACTTACCGCACATTTTGGACAAGCGCGTCCCTAAGCCATGGCTCCCCGCTCCCATCCCATCTGCCCACCCATTCGTACACCGAGGCCGCGAAAACCAGCGAAGCCCCACACCCTCCTCCATCTGCCACCCAGCCGGAGCCTCTTCCCCGACGACGTCGTCCATAGCAACACCTTGACGTCCCTCATCCATCGTACCGGATGAGGATCCATCGTCAATCTCGTCGTCCTGCCGGTTCCGCCACACCGTCCTCCACCTCCAAGGAGCTACCCCGTTATTCCCCTCGTCTTTCGTGCCACCTCCATTCCCACACCGTCGTCTTCACCTGCACCACCGAAAGAGCATCATCATCACCGTTTCCTCGAATGAAGCTGAGGCCTAATCAGCGCCACCAAAGAGGTTGTACACTAATTGCCACATTTTCTTATTGATTCGATCTCACGGTGCTGCCGACGCTCGGTCCCGAGTCGACATGGCGCGGCTCCATCCACGGCGGCGTCGCCGGCCACTTCCTCCACGGTGTCGCTCCCTCGGTGGCGATGTCCACATCAGTAGGAGCTGCTGCTTCTTTAGTTCTCGCTCGCGCTGCTGCTCTACTCTTGCTCTCGGTACCCTGCCTGGTCTGCTCTTGCTATTTCTCTTGCTCTTCCTCGCGATGCTGCTCTCACTCTTGCTCTTGCTTGTGATGCTGCTCCTATTTGGCTACACTTCAGTCGACTGAATCGACTTTTGGGTCAGTCGATTTTCAGAGGGTGGGGGTGTAACACCCTCGATGCGACTATAGCTCCCACGTGTCGAGGCACGACTTAGAGACATAATCGCATTGAAGGCATATGTCGCAAGTTAGGCAATCTTCACAACATCCCATGTAATATAAATCATAAAGGGGAGAAAACATAGTTGGCTTACACTCGCCACGTCAATCAAGTACATAAATAACATTACATCAATCAAACACTCATGGCCCGACTATGGCGCCAAAATAAAAGAGTACCCAACATGCGACACGGTCCCGATCACCCCCAACTGGGTACCACTACTGATCATCAGGAAAGGAAACATAGTAACGTTGAGATTCCTCGTCGAACTCCCACTTGAGCTCAAGCGCGACACCTGGAGCGGAATCATCAGGACCTGCATCTGGTGTAATAGTAATCTGTGAGCCACAGGGACTCAGCAATCTCGCACCCTCGCGATCAAGACTATTTCAGCTTATAGGTGAGACAAGGTAAATATGTGGAGCTGCAGCAAGCGACTAGCAAATATGGTGGCTATCCTGTTCGCAAAGGAGAGCGAGAAGAGGAGGCAAAGCGCGAGCGAGAAACTAGAGAGCAACCTGCGCAAACATTACTCCAACACCGTGTCCACTTCCCGGACTCCGCTGAGAAGAGGCCATCACGGTAACACACTCAGTTGATTCATTTTAATTAAGATAAGGTTCAAGTTATCTACAACCGGACATTAACAAATTCCCATCTGCCCATAACCGCGGGCACGACTTTCGAAAGTTCAAATCCCTGCAGGGGAGTCCCAACTTAGCCCATGACAAGCTCTCACGGTCAACGAAGGAATAGACCTCCTCCCAAGACGTTCCGATCAGGCTCGGTATCTCGGTAATTCAAGACATTTCGACAGGTTAAAACAAGACCAGCAACACCGCCCGAATGTGCCGACAAATCCCGATAGGAGCTGCACATATCTCGTTCTCAGGGCACAATCGGATAAGCAATCTGTACAACTAAACCAGCCCTCAAGTTTCCCCGAGGTGGCGCTACAAGGGGCTCTAGGTTGGACCAACACTCAGAGGAGCATTGGCCCGGGGGGGGGGGGTTAAATAAGATGACCCTCGGGCTCCGGAAACCCAAGGGAAAAAGAGGCTAGGTGGCAAATGGTAAAACCAAGGTTGGGCATTACTGGAAAAGCTTTAATCAAGGCGAACTATCAAGGGGTTCCCATTATAACCCAACCGCGTAGGGAACGCAAAATCCGGGAACATAACACCGATATGACGGAAACTAGGGCGGCAAGAGTGGAACAAAACACTAGGCGAGAGGCCGAGCCTTCCACCCTTTACCAAGTATATAGATGCATTAAGATAACAAGATAATATAATGATATCCCAACAAGTAAATAAATGTTCCAACAAGGAACGGCCTCCAATCTTCACCTGCAACTAGCAACGCTATAAGAGGGGCTGAGCAAAGCGGTAACATAGCCAATCAATGGTTTGCTAGGACAAGGTGGGTTAGAGGTTTGACATGGCAATTTGGGAGGCTTGCAAGCAAATGGTAGGCATCGTAGCATTGGCATAGCAAAAGAGCGAGCAAACTAGCATAGCAAAGATAGTAGTGATTTCGAGGGTATGATCATCTTGCCTGCACAGTTGTCAGAGTTGACTGGATCCTCGAAAGCAAACTCAACGGGCTCCTCATTAGCAAAATCGTCTCCCGGCTCTACCCAAACAAGACAAACAAGCAACAAGGACACAATCAACCACGTGCAAGGATCAAACAAGACGATGCAAAGATGGTATGCTATGCGGGATGCAATGCGGGATGCAAAAAGCAAGACATGACAGGAAATGCAAGAACCTGGCCTCAACTTGGAAATCCAAGTGTGCCACTGGAAATATGAGATGAAATCGCTTGAAAATGATACAAAGATCATCGGAATCGGAGTTACGGTTTGGAAATGGCAAGCGATTCAAATATGACACCGGTCTGCGATTTACAGCGAGTAGCCATCTAAATGCAATGAGATGAACATGCTACAGCACCCAAACATGACAAAAAAATACATGGCAGGGATGCATTCAAGATGCTTAACAAAAGTCTAGCACTGAGCTATGCCCAATTCATCCATTAACAGGTTCAAACAAGCATGGAAAAAATTCATATGGCAAACAGATTTCAGACTTAGTGAAATTAACACTTGTCTGGAATCTCAGATCAGGTAGCACTCTTCGGAGCCACAAAACTACATGCTACAGGACCTGAACATGGCAAAGTAAAGCATGGCATGGAGCTACTCAAAGAGCTTAACAAAAGTCCCTTAGTGACCTTGAGCCAAAAGGGATCAGATAATACAATTGCAAGCATGTGAACAAAGCAAAAAACATAATCAGTTTTCAGACTTAGTGAAAATTGGCACATGCTGAAACATAACTCAAGTAGGCATGTTTACAAGCTCGATGCACTCACTACGGAGCAAGTCATGGCAAGCTAAGCATACATCCATTAAGAAGGCACAAAATGCAAGCTATACATGGCAAGAACAATAGCATAGCACGCACGGATCAACTACAACATAATCGGCAAAATTACAAACAAGTTGACAATCTACGCAGATTCACAAAGTAGCAAAAGTAAGAGGTCGATTGACTCAAGCTAGGGTGCTCCATAATTGCAAACAAAGACATGGATGGAAAGAGCACTACAATATTAACAAAACATCCTTACTGATCATCCTCAAAAGAGGCACGGATCACTAGGAAACAACATGAACATATGGCATCATGAGATAAACAGATCAAGGACTTGGTGGAATTGCTAAGTCCCTGAAATCAGAATTAGCAAGTGCACCACTTTACAAACTTGCACTAGTCACTACACACATCACAAAAATACATGGGTTGCAACTCTGGAAAGATGACAAAACCCTTAACAAAACATATGTAGAACATCAGGGCATATCATGCACACATTAATCATGGCAAAAATGACAAAAAC
The DNA here is from genome assembly GCF_003073215.2 of Triticum urartu. Taxonomy (NCBI): domain Eukaryota; kingdom Viridiplantae; phylum Streptophyta; class Magnoliopsida; order Poales; family Poaceae; genus Triticum; species Triticum urartu. Next base: position 484,393,485 of record NC_053027.1, read on the forward strand.
CTAAATGGAGTAGCAGATCTGACAATTAACTCAAGTAGCCCTTTTCGAACAGCATTTCGGGCATCAAGATGAGCTCAAATGAAAATGATTCAATGGAATGAAATGATGTACACTCTGAGGTGAACATTTTGATATGCTATATACATGAATCGGAGCTACGGATGCAAAGTTACGGGGCTACGAATAGGGCAACTTGGATCTGAGAATTTCGGGACTTAGAGAAAAACAACCTCCGGATCTAGGGTTGACTTTGGCACGGAAGTCGAGGCAGGGCCGGATCTCGCCGGAGTTGAAGTCACCGGAGAGAGGGGGAGATGGATCCGGCCAGGCCGTGGCCGGATCTGGCCGGAGCAGGGGTGGCCGGCGAGGAGGAGGACGGTGCAGGGCTGCGCGGGGACCGGGCCGGCAAGCACGGGCGGCGGCTGGCTCGCGCCGGCGAGGTGGCGGCTGCGCCAGCGATGGAGAAGGGCGGCGGCGGCGTCTGGCGTGGCAGCGTCGGAGCCGAGGAGGGAGGCGGCGTGGGGCGGGGACCTCGGGCGCGGGCGGCGGGGCGGGGACCTCGGGCGCGGGCGGCGGGGTGCCTTCAGGCCAGGGGGGCCGGCGTTGGGCCTGGCGTGCCTGCTTCGGTGGGGAGGCGGCGAAGCGGTCCCCGAGACAGGTGGCGGCGTCTGACTGGTGCGGCAGGGCGAGCGGACACGTCCGGCCGTCCGGATTTCGTCCGGCGGCGCTGAGGACGAAATAGACTAGGGTTTCAGATGAGGGGGATCCGGATTTTTGGGAGGGGGTGTATATATAGGCATAGAGGGAGGTAGGAGAGTCCAAATGAGGTGCGGTTTGCGGCCACGCGATCGTGATTGAACGCTCTAGATGATGGAGAAGGCTTAGGTGGGTTTTGATCCAAATTGAAGGGGTGTTGGGCTGCAACACACACGAGGCCTTTTCGGTCCCTCGGTTCACCGTTGGAGTATCAAACGAAGTCCAAATGATACGAAACTTGACAGGAGGTCTACCGGTAGTAAACCAAGGCCGCCTGGAAAATCTCGGTCCAATCCGGAAATGTTTAATCCCCACACACGAAAGAAAGGTAGAAATGACCACCGGAGGAGAACGAAGCGCCGGAATGCAAAACGGACAACGGGGAAAAGCTCGAATGCATGAGACGAACACGTATGCAAATGCAATGCACATGATGACATGATATGAGATGCATGACAACGATAACAACACATGGGGAGACAAACCCGAACCCGAGAAAATAAAATAACTTAACGCCGGAAACGGCAAGAGTTGGAGTACAAATTGGGAAAGTTACATCCGGGGTGTTACAACACTCCACCACTACGAAAGGATCTCGTCCCGAGATCTAGGACTGAAAGAACGCCGGGTACTCAGAACGGAGGTGATCCTCGCGTTCCCAGGTAGCTTCACGGTCGGAATGGTGTGACCACTTGACTTTGAGGAATTTGATTGACTTGTTGCGAGTCTTGCGTTCAGTCTCTTCAAGAATAGCCACTGGGTGCTCACGATAAGAGAGATCTTCTTGGAGCTCAATGTCCTCGAAGTTGACGGTACGGTCAGGAGTCTTGAAGAACTTTAAGAGTTGAGAGACATGGAACACGTCATGAACATTTGCAAAGTTTGAAGGAAGTTCGAGTTGATAAGCGAGGTCGCCTCTCTTGCTATCAATCTTGAAAGGTCCCACGTATCTAGGCGCAAGCTTCCCTTTGATACCAAAGCGATGAGTACCTTTCATAGGAGAGACGCGAAGGTAAACATGATCTCTGATCTCGAAAGCCAAATCACGGTGCTTACTATCATAGTAGCTCTTCTGGCAGGATTGGGCTGCTTTGAGGTTATCATGAATGACTTTGCACATTTCTTCTGCCTCTGTGATTAAGTCATTACCCAAAAGCTGACGTTCACCGGTTTCAGACCAGTTGAGAGGGGTACGGCACTTCCTGCCATACAAAATTTCAAATGGGGCCTTGCCCGAACTTGCTTGAAAACCGTTGTTGTAGGAGAATTCAGCATAAGGAAGACAATCCTCCCACTTCATGCCGAAGGAGATCACACAAGCCCTGAGCATATCTTCAAGAATTTGGTTGACACGCTCGACTTGACCGCTAGTTTGAGGATGGAAAGCTGTGCTGAAGCGGTTGTTAGTGCCCATGGCCTTCTGAAAGAATCCCAAAACTTGGATGTAAAGATGCTGCCACGGTCTGAAGAGATCACCTGAGGAATACCGTGCAGAGAGACAATACAAGGAGGTATAGAGTTCCGCCAATTGAGTTGCAATGATCGACTCTTTGATAGGCAGAAAGTGAGCCACTTTGGTGAGTTTGTCGATGACAACGAATATAGCATCATTGCCACGCTTGGACTTTGGAAACCCAGTCATGAAGTCCATTTTAATGTGGTCAAACTTCCATTCTGGAATGGCAAGAGGTTGGAGGAGACCCAAGGGCCTTTGGTGTTCTGCCTTCACTCTTCTGCAGACATCACATTCATTCACGAATTGAGCAATCTCGCGCTTCATTCGAGTCCACCAATAAGCTTGCTTAAGGTCCTAATACATCTTCGTGCTCCCAGGGTGGATGGAGAGGAGAGAATTGTGAGCCTCATTCATGATCACTTTACAGAGGTCACCTTTGGGTACAACAATACGATCCTCGAAGAAGAGAGTATCCTTGTCGTCAAGGCGGTAGCACTTGTACTTGGGTTGACTCTTGGCAATCCCAATCTTCACCTTTTTCACCATAGCATCAAGAAGCTGGGCTTGGCGAATCTGGTCTTCCAAGGTAGGAGAGACTTGAAGGTTGGCGAGGAAACCTTGAGGAACAACTTGCAGATTAAGTTTGCGGAAAGCTTCACAAAGCTCGGGTTGATAAGGCTTGAGAATCAGACTGTTGCAGTAAGCCTTTCTGCTCAAAGCATCAGCAATCACATTGGCCTTGCCTGGAGTATACTCGATACTCGGATTATACTCTTGAATCATTTCGACCCATCGAGTTTGCCTGAGGTTGAGATTAGGCTGAGTGAAAATGTACTTGAGACTCTTGTGATCAGTGAAAATATCCACTTTTCTTCCCAATAGAAGATGTCTCCTAGTCAAAAGAGCATGCACAACTGCCGCCAACTCGAGATCATGAGTGGGGTAGTTCTTCTCATTAGGCTTCAACTGGCGAGAGGTATAAGCAACAACTTTCTTCTCTTGTATCAAAACTGCGCCAAGACCTTGGAGAGAGGCATCACAAAAGACCTCGTACGGCTTGGATTCATCAGGCGGAGTCAGAACTGGAGCAGTGATCAATTTCCCTTTCAAAGTGTTGAAAGCAATGTCACACTCCGGAGACCAAACGTACTTGACGTGCTTCTGGAGAAGATTAGAGAGAGGCTTCGCGATCTTAGAAAAGTTTTCAACGAATCTTCGGCAATAGCTTGCGAGACCGAGGAAGCTACGGAGTTGCTTCACGTTCTGAGGAGGTTCCCAATTCACAATTGCAGACACCTTCTCAGGATTGACGGCAATGCCCTTGGAAGAGATGATATGACCAAGATAAAGAACCTCATCAAGCCAAAATTCACACTTGGAGAACTTGGCGTAGAACTGATGTTCCCTGAGCTTATCGAGCACTAAACGCAAGTGCTTGGCATGATCTTCCTTGTTCTTCGAGAAAACCAGAATGTCATCGAGATAGACCAATACGAAGTCATTGGTGTAGGCGTTGAAGATGAAGTTCATCAGGCGAGAGAACATCGGAGGAGCGTTGACGAGGCCAAAAGACATGACAGTGTATTCATATGAACCAAAACTTGTCCTGAAAGCCGTCTTGGGAATATCTTGCTCACGGATTCGAATCTGATGATAACCCATACGGAGATCAAGCTTGGAGAATACTTGGGCACCTTTGAGTTGTTCGAACAGCTCATTGATGTTAGGAAGTGGATATTTGTTCTTGATGGTCTTCTTTTTCAATGGACGGTAAACAACACAAAGTCGGTCCGTTCCATCCTTCTTCTTCACAAAAAGAACACCACAACCCCACGGAGAAGAACTAGGCTGGATGAGACCCATTTTCTCTTGAATATCGAGTTGCTTCTTCAGCTCCTTCAACTCTTCAGGTCCGAGCTTGTAAGGACGCTTGCAAATAGGTTCCGTGCCAGGCTCAAGATCAATAACAAATTCAACTGGTCGGTGCGGAGGCATTCCTGGAAGCTCTTCTGGAAAGACGTCTTGATATTCGCAAACGACTGGATTTTGAGAGATAGCATCCAATTCAACCTTCTCATTGAGAGAAAACAAACGGATAGTATCATCACGAGCGGCAAAGACAATAACATCCTCAGACGAATGAGTCAATTGAATCTGCCTAGCTGCACAATCAAGCTGAGCCTTGTGCTTAGAAAGCCAATCCATTCTGAGAATAAGATCAATATCCGAGTCACCAAGAACATTTGGAGAGGACAAGAACTTATAGTCACCCAAAGTGATTGTAACATCCGGAACGCATACTCGAGATGTCATTTTACGGGCCGGAGAGACAATAGCCAACGGTTTCGGTAACACTTGAGTAACAAAATCATGCTTAGATGCAAAAGGTCTCGAGATGAAACAATGCGATGCACCGGTGTCAAAAAGAACTCTTGCAGGAATATCATTATCAGGAAGGTTACCCATGATGACATGTGATGAATCCTCTGCCTGAGCTGCATTCACCATATTGACCTTGGCGTGCTTGGGATTATGCTTGACCACAGCTGTACTTGCCGATCTGACAGGAGGAGGAGGAAGACGCCTCTGGTTGAAACACTTGTTGGCATAGTGACCCTTCTATTGGCACTTGTTGCATGTGACCTCTGAAAGCAGACGGTGATACGGAGCACTCGATCTTGGAGCTTGAGACGAAGTCTTGTTCTGAAAGCCAGGGTTGGGTGGGTGGGAAGAACCACTGCCACCTTTGCTCTTCTGCTGATACGGCTGACGGAACGGAGGAGGAGGAAGCCAATACTTCTGCTGCTTGGCCACTTGAGTAGAGGAAGAAGGAGTAACATCTCTGACTCGCTTCTTGGAAGCATCACACTTCAAATGAGCAGCCTCTTGCTTCAGTGCCATGTTGTAGAACTCATCGTATCTCAAGGGCTCAAAGAGAACAAGAGCTAGCTGAATTTCTTCTCTGAGACCACCCCTGAACTGATATATCATGCTCTTCTCATTAGGGACGTCCTGCTTGGCAAAGCGGGCGAGCTTCTGGAACAACTTGTTGTAGTCATAGACAGACAAAGAGCCTTGCTTCGGATTGCGGAATTCCTCACGGTTGCTTTCAACTACGCTCTGAGGAATATGATGAGCTCGGAAATCTTGACGGAATTCATCCCATCTGATAACACGTCCACCTCTGGAATCCTTGTACTGCTGGAACCATTCTGCAGCTTGATCTTTAAGTTGCAAGGAAGCGAACTTAACAAAGTCCTCAGGCCTGACGTTACTGCACTCGAAATGCTTGCACAAATCCACAAGCCAATCGTCAGCATCGGTTGCCTCAACACAATTGCTGAAAGTCTTTGGCCCGTTAGCAAGGAACTGGTTGAGTGAAGCAAAGTGATTCTGATTGTTGCCTTGATTCCCTTGGTTGCCTTGATTGCGCTCTTGTAGAATTTGCATGATCAGCTATGTGTTTGCATTGGTTGCGGCCATCACAACTTGCCATGCCTCCGGAGGAGGTGGCGGTGGTGGCGGATCAGGATTCGGAGTCATGCGCGTTGGAGGAGCCATCCTGAAGAGGTTGACCACCATTAGCACATTGACAGACAAATATTGAAGCTGAATCCAACGGAATGAAAATTGCAACATATAGTCTTCACATCCGAACAGAACAAAGGAACGCATTCCTCTTGAAATGGTCACATATCCATAAATTGAGAAGCCACGTAGAATTAAGGTAGAGAAATAAATCAACAAGGTACGGATCAAGAACGAATAATCGGTAAGAAATCCCAATCTCAAACCAATATCCGTGGAAGAAGAACTAGAGCTACAAGAATTCCCACCTATGAAACTCCCGAACCTTTCCGGTTATGCAATCAGGTGTTGGGGATACAGGGGAAGCATAATATCTCACCCAAACTAGCAAATCCTACATCCAGTTGTATCCATCCTTCAACACATAACCAAGAAACCTTCGGAAACCATCTACCTCAACCTTTGAAAAGCATCCGTTATACAAGTTATGGCGATACTCCCAAACCCCCGCCCCAGTACTGGGTGGCGTCGAGGTTATCTCACCAATGAACTGCATAAAATTGATTTTCGATGTTGGCGTACTAAACTCAGGTATTCCAGAACTGCAACGATAAAATTATGATGACAACACCTCAGAGCTCAACTCCCCGGGACACTTCCACTAAACCCCTGACAGGAGGCACCAAGACAATGTTCTCATCATAAAACCATCGGAACGATTCCAAGATACCCGCGTGATCCTAAAAAAAATTAGTGAAACTTGAGAAGAGAAGAATCAAAACTCTACGTCAGGATGCCTTACCAGAGCGATGAGGAGAATGGGAAGTAAAAAGAATTCCTAAACTCTCCGATATATAATTCCTAAATGACTCAAAACATTTTACTAGACACAACTCGGCTGCTAAAAACGATCAAGCAATGGGGCTCCTAAAGTCGGGGAAGGCTCTGATGCCAACTTGTAACACCCTCGATGCGACTATAGCTCCCACGTGTCGAGGCACGACTTAGAGACATAATCGCATTGAAGGCATATGTCGCAAGTTAGGCACTCTTCACAACATCCCATGTAATATAAATCATAAAGGGGAGAAAACATAGCTGGCTTACACTCGCCACGTCAATCAAGTACATAAATAACATTACATCAATCAAACACTCATGGCCCGACTACGGCGCCAAAATAAACGAGTACCCAACATGCGACATGGTCCCGATCACCCCCAACTAGGCACCACAACTGATCATCAGGAAAGGAAACATAGTAACATTGAGAGTCCTCATCGAACTCCCACTTGAGCTCAAGCGCGTCACCTGGAGCGGAATCATCAGGACCTGCATCTGGTGTAATAGTAATCTGTGAGCCACAGGGACTCAGCAATCTCGCACCCTCGCGATCAAGACTATTTAAGCTTATAGGTGAGACAAGGTAAATATGTGGAGCTGCAGCAAGCGACTAGAAAATATGGTGGCTATCCTGTTCGCAAAGGAGAGCGAGAAGAGGAGGCAAAGCGCGAGCGAGAAACTAGAGAGCAACCTGCGCAAACATTACTCCAACACCGTGTCCACTTCCCGGACTCCGCCGAGAAGAGGCCATCACGGTAACACACTCAGTTGATTCATTTTAATTAAGTTAAGGTTCAAGTTATCTACAACCGGACATTAACAAATTCCCATCTACCCATAACCGCGGGCACGGCTTTCGAAAGTTCAAATCCCTGCAGGGGAGGCCCAACTTAGCCCATGACAAGCTCTCACGGTCAATGAAGGAATAGACCTCCTCCCAAGATGTTCCGATCAGGCTCGGTATCTCGGTAATTCAAGACATTTCGACAGGTTAAAACAAGACCAGCAACACCGCCCGAATGTGCCGACAAATCCCGATAGGAGATGCACATATCTCGTTCTTAGGGCACAATCGGATAAGCAATCCGTACAACTAAAACCAGCCCTCAAGTTTCCCCGAGGTGGCGCTACAAGGGGCTCTAGGTTGGACCAACACTCAGAGGAGCATTGGCCCGGGGGGGGGGGTTAAATAAGATGACCCTCGGGCTCCGGAAACCCAAGGGAAAAAGAGGCTAGGTGGCAAATGGTAAAACCAAGGTTGGGCATTGCTGGAAAAGCTTTAATCAAGGTGAACTATCAAGGGGTTCCCATTATAACCCAACCGCGTAAGGAACGCAAAATCCGGGAACATAACACCGATATGACGGAAACTAGGGCGGCAAGAGTGGAACAAAACACTAGGCGAGAGGCCGAGCCTTCCACCCTTTACCAAGTATATAGATGCATTAAGATAACAAGATAATATAATGATATCCCAACAAGTAAATAAATGTTCCAACAAGGAACGGCCTCCAATCTTCACCTGCAACTAGCAACGCTATAAGAGGGGCTGAGCAAAGCGGTAACATAGCCAATCAACGGTTTGCTAGGACAAGGTGGGTTAGAGGTTTGACATGGCAATTTGGGAGGCTTGCAAGCAAATGGTAGGCATCGTAGCATTGGCATAGCAAAAGAGCGAGCAAACTAGCATAGCAAAGATAGTAGTGATTTCGAGGGTATGATCATCTTGCCTGCACAGTTGTCAGAGTTGACTGGATCCTCGAAAGCAAACTCAACGGGCTCCTCGTTAGCGAACTCGTCTCCCGGATCTACCCAAAAAAGACAAACAAGCAACAAGGACACAATCAACCACGTGCAAGGATCAAACAAGACGATGCAAAGATGGTATGCTATGCGGGATGCGATGCGGGATGCAAAAAGCAAGACATGACAGGAAATGCAAGAACCTGGCCTCAACATGGAAATCCAAGTGTGCCACTGTAAATATGAGATGAAATCTTTTGAAAATGATATAAAGATCATCGGAATCGGAGTTACGGTTTGGAAATGGCAAGCGATTCAAATATGACACCGGTCTGCGATTTACAGCGAGTAGCCATCTAAATGCAATGAGATGAACATGCTACAGCACCCAAACATGACAACAAAATACATTACAGGGATGCATTCAAGATGCTTAACAAAAGTCTAGCACTGAGCTATGGCCAATTCATCCATTAACGGGTTCAAACAAGCATGGCAAAAATGCATATGGCAAACAGATTTCAGACTTAGTGAAAACTGGAATCTCAGATCAGGTAGCATTCTTCGGAGCCACAAAACTATATGCTACAGGACCTGAACATGGCAAAGTAAAGCATGGCATGTAGCTACTCAAAGAGCTTAAAAAAAGTCCCTTAGTGACCTTGAGCCAAAAGGGATCAAATAATATAATTGCAAGCATGTGAACATAGCAAAAAACATAATTAGTTTTCGGACTTAGTGAAAACTGGCAAATGCTAAAACATAACTCAAGTAGGCATGTTTACGAGCTCGATGCACACACTACGGAGCAAGTCATGGCAAGCTAAGCATACATCCATTAAGAAGGCATAAAGTGCAAGCTAGACATGGCAAGAACAATAGCATAGCATGCACGGATCAACTACAACATCATCGGCAAAATTGCAAACAAGTTGACAATCTGCCCAGATTCACAAAGTAGCAAAAGTAGAGGTCGATTGACTCAAGCTAGGGTGCTCCATAATTGCAAACAAAGACATGGATGGAAAGAGCACTACAATATTAACCAAACATCCTTACTGATCATCCTCAAAAGAGGCACGGATCACTAGGAAACAACATGAACATATGGCATCATGAGATAAATAGATCAAGGACTTAGTGGAATTGCTAAGTCCCTGAAATCAGAATTAGCAAGTGCACCACTTTGCAAGTTTGCACTAGTCACCACACACATTAAAAAAATACATGGGTTGCAACTCTGGAAAGATGACAAAACCCTTAACAAAACATATGTAGAACATCAGGGCATATCATGCACACATTAATCATGGCAAAAATGACAAAAACCTAAATGGAGTAGCAGATCTGACAATTAACTCAAGTAGCCCTCTTCGAACAGCATTTCGGGCACCAAGATGAGCTCAAATGAAAATTATGCAATGGAATGAAATGATGTACTCTCTGAGATGAACATTTTGATATGCTATATGCATGAATCAGAGCTACGGATGCAAAGTTACGGGGCTACAAACAAGGCAACTTGGATCTGAGAATTTCGGGACTTAGAGAAAAACAACCTCCGGATCTAGGGTTGACTTTGGCACGGAAGTCGAGGCAGGGCCGGATCTCGCCGGAGTTGATGTCACCGGAGAGAGGGGGAGATGGATCCGGCCGGGCCGTGGCCGGATCTGGCCGGAGCAGGGGTGGCCGCGAGGAGGAGGACGGTGCAGGGCGGCCCGGGGACCGGGCCGGCGAGCACGGGCGGCGGCTGGCTCGCGCCGGCGATGGAGAAGGGCGGCGGCGGCGGCGGCGTCTGGCGTGGCGGCACCGGAGCCGAGGAGGGAGGCGGCACGGGGCGGGGACCTCGGGCGCGGGCGGCGGGGCGCCTTCGGGCCAGGAGGGCCGGCGCTGGGCCTGGCGGGCCCGCGTCGGTGGGGAGGCGGCGAAGCGGTCCCCGGGACAGGTGGCGGCGTCTGACTGGTGCGGCGGGGCAGGCGGACACGTCCGGCCGTCCGGATTTTGTCCGGCGGCGCGGAGGACGAAATAGACTAGGGTTTCAGACGAGGGGGATCCGGATTTTCAGGAGGGGGTGTATATATAGGCATAGAGGGAGCTAGGAGAGTCCAAATGAGGTGCGGTTTGCGGCCACGCGATCGTGATCGAACGCTCTAGATGATGGAGAAGGCTTAGGTGGGTTTTGGGCCAAATTGAAGGGGTGTTGGGCTGCAACACACACGAGGCCTTTTCGGTCCCTCGGTTAACCGTTGGAGTATCAAACGAAGTCCAAATGATACGAAACTTGACAGGCGGTCTACCGGTAGTAAACCAAGGCCGCTTGGAAAATCTCGGTCCAATCCGGAAATGTTTAATCCCCACACATGAAAGAAAGGTAGAAATGACCACCGGAGGAGAACGAAGCGCAGGAATGCAAAACGGACAATGGGGAAAAGCTCGAATGCATGAGACGAACACGTATGCAAATGCAATGCACATGATGACATGATATGAGATGCATGACAATGATAACAACACACGGAGACAAAAACCCGAACCCAAGAAAATAAAATAACTTAACGCCAGAAACGGCAAGAGTTGGAGTACAAATTGGGAAAGTTACATCCGGGGTGTTACAGGGGGGCTCACTGGAGTTAAGGAAGAACCAGCCGTAGCGGGGAGGGGAGCTTGCCGGAGAGGTACCCCACTATCTATCTTAGGGTTCAGGGTGGGGGCGGTGGTCGCCGGTGGTGGTCGCTGGCGGTGGCGGGGCGGTGGCGTGGGGATCAGCGGAGAAATAGCGCAACACGGGAGGGGGGGTGATGTCTACTACACAACCTTCTTCTTGTAGATGTTGTTGGGCCTCCAAGTGCAGAGGTTTGTAGGACAGTAGCAAATTTTCCTCAAGTGGATGACCTAAGGTTTATCAATCCGTGGGAGGCATAGGATGAATATGGTTTCTCTCAAGCAACCCTGCAACCAAATAACAAGGAGTCTTTTGTGTCCCCAACACACCCAATACAATGGTAAATTGTATAGGTGCACTAGTTTGGCGAAGAGATGGTGATACAAGTGCAATATGGATGGTAGATATATGTTTTTGTAATCTGAAAATATAAAAACAGCAAGGTAACAAGTGGTAAAAGTAAGCGTAAACGGTATTGCAGTGCTAGGAAACAAGGCCTAGGATTCATAATTTCACTAGTGCAAGTTTTCTCAACAATAATAACATAATTGGATCATATAACTATCCCTCAACATGCAACAAAGAGTCACTCCAAAGTCACTAATAGCGGAGAACAAACGAAGAGATTATTATAGGGTACAAAACCACCTTAAAATTATTCTTTCTGGTCAATCTATTCAAGAGTCCGTAGTAAAATAACACGAAGTTATTCTTTCCGTTCAATCTATCCCAGAGTTCGTACTAGAATAACACCTTAAGTCACAAATCAACTAAAACCCTAATGTCACCTAGATACTCCAATGTCACCTCAAGTATCTGTGGGTATGATTATACAATATGCATCACATAATCTCAGATTCATCTATTCAACCAACACAAAGGACTTCAAAGAGTGCCCCAAAGTTTCTACTGGAGAGTCAAGACGAAAACGTGTGCCAACCCCTATGCATAAGTTCACAAGGTCATGGAACTCGCAAGTTGATCACTCCCATTGTCACCACAGATAAGCACATGCAAGACATACATCAAGTGTTCTCAAATCCTTAAAGACTCAATCTGATAAGATAACTTCAAAGGGAAAACTCAATCCTTTACAAGAGAGTAGAGGGGGAGAAACATCATAAGATCCACCTATAATAGCAAAGATCGCAATACATCAAGATCGTGCCGAATCAAGAACACGAGAGAGAGAGAGAGAGATCAAACACATAGGTACTGGTACATACCATCAGCCCTGAGGGTGAACTACCACCCCTCGTCATGGAGAGCGTCGGGATGATGAAGATGGCCACCGAGAGGGATTCCCCCTCCGGCAGGGTGCCGGAACGGGTCTAGATTGGTTTTCGGTGGCTAAAGAGGCTTGCGGCGGCGGAACTCCCGATCTAGGTTATGTTCTGGAAGTTTGGGTATATATAAGAGGTGTTGGCGTTGGGAACAAGTCAGGGTGGTCCCCGAGGCGGCCACGAGATTGGGGAGCGCGCCTAGGGGGGTAGGGCGCGCCCCCACCCTCGTGGGTGCCTCGGGACTCTTCTGGCCCATCTCCGATACTCCATGGGCTTCTTCTGGTCCAAAAATAATCTCCGTGAATTTTCAGGTCAATTGGACTCCGTTTGATTTTCCTTTTCTGCGATACTCAAAAACAAGGAAAAAACAGAAACTGACACTGGGCTCTAGGTTAATAGGTTAGTCACAAAAATCATTTAAAATAGCATATAAATGCATATAAAACATCCTAGATGGATAATATAATAGCATGGAACAATCAAAATTTATAGATACGTTGGGGACATATCAAGCATCCCCAAGCTTAATTCCTGCTCGTCCTCGAGTAGGTAAATGATAAAAATAGAATATTTGATGTGGAATGCTACCTAACATATTTATCAATGTAATTTTCTTTGTTGTGGCATGAATATTCAGATCCATAATATTCAAGACAAAAGTTTAATATTGACATAAAAATAATAATACTTCAAGCATACTAACCAAGCAATTATGTCTTCTCAAAATAACATGGCCAAAGAAAGCTTATCCCTAAAAAATCATATAGTTTGGCTATGCTTCATTTTCGTCACACAAAAATGCTCTCATCATGCACAACCCCGATGACAAGCCAAGCAATTGTTTCATACTTTAGCAATCTCAAACTTTTTTCAACTTTCACGCAATACATGAGCGTGAGCCATGGACATAACACTTTGGGTGGAATAGAATATAATGATGGGGGTTGTGTGGAGAAGACAAAAAAGAAGAAAATCTCACATTGACGCGGCTAATCAACGGTCTATGGAGATGCCCATCAATTGATGTCAATGCGAGGAGTAGGGATTGCCATGCAATGGATGCACTAGAGCTATAAATGTATGAAAGCTCAACAAAAAAAACTAAGTGGGTGTGCATCCAACTGGCTTGCTCACGAAGACCTATGGCATTTGAGGAAGCTCATTGTTGGAATATACAAGCCAAGTTCTATAATGAAAAATACCCACTAGTATAAGAAAGTGACAATATAAGAGACTCTCTATCATGAAGATCATGGTGCCACTTTGAATCACAAGTGTGGAAAAAAGGATAGTAGCATTGCCCCTTTTATTTTTTATTTGGCCTTTCTTTTTCTTGGCCTTTCTCTTTTTTTCTTTTTGGGACAGTGCTCTATTAATGATGATCATCACACTTCTATTTATTTACAACTCAAAGATTACAACTCGATACTAGAACAAAGTATGACTCTATACGAATGCCTCCGGCGGTGTACCGGGATGGGGAATGAATCAAGAGTGACACGTATGAAATTATGCATGGTGGCTTTGCCACAAATACGATGTCAACTACATGATCATGCAAGGCAATATGATAATGATGAAGTGTGTCATAATAAACGTAACGGTGGAAAGTTGCATGGCAATATATCTCGGAATGGCTATGGAAATGCCATAATGGGTAGGTATGGTGGCTGTTTTGAGGAAGATATAAGGAGGTTTATGTGTGATAGAGCGTGTCATATCATAGGGGTTGGATGCACCAGCGAAGTTTGCACCAACTCTCAAGGTGAGAAAGGGCAATGCACGGTACCGAAGAGGCTAGCAATGATGGGAAGGTGAGAGTGTGTATAATCCATGAACTCAACATTAGTCATAGAGAACTCGCATACTTATTGCAAAAATCTACAAGTCATCAAAAACCAAGCATTACACGCATGCTCCTAGGGGGATAGATTGGTAGGAAAATACCATCGCTCGTCCCCGACCACCACTCATAAGGAAAGCAATCAATGAACACCTCATGCTTCAAATTTGTCACACAAAGTTTACCATATACGTGCATGCTACGGGACTTGCAAAACCTCAACACAAGTATTTCCCAATTCCACAATTACTCAACTAGCATGACTCTAATATTACCATCTTCATATCTCAAAACAATCATCAAGTATCAAACTTCTCATAGTATTCAATGCACTCTATATTGAAGTCTTTATTATACCCAACTTGGATGCCTATCATATTAGGACTAAATTCATAACCAAAGCAAATTACCATTCTGTTCTAAAGACTCTCAAAATAATATAAGTGAAGAATGAGAGTTCATCTATTTCTTCAAAATAAAACCACAGCCGTGCTCTAAAAAGATATAAGTGAAGCACTAGAGCAAACGACAAACTACTCCGAAAGATATAAGTGAAGATCAATGAGTAGTTGAATACTTATGTAACTATGTGAAAACTCTCTAACATTTAAGAATTTAAGATCATGGGATATTATTCAAACAGAAAGAAAGACAAAATAAAATAAAATGACGCTCCAAGCAAAACACATATCATGTGGTGAATAAAAATGTAGCTCCAAGTAAAGTTACCGATGAACGAAGACGAAAGAGGGGATGTCATCCGGGGCATCCCCAAGCTTAGGATCTTGGTTGTCCTTGAATATTACCTTGGGGTGCCTTGGGCATCCCAAATCTTAGGCTCTTGCCACTCCTTATTCCATAGTCCATTGAATCTTTACCCAAAACTTGAAAACTTCACAACACAAAACTCAACAGGAAACTCGTAAGCTCCGTTAGTATAAGAAAATAAATCACCACTTTGGTACTGTTGTGAACTCATTATAAATTCATATTGGTGTAATATCTACTGCATTCCAACTTCTCTATGGTTCATACCCTCCGATACTACTCATAGACTTATCAAAATAAGCAAACAAGACATAGAAAACAGAATCTGTCAAAAATAGAACAGTCTGTAGTAATCTGTATCATTTGAATACTTATGTAAGTCCAAAAATCCTGAGAAATTAGGAAGTCCTAGGCAATTTGTTTATTAATCTACTGCATTTGGAATTGGTATTTTATCGCTCTCTGGTAAAAATGAAAATTATTTCCGTGAGCGCATACTTTCTGTTTTTTACAGCAAGATCAAATAACAATCACCCAAGAAGATCCTAAAGGCTTTACTTGGCACAAACACTAATTAAAACATAAAAAACACAATCATAACAGAGGATAGATTATTTATTTATTACTAAACATGAACAAAAAGCAAGAATCAAAAATAAAATTGGGTTGCCTCCCAACAAGCGCTATCGTTTAACGCCCCTAGCTAGGCATGATGATTTCAATGATGCTCACATAAAAGATAAGAATTGAAACATAAAGAGAGCATCATGAAGAATATAACTATCACATTTAAGCCTAACCCACTTCTTCTGCATAGGGATTTTGTAAGCAAACAACTTATGGGAACAAGAATCAACTTGCATAGGAAGGTAAAACAAGGATAACTTCAAGATTTTCAACACATAGAGAGGAAACTTGATATTATTGCAATTCCTACAAGCATAAATTCCTCCCTCATAATAATTTTCAGTAGCATCATGAATGAATTCAACAATATAACCATCACATAAAGCATTATTTTCATGATCTACAAGCATAGAAAATTTACTACTCTCCACATAAGCAAGATTCTTCTCAATCGGAATAGTGGGAGTATCATAAGAAACTCGAATACTATAAATTGTTTCCACATTAAAAGAGAAATTTTCAGAAAGAGGGTAATCATAATCAAGAAAAGTTTTATAAATATAATCATCACTACTTTTTATAGCATAAGTGTCATCACAATAATCATCATAAGTAGCAACTTTGTTCTCATCATAATCAATTGAAACCTCTTCCAAGATAGTGGAATCATTACTAAATAAATTCATGACCTCTCCAAATCCACTTTCATAATTGTCAAAATAAGATTCAACATCCTCCAAAATAGTGGGATCATTACTTCCTAAAGCTGACACTCTTCCAAACCCACTTTCATCAATATAATCATCATAAATAGGAGTCATGCTATCATCATAATAAATTTGCATATCAAAACTTTGGAGGTTAAACATATCATTTCCATAAAACATAGCATCCCCAAGCTTGGGACAAACATTAATTGTAGCAAATAAATTCTCAAACATGTCATTCTCACCAAACATATCATCCCCAAGCTTGGGCCTTTTCATATCATAAGCATAATCACTCTCGTCATGAATAGTATGGATAGCACCAATAGCATAGCAATTATCATCATCACAACGAGTGATAGGAGCAACTTCATTTGGGAGGGCTACCTTTTTTACCTTTGCTTCTCCGTCTTTTCTTTTTCTTCTTCACATCATGTGTTGTCATGACCGGTTTTCCAATAAAAATGTTTATTGAGAAACCAATCTTTTGAGTCCAGTATGAGAAAAATCCTCCTTACTGGTAGACAAATTCTTGATACAATAAGCCAGTAGCATAAAATATATTACAGGGTCGAGCTACGGTTGCTCAACCAAATTATTACAAGCACGCCAATAATTATACATAATGGCGGATATGACACAGTGGTGTGGAGGCATACTACTGACTCGAGGATAGGGTGGTGGTGGAAAATCACAGTGGGGAGTGAGATACATGACTCTAAAACTGGCATCTCATCGAGCGTCGAGGTGAGGCTCGATGAATTTATTTGGTAGCGGAAGCGGATATAATACAGTGATCAAATCCAGGGTCGCACAAGACTGACTGGGATTCCTCTAGGCGTCGGACTCGCTATCAAATTCTTCATCCATGAGATTGCCTTCGTCAGCATCTGGCTAAAGCAACAAGCCAGGTGAGTACTTTGAAAGTACTCGCAAGACAGTTCAGACGTAAGATATAACAAATGCATGCATGGATGCGTCATGATTAATTTACCAATGCACGTTCAAAATTTAGCAAGCAAGGTAAGTAAAAAGGGAATCGGCGGTAGTCCGCCTGAAAACCCAACAGAAAGAAATAATAGGAAACCGATCGGGTGTCTGAAGCGACGCCTTGAAGGGTGAACAAATAAATAAAGATCATGCCGCAGTCGGGCGTCTAAGCGACACCACGTAAAGGGCATAAACTGAAAATAAAAGACATGCGTGCCACAGTCGGACATCGGGGCGACATCACAGAAAGGGCTTATATTGAAAGTAAATAACAGTACTGCCGCACTCGGACGTCTGAGCGACATCGCAGAAAGGGCTTTTATTGAAAGTAAATAATAACAATGCCACAGTCGGACGTCTGAGCGACATCGCAGAAAGGGCTTTTATTGAAAGTAAATAATAACAATGCCACAGTCGGACGTCTGAGCGACATCGCAGAAAGGGCTTTTATTCACAAGTAAATAATACTCATAATAAATATTAAATTCATGATAATAAACGGGTTAGTCCATCCACAGGAATAAACATTTAACCGGACTTAGCACTCATGTGATTCACCGGAGTCTCTGTCATTAAAACTGACATTTGTCAGGATAAGATAATACCGAACTTGGACATGGAATAGATGATTCAAATGAATATATGACTCTGCAGAGTTTGTACGAAATTTTTTCCCACAGCCAACGGATTTCCGTAGTCACGAAGGACTAGTTCCGTTTACGGTATTTCGGAAGAAAACACAGCTAACCAGTACACACCCATCCTACCTCTTGATGCCAGGAATCACCCTAGACATCGTCCAAGAAAAACTTTTGAGACGGGGAGATCACAATCTCGAATAGCATGGGATCAAATTTATATACGCGCGCTCTAAGGGGTGCCCCCCTCTCGGTCCCAACCGGAAACACCCATGCCCCTTGACCGGATGACTGGCTTTAATCCAGGGCCATGGAACCATCATCACGACCTCTCCTTTTGGTGTGTACCAAGAAAGCAGTTTGCAACTTACTAAGCCATATTCCTTGCGGAAAACATGTGGTAGTACAGGGAAGGAAAAATGGAAGGAACTGGACCGATACGGGTTGACACTGAAGTCATATAGTCTGGCATAAGACTGGCATGCTACAACACTGCCATCTTACCCATCCTCATGCCAACACATGGCCATGCATACTCACATCCATCCACTTATGGATTTTCGAAACTCACTTGCCTCATCGTTGCATCTAACATGACATTCGTCGGTATGCTCATCAACATGCCATGAAACTACTTAATGCAAACATGCCAAAACAATCATCATATCAAAAGTTCAAACATGCTTGCCTGGTTCAGAGTAGTCGGAGCCTAGCTCGGTGAAGTTTGCGGTCCCGTCACCTCCTTCGGTATCTACGGTATAAAGAAAATATACGCGCTATCGTGAATACCGTGAGGTGCACAAAAATTTCTCCAAATATTTTTCAAATAAATCTGATAAAAAACTAGACAAAATTTCAAAGAGGACAGAAAAAGAATCAATCAAAAATACTCTTCTATTTAAAAGTTATTAGTGTTTTTGTCCAGGGACCTATCTGTAATGAAACAAAAACTTTCCAGGGTTTTCTTTATAAAAACATAAAACGCTTCAGTCCCGAATACGTCAGTCCAGTGGGGAAGACGTACTTTGCCCAAAGGCGTTTCCAGAAAACGATTCAAAAAGAATAAAAAGCTGACGGGGCGGACCCACCCGTCGGGTTTGAAAATAAAAACAGAGAGTTGGTGCCAGAGGGCCGCGGCGATCGCCGGCGGCGATCCACGGCGAGGCAGGAGGATTGGAGGGTACCTCCATGTTTAGGGCGTCATTCCGCGTCGGTTGGTGGTGGTGGTCGCTGGCGAACACCACGTCGGCGGCGGCCCTTGCTCCGGCGGATGATGGTTCGGGCGTGGATGGAGCTCGCCGGAGAGTGCTGCGGAGGGCAAATTGAGGAGGGGGTTAGACCTCTGGTAGCTAGAGGAGGTTACTGACGGAGTTTGGGTGCCGGGGACGGCCTCACCGGAGTGAAAAGGGGTGGAGGCCGAGGCGGAACGGAGCGGCCGGAGTTGGGGGAGGAGACCTCCTCGAGGTCCTCCTAGTGGCCTAGCGGGGCGTTGGTGAGGTGCAGTGGTGGTGCGTGCTCGAGGGTGAGCTCGGGGTCCCCTTTTATAGGTGATCCGAGGCGGTGGCCGTGAACGGAGTTCTCCGACGTTGGATTACGGCGGTGCAGTGCTTGGTCGGGAAGGTTCAGAGGTTGAGCGTTGTTGTGGATGTTCCCTGGTTCCATTTAGGTGCTAACCGCAGCGGGATTTGGTTGCTTAGGGGGAGCTCGAAGGAACGGGGCGGCGCGGGCCCGTCGGCGGCAGGGAGCGCGCTCTGTGTGTGCCGCGCCACGGCGATGGTGCTGCATGCATGCGCTGGCGAGGAAATGGCCACGCGGAGCCACCAGGGGGTTTGGGCGGCGCCGAACGCCATTATGCCGCCGTTCTGCTCCCTGTCGGCCGCTACGGTGGTTCGGCCGCTGCAAGACACGCCGGCGCAGGCGGGCCAGGGTGCCACCGACGCCAGGAACGTGCCAAGCGCGCGTGTGAGGCTCCGGACAAGCAAGCTAGGCCGTGAGCAACGTGCCAAGTGCACTTTGAGCATGTGACTGAATTTCTGACGAAGATCGACACTGAAACTCTGAACTTAACTGAAGATGAACAGAAACAGTGCATGCAAGGTGTTCGACAGAATGATCTAGGCATGTAGGGATTTTTCCTTGAGTTGAAACTTGGTGGGGTGGCCTCTCATTGCACCAGGGGGCTGCCTGAATTTTTGTGGAATTTTTGGAGTAGAGGAGATATGAATTTCACCAAATTTGGCAATTCTGGTCCAAACTTGCAGAGATTGAAATTTGAAAATTTTTAAAAGAGGGAGAGTGGATCAAGATGGTTCTGGGTTGTGGATGCTAAGGACAATCCAGAGGAGTTGGTTTGAGATAAAAACTCAAAGGCAATGAGGTACTTGCTTTGAAAATCACTCAGGCTCAAAATAATTGGCAGAAATGATTTGAGAGATAAAATAATTGAAATAAAATCCAAAACTTGTTTGGACCTGTTGAGACAGAGAATTTAGATTGTTCAAAGGTGGAGGGAGGGATTTTGAGAATATTTACTATAGGAGACATGGTAAAACCATGGGTGGTTTTCAAGATAAGAAAAACCTCAAAATTCATAGAGTTCTTTTTATAAGAAAAAGAATAATTTCCAAAAATATACTTTGAGAAGGGAACCATCAGAGAAAGAGTTTTAAATGATCAAACACCATAGTTTGAAGAAGATACAAAAATAAAAATCCTTGCCAAAGATGTTTTTAAGAGGAAGGTTTTCTGGAAAAATTTTAAATGGCCTCTTTTCAAAAACCAACAAAGTTTTTGCTGAAAACCAATAAAAATTTTGGAGTGTCACAACACCTACCCCCTTAGGAAAAATCTCGTCCCCGAGATTTCAGCTGATCCTTAAATAAGTATGGATGCTCTGTCCGAAGGAAATCCTCCCTTTCCCAGGTTGCTTCACTTTCAGTGTGGTTGCTCCACTGAACTTTGAAAAACTTTATGGTTTTTTGTCGGGTCCTCCTTTCAGACTCCTCTAATATTTTTACTGGGCGTTCCTGATAGGTGAGGTCTGGCTGTACGTCAATGTTCTCATGGGATGCCTGCTTTTCTGGGTTGCTTACGCACTTCCTCAATTGTGAGACGTGGAACACGTCGTGGACATCGGATAATTCTTCGGGTAAGTCTAGCTGGTAGGCTACCGTGCCTCTTCGTGCCACTATACAGAATGGTCCGATGAATCTTGGCGCTAGCTTTCCTTTAATGTTGAATCGTTGCAATCCCCTCATAGGGGATACTCTTAGGTACACGAACTCACCGGGTTCGAAGCTGACCCCACGATGTTTCTGATCATAATAACTCTTCTGTCGGCTTTGAGCGGTCTTGAGTCGATCTCTGATTAGCTTGACCTTTTCCTCGGCCTCTCTGAGCATGTCTGGGCCGTAGATGCGGCTGTCTCCGGTCTCTGACCAATTTAATGGGGTACGACATCTCCGTCCGTATAAAGCCTCAAATGGTGCCATCTGCAGGCTGGCCTGGTAACTGTTATTGTACGCGAACTCGGCGTATGGCAGGCTTTCTTCCCAACTGGCTCCATAGGTGAGGACACATGCTCTCTGCATGTCTTCTAGAATTTGGTTTACGCGTTCAGCCTGTCCATCAGTCTGGGGATGGTAGGCTGTACTGAAGGCCAGTTGAGTTCCTAGAGCCTGTTGTAAATGATCCCAGAATCTCGAGACGAACTGAGTGCCTCTGTCGGATATTATAGTCTTCGGGACTCCATGCAGACAAACTATACGAGAGAGATAAATCCTGGCAAGCCTCTGAGTGTTGTAGGTTGTCTTTACTGGAATGAAATGTGCCACCTTGGTTAATCTATTGGTGATGACCCATATGGCATCATTCCCGTGTCGTGACCGAGGTAGTCCGACAATGAAATCCATCCCTATTTCATCCCATTTCCACTCAGGTATTTTGTTTGGTTGCAGTAGTCCGGCTGGTCTTTGATGCTCAACTTTTATGCGTTGACAAGAATCGCAACATGCAACGAATGTGGCTATGTCCCTCTTCATACCGTGCCACCAAAATCTTTCCTGAATATCCTTATACATTTTGGTTCCTCCAGGGTGGATCGAATATGGGGCGGTGTGGGCTTCAGCTAGAATTTGCTGTTTGAGGTCCTCTATATTTGGCACGCAGAGTCTGTCTCCGTACCATAATATTCCTCCATCGTCTATGACGAACTTCGAGGCCTTGCCCATACTCATCTTTCTTTTAATTCCTTCGATGCTGGGGTGACCAGGCTGAGCTTCTTTAATTCTCTCCACAAGGTCGGGCTGCATTTCCAAGTTTGATATGGTGCCTTCCGCGATCATTAACAAGTTGAGTTTGGCAAATTCTTGTTGGAATTCAGGTCTCAAGTCTGGCAGACTGTTGTCGTCCGGGCTGGGGTTCCGACTAAGAGCATCTGCCACTATGTTTGCTTTTCCTGGATGATAGTGGATACCAGCATCATAATCCTTCACCAATTCCAACCAGCGTCGTTGCCATAAGTTTAGTTCTGGCTGTGTGAAAATATATTTGAGACTTTTATGGTCCGTGTATATTTCACATCGATTTCCAAGTAAGAAATGCCTCCATTCCTTGAGTGCATGAATGACTGCTGCCATTTCTAAGTCATGAGTGGGATAATTTTCCTCATGCTTGCGAAGTTGCCTTGAAGCGTATGCGACGACCTTGCCTTCTTGCATCAACACGCACCCGAGGCCCTTTCTGGACGCGTCACAATACACTTCAAAATTCTTGTGTATGTCTGGCACAATTAATACCGATGTTGTCGTTAATTTCCGTTTTAGCTCTTGGAAACTTTTCTCGCAGGCTTCTGTCCATTCAAACTTCTTATCCTTCTTGAGTAACTGCGTCATTGGCTTGGCTATGGTGGAGAATCCTTCAACAAATCTGCGGTAATATCCTGCCATTCCCAAGAAACTTCGTATGTCCGTTACGCTGGCTGGTGACTTCCAGCCAAGTACGGCCTTGACTTTCTCCGGGTCCACTACAATACCGTCTTGGGTCAGCACGTGGCCTAGAAAGCCTACTTGTCTTAGCCAAAATTCGCAAAAGTGAACTTGGCATACAATTGGTGTTTCCTGAGTTCTCCTAGCACAATCCTGAGATGTTCCGCGTGCTCTTCTGGTGTCTTGGAGTATACCAGAATATCGTCGATGAATACCACAACGAACTTGTCCATAAACTTCAAAAATACTTTGTTCATGAGGTGAACAAAATATGCGGGGGCGTTCGTTAATCCAAATGGCATTACTGTGAACTCATATAGTCCATATCTGGAGGTGAAGGCTGTTTTGGGGATATCTTCTGTTCGCACTTTTAATTGATGGTATCCTGACCTTAAGTCAATTTTTGAGAATACCTTGGCCTGAGCGAGTTGATCAAACAAATCGTTTATCCGAGGCATCGGGTATTTGTTCTTGACTGTGACCATGTTAAGTGCTCGGTAGTCTATGCACAATCTCAGTGTTCCATCCTTCTTTTTGGCAAATAAAATTGGTGATCCCCAAGGTGAGGAGCTGGCTCGAATGTATCCCTTGTCCAGCAATTCCTTTATTTGTTTCTTCAACTCAATCAACTCGGATGGTGCCATTCTGTATGGTTTCTTGTATATGGGGGTGGTTCCTGGTGCTAGCTCAATGCTGAATTCTATCTCTCGGTCTGGTGGCATGCCTGGTAGTTCTTCGGGGAATACGTCTGGAAATTCACACACTATTGGAACCTTGTTTAGCTCAGAAACGTCCACCTTATTCAATCTCGGTTGCCGGGGTATTTTTCTTTGTTTGGCTGACACTCTTATTGTCTTCCTGTGGTGGTGTGTGAGAATTACGGTCCGGTTGAAACAGTCAATAAAACCTTTGTTGGTGGTTAACCAGTCCATCCCTAGGATGACATCCAGTCCTTTATTTTCCAATACAATAAGATTGGCGTGAAACTTAAATCCTTCGAACTAAATAACCACATCTTGACAGTAACTCTGAGTAACTTGCTCAATCCCAGGGGACTTGATGATCATGGATTTTTCCAAGGGAAACATCGAAAAATTATTTTGCAAAGCAAAACTTTTCGAGATGAATGAGTGAGAAGCTCCAGAATCAAACAAAACCATGGCAGGTATTGTGTTGACAGGAAACGTACCGAGTACGATATCCGGGGTGTTCTGTGCTTCTTCTTTGGTCACGTGGTTCAGATGACCCTTCCTGTGGTTGTTGTTGGGGTTGAAATTGTTTCGCTTGGGTGCTGAATTATTGCCATCGTTGTTCGGCTTTGGGGTCGAGTTCCTTGGCTTGGGGCACTGCTTGGCATAGTGCCCTTCCTCTCCACAAGCGTAGCAAGTAACGCCTGGGCGATATGTGAACTCCTTGTCCCTTGCATGGAAATTCTTGGTTGGGTGTGAGACGTTTGTCGTAGGTTTGTGTGTCCCACCTTTCTGAAAATCTGTCTTGCTTCGGTGGTTGCACGCAAGAGTAGTCTGGTCTCTTTTTCGCTTGCGGAAATCCTCCAAGCTACGTCTCTCATTTTCCAGAGTAATGGCTTTGTCCACTAGTGTCTTAAAATCTAGAAAAGTGTGCACGACCAGTTGGCATTTAAGCGCGGGCGCCAGACCATCAAGGAATTTCTCCATCTTCTTGCTTTCAGTCATACGCTCTTCATTGGCGTAGCAAGACAATAGAGTAAATTGACCGTTGTAATCTGACACTGTCATGTTCCTTTGTTTGAGGTCATCGAACTCTCTCTTCTTGATTTTAATAATACTCTTAGGAATGTGTGCACCACGGAAAACTTCCTTGAAATCATCCCAGGTTATATCACTTTCGTTGGGGTGCATGTGCAGAAAATTCTCTCACCATGATGCAGCTGCTCCTATGAGATAGTGCGGGGCATATAGTACCTTCTCGGGGTCTGAACATTTTGCAATAATTAATTTTCTCTCCATATCTCGAAGCCAATCCTCGGCTTCAAGAGGCTTGTCAGTATGAGAAAATGTTTGGGGACGTGTCTTCTGTAGCTCAGATAACTTGGAATGCTGCTGATACTGTCCATGGTGATTTCCCATGTTGATGATTTGGTTCATCATTTCCCGATGTTGTTGCTGACTCTGCTCATAAAGGCGGCACATTTGGGAAAGTGTCGTTTCACTGACTGGTTGACTCGACTGCTCTTGTGCGAAATTGTTGCCTGGTTGAGTGTCATAATTTTCCTCTGGTGGAGTTGGCATGGAGCGAGTCCAAGGACGAGACATTTTTCACTCTGGGGATATATTTTGTAAAACCCATAAGAAAAGCGAAAAGGGTCGCAAAAACAATTCCATAAATGCACAAGGCTGGCAAATAATTTAAATGACCAAGATCACTCAAGAAAAACAAATCGATTGCGCACGGAGATGGACTGCTCATTACATATCTTACACGCGGGTGATAATTATACAATACATCACTCAGGATATGCGTACATAATCCTGACATGTTATTTAGGCTAGTGCACTTCTCCCAGTTCCTACATGATGCGCAAACAAGCAACTCCTCACAACCTATGTACATATAAACATATCGTACAAAGCGGTACATTGCATGGCGGCTAAGCGTACTCAGTCGGAGATGTTGACGATCTCCTTTGCCCTGCCGAGGGTGAGGCGTAGCGAGGACGGGGACTCGACTTCCTCCTCGCTAATAGGCTCCATACGTGTAGTGTTGCGCCGAGTAGATGGAGCGGGTGCCAGGGGCGGAGCAACACGAATTAACTCTTATGCTAATAACCGATTAGCGATTGCACCTAGTGGCTTCCTACAGTCAGCCTGGCTCTGATACCAAGCTTGTCACGACCGGTTTTCCAATAAAAATGTTTATTGAGAAACCAATCTTTTGAGTCCAGTATGAGAAAAATCCTCCTTACTAGTAGACAAATTCTTGATACAATAAGCCAGTAGCATAAAATATATTACAGGGTCGAGCTACGGTTGCTCAACCAAATTATTACAAGCACGCCAATAATTATACATAATGGCGGATATGACACAGTGGTGTGGAGGCATACTACTGACTCGAGGATAGGGTGGTGGTGGAAAATCACAGTGGGGAGTGAGATACATGACTCTAAAACTGGCATCTCATCGAGCGTCGAGGTGAGGCTCGATGAATTTATTTGGTAGTGGAAGCGGATATAATACAGTGACCAAATCCAGGGTCGCACGAGACTGACTGGGATTCCTCTAGGCGTCGGACTCGCTATCAAATTCTTCATCCATGAGATCGCCTTCGTCAGCATCTGGCCAAATCAACAAGCCAGGTGAGTACTTTGAAAGTACTCGCAAGACAGTTCGGACGTAAGATATAACAAATGCATGCATGGATGCGTTATGATTAATTTACCAATGCACATTCAAAATTTAGCAAGCAAGGTAAGTAAAAAGGGAATCGGCGGTAGTCCGCCTGAAAACCCAACAAAAAGAAATAATAGCAAACCGATCGGGTGTCTGAAGCGACGCCTCGAAGGGTGAACAAATAAATAAAGATCATGCCGCAGTCGGGCGTCTAAGCGACACCACGTAAAGGGCTTAAACTAAAAATAAAAGACATGCGTGCCACAGTCGGACGTCGGGGCGACATCACAGAAAGGGCTTATATTGAAAGTAAATAACAGTACTGCCGCACTCGGACGTCTGAGCGACATCGCAGAAAGGGCTTTTATTGAAAGTAAATAATAACAATGACACAGTCGGACGTCTGAGTGACATCGCAGAAAGGGATTTTATTGAAAGTAAATTATAACAATGCCACAGTCAGACGTCTGAGCAACATCGCAGAAAGGGCTTTTATTCACAAGTAAATAATACTCATAATAAATATTCAATTCATGATAATAAACGGGTTAGTGCATCCACAGGAATAAACATTTAACTGGACTTAGCACTCATGTGATTCACCGGAGTCTCTGTCATCAAAACTGACATTTGTCAGGATAAGATAATACCGAACTTGGACATGGAATAGATGATTCAAATGAATATATGACTCTGCAGAGTTTGTACGAAATTTTTTCCCACAGCCAACGGATTTTCGTAGTCACGAAGGACTAGTTCCGTTTACGGTATTTCGGAAGAAAACACAGCTAACCAGTATACACCCATCCTACCTCTCGATGCCAGGAATCACCCTAGACATTGTCCAAGAAAAACTTTTGAGACGGGGAGATCACAATCTCGAATAGCATGGGATCAAATTTATATACGCGCGCTCTAAGGGGTGCCCCCCTCTCGGTCCCAAACCGGAAACACCCATGCCCCCTGACCGGATGACTGGCTTTAATCCAGAGCCATGGAACCATCATCACGGCCTCTCCTTTTGGTGTGTACCAAGAAAGCGGTTTGCAACTTACTAAGCCATATTCCTTGCGGAAAACATGTGGTAGTACAGGGAAGGAAAAATGGAAGGAACTGGACCGATACGGGTTGACACTGAAGTCATATAGTCTGGCATAAGACTGGCATGCTACAACACTGCCATCTTACCCATCCTCATGCCAACACATGGCCATGCATACTCACATCCATCCACTTATGGATTTTCGAAACTCACTTGCCTCATCGTTGCATGTAACATGACATTCGTCGGTATGCTCATCAACATGCCATGAAACTACTTAATGCAAACATGCCAGAACAATCATCATATCAAAAGTTCAAACATGCTTGCCTGGTTCAGAGTAGTCGGAGCCTAGCTCGGTGAAGTTTGCGGTCCCGTCACCTCCTTCGGTATCTACGGTATAAAGAAAATATACGCGCTATCGTGAATACCGTGAGGTGCACAAAAATTTCTCCAAATATTTTTCAAATAAATCTGATAAAAAACTAGACAAAATTTCAAAGAGGACAGAAAAAGAATCAATCAAAAATACTCTTCTGTTTAAAAGTTATTAGTGTTTTTGTCCAGGGAATTATCTGTAATGAAACAGAAACTTTCCAGGGTTTTCTTTATAAAAACAGAAAACGCTTCAGTCCCGAATACGTCAGTCCAGTGGGGAAGATGTACTTTGCCCAAAGGCGTTTCCAGAAAACAATTCAAAAAGAATAAAAAGCTGACGGGGCGGACCCACCCGTCGGGTTTGAAAACAAAAACAGAGAGTTGGCGCTAGAGGGCCGCGGCGATCGCCGACGGCGATCCACGGTGAGGCAGGAGGATCGGAGGGTACCTCTGTGTTCAGGGCATCATTCCGCGTCGGTTGGTGGTGGTGGTCGCTGGCGAACACCACGTCGGCGGCGGCCCTTGCTCCGGCGGACGGTGGTTCGGGCGTGGATGGAGCTCGCCGGAGAGTGCTGCGGAGGGCAAATTGAGGAGGGGGTTAGACCTCTGGTAGCTAGAGGAGGTTACTGACGGAGTTTGGGTGCCAGGGACGGCCTCACCGGAGTGAAACGGGGTGGAGGCCGAGGCGGAACGGAGCGGCCGGAGTTGGGGGAGGAGACCTCCTCGAGGTCCTCCTAGTGGCCTGGCGGGGCGTTGGTGAGGTGCAGTGGTGGTGCGTGCTCGAGGGTGAGCTCGGGGTCCCCTTTTATAGGCGATCCGAGGCGGTGTCCGTGAACGGAGTTCTCCGGTGATGGATTACGGCGGTGCAGTGCTTGGTCGGGAAGGTTCAGAGGTTGAGCGTTGTTGTGGATGTTCCCTGGTTCCATTTAGGTGCTAACCGCAGCGGGATTTGGTTGCTTAGGGGGAGCTCGACGGAACGGGGCGGCGCGGGCCCGTCGGCAGCAGGGAGCGCGCTCTGTGCGTGCCGCGTCACGGCGACGGTGTTGGATGCGTGCGCTGGTGAGGAAATGGCCACGCGGAGGCACCAGGGGGTTTGGGCAGCGCTGAACGGCGTTATGCCGCCGTTCTGCTCCCTGTCGGACGCTACGGTGGTTCGGCCGCTGCAAGACACGCTGGCGCAGGCGGGCCAGGGTGCCACCGACGCCAGGAACGTGCCAAGCGCGCGTGTGAGGCTCCGAACAAGCAAGCTAGGCCGTGAGCAACGTGCCAAGTGCACTGTGAGCATGTGACTGAATTTCTGATGAAGATCGACACTGAAACTCTGAACTTAACTGAAGATGAATAGAAATAGTGCATGCAAGGTGTTCGACAGAATGATCTAGGCATGTAGGGATTTTTCCTTGAGTTGAAACTTGGTGGGGTGGCCTCTCATTGCACCAGGGGGCTGCCTGAATTTTTGTGGAATTTTTGGAGCAGAGGAGATATGAATTTCACCAAATTTGGCAATTCTGGTCCAAACTTGCAGAGACTAAAATTTGAAAAATTTGAAAAGAGGGAGAGTGGATCAAGATGGTTCTGGGTTGTGGATGCTAAGGACAATCCAGAGGAGTTGGTTTGAGATAAAAACTCAAAGGCAATGAGGTACTTGCTTTGAAAATCACTCAGGCTCAAAATAATTGGCAGAAATGATTTGAGAGATAAAATAATTGAAATAAAATCCAAAACTTGTTTGGACCTGTTGAGACAGAGAATTTAGATTGTTCAAAGGTGGAGGGAGGGATTTTGAGAAGATTTACTATAGGAGACATGGTAAAACCATGGGTGGTTTTCAAGATAAGAAAAACCTCAAAATTCATAGAGTTCTTTTTATAAGAAAAAGAATAATTTCCAAAAATATACTTTGAGAAGGGAACCATCAGAGAAAGAGTTTTAAATGATCAAACACCATAGTTTGAAGAAGATACAAAAATAAAAATCCTTGCCAAAGAAGTTTTTAAGAGGAAGGTTTTCTGGAAAAATTTTAAATGGCCTCTTTTCAAAAACCAGCAAAGTTTTGGCTGGAAACCAAATAAAAATTTTGGAGTGTCACATGTGTGGGTTTAATCCTCTTTTTGGAGCTCCTTATTAATGAGATTGGTTGAATAGAAACCTCCTCCTCGTTACCTGATTCATCATAAGAAAGAATAGGAGGATATTGGGAAATCTCTTCCCTTTCATTAGTATTCTCTTCATCTTCTATTTGTTTTTTGACTTTATGTAATTGGCAATGTAAGGATTTTCAATGTAATTCACCGCACAATACATATAAATTTCCTCTATATCAAAATCAAGAACTTTATGAAGGACAAACTCTGGAAGATTCTTAGTTAAACGTTTCATTTCTTCATAACCCACAAGCAAACTAAGTTCATTATGATGTGCAAGGGAAATCAAGTCATCACAATTTTTGGACACGATTCGATCATGAAACAATTTGCATTGGATATTTAAATGACCACGTTCATTGCAAAGTTCACAAGGATGGCTAAGAAAATTTAAATTTTCAGCACAAACATCTAGCCTTTCTTGCAACCATTTAGTTTCTAAATACTCATGCCTCTTGCACAATCTATTTTCCCTATTTGGTGTGTACTTGCAAACCCTATGTACTCCACAAAAATTGACATGCTTATAAGAGACATTTTCATCATGACTAGTGCAATCATCATTAGTACTATGGATATTCAACGAGTTTGTACTAACAACATTGCAATCACGCTCATCATTCAAATATTTAGTACCAAACATTTTAATGCATTCTTCTTCTAGCACTTGGGCACAATTTTCCTTTCCATGATTTTCACGAAAGATATTAAAAAGATGAAGCATATGAGGAACCCTCAATTCCATTTTTAGTTCTATTTTATAGACTAAACTAGTGATAAAACAAGAAACAAAAATATTCGATTGCAAGATCTAAAGATATACCTTCAGGCGCTAACCTCCCCGGCAATGGCGCCAGAAAAGAGCTTGATGTCTACTACACAACCTTCTTCTTGTAGACGTTGTTGGGCCTCCAAGTGCAGAGGTTTGTAGGACAGTAGCAAATTTCCCTCAAGTGGATGACCTAAGGTCAATCCATGGGAGGTGTAGGATGAAGATGGTCTCTCTCAAGCAACCCCGCAACCAAATAACAAAGAGTCTCTTGTGTCCCCAACACACCCAATACAATCATAAATTGTATAGGTGCACTAGTTTGGAGAAGAGATGGTGATACAAGTGCAATATGGATGGTAGATATATGTTTTTGTAATCTGAAAATATAAAAACAGCAAGGTAACAAGTGGCAAAAAGTGAGCGTAAACGGTATTGCAGTGCTAGGAAACAAGGCCTAGGGTTCATACTTTCACTAGTGCAAGTTCTCTCAACAATAATAACATAATTGGATCATATAACTATCCCTCAACATGCAACAAAGAGTCACTCCAAAGTCACTAATAGCGGAGAACAAACGAAGAGATTATTGTAGGGTACGAAACCACCTTAAAGTTATTCTTTCTGATTGATCTATTCAAGAGTCCGTAGTAAAATTACACGAAGCTATTCTTTTCATTCAACCTATCCTAGAATTCATACTAGAATAACACCTTAAGACATAAATCAACCAAAACCCTAATGTCACCTAGATACTCCAATTTCACCTCAAGTATCTGTGGGTATGATTATACGATATGCATCACACAATCTCAGATTCATCTATTCAAACAACACAAAGAACTTCAAAGAGTGACCCAAAGTTTGTACCGAAG
The DNA here is from genome assembly GCF_003073215.2 of Triticum urartu. Taxonomy (NCBI): domain Eukaryota; kingdom Viridiplantae; phylum Streptophyta; class Magnoliopsida; order Poales; family Poaceae; genus Triticum; species Triticum urartu. The sequence goes on from NC_053027.1 coordinate 484,424,893, forward strand.
AGTCAAGATGAAAACGTGTGCCAACCCCTATGCATAAGTTCACAAGGTCACGAAACTCGCAAGTTGATCACCAAAACATACATCAAGTGGATCATGTGAATATCCCATTCTCACCATAGATAAGCACATGCAAGACATACATCAAGTGTTGTGAAATCCTTAAAGACTCAATCCGATAAGATAACTTCAAAATCCATTACAAGAGAGTAGAGGGGGAGAAACATCATAAGATCCAACTATAATTGCAAAGATCGCGATACATCAAGATCATGCCGACTCAAGAACACGAGAGAGAGAGAGATCAAACACATAGCTACTGGTACGTACCATCAGCCCCGAGGGTGAACTACTCCCTCCTCGTCATGGAGAGCGCCGGGATGATGAAGATGGCCACCGGAGAGGGATTCCCCCCTCCGGCAGGGTGCCAGAACGGATCTAGATTGGTTTTCGATGGCAACAGAGGCTTGCGGCGGCGGAACTCCTGATCTAGGTTATGTTCTGGAAGTCTGGGTATATATAAGTGGTGTTGGCGTCGGGAACAAGTCAGGGGGTCCCCGAGGTGGCCAGGAGATAGGGCGGGGGCGCCTAGGGGGTTGGGCGCGCCCCCGCCCTCGTGGGTGCCTCGGGACTCTTGTGGCCCATCTCCAATACTCCGTGGGCTTGTTCTGGTCCAAAAATAATCTCTATGAATTTTCAGGTCAATTGGACTCCGTTTGATTTTCCTTTTCTGCGATACTCAAAAACAAGGAAAAAACATAAACTGGCACTAGGCTCTAGGTTAATAGGTTAGTCCCAAAAATCATATAAAATAGCATATAAATGCATATAAAACATCCTAGATGGATAATATAATAGCATGGAACAATAAAAAATTATAGATATGCTGGAGACGTATCAGGGACCCTAGAGGAATGGCCGGGGCGGCGGTGGACCGGCGGTGAGGAGTGGTTTCGAGGCGGGCGGGGCAGCGCATCGCCGGCCGCGGGTGGCGGGGGGTGGCGTGATAACCCACAAGTATAGGGGATCGCAACAGTTTTCGAGGGTAGAGTATTCAACCCAAATTTATTGATTCGACACAAGGGAGCCAAACAATATTCTCAAGTATTAGCAGCTGAGTTGTCAATTCAACCAAACCTGGAAACTTAATATCTGCAGCGAAGTATTTAGTAGCAAAGTAATATGATAGTAGTGGTAACGATAGCAAAAGTTAATGATAACAACAGTAATGTTTTTGGTATTTTGTAGTGATGATAGCAATAGCAACGGAAAAGTAAATAAGCGAAGAACAATATATGAAAAGCTCGTAGGCAATGGATCGGTGATAGAGAATTACGCCGGATGTGGTTGATCATGTAACAGTCATAACCTAGGGTGACACAGAACTAGCTCCAATTTATCAATGTAATGTAGGCATGTCTTCCGAATATAGTCATACGTGCTTATGGAAAATAACTTGCATGACATCTTTTGTCCTACCCTCTCGTGGCAGCGGGGTCCTAATGGAAACTAAGGGATATTAAGGCCTCCTTTTAATAGAGTATTGGACCAAAGCATTAACACATAGTGAATACATGAACTCCTCAAACTACGATCATCACCGGGAGTGGTCCCGATTATTGTCAGTTCGGGGTTGCCGGATCATAACACATAGTAGGTGACTATAGACTTGCAAGATAGGATCAAGAACTCTCATATATTGATGAAAACATAATAGGTTCAGATCTGAAATCATGGCACTCGGGCCCTAGTGACAAGCATTAAGCATAGCAAAGTCATAGGAACATCAAGCTCAGAACATAGTGGATACTAGGGATCAAACCCTAACAAAACTAACTCGATTACATGATAAATCTCATCCAACCCATCACCGTCCAGCAAGCCTACGATGGAATTAATCACGCACGGCGGTGAGCATCATGAAATTGGTGATCGAGGAAGGTTGATGATGACGATGGCGACGGATTCCCGTCTCCGAAACCCCGAACGGACTCCAGATCAGTCCTCCCGAGAGGTTTTAGGGCTTTGCGGCGGCTCCGTATCGTAAAACACGATGAATCCTTCTCTCTAATTTTTTTCTCCCTGAAAGCAAATATATATAGTTGGAGTTGAGGTCGGAGGAGCTCCAGGGGGCACACGAGGTAGGGGGCGCGCCCTGGGGGGGCAGGCGCGCCCCCCACCCTCGTGGCTAGGGTGTGGGCCCCCTGGTCTTCATCTTTTGCAAGGATTTTTTATTATTTCCAAATAGACGTTCCGTGAAGTTTCAGGTCATTCTGAGAACTTTTGTTTCTGCACATAAATAACACCATGGCAATTCTGCCGAAAACAACGTCAGTCCGGGTTAGTTCTATTAAAATCATGCAAGTTAGAGTCCAAAACAAGGGCAAAAGTGTTTGGAAAAGTAGATATGACGGAGACGTATCAACTCCCCCAAGCTTAAACCTTTGCTTGTCCTCAAGCAATTCAGTTGATAAACTGAAAGTGATAAAGAAAAACTTTTACAAACTCTATTTGCTCTTGTTGTTGTTGTAAATATGTAAATCCAGCATTCAAGTTTTCAGCAAATATTATAAACTAACCATATTCACAATAATGCTTAGGTCTCATGTTTACTCATATCAATGGCATAATCAACTAGCGAGCAATAATAATAAATCTCGGATGACAACACTTTATCAAAACAATCATAATATGATATAACAAGATGGTATCTCGCTAGCCCTTTCTGAGACCGCAAAACATAAATGCAGAGCACCTTTAAAGATCAAGGACTGACTAGACATTGTAATTCATGGTAAAAGAGATCCAGTCAAGTCATACTCAATGTAAACTAACAGTAATGAATGCAATTGACAGCGGTGCTCTCCAACTGGTGCTTTTTAATAAGAGGATGATGACTCAACATGAAAGTAAATAGATAGGCCCTCCGCAGAGGGAAGCAGGGATTTGTAGAGGTGCCAGAGCTCGGTTTTGAAATAGAGGTGACTAATATTTTGAGCGGTATACTTTCATTGTCAACATAACAACCAAGAGATGGCGATATCTTCGATGCTACACACATTATAGGCGGTTCCCAAACAAAATGGTAAAGTTTATACTCCCCCTCCACCAACAAGCATCAATCCATGGCTTGCTTGAAACAACGAGTGCCTCCAACTAACAAGAGTCCCAGGGGGAGTTTTGTTGCAATTATTTTAATTTAGTTTGCATAAAGCATGGGACTGGGCATCCCGGTGACCAGCCACTTTCTCGTGAGTGAGGAGCGGAGTCCACTCCTCTTGAGAATAACCCACCTAACATGGAAGATACGGACAACCCTAGTTGATACATGAGCTATTCGAGCATACAAAACAGGATATTTATTTGAAGGTTTAGAGTTTGGCACATACAAATTTACTTGGAACGATAGGTAGATACCATATATAAGTAGGTATGATGGAATCATATGGAATAACCTTGGGGTTTATGGAGTTGGATGTACAAGAAGTATTCCCGCTTAGTACAGGTGAAGTCTAGCAAAAGACTGGGAAGCGACCAGCTAGAGAGCGACAACAGTCATGAACATGCATTAAAATTAATCAACACCGAATGCAAGCATGAGTAGGATATAATCCACCATGAACATAAATATCGTGAAGGCTATGTTGATTTTGTTTCAACTACATGCATGAACATGTGCCAAGTCAAGTCACTTAAATCATTCAGAGGAGGATACCACCCTATCATACCACATCACAACCATTTTAATAGCATGTTGGCACGCAATGTAAACCATTATAAGCTCCTAGCTAATCAAGCATGGCACAAGAAACTATAATCTCTAGTTGTCATTGCAAACATGTTTATTCATAATAGGCTAAATCAGGAATGATGAACTAATCATATTTACAAAAACAAGAGAGGTCGAGTTCATACCAGCTTTTCTCATCTCAGTCAGTCCATCATATATCGTCATAATTGCCTTTCACTTGCACGACCGAATGATGTGAATAATAATAACAATGCACGTGCATTGGACTAAGCTGGAATCTGCAAGCATTCAATAAACAGGAGAAGACAAGGCAGTATGGGCTCTTTTGTCAGATCAACAATAATGCACATAAGAGCCACTTCAACAATTTAATTATGGTCTTCTCCTATCGACCCCCAAATAAAAGAAATAAACTATTTACACGGGAAAGCTCCCAACAAGCAAAAGAAGAACATGAAATATTTTTGGGTTTTATTTTTAATTACTACTACAAGCATGGAAATTAAAACTAGCTAAAAGCTACAACTAATTTTTTTGTTTTTCTTAAAGTTTATTAAACACACAAGAAGAAAGCATAAAAAGGAAATAAACTAGCATGGATATTATGAAAAAGTATGAGCACCGACATCTCGCAATGAGTGTGTGCACATGAATGTAATGTCGATGAGAAATACGTACTCCCCCAAGCTTAGGCTTTTGGCCTAAGTTGGTCTATGGCCACGGCTGGCCTGGCGGATATCCATAGTTGTAGCTGGGGTCATACTGAGATGCAGCGGCTATCACCTCCTGAGCTGCAGCGTGGCGACGAGCGGCCTCCGCCCTCCTCTCATACTCATCTGCCTCCTCTCTGGTAATAAAATATCTTCCTTTTTCCTGAGAATCAAAGAAGGCAGGAGCAGGGAGAGTAATACGGACAGCACGACGTTTGTCAAAGATTAAGCGATACTGGAGAGGTGATTCATTCCTCTCGACAAACTGGTGGTGAACCATAGCATTAAAGTCTAGGTAAGCAGGAGGCAATTCAATATCATCATTACGTATGGTTACACCAAGAAAATCAGCTAAGCGGGTTGCATAAATTCCACCAAAGAAATCTCCATTAAATCTATTAAGATGCAACCTACGTGAAACAATGGCTCCCAAATTATAAGATTTATCTCCTAACACAGCACTCCTAAGAATACTAAGGTCAGGGACACACACGTGACATGCCTCATCTTTACCATTAATGCATCTACCTATGAAGAGAGCAAAATAATGTATAGCAGGAAAGTGAATGCTCCCTATGGTAGCTTGTGTTATATCTCTAGATTCCCCCATAGTTATACTAGCAAGAAAATCTCTAAATTCAGATTTGCGAGGTTCCCTGACACTACCCCATTGTGGAAGTTTGCAAGCAGTGGTAAAATCCTCTAAGTCTATAGTGTAAGAATTTTCATAAAGATCAAACAGGACGGTTTGAGAATTACGTGAAGATGAAAATTCAAACCTCCTCACAAAGGAACTAGTGAGATAGTGGTACTGATGGCATTTTTCTTCCTCAAAGCTCACAAGATCAGCGTTACGCAAATATGCGTTAAATTCTTCCTTAATCCCCGCTCGATCCATGAAGTCCTCTGAAGGCCGTTCACAGGGCCGCACTGGAGTGTCCCTTCGTGGCTCATCATCAGCATCATGCATTGCAAGCCTGGGCTCTTGTTTCCTTGAAGAGCCACCTTGGTACATTTTCCTAAACATATTTCTTCGTCTGAAAAATTTCTGAAATTTTTAGTAACTTCAAATAAAAGTGAGCCAAACTCAACAAAATTGATAGCAACAACTCCTACAAGTGCCTAGAGCCTATATCATGCATTAGAACTACTTGGGACCATATAAATTTAACATGCAAGCTCAAGAACATGGTCACCTAGGCATCATAAATTTGCAATGAATAAAGCACTAGAACAAAAACTAATTGGACCAATGGAGGAGTCACATACCAAGGAACAATTCCCCCAAGCAGTTTTGTGAGAGGTGCTTTGAGCAAGGAGATCGAAAATGGCAGCAAGATGAGCTTAAACTCGTGCTTGAGCTGGATATTGGTGTTTGTGGGAGGAAGAAGAAGTGTGTGGGTGCAATAATAAGTGGAGGAGGGCCACCATGGGCCCACGAGGCAGGGGGGCGCGCCCAGGGGGTAGGGCGCGCCCTCCACCCTCGTGGCCAGGTGGATGGCCCTCCTGCTGTGTTCTCAGTGCCAGATATTCTCAAATATTCCAGAAAAAATCATATTTAAATTTCAGGGCATTTGGAGAACTTTTATTTTCAGGGTATTTTTATATTGCACGGATAATTCAGATAACAGACAGAAAAATACTATTTTTATTTTATTTAATATAAATAACAGAAAGTAAAAGGAGGGTACAGAAGGTTGTGCCTTCTAGTTTCATCCATCTCATGCTCATCAAAAGGAATCCACTAACAAGGTTGATCAAGTCTTGTTAACGAACTCATTCCGAATAACATGGAACCGGAGAAATTTCGAATAACACTATGTTACCTCAACGGGGATACGCACATCCCCAATAATAAGAATATCATATTCTCTTGACAGTAGGAAGAGGAAATTCAAAACCTCCAAATATAATCGATGAAATTTTTCCAATAGAGTTGATACTATGCACTTGAGGTTGTTTCCTCAAAAAGTGTACCATATGCTCATTACCATTAACATGGAAAGTGACATTGCCTTTGTTGCAATCAATAACAGCCCCTGCAGTATTCAAAAAGGGTCTTCCAAGAATAATAGACATACTATCATCCTTGGGAATATCAAGAATAACAAAGTCCGTTAAAATAATAACATTTGCAACTACAACAGGCACATCCTCACAGATACCGACAGGTATAGCAGTTGATTTATCAGCCATTTGCAAAGATATTTCAGTAGGTGTCAACTTATTCAAATCAAGTCTACGATATAAAGAGAGAGGCATAACACTAACACCGGCTCCAAGATCACATAAAGCAGTTTTAACATAGTTTCTTTTAATGGAGCATGGTATAGTTGGTACTCCAGGATCTCCTGGTTTCTTAGGTATTCCACCTTTAAAAGTATAATAAGCAAGCATGGTGGAAATTTTAGCTTCCGGTATCTTTATTTTATTAGTAACAATATATTTCATGTACTTAGCATAAGGATTCATTTTAAGCATATTAGTTAATCGCATACGCAAAAAGATAGGTCTAATCATTTCAGCAAAGCGCTCAAAATCCTCATCATCCTTTTTCTTGGATGGTTTGGGAGGAAAAGGCATGGGTTTTTGAACCCAAGTCTCTCGTCCTTACCGTGTTTCCTAGCAACAAAGTCTTTCTTATCATAACGTTGATTCTTTGATTGTGGGTTATCAAGATCAACAGTAGGTTCAATTTCTATATCATTATCATTACTAGGTTGAGCATCATCATGAATATTATCATTAACATTATCACTAGTTTCAGGTTCATTACCAGATTGTGTTTCAGCATCAGAAATAGAAATATCATTTGGATTCTCAGGTGTTTTAGCAATAGGTTCACTAAAAGCATGCAAAGTCCTATCATTTTTATTTTTCTTCCTTTTAGAAGGACTAGGTGCATCTATATTATTTCTCTGAGAATCTTGCTCAATTCTCTTAGGGTGGCCTGTAGGATACAGAGGTTCCTGAGTCATTCTACCAGTTCTAGTAGCCACTCTAACAGCAAAATCATTATTCTCACTATTCAATTCTTTGAGCAAAGGATTTTGAGCCTTAAGTACTTGTTCTACTTGAGTGGTAACCATAGAAACATGTTTACTAATAAGTTTAAGTTCACCTTTGATATTAGCCATATAATCACCCAAGTGTTCAAGCATATTTGAATTGTATTTCAATTGTCTTCCAAAATAAGCATTAAAGTCTTCTTGCTTAACCATAAATTTATCAAACTCATCTAAGCATGGGCTAGCAAACTTAGTAAATGGGATTTCAGCTTTATCATATCTATAGAGAGAATTTACCTTTACTACCTGTGTCGGGTTATCAAGACCATGAGTTTCTTCAATAGGTGAAGGATTAAGATCATATGTTTCTTCAACATGCGGTAAATTAAGACCATGTATTTCTTCAATAGGAGGTAAATTCTTAGCATCTTCAGCTTTAATACCTTTTTCTTTCATAGATTTCTTTGCCTCTTGCATATCTTCAGGACTGAGAAATAGAACACCTCTCTTCTTCGGAGTTGGTTTAGGAATAGGCTCAGGAAGTGTCCAATTGTTTTCATTGGTCAACATATTATTCAATAGAATTTCAGCTTCATCCGGTGTTCTTTCCCTGAAAACAGAACCAGCACAACTATCCTGGTAATCTCTGGAAGCAACGGTTAGTCCATTATAAAAGATATCAAGTATTTCATTTTTCTTAAGAGGATGATCAGGCAAAGCATTAAGTAACTTGAGAAGCTTCCCCCAAGCTTGTGGCAGACTCTCTTCATCAATTTGCAAAAAGTTGTATATATCCCTTAAAGCAGCTTGTTTCTTATGAGCAGGGAAATATTTAGCAGAGAAGTAATAAATCATATCCCGGGGACTACACACACAACCAGGATCTAGAGAATTAAACCATATCTTAGCATCACCCTTTAATGAGAACGAAAATATTTTAAGGATATAACGATAGCAAGATTTCTCATCATTAGTGAACAGGGTGGCTATATCATTTAATTTAGTAAGATGTGCCACAACAGTTTCAGATTCATAGCCATGAAAAGGATCAGATTCAACCAAAGTAATTATATCAGGATCAACAGAGAATTCATAATCCTTTTCAGTAACACAGATAGGTGAAGTAGCAAAAGCAGGGTCAGGTTTCATTCTAGCATTAAGAGATTTCTGCTTCCATTTAGCTAATAACCTCTTGAGCTCGTATCTATCTTTGCAAGCTAAAATAGCTAAAGCAGCTTCCTTTTCAAAAACATAAACATCAGGAATAACAGGCGATTCGTATTTATTAGGGAAAGAGTCTTCATCATCACTTTCATCAATATTATCAGTTTCAATATTTTCATTCTCTCTAACCCTAGCAAGTTGTTCATAAAGAAATTCACCAAGTGGCACAGTAGTATCAAGCATAGAAGTAGTTTCATCATAAGTATCATGCATAGTAGAAGTGGCATCATCAATAACATGCGACATATCAGAACGAATAGAAGAAGCAGGTTTAGGTGTCGCAAGCTTACTCAAAAGAGAAGGTGAATCAAGTGCAGAGCTAGATGGCAGTTCCTTACCTCCCCTTGTAGTTGAGGGATAAATCTTGGTTTTTGGATCTCTCAAGTTCTTCATAATGATAAGCATATATAAATCCTAAGTGACTCAAAGAATAGAGCTATGCTCCCCGGCAACGGCGCAAGAAAATAGTCTTGATAACCCACAAGTATAGGGGATCGCAACAGTTTTCGAGGGTAGAGTATTCAACCCAAATTTATTGATTCGACATAAGGGGAGCCAAAGAATATTCTCAAGTATTAGCAGCTGAGTTGTCAATTCAACCACACCTGGAAACTTAATATCTCCAGCAAAATATTTAGTAGCAAAGTAATATGATAGTAGTGGTAACGATAGCAAAAGGTAATAATAACAAAAGTAATGTTTTTGGTATTTTGTAGTGACGATAGCAATAGCAACGGAAAAGTAAATAAGCGAAGAACAATATATGAAAAGCTCGTAGGCAATGGATCGGTGATAGATAATTATGCCAGATGCGGTTCATCATGTAACAGTCATAACCTAGGGTGACACAGAACTAGCTCCAATTCGTCAATGAATGTAGGCATGTATTCCGAATATAGTCATACATGCTTATGGAAAATAACTTGCATGACATCTTTTGTCCTACCCTCCCGTGGCAGCGGGGTCCTAATGGAAACTAAGGGATATTAAGGCATCCTTTTAATAGAGTACCGGACCAAAGCATTAACACATAGTGAATACATGAACTCCTCAAACTATGGTCATCACCGGGAGTGGTCCCGATTATTGTCACTTCGGGGTTGCCAGATCATAACACATAGTAGGTGACTATAGACTTGCAAGATAGGATTAAGAACTCTCATATATTGATGAAAACATAATAGGTTCAGATCTTAAATCATGGCACTCGGGCCCTAGTGACAAGCATTAAGCATAGCAAAGTCATAGCAACATCAATCTCAGAACATAATGGATACTAGGGATCAAACCCTAACAAAACTCACTCAATTACATGATAAATCTCATCAAACCCATCATCGTCCAGCAAGCCTACGATGGAATTACTCACGCACGGCGGTGAGCATCATGAAATTGGTGATGGAGGGAGGTTGATGATGACGATGGCGACGGATTCCCCTCTCCGGAGCCCCGAACGGACTCCAGATCAGCCCTCTCGAGAGATTTTAGGGCTTGGCGGCGGCTCCGTATCATAAAACGCGATGAATCCTTATCTCTGGTTTTTTTTTCTCCCCGAAAGCAAATATATAGAGTTGGAGTTGAGGTCGGAGGAGCTCCAGGGGGTCCACGAGGTAGGGGGCGCGCCTTGGGGGGGGGGGCAGGCGCGCCCCCCACCCTCGTGGCTAGGGTGTGGCCCCCCGGTCTTCATATTTTGCTAGGATTTTTTATTATTTCCAAATAGACGTTCCGTGAAGTTTCAGGTCATTCCGAGAACTTTTGTTTCTGCACATAAATAACATCATGGCAATTCTGCTGAAAACAGCGTCAGTCCGGGTTAGTTCTATTCAAATCATGCAAGTTAGAGTCCAAAACAAGGGCAAAAGTGTTTGGAAAAGTAGACACGACGGAGACGTATCATGGCGGTTTGGCCGGTGGTGGCTGGCGGCTCAGGGGGGTGGAGGTTGAAGATGAACTGCTAAATGATCAGCTGCCCCGGCTCTCGCACGCGCTGCTGCTACTGCTTTTCTGCTAGTAGTGCGTTCAGTTTCGACAGTAAAATTTAGTTTCGACAGCAAAATTCAGTTTCGACAGTTAAGATCAGAGATGAGCGGCTGATGTATTTTACATCTAGCACTTTGTGGTTATGTATTTTACGTCATCTATTGGAGATGCTATTAGAATTCACTCAGGTTAATGTTGTCTCTCTTGTCCTGCTTCAGCCTAAGCGTCGTACAACTCACTAGAGCTGCTCCAACAATGAAACCCTCCATCACAGCGGAGCAGTACCCCGGGCTCCATCTCCAGATGCCTAAGATCTTCTCACCCTCCTCCGGTAGCCAAGTCAGCCATAGCATCCTCACCGACCAACCCAATCACGCTGAGATCGACATGGCTTCACCAAAGAGGTTGTACACTTGTTGCATCTCTTTTTACTCTACATGTTATATATATTGTCCACTGAGCACACATAGTAACGTGAAATACGATTATTTTATCTTACTATATGACAAGCAGTGAGGTACCAGGCAACTTAGCTATCCGTGATGGACTCTCTTGAATGCCATCATTATTTATCTCTGTGCGTTTGAGCTGTGCATTTGTCGATGGGCTTGGGAGTTGAGCTAGTAGGGCAATGGCCTAAGTCCAAAGTAGTAGAAGTAGCACAAAAACATTTTTTGAGTGTAGGCTTTTCCTTGCTCAAGCCTGCCTACTAGAATCGCCAATGCTTGAAAGTGAAAGTGAAGGAAAAACATAGGAATTGGAAAGTTTCCTATGGTACTACTATTCATGCATTTGGTTCAAAGGAATGGAGCAAAGGAAAACTGTAGGATTTGTTCATTTAGTCTCTCCTTGAAAGAAAAACTGTAGGAATTTTAATTTCCACTTTCCCTCCTTTTCAAATTCCTATTCATGAATCACAAGACTAAGAGATAGTAGCATAATAGCATTATAACCGTACATTTTCTTGTGGTTTGACTTAATCTCACCATGCTTCTTTGCATCATGTGATCTTCCAATTCTTGTGAACCAAACACCAAGATTGGTAGAAATCATGTGTTTTTAAATTCTCTGTTTTGCACATGCATTCCTATCCTATTCCTGCCTATTTCCTATCCTGCATTGTTAGAATCCTCAAATTCAAACAAGCCCTTACACAATTACTTCTGTTACAGATATGTGTCAAAGAAAACCTTGTGTGGTTTGTCCTGCTCCTGCTGCGATGTGTTCCACCCCAGCTCAGGTGCTCCAATGACGAAAGGGTTCACCATAGCAGGGATCCCCTCTCCAAACTGTATTTCGTCGCCTCAGATCTTCTTCCCCGCTGCCGGCAGCCACGACAACTGCATTACCATCATCAACTGAGCATATGATCTTCAGGACTACACGGGTCCGCAAGAGAGGTCACACTCTTCCGTGTCTGCTTATGTTATGCATCGCTTAATATGATGACATGCTACTTTATCGTTGTGTTCACCGATTAGACTCTGAGTCAGGTCCAAACTAATGCTGAAACTTGAGTTTTTAAATGGTTGTGGGGTACATATTGGGGCAGCAATTAGTACTATCTTTCTACTATCTGGTTAATCTCGGGTGTCTACTACGAGTTTCATGTTGGGTGCAAACAAACATTAAAGGATCCATTATCTGTATTTTTTAACTAAAGCTATTATTTTCCTGCTATCATTGGTTTTGGGTCTATCCACAGTTTGCTACCATCACTCTGGATTTGTGCATGCACTCCTTACATAATCTCACTAGGTTTTATTCCTATGCATGTCAGTTATTGTACACAATGGAACTAAACATGTAGAGCAAAGGAGACGAGCCTTGCGTGGCAATAAAATTTCATGCATATGTCGCTCCATGGTGGGCGCAAAGGCAGCCCCCTCCACCCATTTTGGATTGTAATCAAGAGGAAGATAACTGTTCTGAGGGGGATTCAGAAGGAGAAGACCACTCCTATTTACCCCCTGAGGTCTTCACTCTAACTTGGCATGTTGATGTTGGTAATATCATGCATATGGTGCCTTGCATTTCTTATTTTATACATCAAATATGTCATCTGCTTAGTTTAGACATGCTTTCTGTGAATGCCATATGTTTAGTTTCTTTATCGTATATGTGAATCATGCAATGCCATCTTGTTTAGCCAGGCATCATATATGTGAATTTTGCAATGCCACCCTGGTTAGCCAGTCATCTTATATGTGAATTATATCATGCCATCATTTTTATTATGTATTAAATTTGTCAACAATTTTAGTACATTCAATTACTCTTCCTGTGCACCAGCCATTCGGCACAGTCATGGAAAAATCTGGAGTGGAAACAAGGTCTTCAGAGGAGACAGTGCTATCTGACGAAGCGCATGTCTTGCTGGTTACATTGCAGACCCCATGGTCTATGGGGATTTGGAGCATTATGGTTGGACCACGGAGGAATAAGAAGACTATGATCTGAAAGGAAAGGAAGCGACAAGTTCCGATGAAGAGGAACTCCCACTTCCCCAACCTGGGGACATGCACGTGGAGTTCAAAAAGTCAAGTCTTCCTAATAAAGCAAAGAAACCTAAGATGGAGTTTATCACTTTTCGTATCTTGTAGGAAAACAAACAGGAACTATGTAAAAAGATATTAAGGCTTCAGCAGGAGACCGATGACTTAAGGGAGGAAAATTCTATCCTCAACCTCAAGCTGAGGAAGAAGGATACCACTTCAACAACTCCATCATCACCATTTCCGGAGAAAGAGACATAAATACACGGGTATGGGCACTCCCCTTGGCAACTGCCAAGCTTGGGGGAGGTGCCCCGGTATCGTATCACCATCACACCTTTACCATTATCGTTTTTCTTAGTTTGATCCTTTTGGTTATATCTTGATCTAGAAGAATAAAGTTTTTAGTATGATCTATCTTTGAGTTTTGTTTTGATCTCTATTTATGTAATCGAGTCCTTGAGTTATATATAATAAAGAGTAGTTTTGAGTTGAGGGCTTCGCTTTCTTACTATGATCTTGAGGGAATTAAATAAAAGAAAGAATAAAAAGAAATAAAAATATCATGTATTGAACTTATGGAGAGTAATGACTTCACATATATAAAGAGTATGATGAATAAAAGTTGTTGAGAGTTGACAAACATAGTTTTTGGTCATTGTTGCAATTAATAGGAAGTAATAAAGAAAGAGAGGCTTCACATATAAATATACTATCTTGGACATCTTTTGTAATTGTGAGCACTCATTAAAATATGACATGCTAAGAAGTTGATGTTGGACAAGGAAGACAACATAATGAGTTATGTTTGCTTATGTCTGAATAGAAGTTATATTGTCATGGATCCTCTAACATGTTGAGCTTGCCTTTCCCTCTCATGCTAGCCAATTTTTTTGCACCAAGTAGAGATACTACTTGTGCTTCCAAACATGCCTTAAACCAGTTTTGCCATGAGAGTCCACCATACCTACCTATGGATTGAGTAAGATCCTTCAAGTAAGTTGTCATCAATGCAAGCAATAAAAATTGCTCTTTAAATATGTATGATCTATTAGTATGAAGAAAATAAGCTTTATACAAACTTGTGATATGGAAGAAATAAAAGCGATGGACTGCATAATAAAGTTCTTTATCACAAGCGGCAATATAAAGTGACGTTCTTTTGCATTAAGATTTTGTGCATCCAACCGTAAAAGCGCATGACAACCTCTGCTTCCCTCTACGAAGGTCCTATCTTTTTCTTTTATCTTCTACCCTTATACAAGAGTCATGGTGATCTTCACCTTTCCTTTTTACACTTTTTCCTTTGGCAAGCACTATGTGTTCGAGAGATCTGGATATATATATATATATATATATATATATCCACTCGGATGTAGGTTATAATAAAGTATTATTGTTGACATTACCCTTGAGGTAAAAGGTCGGGAGGCAAAACTAAAAGCCCCTATCTTTCTCTGTGTCCGACTAAGGCTTTGAACCCATAAGTATCACGTGAGTGTTAGCAATTGTGAAAGACTAAATGATAGTTGCGTATGTGGACTTGCTGAAAAGCTCTTATATTGACTCTTTCCGATGTTATGATAAATTGAAATTGCTTCGATGACTGAGATCATAGTTTGTTAGTTCTCAATGAAGTTTCTAATTCATACTTTACCTTGTGAATGAATTGTTACTTTAGCATAAGAAATTATATGACAATATATGTTGCTGTTCTAAAGATGATCATGATGCCCTCATGTCCGTATTTTTCTATTGACACCTCTATCTCTTAAGCACGTGGACATATTTTTCGATATCGGCTTTCGCTTGAGGACAAGCGAGGTCTAAGCTTGGGGAAGTTGATATGTCCATTTTGCATCATGCTTTTATATCGATATTTATTACATTATGGCCTGTTATTAGACATTATATCACAATACTTATGCCTTTTCTCTCTTATTTTATAACGTTAACATGAAGAGGCGAGAATGTCGACAGCCGGAATTCTGGACTGGAAAAGGAGCAAATATTAGAGACCTATTCTGCACAACTTCAAAAGTCCTGAAACTTCATGGAGAATTATTTTGGAATATATAAAAAATATTGGGCGAAGAAAGCACCAGAGGGGGCCACCTGCCATCCAGAAGGGTGGGGGCGCACTCTATCCCGTGGGCGCGCCCCCTGCCTTGTGGGTCACTGATGACCCACAAGTATAGTGGATCTATCGTAGTCCTTTCGATAAGGAAGAGTGTCGAACCCAACGAGGAGTAGAAGGAAATGATAAGCGGTTTTCAGCAAGGTATTCTCTGCAAGTACTGAAATAAGTGGTAACAGATAGTTTTGTGATAGGATAAATTGTAACGAGCAACAAGTAACAAAAGTAAATAAAGTGCAGCAAGGTGGCCCAATCCTTTTGTAGCAAAGGACAAGCCGGAACAAACTCTTATAATAGGAAAAGCGCTCCCGAGGACACATGGGAATATCGTCAAGCTAGTTTTCATCATGTTCATATGATTCGTGTTCGATACTTTGATAATTTGATATGTGGGTGGACCGGTGCTTGGGTGTTGTTCTTACTTGAACAAGCATCCCACTTATGATTAACCTCTATTGCAAGCATCCTCAACTACAACAAAAGTATTAAGGTAAACCTAACCATAACATGAAACATATGGATCCAAATCAGCCCCTTACGAAGCAACGCATAAACTAGGGTTTAAGCTTCTGTCACTCTAGCAACCCATCATCCACTTATTACTTCCCAATGCCTTCCTCTAGCCCAAATAATGGTGAAGTGTTATGTAGTCGACGTTCACATAACACCACTAGAGGCTAGACAATATACATCTTATCAAAATATCAAACGAATACCAAATTCACATGACTACTGATAGCAAGACTTCTCCCTTGTCCTCAGGAACAAACGTAATTACTCACAAAGCATATTCATGTTCATAATCAGAGGGGTAATAATATGCATATAGGATCTGAACATACGATCTTTCACCAAATAAACCAATTAGCATCAACTACAAGGAGTAATCAACACTACTAGCAACCTACTAGCACCAATCCCGGACTTTGAGATAAGAATTGGATACAAGAGATGAACTAGGGTTTGGAGATAAGATGGTGCTAGTGAAGATGTTGATGGAGATTGCCCTCTCCCGATGAGAGGAGCGTTGGTGATGACGATGGTGATGATTTCCCCCTCCCAGAGGGAAGTATCCCTAGCAGAACAGCTCTGCCGGAGCTCTAGATTGGATCCGCCAAGGTTCCGCCTCATGGCGGCGGAGTCTCGTCCCAAAAAGTTCCTTCCTATTTTTTTCTCATCGAAAGACTTCATATAGGGGAAGATGGGCGTAGGAGAGCCACCAGGGGGCCCATGAGGTAGGGGGCGCGCCCTAGGGGGGGGGGCGCCCCCCACCCTTGTGAGCAGGGTGTGGGCCCCCTGGCCTTCATCTTTGGCGAGGATTTTTCTTTATTTATTTTAAGACATTCCGTGGAGTTTGAGGACTTTTGGAGTTGCGCAGAATAGGTCTCTAATATTTGCTCCTTTTCCAGCCCAGAATTCCAGCTGTCGGCATTCTCCCTCTTTATGTAAACCTTGTAAAATAAGAGAGAATAGCCATAAGTATTGTGACATAAAGTGAAATAACAGTCCATAACGCGATAAATATCGATATAAAAGCATGATGCAAAATGGACATATCAACTCCCCCAAGCTTAGACCTCGCTTGTCCTCAAGCGAAAAGCCGATAACAATAAATATGTGCACATGTTTAGAGGTAGAGGTGTCAATAAAAATAAAATATGGACATGAAGGCATCATGATTATTCTTATAACAGCAACATATATAGATTTTGTCATATGACTACTTATGTTCAAGTGATGATCTATTCACAATGCAAAAGTATAAATCATAAACCTTATTGGGCTCCGACAAACTATAATCTCAGTCATTGAAGCAATTGCAATTTATCATAACATCGAAAAGAGTCTATGTCAGAGCTAAAAAGCAAGTCCACATACTCAACTATCATTTAGTCCTCCATAATTGCTAACACTCACGCGATACTTGTGGTTACGGAGTTTTAATCGCACACGGAGAAAGATAGGGGCTTATAGTTTTGCCCCACAACCTTTTACCTCAAGGGTAATGTCAACAATAATGGTTAATGCTCCCCTACATCCAATTAGATATATATATATATATATATATATATATATATATATCATGTTCTTTCCAACATGCTGAGCTTGCCAAAGGATAAAATGAAAAAGGAAAGGTGAAGATCACCATGACTCTTGCATAAGGTAGAAGATAATAATAAAGGATAGGCCCTTCGCAGAGGGAAGCAGAGGTTGCCATGCGCTTTTATGGTTGGATGTATAAAATCTCAATGCGAAAGAACGTCACTTCATATTGCCCCTTGTGATATGAACCTTTATTATGCAGTCCGTCGCTTTTATTACTTCCACATCACAAGATCGTATAAAGCTTATTTCTCCCACACCAATCAATCATACACATTTAGAGCAATTTTTATTGCTTTGCACCAATGACAACTTACTTGAAGGATCTTACTCAATCCATAGGTAGATATGGTGGACTCTCATGGCAAAACTGGTTTAAGGGTATTTGGAAGCACAAGTAGTATTTCTACTTAGTGCTGAGAATTTGGCTAGCATGAGGGGGAAAGGCAAGCTCAACAAGTTAGAGGATCCATGACAACATACTTTATCTCAGATGTAAGAAAGACATAACTCATTACGTTGTCTTCCTTGTCCAACATCAACTCTTTGGCATGTCATATTTTAATGAGTGCTCCCAATCATAAAATATGTCAATGATAATATATCTATATGTGAAAACCTCTCTTTCCTTATTACTTCCTATTAATTGCAACAATGACCAAAGCTATGTCTGCCAACTCCCAACAACTTTTAATCATCATACTCTTTCTATGTGAAGTCATTACTCTCAATAAGATCAATATGAACTTTTTGTTTCTTTTTATTCTTTTCTCTTTTCTTTTATTCACCCAAGATCATGGAAAAATAATCAAGCCCTTAACTCAACACTAATCTTTATTATATATAGCCCACTGACTCGATTACATAGAGAGATCATAAAGAAAAACTCAAAACTAGATCATGCCATAAACTTTATTCTACTAGATCAAGATACTACTAATAGGATCGAACTAAGAAAAATGGTAAAGATAGGAGTTGTGATTGTGATACGATACCGGGGCACCTACCCCAAGCTTGGTAGTTGCCAAGGGGAGTGCCCATACCCATGTGATTATATCTCCTTTGTCGGTGAAGAAGGTGGAGGTGACGGATAATCGCACATCGAGTGTAACAGGTCCTCCAGTTTGCGAATACTGCCCTTGAGTGCAACAATATGCTCCTTCAACAAAATATTTTCTTGTGTGAGATACATGTTTTGTATACAAGCTAATTCAATCATCTCGAAAGCTTCGATCTCAGTTGGGGTAAGAAAGTTATGATCAAGTTGAAGGATGTCTTTTGCTGCCGGAGCTTGATCCTCCGTAGCCTTCTTGATCCGTTCAGCCTTGTTGACCCTCGTGGGTTCTTTCCTCTTCAGATCTATCTTCATTAGCCAACCATCGTTGTCACCATTGTTGGAGGAGGGAGATAACATGATGCCTAGCCTGGAAAACCCTGACAAAAACAACTCGAAACAAGAACAGAGGAGGTTTGCGTGATACGGGAGTCAAAACCTTCGGGAGGTTATATAATGAATTTTTACCGACCAAAATACGTAACATGCAAGAAAACGGAGTCCGGAAGGCACACTAGGTGCTCACGAGGTAGGGGGCACGCCCAGGGGGGTAGGGCGTGCCCACCACCCTCATGGGGCCCTCGTGTCCTTCCCGGACTGCTACTTATTTTTCTATTTTTCTAAATATTCCAAAACGGAGAAATATTGCCTTAAAAATTGTTTTGGAGTCGGTTTACTTACCGTACCACATACCTATTCCTTTTCGGAGTCTGAAACGTTCCGGAAAGTGTCTCTTATGTATTCCTCCGGGGTTATGGTTTCAATAATATTGGTTTCAACATTTATGGGATTACCTGAGATATAATGTTTGATTCTTTGACCGTTTACCACTTTCGGATTTGTGCCCTCGAAGTTGTTGATCTTTATGGCACCGGAACAATAGACCTCTTCGATAACATAGGGGCCTTCCCATTTAGAGAGAAGTTCTCCTGCAAAAAATCTTAAACGAGAGTTGTATAGCAATACATAATCACCTACATTAAACTCACGCCTTTGTATCCTTTGTCATGCCATCTTTTAACTTTTTCTTTAAACAACTTGGCATTTTCATAAGCTTGGGTTCTCCATTCATCAAGTGAACTAATATCAAATAACCTCTTTTCACCGGCAAGTTTAAAATCATAGTTGAGCTCTTTAATAGCCCAATATGCCTTATGTTCTAGTTCGAGAGGTAAGTGACAGGCTTTTCCATAGACCATTTTATACGGAGACATACCCATAGGATTTTTGTATGTAGTTCTATAAGCCCATAATGCATCATCAAGTTTCCTGGACCAATTCTTTCTAGACCTATTAACAGTCTTTTGCAAAATTAATTTGAGCTCTCTATTGCTCAACTCTACTTGACCACTAGACTGTGGGTGATAAGGAGATGCAATTCTATGATTAAGATCATATTTAGCAAGCATTTTACGGAAAGCACCATGAATAAAGTGTGAACCACCATCAGTCATTAAATATCTAGGGACTCCAAACTCGGGAAAATAACTTCCTTAAGAATTTTAATAGAAGTGTTATGATCAGCACTACTAGTTGGAATAGCTTCTACCCCCTTAGTAACGTAATCAACAGCAACTAAAATATGTGTGTATCCATTAGAGGCGGGAAAAGGTCCCATATAATCAAAGCCCCAAACATCAAACGGTTCAATAACAAGAGAATAATTCATAGGCATTTCTTGACGTCTACTAATATTACCAATTCTTTGACATTCATCACAAGACAAGACAAACTTACGGGCATCCTTGAAGAGAGTAGGCCAATAAAAACCAGATTGCAATACCTTATGTGCAGTTCTATCTCCAGTGTGGTGTCCTCCATAAGCTTTGGAATGACACTTATGTAGGATATGTTCCTGTTCATGCTCAGCTACACAATGTCTAATAACACCATCTACTCCTTCTTTATAAAGATGTGGGTCATCCCAAAAGTAATGTCTTAAATCATAGAAAAACTTTTTCTTTTGCTGGTATGTGAAGCTAGGTGGTATAAACTTAGCAACAATATAATTAGCATAATCAGCATACCATGGAGTACTACGAGAAGTACTTATAACATTTAATTGTTCATGAGGAAAGCTATCATTAATAGGTAGTGGGTCATCAAGAATATTTTCTAACCTAGACAAGTTGTCTGCAATGGGGCTCTCAGCTCCGTTTCTATCAACAATATGCAAATCAAATTCTTGTAGCAAGAGAACCCATCTAATAAGTCTAGGTTTAGCATCTTTCTTTTCCATAAGATATTTAATAGCATCATGATCAATTTGAATAGTTACTTTAGAATCAACAATATAAGATCTGAACTTATCACAAGCAAATACAACTGCTAAAAGCTCTTTTTCATTAGTAGCATAATTTCTTTGAGCATTGTCAAGAGTCTTACTAGCATAATGAATAACATTTAATTTCTTATCAACTATTTTCCCTAGAACAGCACCTACAGCATAATCACTAGCATCACACATAATTTCAAAGGGTAGGTTCCAATCAGGTAGCTGAACAACAGGTGCAGTGACTAATGCTTTCTTAAGTATTTCAAATGCTTCTACACAATCATCCTCAAAGACAAATGGTATATTTTTTTGCAATAAATTAGTCAGAGGCCGAGGAATTTTTGAGAAGTCCTTAATGAACCTCCTGTAAAATCCAGCGTGACCAAGGAAACTTCTTATACCTTTGATGTCCTTGGGACATGGCATCTTTTCAATAGCATCAACCTTGGCTTTATCAACTTCAATACCTCTTTCAGAAACTTTGTGCCCCAAGACAATACCTTCATTAACCATAAAGTGGCACTTTTCCCAATTCAAGACAAGATTAGTTTCTTCACATCTCTGCAAAACTCGATCAAGATTGCTCAAGCAATCATCAAAGGAGGAACCATAAACGGAAAAGTCGTCCATGAAAACCTCACAAATCTTTTCACAAAAGTCAGAGAATATAGCCATCATGCATCTTTGAAAGGTAGCAGGTGCATTACATAAACCAAAAGGCATATGTCTATAAGCAAAAGTACCAAAAGGGCATGTAAAAGTAGTCTTTGATTGATCTCTAGCAGACACAGGTATTTGAGAGAAACCAGAATAACCATCTAGAAAGCAATAGTGTGTATGTTTGCATAATCTTTCTAGCATTTGATCAATAAAAGGTAAGGGGTAATGATCTTTCTTAGTAGCTTTATTTAATTTGCGGAAATCAATTACCATCCTATAACCTGTGATAATTCTTTGTGGAATCAATTCATCTTTATCATGAGGAACAACAGTAATACCTCCCTTCTTAGGGACACAATGGACAGGACTTACCCACTCACTATCAGCAACGGGATAGATTATACCTGCCTCCAGAAGCTTTAGTATTTCTTTTCTTACCACTTCTTTCATTTTAGGATTCAGACGTCGTTGAGGATCATGAACTGGTTTGGCATCGGCTTCCAAATTTATTTTATGTTGACATAGAGTGGGACTAATGCCCTTAAGATCATCAAGAGTATATCCAATAGCAGCACGATGCTTCTTCAGAGTTTTCAATAATCTTTCTTCTTCATGCTCTGAAAGGTTAGCACTAATAATAACAGGATATATCTTCTTTTCATCAAGATAAGCATATTTAGGATTATCAGGCAAAGGTTTAGGCTCAAACATGGGATCACCCTTGGGTGGAGGAGGATCCCCTAAGATTTCAACAGGCAAGTTGTGATGCAGAATAGGTTCCTGTTTAAAGAATACTTCATCTATTTCCCTTCTTTCATTCATGAACATATCATTTTCATGGTCTAGCAAATAGTGTTCTAAAGGATCACTAGGAGGTATGGCAATAGAAGCAAGACCAATAATTTCATCCTTACTAGGTAATTCTTCCTCACGATGTTGTTTACTAAATTTAGAGAAATTAAACTCATGAACCATATCATCCAAGCCAACAGTAACAACATTCTTTGTGCAATCTATGGTAGCATTGACAGTATTTAAGAAGGTTCTACCAAATATAATGGGACAAAAACTATCTTGTGGGGAAGTAAGAACAAGAAAATCAGCAGGATATTTAGCTTTCCCACACAAGACTTCAACATCTCTAACAATTCCCATCGCTGAAATAGTGTCTCTATTGTCAAGTTTAATTGTGACATCAATATCTTCTAATTCAACAGGTGCAATGTCATGCATAATTTCTTTGTATAAGTCATAAGGTATAACACTAGCACTAGCACCCATATCACATAAGCCATGATAACAATGATCTCCTATTTTAACAGAAATAACAGGCACACCTACCACACGTCTATGTTTATCTTTATCACAAGGTTTAGCAATTCTAGCAGTTTCACCTTCGAACTAAATAACATGCCCATCAATATTATCAGACAAGAGATCTTTAACAATAGCAATATTAGGTTCTTATTTAACTTGCTCAGGAGGTGTATAAGTTCTAATATTGCTTTTACGAACAACAGTTGAAGCTTTAGCATGATCCTTTATTCAAACAGGGAAAGGTGGTTTCTCAACATAAGAAGTAGGAACAATAGGATCATTATAAGTGACAGTCTTTTCTTCAACTTTAATAGGTGCAACTACTTTTACTTCTATGGGAGGATGATATTTAAACCACTTCTCCTTAGGGATATCAACATAAGTAGCAAAAGATTCACAGAAAGAAGCTACTATCTCAGAGTCAAGTCCATATTTAGTGCTAAACTTACGGAAAATATCGGTATCCATAAAAGATTTAACACAATCAAACTCAGGTGTCATACCTGACTCCTTACCTTCATCGAGGTCCCAATCTTCAGAGTTGTGTTTAATTCTATCCAATAAATTCCATATGAATTCAGTAGTCTTCATCATAAAAGAGCCAACACAGGAAGTATCAAGCATGGTGCAATTGTTTTCAGAAAGCCGAGCATAAAAACTTTGCATAATTATTTCTCTCGGGAGCTCATGATTGGGGCATGAATATAACATTGATTTAAGCCTCCCCCAAGCTTGAGCGATGCTTTCTCCTTCACGAGGCCAGAAATTATATACATAATTGCGATCACGATGAACAAGATGCATAGGGTAATACTTTTGATGAAATTCCAGCTTCAATCTTTTATAGTCCCATGATCTCATATCATCACATAGCCTATACCATATCAATGCGTCTCCCTTCAAAGATAAAGGGAAGACCTTCTTCTTAGCAACATCATCGGGTATACCTGCAAGCTTAAATAATCCACAAACTTCATCCACATATATTAAGTGCTCATCAGGATGCTTTGTTCCATCTCCTGTAAAAGGATTAGCTAGCAGTTTTTCTATCATACTCGAAGGATACTCATAAGGAATTTCATTTTCAATAGGTTCAGTAGGTTGAGGAGCAACTCTTTGCTCTACTGGACGGAGTGAAGATACCCCGAACAAGCCCATCAGAGAATTACTTTCCATAGTAACAAGTGACAGTAAATTTCAGCACACTATATAAATTTTTCCTTACCAAATTCCACCTACCAAAGGCACCACACTCCCCGGCAACGTCGCCAGAAAAGAGTCTTGATGACCCACAAGTATAGGGGATCTATCATAGTCCTTTCGATAAGTAAGAGTTTCGAACCCAACGAGGAGTAGAAGGAAATGATAAGCGGTTTTCAGCAAGGTATTCTCTGCAAGTACTGAAATAAGTGGTAACAGATAGTTTTGTGATAGGATAAATTGTAACGAGAAACAAGTAACAAAAGTAAATAAAGTGCAGCAAGGTGGCCCAATCCTTTTGTAGCAAAGAACAAGCCGGAAAAAACTCTTATAATAGGAAAAGAGCTCCTGAGGACACATCGGAATATCGTCAAGCTAGTTTTCATCACGTTCATATGATTCGCATTCAATACTTTGATAATTTGATATGTGGGTGGACCGGTGCTTGGGTGCTATTCTTACTTGAACAAGCATCCCACTTATGATTAACCTCTATTGCAAGCATCCTCAACTACAACAAAAGTATTAAGGTAAACTTAACCATAGCATGAAACATATGGATCCAAATCAGCCCCTTACGAAGCAACGCATAAACTAGGGTTTAAGCTTTTGTCACTCTAGCAACCCATCATCTACTTATTACTTCCCAATGCCTTCCTCTAGGCCCAAATAATGGTGAAGTGTTATGTAGTCGACGTTCACATAACACCACTAGAGGCTAGACAACATACATCTTATCAAAATATCAAACGAATACCAAATTCACATAACTACTAATAGCAAGACTTCTCCCTTGTCCTCAGGAACAAACGTAATTACTCACAAAGCATATTCATGTTCATAATCAGAGGGGTAATAATATGCGTATAGAATCTGAACATATGATCTTCCACCAAATAAACCAATTAGCATCAAATACAAGGAGTAATCAACACTACTAGCAACCTACTAGCACCAATCCCGGACTTTGAGACAAGAATTGGATACAAGAGATGAACTAGGGTTTGGAGATGAGATGGTGCTGGTGAAGATGTTGATGGAGATTGCCCTCTCCCGATGAGAGGAGCGTTGGTGATGACGATGGTGATGATTTCCCCCTCCCGGAGGGAAGTATCCCCGGCAGAACAGCTCTGCCGGAGCTCTAGATTGGATCCGCCAAGGTTCCGCCTCGTGGCGGCGGAGTCTCGTCCCGAAAAGTTCCTTCCTATTTTTTTCTCATCGAAAGACTTCTTATAGGAGAAGATGGGCGTCGGAGAGCCACCAGGGGGCCCACGAGGTAGGGGGGTGCGCCCTAGGGGGGGCGCCCCCACCCTCGTGAGTAGGGTATGGGCCCCCTGGCCTTCATCTTTGGCGAGGATTTTTCTTTATTTATTTTAAGATGTTCCGTGGAGTTTCAGGACTTTTGGAGTTGCGCAGAATAGGTCTCTAATATTTGCTCCTTTTCCAGCCCAGAATTCCAGCTGCCGGCATTCTCCCTCTTTATGTAAACCTTGTAAAATAAGAGAGAATAGCCATAAGTATTGTGACATAAAGTGAAATAACAGTCCATAATGCGATAAATATCGATATAAAAGCATGATGCAAAATGGACGTATCAGTCACCTGGCAGGCCCCTGATGTCCATCTTCTGCTATATGGTGTGTTTTGACCTGGAATAAATAAGAAGGAAGCTTTCGGAACGAAGCACCGCCGTCTCGAGGCGGAACCTGGGCAGAACCAATCTAGGGCTCCGGCGGAGCTGTTCTGCCGGGGAAACTTCCCTCAGGGAGGGGGAAATCGAAGCCATCGTCATCACCAACGATCCTCTCATCGAGAGGGGGTTCAATCTCCATCAACATCTTCACCAGCACCTTCTCCTCTCAAACCCTAGTTCATCTCTTGTATCCGATCTCTGTCTCAAAACCTCAGATTGGTACCTATGGGTTGCTAGTAGTGTTGATTACTCCTTGTAGTTGATGCTAGTTGGTTTATTCGGTGGAAGATCATATGTTCAGATCCTATATGCATATTAATACCCCTCTGATTATGAACATGAATATGCTTTGTGAGTAGTTACGTTTGTTCCTGAGGACATGGGAGAAGTCTTGCTATTAGTAGTCATGTGAATTTGGTATTCGTTCCATGCTTTGATAAGATGTATGTTGTCTCTCCTCTAGTGGTGTTATGTGAACGTTGACTACATGACACTTCACCATTATTTGGGCCTAGAGGAAGGCATTGGGAAGTAATAAGTAGATGATGGGTTGCTAGAGTGACAGAAGCTTAAACCCTAGTTTATGCGTTGCTTCGTAAGGGGCTGATTTGGATCCATATGTTTCATGCAATGGTTAGGTTTACCTTAATACTTTTGTTGTAGTTGCAGATGCTTGAAATAGAGGTTAATCATAAGTGGGATGCTTGTCCAAGTAAGGACAGCACCCAAGCACCAGTCCACCCACATACCAAATTATCAAAGTACTGAACGCGAATCATATGATCGTGATGAAACCTAGCTTGACGATAATTACCATGTGTCCTCGGGAGCACTTTACCTCATATAAGAATTTGTCCAGGCTTGTCCTTTGCTACAAAAAGGATTGGGCCACCTTGCTGCACTTTATTTACTTTTGTTACTTGTTGCTTGTTACAAATTATCTTATCACAAAACTATCTATTACCTATAATTTCAGTGCTTGTAGAGAATACCTTGCTGAAACCCGCTTATCATTTCCTTCTGCTCGTCGTTGGGTTCGACACTCTTACTTATCAAAAGGACTACGATAGATCCCCTATACTTGTGGGTCATCAAGGAGGAGGCCAAGTTGAAGGCCCTCTAGGAGGAGCAGACCTTGTTCGCCCAACGGCTTCAACAACGGGAGGAGGACCTGAGGGCCCGTGAAGTGAAGTCCGCCGATTGCGATGCCAAGCTGGCACAGGTGACCACCGACCAAGTCGCGGAGCGGGACTACCTGGCCAAGCTGAAGGAGGAGGTGGAAAAGGCCCAAGCATCCCACGCCTAGCACATCTCCGAGGCAACAGCCCGGCTGGAGGCCAGGGAGAAGGTGCTTACCGCCATCGAAAAGGAAGCGACCGTAGGATGTGAGGCCTTCCTCTCCCTTGAGCTCGGATCTCGCGAGGTGCTGCACTCCATCTACGGGGGAGGGTACAAAGAGCTGCTGGTGACCCCTGAATATGGCCTTAGAGGGATCTTCCCCAAGCTTGTCGAAGCGCTTAAGGGTGCCGCTGCTGAAGTGGACTCCTTATTGGAGGACCAGTGCCGCTCGCTCTTCACCACGGCTGCAACGTGCGTCTTCAGCCATCTCTACCTCCAGGACCCAAGCTTCAACCTCGACGCGCTGATCCACCCGGTGGCTCTTGAGTCCCGCACCGCTGCTGCGGAGGCCGTGAAGGACCATGCAAATGCCCTGCTGAAGAAGTTCCTTTGTGTCCCCAATCCCGGGCTCCAGCGATGGAGACTAGCGGCGGGGAGGATGGCGGCTGCAACGTCGACGATGGGCTCCTGGCGACCAGGACAAGCGGCGATGATGGCCAAGGCGGCGGTGGCGCTTCTTCCTAGTTTCAACCCGCGGCATTTACCGTGCCTCACGAAGGCGTATAGACTTCTGCTTGAATTTGTGGAACACTGTGTGTTTTGTAATAATTGCTAGAACTACACGCTTTACTTTTCGTGCTTGATTTCCTTCCTGTTTGCCTTAGTGTTCTACGTTGGTAGGGCCCAGTGATACGTCTCCAATGTATCTATATTTTTTTATTGTTCCATGGTGTTATATTATCAATCTTGGATGTTTTATAATCATTTTATATCATTTTTTGGTACTAACCTATTGACATAGTGCCAAGTGCCAGTTGCTGTTTTTTTCATGTTTTTCACATCACAGAAAATCAATATCAAACGGAGTCCAAACTCCCCAAAACTTCACAGAGAATTTTTATGGGCCAGAAGGAACACAACGGGCCCTGGCTACGCCTGGGGGTGCCCCGAGGGGTGCACAATCCACCAGGGTGCGCCAGGAGGCCCAGACACACCCTGGTGGGTTGTGCCCACCTCGGGTGCCCCCTGGACCGCCTCTTTGCTCTATAAGTACCCCAATTTTCCAGAAACCCTAAAGGCATTGACGAAATATTCATCCAGCCATCGGAGAGTCCAGAACCACCAGATCCAATCTAGAAACCATCTCATATGGGGTTCACCACCTCCATTGCTGCCTCTTCGATGATGCGCGAGTAGTTCTTTGTAGTCCTTCGGGTCCGTAGTTAGTAGCTAGATGGCTTCATCTCTCTCTATTGATTCTCAATACAATGGTATCTTGGAGATCCATAGATGTAACTCTTTTGCGGTGTGTTTGTTGGGATCGATGAACTTTGAGTTTATGATCAGATCTATCTTTTTATATCCATGAAAGTATTTGAGTTTCTTTGATCTCTTTTATGCATGATATCTTATAGCCTTGTATTTCTTCTCCGATATTTGGGTTTTGTTTGGCCAACTCGATCTATTTATCTTGCAATGGGAAGAGGTGATTTGTAGTGGGTTCGATCTTACGGTGCTTGATCCCGGTGACAGAAAGGGAAACGACACGTATGTATCGTTGCTACTAAGGATAAAACGATGGGGTCTATCTCTACACAGATAGATCTTGTGTACATCATGTCATCGTTCTTATTGCATTACTCCGTTTCTCCATGAACTTAATACACTAGATGCATGCTGGATAGCGGTTGATGTGTGGAGTAATAGTAGTAGTTGCAGGCAGGAGTCGGTCTACTAATCTTGGATGTGATGCCTATATAATGATCATTGCCTGGATATCGTCATGAGTATTTGAAGTTCTATCAATTACCCAACAGTAATTTTTTCACCCACCGTTTGTTATCTTTCTTGAGAGAAGCCACTAGTGAAACCTACGGCCCCTGGGTCTTTCTTATCATATTATTTGCCTTTGCGATCTACTTTTATTTGCATTTATTTTCATATCTATTAATCCAAAAACCCAAAAAATATTTTGCTGCACTTTATTTTATTTGCGATCTATTTATCCAATCTATTACAACCTTTTTACCCTCATGCACCAATTTCTGGCACCGTTACCCGAAAGGGATTGACAACCCCTTTAACACGTCGGGTTGCGAGGATTTGTTATTTGTGTGCAGGGGCTGTTTACGTTGTGTTGCTTGGTTCTCCTACTGGTTCGATAACCTTGGTTTCATATCTGAGGGAAATACCTACCGCCGATGTGCTGCATTATCCCTTCCTCTTTGGGGAAATACCGACGTAGCTTCAAGCGACATCAAAAGGAATTTCTGGCGCCGTTGCCGAGGAGGTTCTTCAACATATACCAGGATCCTAATCACAAATATCATCTCCTTGCAATTTATATTATTTGCCATTTGCCTCTCGTTTTCCTCTCCCCCACTTCACAAAAATTTGCCATTTTATTCGCCTCTCTTTTCCCGTTCCCTGTTTTTCTTGCCAGATCTATCATTTGTTTGCAATCATGAGTGATTTCGGTATGGCACCAACAAATGATGGCCTAACTCCCAAGATTGGACGTTTGGGTAATCTAGATGCTAAAACTTTTATCTTGGGGCAAGGGAACGTTATGGGAAAAGCACGTATCCAAGAATTTTTCAATTGTGTTGGGAATCTAAGTCTTGATGATGCTCCTATACTTAAAACTACTAGATCTTATGCGGATGCTATTTCAGCTCTAGTTCTGGAACTTGAAAGTAAATTTATTCTTACTCATCCTACTTTGCAAAGATTGTTCTTTGAGCTTCCCTTTATAAAGAATCCTAGGGCTAAAAAGTTGGCCGCTCTGGTTCTTATGAATGAGTTTGACTACATAATACGGGAAGCTAGGGAAATCTTTGATTTTTATGGTATGAATCATGAAAAACCTGTGATAGATGAAATTATTTACAATAGTGACTATGCTTTAAGACATTTTCTTGGGGATAATAAAATCTTTTATGAGAATCTTAAAAAGTAAGTCCCCGTCCTAGATATAATCCAACATGTTTTCAATAATGTTAATCAACATTACTCTTGGATTGTTGTGGGAAATCAAAAAGGGTATGGTGAACATCAACTTAGGAATGCCAAGGTTTCTACAAATAATATGTTTTATGTTGTGTTTACAAAACCCCATGATGAGAACACCTCTAATAAGGTTAAGAAGAAGGATGACAAAACTTAGATCCTTGCTTTATGCCTAGCTAAGGGCATAAAACTGTAGCGCTTGTTGGGAGGCAACCCAATGAATACAATTTATTTTTGCTTTTTGCTTCCTGTTTTTAAGTGTTAGCACAATTATGCTACTGTTATGATTGTGTTTTTTATGTTTTAATAAGTATTTGTGACAAGTAAAGCCTTTAGGATCTTCTTGGGTGATAGTTGTTTGATCTTGCTGAAAAAACAGAAACTTTTGCGCTCACGAAATTAATTTTCATTTTTTACCAGAGAGCGATAAAATACCCATTCCACTTGCATTAGATCAATATACAAATTTCTCAGGTCTTCCTAGTTTTTTAAGAATTTTTGGAGATACAGAAGTATTCGAAATAGTCAGATTACTACAGACTGTTCTGTTTTGACAGATTCTGTTTTCTTTGTGTTGTGTGCTTATTTTGATGGCTCTATGGTTTTCTTTGGTGAGTTTTTGCCATAGAAAAATTGGAATACAGTAGATATAATACAAAAACAAAATATGAATTGGTTTCATACAACACTTATAGTAGTGATTTATTATTCTTATACTAACGAATCTCGCAAAGGTTTTGTTGAGTTTTGTGTGATTGAAGTTTTCAAGTTCTGGGTTATCTTACGATGGATGAAGGAAGGATGGAAGAGCCTAAGCTTGGGGATTCCCTGGCATCCCAAGATATTATCCAAAAATGAGCAACCAACTAAGCTTGGGGATGCCCCCGAGTAGCATCCCCACTTTCTTCCAACGATCATCGGTATTTTACCTGAAACTATATTTTTATTCGTCACATGATATGTGTTTTGCTTGGAGCGTCTTGTATGATATGAGTCTTTGCTAGTTTTATTTTCTGTTTTAAGTCATCAATCCTTGCTGGACACACCTATTTGGGAGAGCCAAAATTATGTCATGACTTGTTAAAATTGCTCTCTATGCTTCACTTAAAATTTTATGAGCTATGGACTTGCTCTAGTGCTTCACTTATATCTTTTTGAGCACGGTGTGCTTAATATTTTTTTTAGAAATTCGATCTTGCTTCACTTAAACTATTTTGAGAGAAATAAATATTATGCTCATGATCTTCACTTATAATTGTTTGAGCTTATGAAAAGCAACACATGAAAATTAGTCCCAAAGTGATAGATATCCAAGAAGGATATAATAAAAATGTTCATGAAGATCATTGGACAAAATAAACTTGATTCTTAGTAATAGTTTTGAGATATGATGATGTGATATGTGAGTTATGTTGATGAGTAATTATGATTTAGTAAGAATATTGGTGTTAAGGTTTGTGATTCCCTATGCAAGTACGAAAGTCAATAGTCATGCAATGAAATTATATCTTACTTGTGGTGCATTATTCGGTGTTATTATGCTTAATGCTTGCTTATGTGGTTATATGTTTCTTGGTTGGTAGCTTCTCAATCTTTTTCTAGCCTTCATTTTGCACTAAGTATGATCTCTACTTGTGCATCCAAAATCCTTTAAACCAGTTTTGCCACATGAGTCCACTATATCTACCTATATGCGACATTCTTTTGCCGTTCTAAGCAAATTTGCATGTGCCATCTCTAATTTTCAAAATAAACTTCTCTTTTGTGTATTTGTTTTAACTCGCGGAACGGTGAGGGGTGGCTAATATTTTCCATGCTAGATGTGTTATTCTGAAGATGAGTGTTTATTCACTTGTCATTGCACGAGAGTAAGGCAAAGGTATTAGGGATGCCCAGTCCCGAAATGCAAAAATGAATTTACTTTATGTTGTGAAATAATAAAATCCATGGGAAGTGTTGGTATCACTACAAAAAATACACTTCCGTGATGATACGTGTTTTTCATAGTAGATCACGTTTTCTGTCATGCATGTACATCCATGACAATTTAATGACAAAATCAAGATAGTCATACTTGTGCTGTCGTAGAAGTGTTCCATGAAATTACCAAAATTATCATCACAGAAGTTTCCACTTCCATGACGATAAATCACGCGTCATAGAAGTGCTTTCGTCAAGGGTGACCGACATGTGGCATCGATCGTAACGGGTAGCCGTTAAGCTATCGGGTCTGGTTTTGGATCCGATAACGCGTTAACAGCCCAGAACAAAGGGGATTTTCCACGTGTAAAATTCTCATTGGCCAGAGGAAACACGTGTTGGGTCACCGTTGGGACAGATGTCATCCACTCGTTGGACAGGAGGCGCCTATGATACGCCGACACGTGGCACAGCCCAATAGAGGCCCATTCCGGTGAAAAGGCCTGCCCAGCTAAAGGCCCATCACGTTTTTTGAGGCACTAGTTGAAGGAAATATGCCCTAGAGGAAATAATAAAGTTGTTATTTATATTTCCATATATCATGATAAATGTTTATTATTCATGATAGAATTGTATTAACCGGAAATTTACTACATGTGTGAATACATAGACAAACAAAATGTCACTAGTATGCCTCTACTTGACTAGCTCGTTGAATCAATGATGGTTATGTTTCCTAACCATAGACATGAGTTGTCATTTTATTAACGGGATCACATCATTAGAGAATGATGTGATTGACTTGACCCATCCATTAGCTTAACATGATGATCGTTTAGTTTGTGGCTATTGCTTTCTCCATAACTTATACATGTTCCTATGACTATGAGATCATGCAACTCTCGAATACCGAAGGACCACTTAGTGTGCTATCAAACGCCACAACATAACTGGATGACTATAAAGATGCTCTACAGGTGTCTCTGATGGTGTTCGTTGAGTTGGCATAGATCGAGATTAGGATTTGTCACTCCGAGTATCAGAGAGGTTTCTCTGGGCCCTCTCGGTAATGCACATCACTATAAGCCTTGCAAGCAATGTGACTAATGAGTTAGTTATGGGATGATGCATTACGGAATGAGTAAACAGACTTTCTGGTAACGAGATTGAACTAGGTATTGAGATACCGACGATCGAATCTTGGGCAAGTAACATACCGATGACAAAGGGAACAATGTATGTTGTTGTGCGGTTTGACCGATGAAGATCTTCGTAGAATATGTAGGAATCAATATGAGAATCCAGGTTCTACTATTGGTTATTGATCGGAGATGAGTCTCGGTCATGTCTACATAGTTCTCGAACCCGTAGGGTCCGCACGCTTAACGTTCGGTGACGATCGATATTATGAGTTTATGTGTTTTGATGTACCGAAGGTAGTTCGGAGTCCCGGATATGATCACAGACATGACGAGGAGTCTCGAAATGGTCGAGACATAAAGATCGATATATTGGATGGCTATATTCGGACGCCGGAATTGTTCCGAGTGATTTTGGAGAAAACCGAAGTGCCGGAGGGTTACCGGAACCCCCCGGGGGAACTAATGGGCCACATGGGCCTTAGTGGAGAGAGAGAGGGGGGGCCGACCAGCACAGGCCGCGCGCCCCCTCCCCCTCTAGTCCGAATTGGACTAGGGAATAGGTGCGGCGCCCCCCTTTCCTTCTCCCTCTCCCTCTTCCTTTCCCCCTCCTAGTAGGACTCGGAAAAGGGGAGTCCTACTCCTAGGAGGAGGACTCCTCCTCTCCTGGCGCGCCCCAAGGTTCGGCTGGCCTTCCCCCTTTCTCATTTATATATGGGGGCAGGGGCACCCTAGGACACACAAGTTGACATTGTTTAGCCGTGTGCGGTGGCCCCCTCCACCATAATCCACCTCGGTCATATCGTTGCAGTGCTTAGGCGAAGCTCTGCGCCGGTAGCTTCATCATCACCATCATCACGCCGTCATGCTGACGAAGCTCTCCCTCGACACTCAGCTGGATCTAGAGTTCGTGGGACGTCACCGAGCCGAACGTGTGCAGATCGGGGAGGTGTCGTACTTTCGGTACTAGGATCGGTCGGATCGTGAAGACGTACGACTACATCAACCGTGTTGTCATAACGCTTCCGCTTATGGTCTATGAGGGTACGTGTCCAACACTCTTCCCCTCTCGTTGCTATGCATCACCTAGATGGATCTTGCGTGTGCGTAGGATTTTTCTTGAAATTATTGCGTTCCCCAACTGTGTCATCCGAGCCAGGTCTATGCGTAGATGTTATATGCATGAGTAGAACACAAAGGAGTTGTGGGTGTGGGTATATACATATTGCTTGCCGTCACTAGTTGTTTCTTAATTCGGTGGTATTATTGGATGAAGCGGCCTAGACCGACATTACACGTACGCTTACGCGAGACTGGTTCTACCGACGTGCTTCGCACACAGGTGGCTGGTGGGTGTCAGTTTCTCTAACTTTAGTTGAATCGAATTCAATGAATGGGGTTCTTTTTGAAGATCAAAAAGCAATCACTACACCGCGTTGTGGTTTTTGATGTGTAGGTAAGAACGGTTCTTGCTCAGCCTGTAGCAGCCACGTAAAACTTGCAAAAACAAAGTAGAGGATGTCTAACTTGTTTTTGCAGGGCGTGATGAGATATAATTTGTTGTATGAGATGATCATGTTTTGTAAAAGTAATCGGCAACTGGCAGAAGCCTTATGGTTGTCTCTTTATTGCATAAGATGCAAGCGCAAAATTGCTTTACTTTATCACTATGCGATAGCAATAGTTGCAAAAGCAATAGTTGGCGAGACGACCATGTGACGACATGTTGATAGAGATCAAGATGATGGAGATCATGGTGTCATGCCGGTGATGATGGAGATCATGACGGTACTTTGGAGATGGGGATCAAAGGCATAAGATGATGATGGCCATATCATGTCACATATTTTGATTGCATATGATGTTTATCATTTATGCATCTTATTTTGCTTAGTTCGGATGTAGCATTATAAGATGATCTCTCACTAAATTTCAAGGTATACGTGTTCTCCCTGAGTATGCACCGTTGCGACAGTTCTTCATGCTGAGACACCACGTGATGATCGGGTGTGATAAGCTCTACATTCACATACAATGGGTGCAAGCCAGTTTTGCACATGCAGAATACTCGGGTTAAACTTGACGAGCCTAGCATATGCAGATATGGCCTCGGAACACTGAGACCGAAAAGTCGAGCGTGAATCATATAGTAGATATGATCAACATAATGATGTTCACCATTGAAAACTACTCCATCTCACGTGATGATCGGACATGGTTTAGTTGATATGGATCACGTG
Organism: Triticum urartu; assembly: GCF_003073215.2. Taxonomy (NCBI): domain Eukaryota; kingdom Viridiplantae; phylum Streptophyta; class Magnoliopsida; order Poales; family Poaceae; genus Triticum; species Triticum urartu. The sequence goes on from NC_053027.1 coordinate 484,460,143, forward strand.
ATCACTTAAATGATTAGAGGGATGTCTATATAAGTGGGAGTTATTAAGTAATATGATTAATTGAACCTAAATTTATCATGAATTTAGTCCTGATAGTATTTGCATATCTATGTTGTAGATCAATTGCTCGCGTATAGCTTCCCCGTTTTATTTATGATATATTCCTAGATAAAACTATGTGGAAAGATGATAATAGCAATGATGCGGATTGGATCCATGATCTGAGGATTATTCTCGCTGCTGGACAGAAGAATTATGTCCTTGATGCACCGCTAGGTGACATAACTATTGCAGGAGCAAATACAGACGTTATGAACATTTGACAAAGCTCGGTATGATGACTACTTAATAGTTTAGTGCACCATACTTTACGGCTTAGAACCAGGACTTCAAAAATGTTTTTGAATGCCACAAAGCATATAAGATGTTCTAAGAGTTGAAATTGGTATTTCATACTCATGCCCGTGTCGAGAGGTAGGAGACCTCTGACAGTACTTTGCCTACAAGATGGAGGAGAATAGCTCAACTAGTGAGAATGTGCTCAGATTGTCTGGGTACTACAATTGCTTGAATCAAGTGGGACTTAATCTTCCAGATAAGATAGTAATTGACAAAGTTCTCTAGTCACTATCACCAAGTTAGTATAACTTAGTGATGAACTATAATATGCAAGGGATGACGAAAATAATTGCCAAGCTCTTCGCAATGCTGAAATCGGCGAAGGTAGAAATCAAGAAATGGCATCAAATGTTGATGGTTAACAAGACCACAAGTTTCAAGAAAAGGGCAAAGGGAAATAAAGAGGAACTTCAAAGAAGAATAGCAAGCAAGTTGCTGCTCCCATGAAGAACCCCAAAGCTAGACCCAAGCCAGGAACTGAGTGCTTCTACTAAAAAGGAAATGGTCACGGGAAGTGGAACTGCCCTAGATACTTGGCGTATAAGAAGGATGGAAAAGTGAACAAAAGTATATTTGATATACATGTTATTGATGTGTACTTTACTAGTGTTTATAGCAACCCCTCATTATTTGATACTGGTTTAGTTGCTAAGAGTAGTAACTCGAAACGGGAGTTGCAAAATAAACAAAGACTAGTTAAGGGTGAGGTGATGATGTGAGTTGGAAGTGATTCCAAGGTTGATAAGATTACCATCGCACACTCCCTTTACCTTCGGGATTAGTGTTGAACCTAAAGTAAATGTTATTTTGTGTTTGTGTTGAGCATAATATGATTGGATCATGTTTATTGCAATACGGTTATTCATTTAAGTCAAAGAATAATTGTTATTCTGTTTACATGAATAAAACCTTCTGAGGTCATACACCCAAGGTGAATGGTTTATTGAATCTCGATCGTAGTGATACACATATTCATAATATTGAAGCCAAAAGATGCAAAGTTAATAATGATAGTGCAACTTATATGTGGCACTGCCGTTTAGGTCATATTGGTGTAAAGCGCATGAAGAAACTCCATGCTGATGGGCTTTTGGAATCACTTGATTATGACTCATTTGATGCTTGCGAACCATGCTGTAACGCCCCGAGACCGTTGCGCCAGGTGTGTGCCAGTTATGCGCGTTGTTGCCATGTCATTGCTTGCGTGTTGCATCTTGCCATGTCATCATGTGCATTGCATCATCATGTTTTCAAAACTTGAATCCGTCCGGGTTCCCCCAGTTCTCTCCATTGTCCGTTCTGAGCCCAGACACACTCACACGCGCCCGCGGCATGTCCGAAATATTACTTTATAAGTGCCAGAAAATGTTCTTGGAATGGGACGAAAGTTAGTGTGCGGTCTTATTATAGTGTAGATAGACCGTCTGTCAATTTTTGTCGCATTCAGAGCTCGTTTGATAGCCCAACCGTTAAACATATGGCCGCAATATAGTCGGTCTAATGTCGGGCGTTTTTGGTCTCCGGAAACAGTTGCCGGGCTGCACTCCTTCCCCTCTCATCTCAGCCCACTCCCACACTAAACCAGCCCACCACCCGCCCCCCTCGTGTGCGCGTCCGAAACTTACCCAAACCCGACCCGGGCAGTCGTCACCGTTGAGGCTGGATCGTTGAATACATACACAAACATAATGTCACTGCTATGCCTCTACTTGACTACCTCGTTGAATCAATGATGGTTATGTTTCCTAACCATAGACATGAGTTGTCATTTGATTAACGGGATCACATCATTAGAGAATGATGTGATTGACTTGACCCATCCGTTAGCTTAGCACGATGGTCGTTTAGTTTGTTGCTATTGCTTTCTCCATAACTTATACATGTTCCTATGACTATGAGATCATGCCACTCCCAAATACCGGAGGAACACTTAGTGTGCTATCAAACATCACAACGTAACTGGGTGACTATAAAGATGCTCTATAGGTGTCTCCGATGGCGTTTGTTGAGTTGGCATAGATCGAGATTAGGATTTGTCACTCCGAGTATCGAAGAGGTATCTCTGGGCCCTCTCGGTAATGCACATCACTATAAGCCTTGCAGCAATGTGACTAATGAGTTAGTTATGGGATGATACATTACGGAATGAGTAAACAGACTTGCCGGTAACGAGATTGAACTAGGTATCGAGATACCGATGATCAAATCTCGGGCAAGTAACATACCGATGACAAAGGGAACAGCGTATGTTGTTGTGCGGTTTGACCGATGAAGATCTTCATAGAATATGTAGGAACCAATGTGAGCATCCATGTTCCGCTATTGGTTATTGACCAGAGATGAGTCTCGGTCATGTCTACATAGTTCTCGAACCCGTAGGGTCCGCACGCTTAACGTTCGGTGACTATCGGTACTATGAGTTTATGTGTTTTGATGTACCAAAGGTAGTTCAAAGTCTCGGATATGATCACAGACATGACGAGGAGTCTCGAATGGTCGAGACATAAAGATCGATATATTGGATGGCTATATTTGGACACCGGAAGTGTTCCGGGTGATTTCGGAGAAAACCGGAGTGCCGGAGGGTTACCGGAACCCCCGGGGGGAACTAATGGGCCACATGGGCCTTAGTGGAGAGAGAGAGAGAGGGCGCGCCCCCTCCCCCTCTAGTCCAAATTGGACTACGGAATGAGGGTGGCGCCCCCCTTTCCTTCTCCCTCTCCTCCTTCCTTTCCCTCTCCTAGTAGGACTAGAAAATGGGGAGTCCTACTCCTACTAGGAGGAGGACTCCTCTCCTGGCACGCCCCAAGGTTCGGCTGGCCTTCCCCCTTTCTCCTTTATATACAAGGGCATGGGGCACCCTAGGACACACAAGTTGACATTGTTTAGCCGTGTGCGGTGCCCCCCTCCACCATAATCCACCTCGGTCATATCGTTGCAGTGCTTAGGCGAAGCTCTGCACCGGTAGCTTCATCGTCACCGTCATCACGCCGTCGTGATGACGAAGCTCTCCCTTGACACTCAGCTGGATGTAGAGTTCGTGGGACGTCACCGAGCCGAACATGTGTAGATCGCGGAGGTGCCGTACTTTCGGTACTAGGGTCGGTCGGATCGTGAAGACGTATGACTACATGAACCGCGTTGTCATAACGCTTCCGCTTACGGTCTACGAGGGTACATAGACAACACTCTTCCCCTCTCGTTGCTATGCATCACCTAGATGGATCTTGTGTGTGCGTAGGTTTGTTTTTTGAAATTACTGCGTCCCCCAACACTAGTGGGCTGGCCCGTTAACAGCCTGCCATGTTTTGGGTCAAATTGAGGCCCATACCAGATCAGGCCCGTTCACAGCCTGCCGTGTTTTGGGACAAATTACGGCCCATATCGGATCAGGCCCATTAACAGGCCACTATTCTTTTAGGCCCATTCTAAGACAGGTTTGCATTTCAGCCAGTTAAATGCCCGTTTACCAGTTCGGCCCGATAATAGTTTCAGCCTATTAGCGACCCATGGTGCATCTGGGACGTTCTCGGCCCGGTTTAACTTTAGGACATTTAACTGCCCATGTAGAAACTGGGCTATTTCTTATCTAAAGTAACTTTAGGCCTCTTAACGGCCCCTGGTCTTCGTGGATAAATTTCAGCCCAACTGGCCTATCGGCCTGTTAATGGCTCGTGTAACAGTTGGGCCTAATTAGAGCCTGCGTTGAATCCGGCCTACTTACAACCCATTTGATAATGGCCCATGGCACTTTTAGGCCTATGGCCCGCGTAGATACTAGCCTTCTTAAAACCCATAATTTTATTAGGCCAAATAGGCCCGAGATATATTTTGGCCTGTTAACTGCTCGTCCTATTTGGGCCAAACATGGGCCTTAAACAGTTTCGGCCTGTATTGGCCCATGAATTTTTCGGCTCAACGCTAGCACAATCTAGGTTTTAGTATGTTAAAAGCCCATGGTATTCTATGGCCCAGCTGGACAGAACTTTACTCAGCGTGTTAAAGGCGGGAAACAACTATAGGTTTAGACCTGCTAATGGCCCAAGATGATTATAGGCCCACGTTTTGGCCCATATGAGTAACGGGCCGGCCTGAAGACCGACAACACCGAGATCCATTGAACCTTCCGGCCTAAATTACAGCATACTGACCAAGAATAAACCTAGACTATATAACAAAGATATTACAACATATTACATCCCCTCGGCATCAAAGTTCGCCGCGAGTGATAATAAAGGACAACCAGACAGCTACCATAAAAAAGGGCAACCATACAGCAGATTACATAAACTAGGTAGGTTGCCACCAGCGGAAGTTAACAGGCGGACAAAATAATAGACAGAACCGACAACACTTCAACACAGTTCAAGAAAGGTTAGCCCGGCCCAGGAGCTACAGCGCAAGCAGCTTAGCAACCTGATGAGACTGCGCTTCTTTGGCGCTCATATCCACCAACTTAAGCTACATAGCATCAATAAATGTTTTGTACTTACGGTTAATCTTGCATAGAGATTGGAGTTCTAGTCGTATTTGAGCGGAAGCATGTATTTCTGCTTGAATTTCAGACTGAAGAAGTTGAACAAATTCAGGCGGCGACTTCATTGAGCTTGTGTCACTGGGTAAGTTTGACACTACATCAGGATGTGACTTCGTGGTTGTATCCCTACCCTCAATATGTTTTGCCTTATCCTCTGGAATATGTGTTAGAGGGACAAACAATGGGTTCGTCTCACTATCATTGTGGCAGTTCTTCCTAGCAACAATGTTGTCACCCTGAAAGAGAAACAAGTAGGTAGATAACAGGTTTTGCACGTATAAGCATCAGCGCTGTCAATTCATCTCATTTCTTTGTCAGAAATAAAGAGACACGGTTTAAAATAGCATTAACATAATAGGCATTGTTCATACTTAAGACGGCATGAAATGGCATTGTGTAGGAGCGGCCAGATTCACCAGACCACTGGATTACAGATCAAGAACACAAGCATAGATGTAGTTCTAAAAAATGTATAAGCATGAATGGTGAGTGTAGTGTCAATTTATACCATTTCAGATTGGTAAATAAAGAGACACGATTTAAATAACATTAATATAATATGGCATTGTTCATAGTTGAGACATAGCAGGATATGACATTGTGCTGTTGTTGGTAGTCTCACCACACCACTGGATTACAGATCAAGAACACAAGCATACACATAGTGCTAAAGGAGATAACTTGCTATGTTTAGTTTAATTTACATGGTACGAATAAGGAACTAGATTGTACAACTAAAGACTGAAATTGAGAAGGACAAACTTATGTTCATGTAATTCTACTTTATAAACTTTGAACAAGCAATTTGATGCAGACGACAAAAATAAACATCATTTTCACTCATAGATATCCAAATATAAACAACAAAGTTTGAAGGCTCGAGGAGGACAAACTTACATTAGTAGTGAAGACAGGCTCTATAAAGGCCTTGTCCATATTGATGGGGGGGCGGGCAATTCAAGAAGTTTACCGCTCACTCTTCTTCAAGAGTATTGCCTTTATTCTACATTTTGTTAAGAGTAAATATAGATGTGAAAATATAGGAACAAATGACGATTATTTAACTTAAGATGCAGAGTACAAATGTAAATACAGCATACAGGCAAAAGGCACTAACAAGAGCAATGCGGAGCTAAACTTCTTCAGTAACATTGGTTTTATTCAATATTTTGGCAAGAGTAAATGTAGATTTGATGTGCAGACAAATGGAGGACAAGGGAAAATAAGTTGCAAAGTGTACATGAAGAACTAGCTGACAAATATAAGTATAGTGATGAAGGACAACAGATACTTACAAGAACAATGCAAAACTAAATTTCTTCATGGGCATTGGGTTTATTCTACATTAATTTAAGCATTAATATAGATCTGATAATTTGGAGCGAACAGTGGATACGCCAGCTATAATGCACAATGATGTCACATAATCCACCAGGTATGAATGTAAGGACAACGATAGGACAATAGGTACTAACAAGAGCAAAGCAGCGACCAGCATAGTTGTGATATCCTAGGTTTTGCGGCGCTGGTTCTATCGCCAATATACGTTGGGTGCTATGTGATTTCTCCGGTAGAACCACCTTTTTCAAGGACTTTTCTTGTACTCCTTCAGGTTCATCAATCACCATCTTCCTTTTGGATGTTTGAAACACAAGAACAACATTTGAATGGAAAAACATGGTATGACGACAAATGGAATAGGTGTTGATAATGGATGGGCATGGCATCTTCACATATATCATGAGTAAACTAAGCAGATGGCGGTGCAACGAAGCAAAGGAAATGCAAGACACCTTATGCAAGATATGTGCAACCAATAAAACCTTGCAAATTAGAACAGGCACCTTATTGGGTGAACAGGATAGGCCATCTGCCTTTGACTCCTTGAGCTCAGAATAGTCATTAGGATCATATTCTAAATACGAATCTATAGGTTGGGAGCATGTGCGTTTCATTGCATCCACAATGGACCTCAATCCCAGTTTGCTACCCATTGAACTGTTCTGTAATATTCTTCTGATGTGCGCACTCTTATATTCATTGTGATTGCGTACAATATCTGTAAAGCATGAAAACACAAATATTAGTGAGATTATATTTGTAATGCAGAGGATATTGTAATATAATAGAGGCTCCCTGTAAACCCTTGTGTGCTATCACTGGATTCTGATGAGAGAGCTCATGTGTGCTGTAATATGGTGAGTAGATTAATATAATCTGGCACAAGTACACAAAAAATAAGCTCCCTGTTGGGGGCCCCAGATGTAAGGATAGTTGGTAGATGATAGGTTCATAATATACCGTATAGAAAGTTTATTGCGAAACCATGATAGCGAGAGCGCAGAGCTAGTAGGTAGATCATAGTGTAGATAATAGGGGTACACCATAACCACCATAAATAAATTGGGAAAGCGGAATTGGCTAGAAAACATAGGGTTTTGCCGCCACTAATATGCAGCCTATCGATCACCTACAGGCTAGTTCTATTCATCTGAAGGCGCATAGCTGTTACTATCAGTTGAGTCTATCAAAGACCACGCGGCTCCCACTATTTCTGGGGTATTATGGCAGACCAACTCGTAGTGTGAAATCATTTAGCAGAACTGGCCCAATAGAGGAGTCGACTGCAGATGTCCCTGCTCCCCTTCCTGACAAGGAACATACTGTGCTTACTAAAGAAGAACGGAAGAGTGATACGTCTCCGTCATATCTATAATTTTTGATTGTTACATGCCAATATTCTACAACTTTTACATACTTTTGGCAACTTTTTATACTACTTTTGGGACTAACATATTGATCCAGTGCCCAGTGCCAGTTCCTATTTGTTGCATGTTTTTTTTTCACAGAAAATCCATATCAAATGGAGTTCAAATGGGATAAAAACTTACAGAGATTTTTTCTGGAATATATGTGAATTTTGGGAAGTGGAATCAACGCGAGACGATGCCCGAGGGACCCACGAGGGTGAGGAGTGTGCCCCAGGGGGTAGGGCGCACCCTCGGCCCTCGTGGCCACCTTGTAAGGCGGTTGGTGCCCTTCTTTCACCGCAAGAAAGCCAACATCCGGGTAAAAATCGTGTCAAAATTTCAGCCCAATCGGACTTACGGATCTCCAGGAATTTAAGAAACGGTGAAATGGCAGAATCAGGGAGCGCAAAAACAGAAGGAAACACAGAGAGATCCAATCTCGGAGGGGCTCTCGCCCCTCCACCGCCATGGAGGCCATGGAACAGAGGGGAAACCCTTCTCCCATCTAGGGGGAAGGTCAAGGAAGAATAAGAAGGGGGCTCTCTTCCCCTCTCTCCCGTTGGCGCCGGAACACCGCCGGGGCCATCATCGCGACAACGATCTACACCAACAACTTCACTGCCGTCATCACCAACTCCCCCCCTCTATGCAGCGGTGTAACCCCTCTTTTACCCGTTGTAATCTCTACTTAAACATGGTGCTCAACGCTATATATTATTTCCCAATGATGTATGGCTATCCTATGATGTTTGAGTAGATCCGTTTTGTCCTATGGGTTAATTGATGACCGTGATTGGTTTGAGTTGCATGTTTTATTATTGGTGCTGTCCTATGGTGCTCTCCGTGTCGCGCAAGCGTGAGGGATCCCCACTGTAGGGTTTGGAATATGTTCATGATTTGCTTATGGTGGATGGCGTGAGTGACAGAAGCACAGACTCGTGTAAGTAGGTTGTTTGCGTATGGGAGTAAAGAGGACTTGATACCTTATAATGCTATGGTTGGGTTTTACCTTAATGATCTTTAGAAGTTGCGGATGCTTGCTAGAGATCCAATCATAAGTGCATATGATCCAATAAGAGAAAGTATGTTAGCTTATGCCTCTCCCTCAAATAAAATTGCAATAATGATTACCGGTCTAGTTATCGATTGTCTAGGGATAAATAACTTTCTCATGACAAAAAGCTCTCTACTGAAACTAATTTAGTTGTGTCTTAAACTAAACAGCCGCTATCTTTTATTTACATGCTCTTTATTATCTTGCAAACCTAGCCTACAACACCTACAAAGTACTTCTAGTTTCATACTTGTTCTAGGTAAGGCGAACGTTAAGCGTGCGTAGAGTTGTATCGGTTGTCGATAGAACTTGAGGGAATATTTGTTCTACCTTTAGCTCCTCGTTGGGTTCGACACTCTTACTTATCGAAAGAGGCTAAAATTGATCCCCTATACTTGTGGGCTATCAAGACCTTTTTTGGCGCCGTTGCCGGCGAGCAATAGAGTGGGGTGAATATTCTCGTGTGTGCTTGTTTGCTTTATCAATAAGTGGATTTTATTTGCTGTTCTAAGTTGTTCTCTATATTTAGTTATGGATATGGAACACGAGATACCAAAAAAAAAGGTTTACTTGCTACTCATGGAGATGGGGAAGCTCCTAAAACCCACGATGCTCATTATGTGAAAGATATTATGCACTACTTTAATAATCCTGAGAAAACCCCATTAAATTATATAATGGGAGACACGTTGGATCAACATGAATACTTTAGGGATTATCGCTTGACTCAAAAAGGGAAACTATTATGGGATCAAATTTATATGTTGCATTGGTATGCTCGGCAACTATGCTTGAGATATGATTATCCTTGTTGCTCTAGGATGAAGGCTCCACACCTTCCCTTTTTATGCAAATTTAATGAGAATGAAACCCTAGCTTCTTATGCTAATGGTATATATGATTACTATGATGTGGAACGAATAGAAGAATTTGTTGCTTTCAAGGGTGCTTGTGAAATTGAATATTTGTTTAAAGATTTTGAAGATTTTGATGATTCAGTTTATAGACCTAAAAATTTAGCTATCCTTAAATATTGCTATGAGAATTATAAATACAATTATGATATTGATGAATTTATTGAGAAAGTCTCCGCTGTCTGAGAAGAGATTAATATTTTGCAGGAGTCTATGTAAGAAGAAATTGATGAAACTGTGAGCTCATTGGATGAAAAAGATGATGAGGAGAGCGAAGAACAAAAGGAGGAAGATCGGATTAGCTACCCGTGCCCACCTTCTAATGAGAGTGCCGGGGGTGCTGATCCACGGGCACCTATGGGACTAGCGGGCCGGGTCCCTTTCGGTTCGGCGAGGGCAGAGATCGTGCAAAGAGCAAATCGAGGCGAAGCACGCGAGCGATTTCCCCAGGTTCGGGCCGCACGGATGCATAAAACCCTACTCCTGCTTTGTGGTTTTGTTTGATTTCTAGCTCAGGAGCGCGGAGTGCTACAGTACACACCAGCGGCTAGCAAGACCGAGCGTGAGTGTTCCAACTGGCTAACCCCCCCACTACGTTGCATACGGGCCTCCTTTTATATGCTCAAGGGGCTACCGACAGGTCGCAACGGAGGTAAAGGGCAAAAATGGAAAGGTGCTATGGTAGGCACAGCTACCTGCTACAGTGTATCATACCTAACCCTGACGGCAGGGGACAAGGGCCTTAAATGCCCGTCTGTGTCGCCTAAACAGTGCGAAAAGGGACCACCAGGGACGCCACCGTTCGCCACGATGGCGACCTTGTCAGCGCCGCTTGCCACTGCACGTCCCTAGCTGCACAGCCTTCCGCCACGTACGCCTGGAAGGGCCCCAGAGCGACACGTTGGTGGATGTGCTGGAGCACGGGCGCGGAGAGTTGGCTTGCCGCGGCAAGCGCCTTTCCGCGGTCATTGTCTTGTCGCGTCCGGGAGCTTGTCGCTCACCGGGTCTTGCCGGAACGCGTGGTGCGCCGCGGCAAGTTCCTTGAAATGCCTTGAGTGGCCTTCCCAGCAAGCTCCTCTTGACAGGGTCTTGGGATGCTTTTGTTAGCCTTCCCGGCAAGCTCCTCTTGCCGGGGTCTTGTTTTCTTGGCTTGGACACTTTGTTCTTGAATGGCTCCAAAGGAACCACGGAGGATCTTGGCGGTCACCCGGCAAGCCTAGACGCGGGACGCTGCGACTGCCCGTGCACAAGTTCGGGATACTAGGGTACCCCTACTCTAGTACACCGACAGGAGCCCCCGGGCCTGGGCCATACACGGTGCCGAGCGCTGTTGGGCCAGGCCCAAAACAGGGCATGGGCACGCGCAGCCTAGGTTCCGCCATATCTCACTCCGTACCCACCGCGCCCTCCCCGAACAGCACGCGTTGAATGCGGCGTCGTGGGAGAGGTCGTGGGGGTTTCTTTATTCGGAAATGCGGAACGTCCACCCCCCCCTTTATATGCAGGGGAAACAGGGGCAGTTGGCCCACTCGCCCGTTGTCGTTCCCAATCTCAGAAACCTCGGCCGCTCCCTTGTCTCCCCAAAGCTGAGAGAGAGAGAGAAGCGCTCCGCCCCCCATCGCCACTAGCACCACCAACGCAGTCGACCTCCTCCACTACTTCCGCCATGGCTCCAAAAGCCGACAAGGGGAAGACCGTGAAGATGACCGAGGCGCAGCGGCTCGCGGCGCTGCGGAAGGAGCGGTCCGTTTTCCCCCCCAAGCTCAGCGTGAAGGAGCTGAGGGATAACTACTATCTGTTCTGGTCGGCGGAGACGCGCGCGCATCCGCGCACAAAGGTTCTCCCCGCCGCCACTTGGAAGAAGGCTCCGAATGGGTACCCCTTCTTCGCATTGTTCTTCTATTGCGGGCTCTGCCCGCCCTTCTCTGATTTCTTCTGCGACATCATGAACACCTATGGATTCCATCTCCTTGACTTCACCCCCAACGCCGTCCTGACAATGGCAGTTTTCGCACACCTCTGCGAAAACTTTGTCGGAGTCCTTCCCAACGCAGCCCTCTTCCGCCACTTTTTCATACCCCGAGTAGAGAGAGGAGAGCCTCTATCCGGCGGGATTGCCTGGATCTCAAGGCCCGGCAAGAAAGAGACCTATCTGGAGGGAGAATTCCGCGGCAAGTGGGAGGAGTGGAGAGCTGATTGGTGCTGGATTGACGAGGAGAGCCCGCAGCCATTTACCATCCGACGCCGAACCCCAGTAGCACACGGCAGCGATTGGAGTGACATGGCTCCGGAGGACGCCAGGTTGAGGATTGCCGTCACCAGGATCCTGCGCCTGAGGCTTGCCGGGCTTACTGTTGGTGCTGTTGGCGCAGACTTCCTTCGCCGCCGCATCGCCCCCCTGCAGGAACGGGGGAGGCCCACTTGGGAGTTCAAGAACGCGGCAGACATCATGAGGCTGCGGCCAGGCCTCAATTACAACTTCACAGTCCTGGAGCTCAACGCGATGCTGCAGGAGCAGTTCAAATATGACCCCCAGCATCCCGAGGTGTTCAGGTTGCCGGGGGGCGTCGTGCCTTTGTGCAACAATTCCGCGCTCGACCGCATCCGTGCAATGATGCCGGAGTGCGACTCGCACGGGATTGTGCCAACTTGGCAGGAGCCTGCAGACGAGGTCGTGTAGCAATTCTTCGACGACTTGGTGGAAGTGCCAATCCACCTCGACGAGAAGGACGGCCTCACCCGCGACACCACGGATGCGGAGATGGCGCTCATCGCCACTAGGCTGGAGGAGGCTGCGGCAGCCGCAGCCGCGGGCGAGTTCGGGTTCACTGTGGAGGAGGCCGATGCAGCAGAAGCGGCAAGCCGTGCCGAGCGAGGGGAGCCTGCCGACAAGAAGGGGCTTGCCGGGCAAGAGACCGAGCCGAGCGAGCCCGCCAAGGACACGAGCGGCTCGTTGCAAATCGACTCTTCTTCCACCTCGTCTTCAGACAGCCCACCAGAAGCAGAGCCTCCATCCCCACCAAGAAGGCGTCTCCGCAAGGTTGGTGATGTGGCGGAGCGGCAAGCGGGCCAACAGTCGCCACGCCGCGTGACACGCTCGACCACGGGAAACACCGTTGCCGCGGGAGCGCCTCATGCTACGACGGCACCTGGAGCGGAGTCTAGCCGGACCACCGCTTCAGTCCCTGCCGCTACTCACGCCGCGCCGACAGCCGGAGCAGGGTCGTCTCAGACCGCCGCCACTGCTCCCGCCAAGCGGCCAAGGGAAGCTTCTCCTCCACCTCCTCTCGCCGGGCGCCCGCCGGGCTTCGACTTCTCCGCGTTAAGCTCGGACGAGGAAGAAGAAGAAGAGTAAGATTCTCTTGTTGTACTTGCATTTCCTCAGTTCTTGCTGTTGGTCTTGTTTCTCACTTGCTTTTCCCTGAATCTGTTCCTTTTTAGGACTCTGGCCCAGAGAGCGGCAAAGAGAGCTAAGGCCCCGGTGATCATCATCGAGGACGAGCCCACTGCGACAACAGGTGGCGCGCCCGAGACAACCTTGCCGGAGCCGGCGACTTTCCTCCATGGCAGCCCCTAGCGTAAGTGTGTGAATTATTTTCCACGGCGAGGCGTGCATGGGTACTTGTCTTTGCTGATATCTGCTTGTTGACTTGTGTAGGAGCCGAGCAGCCCCACCAGGAGTCAAGGGAGAATCCCCCGTCAAGGGAGAATTCTCCGGCAAGGGAAGGCTTCCAGGTGAGGGAGAAGTCTCCGGCAAGGGAGGGTTCTCCGGCGAGGGACAGCGCCAGCGGCCCCCCGGCGACGGAGACCACGACCGCAGAGCCTGGTGCAGGTACTCCCCTTGCGTCAAAACTTCTCTTGGATCCTTCTTTTCTTGATCTTTATGGGTTTCTGCTGGATTCTGTTTGACTCTTCTCCCCTTTTCTGGCTGTCAGATCCATTCGCTGCGGAGCAGATGGAGACAGAGGTCGCCGCCGACGAAGCAGCCGGTGCTGGAGACGCCACCGGCGCAGAGGCCGCCAAGGCTGACGCCGCAGCAACTGGCGAGGAATCTGGCGATCGTACGGACGGCCCAGAGGCCGCAGGAGCGCCAGGCGCTACGCCGACCGCCGACCCATCCGCCGAAGCCGCAGCGCCAAGTTCCAAGGATCCCCAGCCGGGCGTTTATTTGAAGGCCGGCGACGACGTCTTCATCAATCTTCCCTGGGCATCAAGCTCCAGAGCGCCGGTCGAGGGGGAGGTCTTCGACGGAGAAGTGCTCGCCTCCGCGGGGCTGAAGCTGGTCGACGCGCCAAGCAGCAGCAGCAACGAGCCCGAAGAAGAGCGGCTGCTGCGCAGGTTGATGTCGCTCTACCGCGCGCGACAAGCCAAGCTGGAGTCCCGCGAGGCGCTTGTCGCGAAGGCGGGAGCAGACATTGAAAAGCGCGCGGACGAGCTCGGGGGTTTCCACCGGGAAGCCCTCCGATCCCTGGCGGAGGAGCGGGAGCAGCTCGCTAAAGCGCGGAAGGCCTTTCTCCTCGAGAAGGCTGAAGCTGAAGAGCGCCAACGACTTGCCGCTGTGAAGCTAGCCGTGGAAGAGGGTGAGCTGGCGCAGCGGAAGGTCAATCTCGACGCCCACGAGGAGGAGCTTGCCTCGCGCGAGGAGAAGCTTGGCGGAGCCCTCAAGCAAGCGGAGGACGCTGCCGCCGCCGCCGAGGCCGCCAAGGAGGAGTTGAAGACGAAGGTGGCGCGGCTGGAGGCCGATCTCTCTGAGAAGGGCAAGGAGCTCAGCGCCGCCAAGGTCTCCAACGTGGATCTTGAGTTGAAGCTAACCACTTTGACCAAGACTCTGGACAGCGCCAAGAAGCGGGAGGCGGCCTTGAAGGAGGTAATCAAGGCCGACAAGGCGCTGCTGGAGAGCGCTGCCACCGCCTAGAACACCTTCAGGGAGACTGTGACGCACTGGACGGAGAGTCTGGTGAACGCCGCCACAGATATCGAGAAGGAGCTGGCGCAGCTGGGGATGGAAGATCTTGGGTATCCCTCCGACGACAACCTCCAGCCCAGCGCCAAGCTCGTCCTATTCTTCAAGGGCGTGGCGACGGCCCTTCAGCGACTCCGAGAGAGGATCCCCAAGCAACTAGCTAACGAGTCGCGCGAGATCTGCGCAGGAGCCCTCGAGAAGGTGTTGATGAAGGTGGCCTTCCGCAATCCGGGCCTCCGCCTCACCAACATCCTCAGGTCCTTGCCACCAGAAGCTGATCTGGAGGAGCTCAAGGCCCTTGTCGCACCCATTGTGGACAAGGTGAGCGGGATCAAGCGGGTCGAAGGCGATCGCGTAGATTAGGCCGCTCATTTCTTCTTTTCTTGTCGCTGCCCATCACGTCATGAAAACAATCTATTAGAGCTGCGACAAGCTATCTTTGTAATGTAACTTGATTGTGGGAAATGATTGCAACGTTACTCCCTTTACTTGATTCCTCCCTTTGTATGTTTTTGCCCTACGCTTTTAGGGAACTTGCCGGTGCAGGCACCGGAGCCGCGAGCACTGAGTGCGGAACGTCAGCAGCCTGCTGGCGGTGCCGCTACCGGCAAGAAACCTTGTCGCAACTAGTTGCAGCTCACTTAAGTTGATGAGCGAACTCGAAACAAAGTAAGGGCGCTAGCGGCTCACTTAAGTTGCTGAGCGGACTCGAAGCAAAGTAAGGGCGCTAGCAGCTCACTTAAGTTGTTGAGCGGACTCGAAACAAAGTAGGGGCGCAACTAGCTATCAGTTGGTTCCTCCGCACACAGGTTTCCCATACAAAGTGTGGTCGTTCAAGGGAGATAACTTAAAATTTAAAAAATTCGATTGCTCAAACTTTGGCAACTTAGCTTTTCTGTTGTTTTCTTCCCGGCAAGGTGAAACTTTCTTGAACGACGCCTGGCCCATACCATCCATCGTCTTCTCCTTTCCCCCGGCAAACTTGTGGGCGAGGGGAACCTTGCTTTCAAAAGGAAGAAGAGACAATACAGATATGGAGCTTTATGGCTCGTTATTGCTTACCGTGGAGTAGGTGCTGCACAAAGTGTCAGATCATATATGCCAAAAAATAGAAAGCATAAAATTGACAAAATGTGCGGAGCACATGTGCCTTACTTATGCACGGGATCTGCGCCCGGCTTTGTACAAAGGATTACATGCAACAGCGGCAAGACTTGTACAAAAGGTGGTTGCCGGAACAGGTTCCGACAACCGCGCCTTACGGGTAAAACTTACGAAGATGCTCAATGTTCCAGGAGTTGCTCACCGGAATTCCATCTTCGGTCTCAAGGCGGACAGCGCCATGCCTTGTGACTCGTTTCACCCGGTAAGGGCCTTCCCACTTCGGCGTCAACTTGTTGGAATTCTTGGCGGACTGAACGCGCCGAAGAACAAGGTCGCCTTCCTCGAGACTTCTGACGTTAACTTTGCGGCTATGGTAGCGGCGCAAAGCTTGCTGGTAGCGAGCAGCTCGCACAGCAGCCTGAAGACGGTCTTCCTCAAGGAGCACCGCGTCATCTTGTCGCAGCCGCTCTTGCTCGAGCTCATCATAAGCGAGCACTGGAGGTGACCCGTATACGAGTTCCATGGGGATAACTGCCTCTGCTCCATAGACTAGAGCAAAGGGTGTTTGTCCAGTGGCTCGATTTGGCGTCGTTCTGATCGACCAGAGAACCACCGGCAGCTCCTCGATCCAGTTTCTTCCGCACTTGTGCAGCCTGTCGAAAGTTCTGGTCTTGAGCCCGCGCAGCACTTCAGCATTTTCCCTCTCCGCTTGACCGTTGCTTCTCGGGTGAGCAACAGAAGCGAAGCAGACCTTGGCGCCAAGATCTTGGACGTACTGCGTGAAGGTGCGGCTCGTAAATTGCGTGCCGTTGTCGGTGATTATCCTGTTAGGGATCCCGAAGCGGCAAACAATCGACCTGAAGAACTTGACTGCTGACTGTGCTGTCACCTTCCTCACTGGTTCCACTTCCGGCCACTTTGTGAACTTGTCGATTGCAACGTACAAGTACTCAAAGCCCCCGACAGCTCGGGGAAAGGGGCCGAGGATGTCGAGCCCCCAGACCGAAAATGGCCAGGATAAAGGGATCGTCTGGAGAGCTTGAGCTGGTTGGTGTATCTGCTTGGAATGAAACTGACACGCTTCACACTTGGTTACTTGTGCAGTTGCATCCTGGAGGGCTGTTGGCCAGAAGAAACCTTGCCGGAAAGCTTTACCGACAAGTGCTCTTGCGCCAATGTGGTGACCACATATGCCTCCATGTATTTCTGCCAACAGCTTTTGTCCATCTTCCCGGGGAATACACTTCAATTGCACACCGTTGAGTCTTCTTCTGTACAGTGTCTTGTCGACAAACTGGTACATACTTGACTGCTGGGCTACTCTCTCCGCTTCTTCTTGCTCTTCGGGAAGTCCTCCTGTCTGAAGGAAATGGACAATTTGCTGTGCCCATGCTGGAGCCTGTGGCTCGACAACAAGGACTAAAGGCAAATCTGCTGCTACGGGAATATCCGCTTCCACGGCAAGAACCTGCGGCTTTGCCGGAGCTTGACGTTCCCCGACAAGCTTGCCAGAGCAAAACTTGTCGGGAGCTTCTGCTTCAACGGAACAAACCCTAGGGCTTGCCGGAGCATCTTGCTCCTCAGCGCTCTTGGTGTTGATCTTGGAGACTGCTGCGGGAATATCCGCTTCTACGGCAAGAACCTGCGGCTCTACCGGAGCGTGACGTTCCCCAGCAAGCTTGCCGGAGCAAAACTTGTCGGGAGCTCCTGCTTCAACGGAACAAACCCTAGGGTCTGCCGGAGCAGACTGCTCCTCAGCACTCTTGGCGTTGATCTTGGGGACCTTCTTGGCGGCGGCTTCGGGAAGCCCTGCCAGCAAATAGTCGCCAGAAACCAACTTCCTCTTCTTACTCTGTCCAGTTGAAGGCATTACGGACGGCTGAGTCAGCTTGAGCACAAAGATCCCTGGTTCCACAGGTAACTTAAGTGCGGCACACTTTGACAGGCCATCTGCAATGGCGTTCTGAGCTCTTAGTACATGCTCCATTTGTAGGCCGTTAAAGTGTTCTTCTAGCTTTCTCACTTCGTCGACGTAAGCTTCCATCAACGGACTCTGATAACTCTTGTTTACTTGACGGACGACAAGCTGTGAGTCACCCCTGACAATGAGCTTCTTGATCCCAAGGTCTGCCGCGATCCGGAGACCGACAAGCAAGCCCTCATATTCTGTAGTATTGTTCGTTGCTTGCTCCTTGGGGAAGTGCATCTGGACTACGTACTTGTGGTGCTCACCGGTGGGTGCGACAAGCAGCACGCCAGCGCCTGCGCCTTGCAGCGAAAAGGCACCATCAAAGTACATCAGCCACTCTTTGCCTGCTTCCTTGTCGGGGATGCTCGTTTCTGGAATTTCTTCATCTGGTGTTGGCGTCCATTCTGCTATGAATTCTGCCAATGTTCTGCTCTGGATAGTTGAAGTGCTTTCAAACTTGAGGCCAAAGCTTGACAGTTCCAGTGCCCACTCAACAATCCTGCCTGTCGCTTCTGGATTCTGCAGTATCCTCTTCAGCGGAAAGCGAGTGACAACTGTGATCTCATGTGCTTGGAAGTAATGGCACAGCTTTCTCGAGGCCATGAGAAGGCCGAAAAGCAATTTCTGCACACCAGAGTACCTTGACCTAGCCCCCTGCAGAAGAGAACTGACAAAGTAAACTGGGCGCTGCACCATCTTTTTGTGTATCTCGTCGTGTATCTGCGCAGATCCATCTTTGTCGGGACCAGAGCTTGTCGGGGAAGCTCCCTGCTTGTCGCTGGATGCGCTTGCCGCGGTTGCTGGCTCATCATCTGCCTCCCTCTCTGCTACTAACGCAGCACTAACCACTTGATTGGTTGCCGCTATGTACAGCAGCAACTTCTCTTGTGGCTTAGGTGCGACAAGTATTGGAGGGGAGGACAGGTATCTCTTCAGGTCTTGCAGCGCAGCCTCCGCTTCCGGAGTCCATTTCATTGGACCTGCCTTTTTCAATAATTTGAAAAACAGCAGGGCGCGCTCAGCAGACCGAGAGATAAACCTGCTGAGAGCAGCCACGCAACCGGCAAGTTTCTGTACATCTTTGACGCGCTTTGGTGCTTCAATCTGCTCAATGGCCTTGATCTTGTCGGGATTGGCTTCAATTCCCCGCTGAGACACGAAGAACCCGAGAAGCTTGCCGGTGGGAACTCCAAACACACACTTCTCTGGGTTGAGCTTGAGGCTGATCTTGCGTAGATTTGCAAAGGTCTCGTCTAAATCTTGAATCAGGGTTGCTCTTTCCTTGCTCTTGACCACTATATCATCCATGTAGGCTTCCACATTTCTGTGTATTTGTGGATCAAGAGCAACATGGACTACTCTTGCAAATGTCGAACCAGCATTTTTTAATCCGAAAGGCATCCATATGAAACAGTACGTGCCACATGGAGTAATAAATGCGGTCTTCTCCTCATCCTCTTCTGCCATGAAGATCTGATGATATCCTGAGTATGCGTCAAGAAATGAAAGCAAATCACATCCGGCTGTGGAGTCAACAATCTGGTCAATGCGCGGCAAAGGAAATGGGTCCTTGGGACAAGCTTTGTTAACATCGGTAAAATCGATACAAAGTCTCCATTTCCCGTTTGCCTTGCGCATGACTACAGGATTGGCCAACCACGTGGGATGGAGCACTCCTCTGACAAGGCCTGCTGCTTCCAGTTTCTTGATCTCTTCTGCAATGAATTCTTGGCGCTCCACTGCTTGCTTCCTGACTTTCTGCTTGACGGGCCGCGCATGGGGACAAACGGCAAGGTGGTGCTCAATCACTTTCCTGGGAACACCGGGGATGTCAGACGGCTGCCATGCAAACACGTCGACATTTGCCCGCAGGAAAGCAACGAGCGCGCTTTCCTATTTAGGGTCGAGCGTGGTACTGATGGTGAAAGTACCACCGGTGCCGTCCTCCTTGGCGGACACTTTCTTCGTCTCTGGCGGAGCTGCCATCGTCTTCTTACACTTGCCGGTGGAGCTTGATGGTGCGTCCTCGACGGCAGCGCAGCACTCCGAAGAGGTGCGCTTGCCGGAGTGGGCATCAGAACTCTTGCCGGACTTGGTCTTCTTCCCCCCGGGAGCTTCAGCGGCAAGTGGATTGCGATCTGCCGTGGCTGCTGCTTCCCGGTAGATCTTGTTGGCACAGATAAGAGCATCCTTCTTGTCGCCGGGGATAGAAATGACGCTTATCGGGCCTGGCATCTTCAGCATGTTATAAGCGTAGTGAGAGGCTGCCATGAACTTGGCGAGTGCTGGACGGCCAAGTATCCCATTGTAAGGCAATGGAATATCGGCAACGTCGAATGTGACCTTCTCAGTACTGAAGTTTAGCTCGCTGCCAAATGTTACCGGCAGCGTGACCTTCCCCTCCGGCTTGCTCCTTCCCGGATTGATTCCTTGGAATGTGCCAGTCTCTTCGAGCTCGCTGTCAGGGATTTGGAGTTTTTGGAGTACAGCGGAGGAGATCAGGTTTAAGCCGGCCCCGCCATCAACTAGCATCTTGGTGACTTTGAGGTTGCGGATAGTTGGTGATACCAACATCGGCAAACACCCGACCGCAGTTGTGCTATCAGGGTGATCCTCAATGTCGAAGATGATAGGCGTGTTGGACCACTTCAGAAGCTTGCGTGATTCGATAGGTGGTTCTGCTGCATTAACTTCCCGCACCCACTGTTTGAGTTGGCGGTGCGAGGTATGCAGAGAAGCACCACCGTCAACGCACAAGACCTCTGTGGCTTTCTGAAACTCCTGCTCACTGGTCTCAACATCATCCATGTCTTCGTCGTCATCGTCGTCTTCATCGTTGTCGCGGCCGCGGGGAGGTCTGTCTCCTTGCCGCTGCTTGGCCTTACCGCGGCGTCCTCTTCGGCCGGCGCGCTTCTTGCCAGATTCTGCAGCGCCACCTTGGGCCCTCTCCTTGTCTCGCCGCTCGTACTCAGCCTTTTGCTGCTGGACAAGCTGCTCGACCTTTTTGCAGCTCTGGAGGTCATGGCCCTTGGCGCGGTGAATCTTGCAATATTGCTTGTCGGAGCCGTCCTTCTTGTCGGCGGTCGCCACAGCCTGGCAGTTGGCGCGCGTGGCAATCTCCTTGCCGGAGCTACCAACTTTGGCCTTCTTGGCGCCACCTTCGTTGCCGGACTGCTCAACGACTAGCACCTCTTTGCCTTTCTTCTTCCTGTTCCGCCGCCGGTTCTTCTTTGCCGGGGCAGCATCCTCACTGTCAGATCCTTCTGCTCCGATCTTCTCTCTGGGGAGTCGCCTCCCTTCCTCAGCGCGTGCACACTTGTCGGCCAGGGCATATAGCTCGCTGACGTCTCTGATCCTGTGCATCACCATCTCCTCCCGCATCCTGCGGTTACGCACGTTCTGATGAAACGCGCTGATGACCGCAGCGGGGTGGACGTCTGGGATGTTGTACTGTACACGGCTGAACCTCTGAATGTATTTTCGCAGGGGCTCTCCTTCCTTCTGGGCGAGCAGATGAAGGTCGCTCTCTTGGCCATGAGGTTTGTGGCCGCCTGTAAAGGCGCCGACAAACTGATGGCGCAGGTCAGCCCAGGAGGATATGGAGTTGTCCGGCAAGTGCATGAGCCAGGACCTGACATTGGGCTTGAGCACCAACGGGAAGTAGTTGGCAAGGATCTTGTCGTCCCGCCCCCCGGCAGCCTGCACCGCGATGGTGTAGATGCTGAGGAACTCCGACGGATGCGTCTTGCCGTCGTACTTCTCGGGTACATCTGGTTTGAAATTCTTCGTACTGGGCCACTGGACTTGCCGCAGCTCACGAGTGAACGCAGGGCAACCTACCGCGTACGGCAAGCCGCCTGGTTCCCCTGGCGCATGCATGTCAACAGAGGGCCCAGCGCGCTGGTCTGATTGATGCCGCGCTTCTCTCCAGCGCTCGATGCGAGTACGAGCGTCTTCTTGTTGTCGTTCTTGAAGAACTTGGCGCTGATCGCGACGAGCTCGCGGATCTGATGACGCGGTGGAGTCGCTGTCGAGGTGGATCCGGCGAGTCGGTGATCTTGGCCTTCGGGGTGGGGAGTGCACAGAAGTTGCACCCCCACCGGTCTTGTCGCCACCGGCTCGTGCCTGGCTAACTTGCTGCGGCTGCGTTGTGCTCGGCTGCCGAGGAGTGTCGCCGTTGGCGAAGCCGATGAGACTCTGGATGGCGGCCCTCCAGTCGTCGATCTTGTCCGCCGCTGGAGGGTAGTCTAGGAGCAGCTGAGCTCACGCCAAAGCCTCTGCTGCAGTGGCGGGTGGCGGTGGCGAACGGTGCGAGGAGCGGGATATGCTCGGACTTCTAACTACGTTAGAAGGAGCACTACCCCGTCCAGGCGACCGCGTCTCGCTCGCGCCAGCAGGTTGACGTGCATGGTGATCCTGAGCGCTCCGAGATCCACCAGCTCGATCTTGGTCTAGCGAACGCATGGTACCATGAGTACCATGACGCTGCCAGTCCCGCGCCTCCTGAGATGGGCGCGGTGCATGCACGGACGCCGAGGCCTTGCAGTGCGCCCGGTCGTTGTGAGAGCCGGCTACGCCGCCGATGGGCAGCGCTCCCTCGTCGATGCCCGTTCTCCCACCGCCGTCTGCCCCACCAACCGTTTGCTCCGGCGGTGGTTGGCTCGGCGCGGAAGGAGCAGCTGCCTCCGAAACCTTCTTCTTCGGCGGCATGTTGATGAAGGTGATGAAGATCTAGCTCGCAAGGACGCCGGATCTGGTTCACACAACTTCGACGCCCCCTACCTGGCGCGCCAAAGATGCCGGGGGTGCTGATCCACGGGCACCTATGGGACCAGCGGGCCGGGTCCCTTTCGGTTCGGCGGGGGTGGAGATCGTGCAAAGAGCAAATCGAGGCGAAGCACGCGAGCGATTTACCCAGGTTCGGGCCGCACGGATGCGTAAAACCCTACTCCTGCTTTGTGGTTTTGTATTGATTTCTAGCTCGGGAGCGCGGCGTGCTACAGTACACACCAGCGGCTAGCAAGACCGAGCGTGAGTGTTCCAACTGGCTAACCCCCCCACTATGTTGCACACGGGCCTCCTTTTATATGCTCAAGGGGCTACCGACAGGTGGCAACGGAGGTAAAGGGCAAAAATGGAAAGGTGCTATGGTAGGCACAGCTACCTGCTACAGTGTATCATACCTAACCCTGACGGCAGGGGACAAGGGCCTTAAATGCCTGTCTGTGTCGCCTAAACAGTGCGAAAAGGGACCGCCAGGGACGCCACCGTTCGCCATGATGGCGATCTTGTCAGTGCCGCTTGCCACCGCACGTCCCTAGCTGCACAGCCTTCTGCCACGTACGCCTGGAAGGACCCCAGAGCGACACGTTGGTGGATGTGCTGGAGCGCGGGCGCGGAGAGGTGGCTTGCCGCGGCAAGCGCCTTGCCGCGGTCGTTGTCTTGTCGCGTCCGGGAGCTTGTCGCTCACCGGGTCTTGCCGGAACGCGTGGTGCGCCGCGGCAAGTTCCTTGAAATGCCTTGAGTGGGCTTCCCGGCAAGCTCCTCTTGCCGGGGTCTTGGGATGCTTTTGTTAGCCTTCCCGGCAAGCTCCTCTTGCCGGGGTCTTGTCTTCTTGGCTTGGACACTTTGTTCTTGAATGGCTCCAAAGGAACCACGGAGGATCTTGGCGGTCACCCGGCAAGCCTAGACGCGGGACGCTGTGACTGCCCATGCACAAGTTCGGGATACTAGGGTACCCCTACTCTAGTACACCGACAGAGAGTAAGCCTCCAACTCATACATTATTTAATGCCCCTTCATTCTTACCGAATGATGAATGCCATGATAATTGCTATGATCCCGTTGATTCGTTTGAAATATCCCTTTTTGATGAACTTGATGCTTGCTATTCTTGTGGCCAAGATGCCAATATGAATTATGCTTATGGAGATGAACTTGCTATTGTTCCTTGTGTTAAACATGAAATTGTTGCTATTGCACCCACACATGATAGTCCTATTATCTTTTTGAATTCTCCAAACTACACTATATCAGAGAAGTTTGCACTTATTAAGGATTATATTGATGGGTGGCCTTTTACTGTTGCACATGATAATTTTGATGAACATACTATGCATCTGCTTGCTGCTCCTACTTGCAATTATTACGAGAGAGGAACTACATCTCCGCCTCTCTATGTTTCCAACACGATAAAATAGCAAGAAACTTCATATGCTATGCATTGACCTTTACTTGATGTGCATCAATTGTTCTTGTATGACATGCCGATGCATAGGAAGAGAGTTAGAATTCATCATTGCTTGATATATGTTGCTTTGTGCTCACTACTAAATGCCAAATCATTTCTAATTCAAATTGGCTTTGATATAACTTGGGATCCGGGTGGATTCATTACTTGAGCACCTTATGCCTAGCTTAATGGCTTTAAAGAAAGCACTGCCTGGGAGACAACCCGGAAGTTTTAGAGAGTCATTTATTTCTGTTGAGTGCTTTTATAGAGTTTAAAAACGAAAAAAATAAAGAGGGGAACCCAAAACTTTTCAAAAAAGAAAGTGAAAGTGAGAGAGACAAGCATTATTGAAGTGAGGGAGCTCCTTGAACTTTGTTCATGCTCACGGAAACTTTGTGAATCTTGATTATGGAAACTTTTCAAAAAAAATAATTACCCCCTTGTACAATTCCATTGTATTATAAAAATAATGTGCCAAGATTTCCCTTTAGGATGTTTACATTGCTTGTTGGTTTGTGCGGTGCAAAACAGAAACTTTGGCTGTAGTGCATGATTTACATTTTTTACTAGAATGTCAAACGGTTCTAAAACTTTTTCACTGTCTTTCTATACATTTTTTTTATTTTTCCTAATATTTTATGAATTTTTAGAATACCAGAAGTATGGTGAATGTTCAGATTACTACAGACTGTCCTGTTTAGGACAGATTTTGTTTTTGATGCATTGTTTGCTTGTTTTGACTATTGATTTCTATCAATGGATTAAGCCATGGAAAAGTTATATTACAGTAGCTACAATGCAAAAAAAAATATGAATTGGTTTTCAACAGTACTTGGAGTAGTCATTTGCTTTATTATACTAACGGATCTTACGGAACTTTCTGGTGAGTTTTGTGTGGATGAAGTGATCAAGGACCAAGGAGGTCTTGATATGAGGAGAAGGAGGAGAGGCAAGAGCTCAATATTGGGATGCCCAAGGCACCCCAAGTAAATATTCAAGGAGACTCAAACGTCTAAGCTTGGGGATGCCCTGGAAGGCATCCCATCTTTCTTCAATAAGTATCGGCATGTTGTCAGTTTTGTTTCGTTCATGTGATATGTGCAAATCTTGGAGCGTCTTTTGCTTTCAGTTTTCACTTTTCCTTGATGCACCATGCTGGTATGAGATAGTCCATGGTTGATTTATAGAATGCTCATTGCACTTCACTTATATCTTTTGAGTATGGCTTTATAGAATGCTTCATGTGTATCACATATATCATTTGAAGTTTGGATTTCCTGTTTCCCTACACATAGAAAACCGCCATTTATAGAATGCTCTTTTGCTTCACTTATATCTGTTAGAGCGTGGGCATATCTTTTTTAGAAAGAATTAAACTATGTTGCTTCACTTATATCTATTTAGAGAGATGACAAGAATTGGTCATTCACATGGTTAGTCATTAGATCCTACATAAAACTTGTAGTTCATTGAATATGATATGTTTGATTCCTTGCAATAGTTTTGTGATATAAAGATGGTGATATTAGAGTCATGCTAGTGGGTAGTTGTGGATTGTAGAAATACTTGTGTTGAAGTTTGCCACTCCCGTAGCATGCACGTATGGTGAACCGTTATGTAACGAAGTTGGAGCATGAGGTATTTATTGATTGTCTTCCTTATGAGTAGCGGTCGGGGACGAGAAATGGTCTTTTCCTACCAATCTATCCCCCTAGGAGCATGCGTGTAGTACTTTGTTTCAATGACTAATAGATTTTTGCAATAAGTATGTGAGTTCTTTATGACTAATGTGGAGTCACCCTGGGTGCAACTGATTTGGAATACTTACTACGACAACAAGGTGCCCCATGCCACGGATACTTGTGGATCATTTTGGTGGAGAGATGTCATGAACTTGAGTGATATCTACCGAGGGATCACTGTGGTACAGATTGGACAGGGTGACACTGCGTTGTTTTGGAAAGACCTTTGGAATGAGCAGTTGAATGAAGAAGCTTTTCCCCAGGCATTTTCATTCACCAAACTAGAAGATGCTTCGGTTGCAGATTTTCTGGCGATAACCAATATACACACGGGCTTCCATCTTCCTCGGACACCGCTAGCATGACAAGAACTGCAACAACTGCAAGCGCAAACTGCCGACACGATCCCTGACAATACCTCACCTGACCTATGGACCTATTCCTGGGGAGCTAAATATACTTCGGCCAAATATTACAAATTCTACTTCAGAAAAGTAACGGTGGATCGGGCCTTCTCCTGGATCTGGGAATCCAAATGCACGACCAAGATCAAAGTGTTCACGTGGTTGCTCCTCGCGGATAGAGTCAACACGAGGAATATGTTGAAGAGAAGGCACTACAATGTGGGAGACAACATGCACTGTGCACTCTGCAACATCAACGAGGAGGAAACCGTGGAGAACCTTTTCTTCAACTGCCCCTTCAGTCAAAGATGCCGGAACGCACTTGGTATCTCCTGACCAGCCATTGGAAACAGACTGCTGCTTGTCCGGGGTGGGAAACTTCGATGGCACTCACCATTGTTCATGGAGATATTCATGTTGTCCGCTTGGAGCATTTGGAAAGAACGCAATGGGATCATCTTCTAGAGAATTCCCCACACCTTTACCTCATGGAGGGCTAGACTTCAAGTTGACCTAGATTTATTGTGCCATAGGGTCAAGCCCCCCCTAGTTGAGTTTATCTCTGCTTTCTTAGAAACAAACTGTAACCCTCCCCCCTACTCCCATTCTTGAGGTGCTTGCACACCTCCAATGTAGGGCTGACCCCCCCTTGTAAACATGTAACCTAGCACTTTGACAAAAGTAATGGAATATATGTGATAGTAGGATCCTTTCCTACTGTCTTTGACCCTTAAAAAAACTAATGTTGAGTCCATGGATTATATGCACTCTCACCCTTCCATCATTGCTAGCCTCTTCGGTACTATGCATTGCCCTTTCTCACCTTGAGAGTCGGTGCAAACTTCGCCGGTGCATCCAAACCCCGTGATATGATACGCTCTATCACACATAAGCCTCCTTATATGTAACATTCCCAAAATTCTAAATTTTGGAATGTTATAATAAATAGATAGATTTGATTGATTGTTTGATTGATTGTCTGAAAGTGAGTGAATTCGACACTTTCGAAAGTTAAATGAGAGGGAATAAAAGGACTTTCCCAAACTTTCATATTTGCTTTCTGATCTCCATGAATTCAAATTCTTTTCAACACAAAACCCTAGAGAGAAGATGACATGACTTCTTCCATTTATTTAAATGACAAAGGTTGTTGAAAATATTTGAATTTCATTTGAAAATATTTTCAATTCTGGAACTGTATGCAACTCAATGATTTTCATGAGAGAAGATAAAATGACTTCTTCAAATTATAAGAAATATGAGTTGGGAGTTTCAAAGAATTAAATTCAAAGTTCTTTTGAATTTATTTTCAATTTGGAGTTATTTCAGTTTTTTTAAAATTATTTTTCTCCAAAAATAAAATATATGGAAATTAGGGTAACATGATTCCCTATAATAGAAAATTGGAGAAAAATTAATTTGAAATCATTTTGGTATTTTAAAAATGATTTTAGTTGGATTTTAATAGACCAGTAGCACTCTTTGAATTATCTGAATTTGTGTGGATTTTATTTGAAGTTATAAAAATGTTCATGTTGTAGAGAATCTTTTTCTGAAAATTTTGATATATTATATGCCTATATAATATTTTTAGTTATTTTGTTTTTATTATTTTAGATCTCTGAAAAAAAGTTTATAAAAAAAAGAGCTTCCCTCCGCCGAACTGGGCCGGCCCAGCTCCTGCCAGGCCACGGCCCAGCCCGCGTCGCCCCGTCACCGGCCTCCTCCTCGCCCCCTTCTCCAAGTCCCCCTCCCCTCCCCTCCTATAAAGGGCGCCGCCCCGGCCCCGTTTCCCTCTCTCCTCTCGCCGCGCCCCGCCGAATCGCGCCGCCTCGCCGGACTTCGCCGCCGCTGCTGCTCGCTTCACCGCCCTGTGCCGCGCGCCGCCGCCGCTGCTGCATCCCCGCTGCTGCCGCCGGCTTGCTGCTTCGCCCCGCGCCGCTCCCCGCCCTAGCCGCGCCGCCACCCGCCGTTGTCGCCGCTCCTCGCAGTCGCCGGAGCCGCGCCGCCCTCGCCGGAGATCCGCCGCCGGTTCCTCACTGAAGAACCGCCCCGAACCGGTATAAAACCGCCCCGGTCCGGTTTATTTTCCTTTATTTCGGTTTTTGTTAAAAAAACGGTTTAGTTTTTTTTAGATTGATCTATTTAGAGGATGCTCGCTGGTTTAGCCTCTGGAACGAACGAGTTCATAGTTTAGGGTTCAGGAGTGAACGTTCGCTATTTAGCCTTTTCTTTTATTTCAATTTTCGGCCAGGGACCTATCTGTGATGATTTTATTTACAGAATAGTCCCTGTTCTTCAAACAAGCACAACTTTTTACCTGTTAGTCCAAATTCAACGAAACCAACGCCCACGTCTTCATAATGATCTCCTCTATCCAGTAATCCAACTCAAACATGTTTTTTAAAAGTTTAAAATTTGAATTAGATCAGATTTGAATTCAAACTCTGTTTGATCATAACTTGAGTTTCATAGCTCCGTTTGAGTTGATTCTTTTTGCAAATCGAAGCTCTTGACCTAAACATTCTAATAAGGCCAAATTCACATAATTTTGTTGCTGTTAGAAATTGTTTTATGTTGCAAGATTTATTTGCTTGGTTTCGATGTTTTCCGAATTGTTTTCTTCGTTCTTTCTGATCTTTGAGTGATTGCTTATGTGTGGTTACTATTGCTTGCTTATGATAGATTGACCGGAGTGTGACGAGTAGAGCTATCAAGAGTTTTGAGTGCGAATCATCTTCATCAACATTGCAGGCAAGTTCACACTTTGATCATACATTTTTCTATAACCCAGTTTTATTGCATTAGATCAATCCTCACACATTGCATGATTAGGATCTAATTAAATTGTGGGATGGGAAGTAGTTGATGAGGTAGGAACCTATTGCCCTGCATTCAAACCTTTGGGAGTTACTTCTACGTTTGCTTATTATGCCATGCTATGCTAGTAGACGTGGATTGGGTGAGTGAAATCCATGACAGATGTGAGATTGATAATTAATGGTTTATCTAAGGTGGCAACTTAAACACACATCTGGGTGGATTGAGGCACCTGGGGTTTCCAGGACTTGCCTGTTTCTCTTTTGGACTGCCACCCAGGCTCAAAAGGATCATGAGATTATTGATACTAGAAACTTCCGTGTGCAGCCACAAGCCATTATGGGCTCTGGCATAGTTGACTAAGTTGTGCGAACTCTTACAGTGGTAGACTAGCAGATGTAGGGGATGTAGGTGGTATGGTCTACCCGATCGTAAGGTGCTAGCGCTTCTGAAAGACTATGTCTCGGTCATCCGTCTTCTCAAACATCCTGTAGTGCGAGAAACCAAACGGAGGCGATCGAGTCTTGCGGGGAAAAGTGCGCAAACCTCTGCAGAGTGTATAAACTAATCATGATTAGCCGTGTCCCCGGTTATGGACATCTTGAGTATCTAGTTCTTGGATTATCCTGTTGATCTCATCACGTTACTTTAAATGAATATTGTTGGGTTCAATGATGTTACTTAATTGGGATTGAGAATGCTGTCAACCATTCTCAATGTTCAACAACCACCATGATAGTTAAATAAAATTTATTCCTTTGTAGTAGGGAAAAATTAGCTTTACGCAAAAACCTTATAACCATAGAGCTTTTCCACCAGCCAAATATGCATGTAGTGATAATCTTTATTCATCATCCTCTATGGTGTGAATTTGCCAGTACATTCAATGTACTGACCCCTTTCGGGCTGCCACGTCTCATGTTGCAGGTTTCTTACGACGAGTAAGTGATACGTTAGGGTTACGATTTCTACACTCAACTTTGCCATTGGTGTTGATGGGAATCCACAACCTTGTTGCTTCCGCTATATGGATTGAGGTAATAGTATTTATGTACTTTATACATGTGATTTACCTCTGCTATAAATCCTTCGAGTACTGTGTGTGTCAGCATACCGATCCAGGGATGACACTTAAGCACAGAGACTTGACCCATTCGGGTTGGGTCGCTACAAGATGGTATCAGAGCACATGTTGACTGTAGGACGTGACCCTAGAAACTGGGAAGCCCATAGCAAAGATTTTTCTCTACAACTTCATTTTCAAAAAGATCTTTTACCCCTCTTCTCTTCTGAGCTTATTCAAAAATTCCCTTTAGTGAGACCATACCCCTTTCCCCTTTTGAGCACTCGAAGATTCCACTGATGAGACCACTCCAAGAAGTAGAAGATATCGGACAACCACGACCACTACGGAATGAAGGAGATCTTACCGTGCATCTGAATAATGGAAACTACAATGGTTGAAGGCCGAAGACAAGTAGAATTGGAAGGCTCTGAAGAATTCCCAGATTTGTATGACCTAGGAAGGCTACTCTTATGGAACTTGGCAGACTAAGGAAGCCGTCAATACCTGAGATCAAGGTGAATTGGAGAAAGACAAGCATGATCGGAAGAAGCCATTGGAGGCATGAACAAGG
Organism: Triticum urartu; assembly: GCF_003073215.2. Lineage (NCBI taxonomy): Eukaryota > Viridiplantae > Streptophyta > Magnoliopsida > Poales > Poaceae > Triticum > Triticum urartu. Next base: position 484,490,668 of record NC_053027.1, read on the forward strand.
CTTGAAGAGTTTGGAGACGTTGAAGATTTATTGACCTTAGAAGACCAAACCCCTGTCATATACCTACGTTAGATGCGACGTTTGTGAGCTGTCATTTGTTTGATGTTTTTCCCGACAGCCACAAATAAAATTTGTCTTTTCGAAACTTTTGTTTGTATTGTGTGTATCCCTCTCTATCTCTCTTATCTCACCCCAAAACCCATGGACCCAATAGAGGATGAATGGAGATGAGCTTGTATTTTCGGGACCAATGAGTCAATTGGAGACAAACCGATGGATTCAGAACATGGAAGATCACATGTAGAATAACCCTATAGTTGGAAAGGATATGACCCGGCATGCTCTTCAGTGCTTTGAAAGAGGTGCTGCTACTTGGTGGAGGATGTACCAAACCATGAATGGATGGCAAGGAGTAACCACCTGGAGAGAATTTAAGTTGACTCTGCCAAAGTCTCGACTTGTGTCCCAGAAGTTGAAGCCTTATGGAAAGGATATGAAGAAACCTTGTGCATGCAAGATTTGTGGAGAAATAGGACACACCCATAAAGAAAACAAGGATGAATGCCCTAATTGTGAAGGAAGTCACCCAGTTGAAGAATGCCCAATTAGGTATATTACTTGTTTCTTGTGTGAAGGGACTACTCACTATCCTGCTCAGTGTCACATTTACCCCATGGTACAACGAACCATCCAGCAGAAGAAAGAAGAAATGAAAGGAGCCCTCATGGAAATTTTAGAAGAAGCTGTGATGGAGGACACACCTAAAGAAGACCCGAGTAAACCCTGCACTACGTCTTGCTATTCATGTAGAGAAGAAGGACACATCTCCCAAAATTGTTTGAATGGGGATCTAGTAGAATTCCCAACAGAGGAAGTAGAATATGACCCAGAGAAATAGAAGCCATGATTGGCATGGAAAGGTCCAGGAAGAGAAGCAGATTGGATTCCAGGAAGAATCTGAGCCATATCACCTGTTATAGGTGCAAGGAGTCAGGGCACTACCTCAACAGTTGCCCCAAAAGGAAACCTCGATACTTGTCAGAAGTAATATGTTTTAGTTGTAATGGAGCAGGGCACTCTGCCAGAGAATGCCCCAAGGAGAAGGAAACTTGTGCTAGATAGTTGAGTTTGCAACAAAAGAAATGGAGTAGTAGAAGTAAGAACATTTTCTTTTATATTGAGGTGTTGAGTTGAGACTTGTAATGGAAAAGCGAGAGATTGTAATCATTGGAGAATGAATAAAGTAGCAACGTTGGTACTGAAATGGATTTTATGAGTTGTTACTCTATGAAGAAGGATTTTGACCATTTTTTGGATATGAGAAATATGGTCTATGGAAGGTTTGTGCATTTTAAGGGTGGTAGTACCCTGTAATGGATTTCGGACATAAATGAATACGAGTTTTGTCTTGATAAGTGTGATGCCCCAAGAGTATGTGGGATGAAGTTGGAGACCGACAGTTGTTTGGACCAAAGGTGATCAAAGGAGTCAGAAGAGAATGTTAAGTTGATTCGAGATAGACTGAAGGTAGCTCAGTCCAGGCAGAAGAGTTATGTAGACTCAAAAACTCAAGGAGGTAGTCTATGAAATTGGAGACCGAGCATGTCTTCATGTGTTCCCTCTGCGAGGAGTTAAACGAATTGGAGTTAAGGTAAAGTTAGCCCCAAGATTTGTAGGACCATACCGAGTTTTGGAGCGTATGAGAGAAGTGGCCTACAAGTTGGAGTTACCCGAAGGACTATCAGGAGTTCATGATGTCTTTCACGTTTCTTAGTTGAAGAAGTGCCATGTAGAGATGGCCAATATTCCCCTGTAAGGACGCTTGATCCTGGAAAGGATAATGATGTTCCACAAAGTGAATATGGACTTCATAAGTATAAGTTTTATCTCGGTATGAGGGATATCCCACGAGGATGAAGAGATGAATTACTATTGGATATAAAGGAGGTATGATGCCGGGAATATGGATCAATGGAAACTCCATGATGCGTCTGAGTAATCATGTCTTAGTTTGGTGCCAATAGAAGGAAGTAAGACAGTACAACTGGATGGATTTAAGAATACTAGGAAGTTGGAAGTTCAAATAATGATCAGTTGCCAAATGATAAGTCCAAGGACTACAAGTGATGAGATGGGCCATAACCCACATGCCCAGGACCTGCCAAGAAGCAAGCACACTCTTGCTGACGGAAAACCCCCGGAGGAAGATACGACGTTTATCGACAGACGATTTTATAGGAGTAACGCAAAACCTGAGAGTTGTGAAGGAACGATAGATGGTTGTTTGGCTTGCATAATCTACGGATTTATTCGAACTTGGTTCGTCGACAAGAGAAAATCTGCAATGCTAGTGAGGATGACCGAGTGTTATAATGCGAGATTCGCTAGACCGTATACAAGGTAATGATTTGGGTGCGGGATGGATTGATCACCATACCGACTTACTCTTATTATTCGCCTTGCCATATGGGATGGTAAATCTGAGTGACTTGCCTATAGTAGAGAGACGACGATCAAAACCCTGTTTAAACCTTAGAATGGTATAGGTATTTTTCCCTTGTACAAGGCAGCTTTGCCAACCGTAGGTTATACGGTGAGGATCAACCCAGACCCATTTCCTGCAGGAGAAACCATAAATTGTTGACCACCATGAGATATCGATAGTTGTTTAGTTTTGGCGCCCGACCCGTCAGCTAAGAAGACCCAATCTCGGAATAACCTTACCAAGAGGAAAGGACAAAAGAATTGAGGAAAAGGTTATGCCATTACCGGAAGAGCCCGAGAACGAATTTTACTGAAGATCTGAGAAGGCCGACACTGTCAAGGTTAAGGATGGAGTATATGAGTTTTGATGGAATGGTAACCATGCTTTTAAGGGTGGTAGCACCCCAGACCCCGGAGATGATCGATGAATTTTGAGGAGACCCCCAAACCCTAACCTTTTCTTTCTAGCCTCTCCGAATCTCGAGGATGAGATTCCTTTTAAGGGTGGTAGGTTTGTAACATCCAAAATTCTAAATTTTGGAATGTTATAATAAATAGATAGATTTGATTGATTGTTTGATTGATTGTCTGAAAGTGAGTGAATTCGAAACTTTCAAAAGTTAAATGAGAGGGAATAAAAGGACTTTCCCAAACTTTCATATTTGCTTTCTGATCTCCATGAAATCAAATTCTTTTCAACACAAAACCCTAGAGAGAAGATGACATGACTTCTTCCATTTATTTAAATGACAAGGGTTGTTGAAAATATTTGAAATTCATTTGAAAATATTTTCAATTCTGGAACTTTATGCAACTCAATGATTTTCATGAGAGAAGATAAAATGACTTCTTCAAATTATAAGAAATATGAGTTGGGAGTTTCAAAGAATTAAATTCAAAGTTCTTTTGAATTTATTTTCAATTTGGAGTTATTTGAGTTTTTTTTAAATTATTTTTGTCCAAAAATAAAATATATGGAAATTAGGGTAACATGATTCCCTACAATAGAAAATTGGAGAAAAATTAATTTGAAATCATTTTGGTATTTTAAAAATGATTTTAGTTGGATTTTAATAGACCAGTAGCACTCTTTGAATTATCTGAATTTGTGTGGATTTTATTTGAAGTTATAAAAATGTTCATGTTGTAGAGAGTATTTTTCTGAAAATTTTGATATATTATATGCCTATATAATATTTTTAGTTATTTTGTTTTTATTATTTTAGATCTCTGAAAAAAAAAGTTTATAAAAAAAAAGAGCTTCCCTCCGCCGAACTGGGCTGGCCCAGCTCCTGCCAGGCCACGGCCTAGCCCGCGTCGCCCCATCCCCGACCTCCGCTCGGTCTCCTGAGCCAGCACGGGAGCGCCGCCGCCGCCATGGACGCCGTGTCGCCTCCGGCCTCCTCCTCGCCCCCTTCTCCAAGTCCCCCTCCCCTCCCCTCCTATAAAGGGCGCCGCCCAGGCCCCGTTTCCCTCTCTCCTCTCGCCGCGCCCCGCCGAATCGCGCCGCCTCGCTGGACTTCGCCGCCGCTGCTGCCCGCTTCGCCGCCCTGTGCCGCGCGTCACCGCCGCTGCTGCTTCCCCGGTGCTGCCGCCGGCTTGCTGCTTCGCCCCGCACCGCTCCCCGCCCTAGCCGCGCCACCACCCGCCGCTGTCGCTGCTCCTCGCAGTCGCCGGAGCCACGCCGCCCTCGCCGGAGATCCGCCACCGGTTCCTCACCGAAGAACCGCCCCGAACCGGTATAAAACCGCCCCGGTCCAGTTTATTTTCCTTTATTTCGGTTTTCGTTAAAAAACGGTTTAGTTTTTTTAGATTGATCTATTTAGAGGACGCTCGCTGGTTTAGCCTCTGGAACGAACGAGTTCATAGTTTAGGGTTCAAGAGTGAACGTTCGCTATTTAGCCTTTTCTTTTATTTCAGTTTTCAGCCAGGGACCTATCTGTGATGATTTTATTTACAGAATAGTCCCTGTTCTTCAAACAAGCACAACTTTTTACCTGTTAGTCCAAATTCAACGAAACCAACGCCCACGTCTTCGTAATGATCTCCTCTATCCAGTAATCCAACTCAAACATGTTTTTGAAAAGTTTAAAATTTGAATTAGATCAGATTTGAATTCAAACTTCGTTTGATCATAACTTGAGTTTCGTAGCTCCGTTTGAGTTGATTCTTTTTGCAAATCGAAGATCTTGACCTAAACATTCTAATAAGGCCAAATTCACATAATTTTGGTGCTGTTAGAAATTGTTTGATGTTGCAAGAGTCATTTTCTTGGTTTCGATGTTTTCCGAATTGTTTTCTTCGTTCTTTCTGATCTTTGAGTGATTGCTTATGTGTGGTTACTATTGCTTGCTTACGATAGATTGACCGGAGTGTGACGAGTAGAGCTATCAAGAGTTTTGAGTGCGAATCATCTTCATCAACATTGTAGGCAAGTTCACACTTTGATCATACCTTTTTCTACAACCCAGTTTTATTGCATTAGATCAATCCTCACACATTGCATGATTAGGATCTAATTAAATTGTGGGATGGGAAGTAGTTGATGAGGTAGGAACCTATTGCCCTGCATTCAAACCTTTGGGAGTTACTTCTACGTTTGCTTATTATGCCATGCTATGCTAGTAGACGTGGATTGGGTGAGTGAAATCCATGACAGATGTGAGATTGATAATTAATGGTTTATCTAAGGTGGCAACTTAAACACACATCTGGGTGGATTGAGGCACCTGGGGTTTCCAGGACTTGCCTGTTTTTCTTTTGGACCACCACCCAGGCTCAGAGGGATCATGAGATTATTCATACTAGAAACTTCCGTGTGCAGCCACAAGCCATTATGGGCTCTGGCATAGTTGACTAAGTTGTGCGAACTCTTACAGTGGTAGACTAGCAGATGTAGGGGATGTAGGTGGTACGGTCTACCCGATCGTAAGGTGCTAGCGGTTCTGAAAGACTATGTCTCGGTCATCCGTCTTCTCAAACACCCTGTAGTGCGAGAAACCTAACGGAGGCGATCGAGTCTTGTGGGGAAAAGTGCGCAAACCTCTGCGGTGTGTATAAACTAATCATGATTAGCCGTGTCCCCGGTTATGGACATCTTGAGTATCTAGTTCTTGGATTATCCTGTTGATCTCATCACGTTACTTTAAATGAATATTGTTGGGTTTAATGATGTTACTTAATTGGGATTGAGAATGCTGTCAACCATTCTCAATGTTCAACAACCACCATGATAGTTAAATAAAATTTATTCCTTTGTAGTAGGGAAAAATTGGCTTTACGCAAAAACCTTATAACCATAGAGCTTTTCCACTAGCCAAATATGCATGTAGTGATAATCTTTATTCATCATCCTCTATGGTGTGAATTTGCCAGTACATTCAATGTACTGACCCATTTCGGGCTGCAACGTCTCATGTTGCAGGTTTCTTAAGACGAGTAAGTGATACGTTAGGGTTACGATTTCTACACTCAACTTTGCCGTTGGTGTTGATGGGAATCCACAACCTTGTTGCTTCCGCTATATGGATTGAGTTAATAGTATTTACGTACTTTATACATGTGATTTACCTCTGTTATAAATCCTTCGAGTACTGTGTGTGTCAGCATACCGATCCAGGGATGACACTTAAGCACAGAGACTTGACCCATTCGGGTTGGTTCGCTACATTATATCTTCCTCAAAACAGCCACCATACCTACCTATCATGGCATTTCCATAGCCATTCCGAGATATATTGCCATCCAACTTCCATCATCATTATATACATGACTTAATCATTTATTGTCATATTGATTTGCATGATCGTAAGATCGCTAGCATGATGTTTTCATGGCTTGTCCTTTTTTGATTCATTGCCATGCTAGATCATTGCACATCTCAGTACACCGCCGGAGGCATTCATATAGAGGCATATATTTGTTCTAGTATCGAGTTGTAATATTGAGTTGTAAGTAAATAAAAGTTTGACGATCATCATTATTAGAACATTGTCTCAGGTGAGGTTTTCATAATAAAAGTGGCCAGAGAAGCCCCCAAAAAAAAAGAGAGAGAGAGGCCAAAGAAGCCTACAAAAAAGAGAATTTTTTTAAAAAAATGAGAGAAAAGAGAGAAGGGACAATGTTACTATCCTTTTACCACACTTGTGCTTCACAGTAGCACCATGTTCTTCATATAGACAGTCTCTTGAGTTATCACTTTCATATACTAGTGGGACTTTTCATTATAGAACTTGGCTTGTATATTCCAACGATGGGCTTCCTCAAGTGGCCTAGGTCTTCATGAGCAAGCAAGTTGGATGCACACCCACTTAGTTTCAGTTTGAGCTTTCATAAACTTATAGCTCTAGTGCATATGTTTCATGGCAATCCCTACTCCTCGCGTTGACATCAATTGATGGGCGTCTACATAGCCCGTTGATTAGCCGCGTCGATGTGAGACTTTCTTTTTCTTTTTGTTTTTGTCTTCTCCACACAACCTCCATCATCATATTCTATTCCACCTATACTGCTATATCCATGGCTCATGCTCATGTATTGCGTGAAAGTTGAAAAGGATTGAGAACATCAAAAGTATGAAACAATTGCTTTGGCTTGTCATCGGGGTTGTGCATGATTTGAATAGTTTGTGTGATGAAGATGGAGCATAGCCAGACCATATGATTTTGTAGGGATAACTTTCTTTGGCCATGTTATTTTGAAAAGACATGATTTCTTTAATAGTATGCTTGAAGTATTATTGTCTCAATCTCAAATGATAGACTATTGCTTTGAATCACTCGTGTCTCAATATTCATGCCATGATTAGATTACATGATCAAGATTATGCTAGGTAGCATTCCACATGAAAAATTATCTTTTGTATCATTTACCTACTCGAGGACAAGCAGGAATTAAGCTTGGGGATGCTCATACGTCTCCATCATATCTATAATTTTTGATTGTTCCATGCCAATATTCTACAACTTTTACATACTTTTGGCAACTTTTTATACTATTTTTGGGACTAACATATTGATCCAGTGCCCAGTGCAAGTTCCTGTTTGTTGCATGTTCTTTGTTTCGCATAAAATCCATATCAAATGGAGTCCAAACGGGATAAAAACTTACAGAGATTTTTTTTGGAATATATGAGTTTTGGGAAGTGGAATCAACGCGAGACAATGCCCGAGGGGCCCACAAGGGTGAGGGGCGTGCCCCAGGGGGTCGGGCGCGCCCTGGGCCCTCGTGGCCACACCGTAAGGCGGTTGGTGCTCTTGTTTCGCTGAAAGAAAGCCAACATCCAGATAAAAATCATGTCAAAATTTAAGCCCAATCGGAGTTACGGATCTCTGGAAATTTAAGAAACGGTGAAAGGGCAGAATCAGGGAGCGCAGAAACAGAAGGAAACACATAGAGAGATCCAATCTCGGAGGGGCTCTCGCCCCTCCACCGCCATGGAGGCCATGGACCAGAGGGGAAACCCTTCTCCCATCTAGGGGGAAGGTCAAGGAATAAGAAGGGGTTCTCTCTCTCCCTCTCTCCTGGTGGCGCCGGAACACCGTCGGGGCCATCATCGCGACAACGATCTACACCAACAACTTCACCGCCGTCATCACCAACTCTTCCCCCCTCTATGCAGCGGTGTTATAACCCACAAGTATATGGGATTGCAACAGTTTTCGATAAGTAAGAGTGTCGAACCCAACAAGGAGCTAAAGGTAGAACAAATATTCCCTCAAGTTCTATCGACCACCGATACAACTCTACGCACGCTTGACTTTCGCTTTACCTAGAACAAGTATGAAACTAGAAGTACTTTGTAGGTGTTTTTGGATATGTTTGCAAGGTAATAAAGAGCATGTAAATAAAAGGTAGGGGCTGTTTAGATAAAGACACAACTAAGTTAGTTTTAGTAGAGAGCTTTTTGTTACGAGAAAGTTATTTGTCCCTAGGCAATCGATAACTAGACCGGTAATCATTATTGCAATTTTATATGAGGGAGAGGCATAAGCTAACATACTTTCTCTACTTGGATCATATGCACTTATGATTGGAACTCTAGCAAGCATCCGCAACTACTAAAGATCATTAATGTAAAACCCAACCATAGCATTAAAGCATCAAGTCCTCTTTATCCCATATGCAACAACCCCCTTACTTGGGTTTGTGTTTCAGTCACTCACGCAACCCACTATAAGCGAATCATGAACGTACTGCAACACCCTACAGCGGGGATCCCTCACGCTTGCATGACACAGAGAGCACCATAGGACAGCACCAATAATAAAACATGCAACTGAAACCAATCTTGATCATCAAATAGCCCGTAGGACAAAACAGATCTACTCAAACATCATAGGATAGCCATACATCATTGGGAAATAATATATAGCGTTGAGCACCATGTTTAAGTAGAGATTACAGAGGGTAAGAGAGAGGTTACACCGCTGCATAGAGGGGGGAAGAGTTGGTGATGATGGCGGTGAAGTTGTTGGCGAAGATTGCGGTGATGATGATGGCCCCCGGTGGCACTCTGGTGCCACCGGAAGCGAGGGGGAGAGAGCCCCCCTCCTTCTTCTGCTTCTTCCTTGACCTCCTCCCTAGATGGGAGAAGGGTTTCCCCTCTGGTCCATGGCCGCCATGGCTTGGGAGGGGCGAGAGCCCCTCCGAGATTTGATCTGTCTCTCTGTCTCTCTCTGTTTCTGCGTTCTCAGATTCTACCCTTTCACCGTTTCTTATATTCCCAGAGATCCGTAACTCCGACTGGGCTGAAATTTTAACATGATCTCTATCCGGATATTAGCTTTCCTGCAGCGAAAGAAGGGCATCAACCGCCATATGGGGTGGCCACGAGGGTCAGGGCACGCCTGCCCCCCTGGGGCGCGCCCCCTTCCTCGTGGCCCCCTCGGGCATCGTATCGCGTGAATTTTTCTTCCCAAAAATCATATATATTCCAAAAAAATCTCCGCCAGTTTTTATCCCGTTTGGACTCCGTCTGATATGGATATTCTGCGAAACAAAAAACATGCAACAAACAGGAAATGGCACTGGGCACTGGATCAATATGTTAGTCAGAAAAATAGCATAAAAAGTTGCCAAAAGTATATGAAAGTTGTAGAATATTGGCATGGAATAATCAAAAATTATAGATACGACCGAGACGTATCAGCATCCCCAAGCTTAATTCCTGCTCGTCCTCGAGTAGGTAAATGATAAAAAGATAATTTTTGATGTGGAATGCTACCTAGCATAATATTGATCACATATCTAATCATGGCATGAATATTAAGAGACGAGTGATTCAAAGCAATAGTCTATCATTTGACATAAAAAAAAATAATACTTCAAGCCCACTAATAAAGCAATCATGTCTTTTCAAAATAACAAGGCTAAAGAAAGTTATCCCTACAAAATCATATAGTCTGGCTATGCTCCATCTTCACCACACAAAATATTCACATCATGCACAACCCCGATGACAAGCCGAGCAATTGGTTCATACTTTTTAACGCGCTTCAACATTTTTAACCCTCACGCAATACATGAGCGTGAGCCATGGATATAACACTATAGGTGGAATAGAATGGTGGTTGTGGAGGAGACAAAAAGGAGAAGTTAGTCTCACATCAACTAGGCGTATCAACGGGCTATGGAGATGCCCATCAATAGATATCAATGTGAGTGAGTAGGGATTGCCATGCAACGGATGCACTAGAGCTATAAGTATATGAAAGCTCAAACTAAAACTAAGTGGGTGTGCATCCAACTTGCTTGCTCATGAAGACCTAGGGCATTTGAGGAAGCCCATCGTTGGAATATACAAGCCAAGTTCAATAATGAAAATTCCCACTAGTATATGAAAGTGATAACTCAAGAGACTCTCTATATGAAGAACATGGTGCTACTATGAAGCACAAGTGCGGTAAAAGGATAGTAACATTGCCCCTTCTCTCTTTTTCTCTCATTTTTTTAATTTTTTTGGGCCTTCTCTTTTTTTCTTTTTTTGGCCTTTCTCTTTTTTTTCTTTTTTTTCGTCCGGAGTCTCATCCCGACTTGTGGGGGAATCATAGTCTCCATCATCCTTTCCTCACTGGGGCAATGCTCTAATAATGATGATCATCACACTTTTATTTACTTACAACTCGATATTACAACTCGATACTAGAACAAAGATATGACTCTATATGAATGCCTCCGGCGGTGTACCGAGATGTGCAATGATCTAGCGTAGCAATGACATCAAAAAACGGACAAGCCATGAAAACATCATGCTAGCTATCTTATGATCTTGCAAACCAATATGACAATGAATGCTCGTCATGTATATGATGATGATGATGGAAGTTGCATGGCAATATATCTCAGAATGGCTATGGAAATGCCATGATAGGTAGGTATGGTGGCTATTTTGAGGAAGGTATATGGTGGGTTTAAGGTACCGGCAAAAGTTGCATGGTACTAGAGAGGCTAGCAATGATGGAAGGGTGAGAGTGCGTATAATCCATGGACTCAACATTAGTCATAAAGAACTCACATACCTATTGCAAAAGTTTATTAGCCCTCGAAGCAAAGTACTACTACGCATTCCCCTAGGGGGATAGATTGGTAGGAAAAGACCATCGCTTGTCCCCAACCGCCACTCATAAGGAAGACAATCAATAAATACCTCATGCTCCGACTTCGTTACGTAACGGTTCACCATACATGCATGCTACGGGAATCACAAACCTCAACACAAGTATTTCTACTAATCCACAACTACCTACTAGCATGACTCTAATATCACCATGTTTATATCGCAAAACTATTGCAAGGAATCAAACATATCATATTTAGTGATCTACAAGTTTTATGTAGGATTTTATGACTAACCATGTGAATGACCAATTCCCGTCATCTCTCTAAATAGATATAAGTGAAGCAAGAGAGTTTAATTCTTTCTACAAAAGATATGCCCATGCTCTAACAAATATAAGTGAAGCAAAAGAGCATTCTACAAATGGTGGTTGTCTATGTAAAGAGAAACGGGCAATCCAAACTTCAAATGATGTAAGTGAAGCACATGAAGCATTCTATAAAGCCATACTCAGAAGATATAAGTTAAGTGCAAAGAGCATTCTATAAATCAACCAAGGACTGCCTCATACCAGCATGGTGCATAAAATAAAAATGAAAACTAAATGCAAAAGACGCTTCAAGATTGCACATATCGCATGAACGAAATGAATCCGAAAACATACCGATACTTGTTGAAGAAAGAGGGGATGCCTTCCGGGGCATCCCCAAGCTTAGACACTTGAGTCTCCTTGAATATTTACTTGGGGTGCCTCGGGCATCCCCAAGCTTGAGCTCTTGCCTCACTTCCTTCTTTTCACATCGAGACCTTCTCGATCATCGAACACTTCATCCACACAAAACTTCAACAGAAAACTCGGTAAGATCTGTTAGTATAATAAAGCAAATCACTACTCTAAGTACTGTTGCAAACCAATTAATATTTTGTTTTTGCATTTTGTCTACTGTAATATAACTTTTTCATTGCTTAATCCACTGATATAAATTTGATAGTTTCATGAAGACAAGCAAACTATGCATCAAAAACAGAATCTGTCTAAAACAGAACAGTCTGTAACAATCAGAACATTCACCATACTTCTGATACTTGAAAAATTCTACCAAAATTAGGAAAAATAAATAATTTGTATAGGAAGACAGTGCAAAAATAATCAGAACCGTTTGACGTTCCAACTAAAAATGTAAAATCGTGCACTACAGCCAAAGTTTCTGTCCTGCACCTTACAAACCATCAAGCAAATGTAAACATCCTAAAGGCAAACCTTGGAACATTATTTTTATAATACAATGGAATTGTACAAGGGGATAATTATTTTTATTGATAATTTTCTGTAATCAATATTCACAAAGTTTCTGTGAGCATGAACAAAGTTCAAGGAGCTCCCCCACTTCAACAATGCTTGTCTTTCTCACTTTCACTTTCCTTTTTGAAAAAGTTTTGGGTTCCCCTCTTTATTTTATTTTGTTTTTAAACTATATAAAAGTAATCAACAGAAATAAATGACTCTCTAAAACTTCCGGGTTGTCTCCCTCGCAGTGCTTTCTATAAAGCCGTTAAGCTAGGCATATAGTTCTCAAGTAATGGATCCACCCGAATCCCAAGGTATATCAAAGCCAATTTTAATTAACAATGATTTGTAATTTAGTAGTGAGCACAAAGTAACATATATCATGTAACAAAAAAGTCTAACTCTCTTCCTATGCATCGTGAAAGGATCGAGAAGAGGTGTCTAGAGGGGGGTGATTAGACACTAAGTGCCAAAAGTTGCAGTTTTTAATATTCTTAAGTTTAAGTGGAGTTTAAGCACAAGTTTAACAAACACAATACATATCAAGCAAGCATGCAATGAGTATATGAGCAGCGGAAAGTAAAGCATGCAACTTGCAAGAATGTAAAGGGAAGGGTTTGGAGAATTCAAATGCAATTGGAGACACAGATGTTTTTGTCGTGGTTCCGATAGGTGGTGCTATCGTACATCCACGTTGATGGAGACTTCAACCCATGGAGGGTAACGGTCACGCGAGTCCACGGAGGGCTCCACCCACGAAGGGTCCACGAAGAAGCAACCTTGTCTATTCCATCACGGCCGTCGCCCACGAAGGACTTGCCTCACTAGCGGTAGATCTCACGAAGTAGGCGATCTCCTTGCCCTTAAAAACTCCTTGGTTCAACTCCACAATCTTGTTGGAGGCTCCCAAGTGACACCTAGCCAATCTAGGAGACACCACTCTCCAAGAAGTAACAAATGGTGTGTTGATGATGAACTCCTTTCTCTTGTGCTTCAAATGATAGTCTCCCCAACACCCAACTCTCTCTCACATGACTTGGATTTGGTGGAAAGAAGATTTGAGTGGAGAGCAACTTGGGGAAGGCTAGAGATCAAGATTCATATGGTTGGAATGGAATATCCTGACCTCAACACAAGTGTAGGTGGTTCTCTCTCAGAAAATGTGTATTGGAAGTGTAGGTATGTTCTGATGGCTCTCTCCACGAATGAAGAGTGGGTGGAGGGGTATATATAGCCTCCACACAAAATCTAACCGTTACACACAATTTGCCAAACTCGGTGGGACTGAATGGTTAAATTCGGTCTGACCGATTCAGCAAACCTAGTGACCGTTAGGATTTTCGGTGGGACTGAGATGCAACTCGGTAGGACCGATATGGTTAGGGTTAGGGCATAACGTAATCTCGGTGTGACCGATTACACAAACTCGGTGGGACCGATTTTGGTAATAAGCTAACCAGAGAGTTGGTCAGGCAAACTCGGTGAGACCGATTACACAAACTCGGTGGGACCGATTTTGGTAATAAGCTAACCAGAGGGTTTGCATTGTAATCTCGGTAGTACCGATTGCTCAAACTTGGTGAGACCGATTTTGGTAATGGACATACACAGAGAGATTACAATCCCATCTCGGTGAGACCAAGATCCCTATCGGTGAAACCGATTTGCTAGGGTTTGTGGCAGTGGCTATGACATCTAAAACTCGGTGGCGCCGGATAGATAGAATCGGTGGGGCTGAGTTTGACTTTTGGTTTAGGTCATATGTGGATGTGGGAAGGTAGTTGAGGGTTTTGGAGCATATCACTAAGCACTTTGAGCAAGCAAGCCATTAAGCAACACATCATCCCCTCTTGATAGTATTGGCTTTTCCTATAGACTCAATGTGATCTTGGATCACTAAAATAGAAAATGTAGAGTCTTGATCTTGAAGCTTGAGCCAATCCTTTGTCCTTAGCATCTTGAAGGGGTTCCACATCCTCTAGTCCATGCCACTCCATTATTGAACTTATCTGAAATATACTAGGTAAAAGTGTTAGTCCAACAAGAGATATGTTGACATTAATTACCAAAACCACCCAGGGAGCACTTGTGCTTTCAATCTCCCCCTTTTTGGTGATTAGGTATTTTGTGTTTGGGAAAGTCCGAAGAAAAAAGATTTTGAATCTGCCTTTTCCTTCTTTCCCTTCAAAAAATTGTCTTTCAGGCCCAGCCCACCAGGGATTTCCAAATCGTTAGCGGCGGGTCTTTCTTCTTCTGGGCGAGCTGCGGAATACTCGCATAGTAAAGGCGCCTAAGAAATCGTTATTGTTTGACAAAACCCTGCCCTTTTTTGAATGACAACATACATCAAAGCTTTAGATAAAGATATAGAGAATAGCAAGTAAAGGTTTGGAAAGACATGTAACATGCATAGGCTCCCCCTAGATGTATGCAATCATGTGAATATTGAATATAGGAGCATGTGAATGCGTAAACATGATAGAGTAAGCAATGTGTTACATGTATCTTGGCTATATGCATCAGAGCAAATGATGTGAATGTGAGAAATGTACCTTCATGCTCATGAGTCTTTCTTGCAAATAGTATGTACATCAGCAAGAACTTCTCATTCACATGACTGTGATGCGTATACTTACCTTGTGGTCTTGAGTTGGCTTAGGATGGGATGAACCTGCGCAAACAAGGTTAAATAACACAGATACACCTACTAACCGGAGCAAGCAAGAGAAACCACAAGAGAACCAAGACTGGGATGACACGTAGATTGAGTACTAAGTGCCACATTGGATATAGACATGTCCCCAAAGGTAAAGATATGCAATAAAATCAGAGATTTCCTTCCCTTAGATGTCTTGCTCCCCCTGAATCTGCATGGGATATTGGGAGAAGATAGGGAACAGAAAATCAGAGCAACAAAAAAAGGAAACAACAGAGCTTGAGCTAAAGCAAGCAACCAAACATGTCTTTTCCCTCTTAAAGACATGTGACATCTCTCCTCTTGAACACCAAGCATCTGGGGTCTTTGATGATTTTACTTTCTCCTAGTTGAGAAACTCTCTCCCCCTGAGTATTCTCTCTTTCTCCCCCTATAGGAAGGATTAAGCTTTGATGTGATCTCTCTCCCCCTTTGACATCAATTTCCAAGAAGGGCTCTTCTGGACATGTGATACAAATGGGTTGGTCCTCGAGTCACAGAGCAAAGAAGCATGTCTAATATGATGCTGGTAGAGGACAAGAATCATTGAGTGGAGCTGGAGCAAACAGAAATCAGGAATAAGTGACAATTTGGTTTTCCTGTGATGGAATCGGTGACTCCGAGTTGTGTGCTTCGGTTGCACCGAAAGATTTCGGTTGGGCCGAAGAGAACAAACCGATGTGACCGAGTTCATCAGAGTGAAACCACTTGTCACCTCAGCTCACTAGACAAGTAAGATCTCACAAGGATATGCAAGGAATTTACTGAAAGATTTGCAATGAATTGGATGCAGAAAATGCAGAACAAAAAGGAAAGAAAGGAAACTAAAAGTTCTAGATGAAGTTTTTTTGAAAGGGGAAACAAATATGCAAATGCAAAAGCACGGAGAAACACTAGAGAACTTCATCTAGAAATGGTCGGTGACAAAGTCACCTATGTTAGAGTATATTGACTTAGGAGTCAAGTGAGAGCACTTGATCATAGGTCATACTCATCGTTTAAGCTCAAAATGGGGTTACCATTTTTTGTTTAAGCATCTTGATGTATTCACATCTTGTCGAGTTGCTTTGGCTCATGACTTGGATTAAAGCTTCTCTAAGATGGAATAACATACCTTGGGTGGTGGTGTTGATCTTGCTCATGTAGTTGAACTTGTGTGGGTTGCTCAAGGTTGATGTAGTTCATCAAGAGTTGGGAGCACCACTTGGAGTTTTAGTTCATCTACCTACATGGGTTAGCTTTGCAAGGAAGAGCACTTGTCTATCCAACATGACAATCATGAGACTCAACATAGAATTTTCCAAAGGATATGTTTGAATGGTTTCGTGCTTCCTTGTCTTCAACCACCATTGTGTAGAGACTTGGTGATGTAGAGATTGCTCAAGATGTGACTGAGTTGCAATCTCATAGATTTAGATTCAACCAAGTACCTACACGGGTTAGATAACATGCAAGGTACAAATATATCCAAGACATATGAATAGCATCATAAGAGAAATATCGAGGATTAGTCATAGGCTCATGCTCCGCATGTATCAAATGGAGTTCCTACTCCAAGTTTGAAGCATCAATGATGTTCAATTCACCTCTCAACCTGCAAAACACTTTCTCATCAAGTGGTTTAGTGAATATATCCGCCAATTGCTTATCAGTGCGAATATGCTTAAGGTTAATGTCCCGTTTTGCAGCATAATCTCGAATGAAATGATGACGAACTTCAATATGCTTAGTTCGACAATGTTGCACGGGATTGTGAGCAATCTTAATAGCACTTTCATTGTCACATAGCAATGGAACATGTTTCACATATATCCCATAATCTTTAAGAGTTTGGGTCATCCAAAGTAATTGAGCACAACATGAACCAGCGGCAATGTATTCCGCTTCGGCGGTGGATAAGGATACCGAGTTTTGTTTCTTGGAAGACCAATACACAAGAGATCTACCAAGGAATTGACAAGTACCCGAAGTGGATTTTCTATCAACCTTGTCTCCGGCATAGTCCGAATCGGAGTAGCCAACAAGATCAAAAGAGGACCTCTTAGGGTACCAAATGCCAAAATTTTGTGTATGGATTAGGTATCTCACTATCCTTTTCACAGCCTTAAGATGACACTCTTTAGGAGCAGCTTGATATCGTGCACACATGCACACACTTAGCATAATATCGGGACGAGAGGCACATAGATATAACAATGAACCAATCATAGAGCGATAAACCTTTTGATCAACCGGTTCACCATCTTTGGTCAAATCAAGATGTCCACTAGTAGGCATGGGTGTAGTCATACCTTTGCATTCTTGCATATTGAACTTCTTGAATAAGTCCTTGGTGTACTTCGTTTGAGAGACAAAGGTACCTTCCTTAGTTTGCTTGATTTACAAACCGAGAAAGAATTTGAGTTCACTCATCATAGACATCTCAAACTTCTCTGACATTAGCTTTCCAAACTTCTCACTAAAATGAGGGTTAGTTGAACCAAATATGATGTCATCAACATAAATTTGGGACACAAATAGTTCTCCATTAACCCTTTTAGTAAAAAGAGTAGAATCAATTTTACCAATTTCAAAGCCTTTTTCAATAAGGAACTTGGTCAAGCATTTATACCATGCTCTAGGAGCTTGTTTAAGACCATAAAGGGCTTTGTGAAGTTTGTAAACATGATTAGGTTTCTTAGGATTGACGAAGACGGGAGGTTGCTTAACATAAACTTCTTCCTCAATTTTTCCATTTAGAAAAGCACTTTTAATGTCCATTTGGTACAAGGTGATATCATGGTGATTAGCATAAGCAAGTAAGATGCGAATGGACTCAAGTCTAGCAACGGGACCATATGTCTCACCATAGTCCATACCTTCAACTTGTGTGTAGCCTTGGGCGACGAGACATGCTTTGTTGCGAACCACTTGTCCATCTTCATCTTGCTTGTTGTGAAACACCCATTTGGTACCAATGATGTTGTTGTTGTTGTCGGGCTTCTCGACCAATGTCCACACTTGATTTCTCTCAAAGTTGTGTAGCTCTTCATGCATAGCGTTTATCCAGTCCGGATCCTCCAATGCTTCTTCAACCTTCATAGGTTCAATGCTAGAGATGAATGAGTAATGTTCACAAAAGTTAGCTAAACGAGTTTTAGAGCAAGTGATTCTCCCGGTTTGGATATCATTGTAGATTTGCTCGACGGGATGATCCTTAGCAATTCTTGCTCGAACTCGTGAAAGCTTTTTCTTGGGTCGGGGTGGAACATCCTCTTCATCTTGTGCTTCTTCTTGGCCTTCTTCATTGTTGACGTTATCGTTCTCTTGTCGTGGTGGAGAAGGAGGTTGTTGATGTTCATCTTGGTGCGCTTCCTCGTTTTCTTCATCTTGGCGTGTCCCACTTGTGGATGCTTCTGTATCAACTCTTGGTTCACCTTGTCGTGAGGTAGAAGCTTCCACTTGGACGGACGAGGTACCCTCCTTCACTTCCGTTGGACGAATCTTGCCAATGGACAAGTCTTGAGTTGCTTCCGAAGGGTCTTTTTCTCCTACATCAATTGGCAATTGCTCTACTTGCGAGCCGTTAGATTCATCAAACTTCACATCTATCATCTCTTCAACCTTTCGGGTGAAATTGTTGTAGACACGGTAAGTGTGAGAGTTTGAGCCATAACCAAGTAGGAAACCTTCATGAGATTTAGGAGCAAATTTAGAACGACGATGCTTATCAAGAATGTAGCACTTTGAGCCGAATACTCGAAAGTATCCAACTTGGGGTTTGTTACCAGTGAGGAGCTCGTATGCCATGTTGCCGAGTAGCTTGTGAAGATACAAGCGATTTGTTGCATGACAAGCTGTCTCAACCGCTTCCGCCCAAAAGTGCTTTGGCGTTTTGTACTCGTCAAGCATCGTTCTTGCCATCTCGATAAGATTCCGGTTCTTCATTTCAACAACTCCATTTTGTTGAGGTGTGTACGTAGCCGAGAACTCGTGTGAAATCCCTTCTTCGTCAAGAAAGGTGTCCACATTTTCGTTCTTGAACTCCGTTCCATTGTCGCTCCGAACCTTCTTGATCTTCACGTCAAACTGATTTTGGGCCTTCCTAGCGAAGTTTTTGAAGATCTTTTGGACCTGCGATTTGTCATCAAGAAAGAACACCCACGTAAATATTGAAAAATCATCAACTATGACTAGACCAAATGAGTTACCACCGATACTCTTGTAGGCATTTGGACCAAAGAGATCCATGTGAAGTAGCTCGAGTGGTCTTCTTGTGGTCATGATGTTCTTCGCGCGGTGACTTCCTCCAACTTGTTTCCCTGCTTGACAAGCACTACAAAGTCTATCCTTGTCAAATATGACATCTTTTATTCCAAGGGTATGATCACCTTTAATAAGCTTATCAAGATTTCGCATACCAACATGACCTAGTCTTCTATGCCACAACCAGCCTTTAGAAGATTTGGTAATTAAGCAAGTTCTAGGTTGAGCCTTTTTAGTGAAATCAACAATGTAAAGATCTCCTCTACGTACACTGGTAAAGACCATTTTATGATTGTCTCTACGAAACACTTGGCAATCTACTTCAGTGAATAAGACATTGAAACCGAAATCCGCAAGTCTAGAAACTGAAAGTAAATTGTATCCAAGAGATTCAATGAGCATGACATTTTGTATGGAGCTATCATGTGAGATGGCCACCTTACCAAGGCCAACCACCTTACCCTTTGAATTATCACCAAAAGTGACATATTTTCGAGGGCCGTCGTTTTCAGCAAGCTCACGGAACATATCTTTATCTCCGGTCATATGATCAGTACATCCACTATCAAGGACCCATTCCTTTCCTCCAGCCATGTAGTTGCGAAGATTTGCCATAAGACCAAAGTGTCTCATTGCATCATCAAGATCATAGTCACTATCATCATTTTCATCATAGTATCCATGTTCAACATCATCTTGTGATTGATCAATTCCTAGAGAGGGTAATTCATTAGATAAATGATCATCACAATGGTTACCTTTATGAATTCTAATAGCTTCGGATATGATATCGCTAATGATTCCAACATTTCCTTTAGCACGCATGAGATTGGTAAGCTCAAATAGACAATCACCAAAGCTAGGATCACTAGAGTTCATCTTACTCAAGGCAATAGACTTATGGAGAATTTTGTCTAAATTTTTCAAGGAATAATCTGGAAATCGTTCCTCAAGAAATCACCATATGGTGTAGGCACACTTGAGAGTAGGCGAACATCTAATCAAGTTTCTAGGCAAGCCTCTAATGATGAGCTCAACAGTTCTAAGATTGTGAATCATGTCAATATCTTCATCTAGGGTAGGGTGCAAAGGATCAACTGAAGGAAATATGCCCTAGAAGCAATAATAATGTTATTATTTTATTTCCTTATATCATGATAAATGTTTATTATTCATGCTACAATTGTATTATCCGGAAACATAATACTTGTGTGAATACATAGACAAACTAAACGTCACTAGTATGCCTCTACTTGACTAGCTCGTTAATCAAAGATGGTTATGTTTCCTAACCATAGACATGTGTTGTCATTTGATTAACGGGATCACATTATTAGGAGAATGATGTGATTGACATGACCCATTCCATTAGCTTAGCACCCGATCGTTTAGTATGTTGCTATTGCTTTCTTCATGACTTATACATGTTCCTATGACTATGAGATTATGCAACTCCCGTTTGCCGGAGGAACACTTTGTGTGCTACCAAACGTCACAACGTAACTGGGTGATTATAAAGGTGCTCTACAGGTGTCTCCAAAGGTAAATGTTGGGTTGGCGTATTTCGAGATTAGGATTTGTCACTCTGATTGTCGAAGAGGTATCTCTGGGCCCTCTCGGTAATGCACATCACATAAGCCTTGCAAGCACTGCAACTAATGGGTTAGTTGCGAGATGATGTATTACGAAACGAGTAAAGAGACTTGCCGGTAACGAGATTGAACGAGGTATTGAGATACCAACGATCGAATCTCGGGCAAGTAACATACCGATGACAAAGGGAACAACGTATGTTGTTATGCGGTCTGACCGATAAAGATCTTCGTAGAATATGTGGGAGCCAATATGAGCATCCAGGTTCCGCTATTGGTTATTGACCGGAAATGTGTCTTGGTCATGTCTACATTGTTCTCGAACCCATAGGGTCCGCACGCTTAAGGTTTCGATGATAGTTATATTATGAGTTTATGAGTTTTGATGTACCGAAGTTAGTTCGGAGTCCCGGATGTGATCACGGACATGACGAGGAGTATCGAAATGGTCGAGACATAAAGATTGATATATTGGAAGCCTATGTTTGGACATCGGAAGTGTTCCGGTTGAAATCGGCATTTTACCAGAGTACCGGGAGGTTACCGGAACCCCCCGGTAACCTAATGGGCCTTAATGGGCCTAGTGGAGGAAGAGGAGAGGAGGCCTAGGGGCTGCCGCGCGCCCCTCCCCCCCAAGTCCGAATTGGACAAGGAGGGGGGAGGGGGCGGCGCCCCCCTTTCCTTTCTTCCCTCTCCTCCTTCCCCCAAGTCCTAATCCAACTAGGGAAAAGGGAGGGGAGTCCTACTCTCGGTAGGAGTAGGACTCCTCCTGCGCGCCTCCTCCTAGGGCCGGCCGCACCCCCCCTTGGCTCCTTTATATACGGGGGCAGGGGGCACCCCTAGACACAAGTTGATCTCTAAGATCGTTCTCTTAACCGTGTGCGGTGCCCCCTTCCACCATAGTCCTCGATAATATTGTAGTGGTGCTTAGGCGAAGCCCTTGCGACAGTTGAACATCAAGATCTTCACCACACCATCATGCTGACGGCTTCCCCGACACTTTGCTGGATCGGAGTCCGGGGATCGTCATCGAGCTGAACGTGTGCTAGAACTCGGAGGTGCCATAGTTTCGGTGCTTGATCGGTCGGGCCGTGAAGACGTACGACTACATCAACCGCATTTTCATAACACTTCCGCTATCGGTCTACAAGGGTACGTATATCACACTCTCCCCTCTCGTTGCTGTGCATCACCATGATCTTGTGTGTGCGTAGGATTTTTTTTGAAATTACTACGTTCCCCAACAGTGGCATCCGAGCCTAGGTTTTATGCGTTGATGTTATTTGCACGAGTAGAACACAAGTAAGTTGTGGGCGATATAAGTCATACTGCTTACCAGCATGCCATACTTTGGTTCGGCGGTATTGTTGGATGAAGCGTCCCGGACCGACATTACGCGTACGCTTACGCGAGACCGGTTCTCCCGACGTGCTTTGCACAAAGGTGGCTAGCGGGTGTCAGTTTCTCTAACTTTAGTTGAACCAAGTGTGGCTACGCCCGGTCCTTGCGAAGGTTAAAACAGCACCAACTTGACAAACTATCATTTTGGTTTTGATGCGTAGGTAATAACGGTTCTTGCTAAGCCCGTAGCAGCCACGTAAAACTTGCAACAACAAAGTAGAGGACGTCTAACTTGTTTTTGCAGGGTATGTTGTGATGTGATATGGTCAAGACATGATGCTAAATTTTATTGTATGAGATGATCATGTTTTGTAACTGAGTTATCGGCAACTGGCAGGAGCCATATGGTTGTCGCTTTATTGTATGCAATGCAATTGCGCTGTAATGCTTTACTTTATCACTAAGCGGTAGCGATAGTCGTGGAAGCATAAGATTGGCGAGACGACAACGATGCTACGATGATGATCAAGGTGTCGCGCCGGTGATGATGGTGATCATGACGGTGCTTCGAAGATGAAGATCACAAGCACAAGATGATGATGGCCATATCATATCACTTATATTGATTGCATGTGATGTTTATCTTTTATACATCTTATCTTGCTTTGATTGACGGTAGCATTTTAAGATGATCTCTCACTAATTATAAAGAAGTGTTCTCCCTGAGTATGCACCATTGCGAAAGTTCTTCGTGCTGAGACACCACGTGATGATCGGGTGTGATAGGCTCTACGTTCAAATACAACGGGTGCAAAACAATTGCACACGCGGAATACTCAGGTTATACTTGACGAGCCAAGCATATACAGATATGGCCTCGGAACACGGAGACCGAAAGGTCGAGCGTGAATCATATAGCAGATATGATCAACATAGTGATGTTCACCAATGAAACTACTCCATCTCACGTGATGATTGGACATGGTTTAGTTGATTTGGATCACGTGATCACTTAGAGGATTAGAGGGATGTCTATCTAAGTGGGAGTTCTTTAGTAATATGATTAATTGAACTTAAATTTATCATGAACTTAGTACCTAATAGTATCTTGCTTGTTTATGTTTGATTGTAGATAGATGGCCCGTGTTGTTGTTCCATTGAATTTTAATGCGTTCCTTGAGAAAGCAAAGTTGAAAGATGATGGTAGCAATTACACGGACTGGGTCCGTAACTTGAGGATTATCCTCATTGCTGAACAGAAGAATTACATCCTGGAAGCACCGCTGGGTGCCAGGCCTGCTGCAGGAGCAACACCAGATGATATGAACGTCTGGCAGAGCAAAGCTGATGACTACTCGATAGTTCAGTGTGCCATGCTTTACAGCTTAGAATCGGGACTTCAACAACGTTTTGAACGTCATGGAGAATATGAGATGTTCCAGGAGTTGAAGTTAATATTTCAAGCAAATGCCTGGATTGAGAGATATGAAGTCTCCAATAAGTTCTATAGCTGCAAGATGGAGGAGAACAGTTCTGTCAGTGAGCATATACTCAAAATGTATGGGTATAATAATCACTTGATTCAATTGGGAGTTAATCTTCTAGATGATTGCGTCATTGACAGAATTCTCCAATCACTACCACCTAGCTACAAGTGCTTCGTGATGAACTATAATATGCAAGGGATGAATAAGACTATTCCCGAGCTCTTTGCAATGCTTAAAGCTGCGGAGGTAGAAATCAAGAAGGAGCATCAAGTGTTGATGATCAACAAGACCACTAGTTTCAAGAAAAAGGGCAAAGGGAAGAAGAAGGGGAACTTCAAAAAGAACAGCAAGCAAGTTGCTGCTCAAGAGAAGAAACCCAAATCTGGACCTAAGCCTGAAACTGAGTGCTTCTACTACAAGCAGACTGGTCACTGGAAGCGGAACTGCCCCAAGTATTTGGCGGATAAGAAGGATGGCAAGGTGAACAAAGGTATATACGATATACATGTTATTGATGTCTACCTTACTAATGCTCGCAGCAACACCTGGGTATTTGATACTGGTTCTATTGGTAACATTTGCAACTCGAAACAGGGACTACGGATTAAGCGAAGATTGGCTAAGGACGAGGTGACGATGCGCGTGGGAAATAGTTCCAAAGTTGATGTGATCGCGGTCGGCACGCTACCTCTACATCTACCTTAGGGATTAGTATTAGACCTAAATAATGGTTATTTGGTGCCAGCGTTGAGCATGAACATTATATCTGGATCTTGTTTGATGTGAGACGGTTATTCATTTAAATCAAAGAATAATGGTTGTTCTATTTATATGAGTAAAATCCTTTATGGTCATGCACCCATGAAGAATGGTCTATTCTTATTAAATCTCAATAGTAGTGACACACATATTCCTAATGTTGAAGCCAAAAGATGCAGAGTTGATAATGATAGTGCAACTTATTTGTGGCACTGCCGTTTAGGTCATATCGGTGTAAAGCGCATGAAGAAACTCCATACTGATGGACTTTTGGAACCACTTGATTATGAATCACTTGGTACTTGTGAACCGTGCCTTATGGGTAAGATGACAAAAACACCGTTCTCCGGTACTATGGAGAGAGCAACAGATTTGTTGGAAATCATACATACAGATGTATGTGGCCCGATGAATGTTGAGGCTCGTGGCGGATATCGTTATTTTCTCATCTTCACAGATGACTTAAGCAGATATGGGTATATCTACTTAATGAAACATAAGTCTGAAACATTTGAAAAGTTCAAAGAATTTCAGAGTGAAGTTGAAAATCATCGTAACAAGAAAATAAAATTCCTACGATCTGATCGTGGAGGAGAATATTTGAGTTACGAGTTTGGTGTACATTTGAAACAATGCAGAATAGTTTCGCAACTCACGCCACCCGGAACACCACAGCGTAATGGTGTGTCCGAACGTCGTAAT
Organism: Triticum urartu; assembly: GCF_003073215.2. NCBI lineage: Eukaryota > Viridiplantae > Streptophyta > Magnoliopsida > Poales > Poaceae > Triticum > Triticum urartu. The sequence continues at coordinate 484,515,818 of NC_053027.1, forward strand.
CGTACTTTACGAGATATGGTGCAATCTATGATGTCTCTTACTGATTTACCGCTATCATTTTGGGGTTATGCTTTGGAGACGGCCGCATTCACGTTAAATAGGGCACCATCAAAATCCGTTGAGACGATGCCTTATGAACTGTGGTTTGGCAAGAAACCAAAGTTGTTGTTTCTGAAAGTTTGGGGCTACGATGCTTATGTGAAAAAGCTTCAACCTGATAAGCTCGAACACAAATTGGAGAAATGTGTCTTCATAGGATATCCAAAGGAAACTATTGGATACACCTTCTATCACAGATCCGAAGGCAAGACTTTTGTTGCTAAATTCGGAAACTTTCTAGAGAAGGAGTTTCTCTCGAAAGAAGGGAGTGGGAGAAAAGTAGAACTTGATGAGGTAACTGTACCTGCTCTCTTATTGGAAAGTAGTACATCACAAAAACCAGTTTCTATGACACCTACACCAATTGGTGAGGAATCTAATGATGATGATCATGAAACTTCAGAACAAGATACTACTGAACCTCATAGATCAACCAGAGTAAGATCCGCACCAGAGTGGTACGGTAATCCTGTTCTGGAAGTCATGCTACTAGATCATGATGAACCTATGAACTATGAAGAAGCGATGGTGAGCCCAGATTCCGCAAAATGGCTTGAAGCCATGAAACCTGAGATGGGATCCATGTATGAGAACGAAGTGTGGACTTTGGTTGACTTGCCCAATGATCGGCAAGCAATAGAAAATAAATGGATCTTCAAGAAGAAGACTGACGCTGACGGTAATGTTACTGTCTACAAAGCTCGACTTGTCGCAAAAGGTTTTCGACAAGTTCAAGGGATTGACTATGATGAGACCTTCTCACCCGTAGCGATGCTTAAGTCTGTCAGAATCATGTTAGCAATTGCCGCATTTTATAATTATGAAATTTGGCAGATGGATGTAAAAACTGCATTCCTGAATGGATTTCTGGAAGAAGAGTTGTATATGATGCAGCCGGAAGGTTTTGTCGATCCAAAGGGAGCTAACAAAGTGTGCAAGCTCCAGCGATCCATTTATGGACTGGTGCAAGCCTCTCGGAGTTGGAATAAACGCTTTGATAGTGTGATCAAAGCATTTGGTTTTGTACAGACTTTTGGAGAAGCCTGTATTTACAAGAAAGTGAGTGGGAGCTCTGTAGCATTTCTGATATTATATGTAGATGACATATTACTAATCAGAAATGATATAGAATTTCTGGATAGCATAAAGGGATACTTCAATAAGAGTTTTTCAATGAAAGACCTCGGTGAAGCTTCTTACATATTGGGCATTAAGATCTATAGAGATAGATCAAGACGCTTAATTGGACTTTCACAAAGAACATACCTTGACAAAGTTTTGAAGAAGTTCAAAATGGATCAAGCAAAGAAAGGATTCTTGCCTGTGTTACAAGATGTGAAATTGAGTAAGACTCAATGCCCGACCAATGCAGAAGATAGAGAGAAAATGAAAGATGTTCCCTATGCTTCAGCCATAGGCTCTATCATGTATGCAATGTTGTGTACCAGACCTGATGTGTGTCTTGCTATAAGTCTAGCAGGGAGGTACCAAAGTAATACAGGAGTGGATCACTGGACAATGGTCAAGAACATCCTGAAATACTTGAAAAGGACTAAGGATATGTTTCTCATATATGGAGGTGACAAAGAGCTCATCGTAAATGGTTACGTTGATGCAAGCTTTGACACTGATCCGGACGATTCTAAATCGCAAACCGGATACGTGTTTACATTAAACGGCGGAGCTGTCAGTTGGTGCAGTTCTAAACAAAGCATTCTGGCGGGATCTACATGTGAAGCAGAGTACATAGCTGCTTCGGAAGCAGCAAACGAAGGAGTTTGGATGAAGGAGTTCATATCCGATCTAGGTGTCATACCTAGTGCATCAGGTCCAATGAAAATCTTTTGTGACAATACTGGTGCAATTGACTTGGCAAAGGAATCCAGATTTCACAAGAGAACCAAGCACATCAAGAGACGCTTCAATTCCATCCGGGATCTAGTCCAGGTGGGAGACATAGAGATTTTCAAGATACATACGGATCTGAATGTTGCAGACCCGTTGACTAAGCCTCTTCCACGAGCAAAACATGATCAACACCAAAGCTCCATGGGTGTTAGAATCATTACTGTGTAATCTAGATTATTGACTCTAGTGCAACTGGGAGACTGAAGGAAATATGGCCTAGAGGCAGTAATAATGTTATTATTTTATTTCCTTATATCATGATAAATGTTTATTATTCATGCTAGAATTGTATTATCCGGAAACATAATACTTGTGTGAATACATAGACAAACTAAACATCACTAGTATGCCTCTACTTGACTAGCTCGTTAATCAAAGATGGTTATGTTTCCTAACCATAGACATGTGTTGTCATTTGATTAACGGGATCCCATTATTAGGAGAATTATGTGATTGACATGACCCATTCCATTAGCTTAGCAGCCGATCGTTTAGTATGTTGCTGTTGCTTTCTTCATGACTTATACATGTTCCTATGACTATGAGATTATGCAACTCCCGTTTGCCGGAGGAACACTTTGTGTGCTACCAAACGTCACAACGTAACTGGGTGATTATAAAGGAGCTCTACAGGTGTCTCCAAAGGTAAATGTTGGGTTGGCGTATTTCGAGATTAGGATTTGTCACTCCGATTGTCTGAGAGGTATCTCTGGGCCCTCTCGGTAATGCACATCACATAAGCCTTGCAAGCACTGCAACTAATGAGTTAGTTGCGAGATGATGTATTACGAAACGAGTAAAGAGACTTGCCGGTAACAAGATTGAACTAGGTATTGAGATACCGACGATCGAATCTCGGGCAAGTAACATACCGATGACAAGGGGAACAACGTATGTTGTTATGCGGTCTAACCGATAAAGATCTTCGTAGAATATGTGGGAGCCAATATGAGCATCCAGGTTCCGCTATTGGTTATTGACCGGAAACGTGTCTCGGTCATGTTTACATTGTTCTCGAACCCGTAGGGTCCGCACACTTAAGGTTTCGATGACAGTTATATTAGGAGTTTATGAGTTTTGATGTACTGAAGTTAGTTCGGAGTCCCGGATGTGATCACGGACATGACGAGGAGTCTCGAAATGGTCGAGACATAAAGATTGATATATTGGAAGCCTATGTTTGGACATCGGAATTGTTTCGGGTGAAATCGGCATTTTACCGGAGTACCGGGAGGTTACCGGAATCCCCCGGTAACCTAATGGGCCTTAATGGGCCTAGTGGAGGAAGAGGAGAGGAGGCCTAGGGGCTGCCACGCGCCCCTCCCCCCAAGTCCGAATTGGACAAGGAGGGGGGCGGTGCCCCCCCTTTCCTTTCTTCCCTCTCCTCCTTCCCCCCCAAGCCCTAATCCAACTAGGGAAAAGGGAGGGGAGTCCTACTCCCGGTAGGAGTAGGACTCCTCCTGCACGCCTCCTCCTAGGGCCAGCCGCACCCCCCTCGGCTCCTTTATATACGGGGGCAGGGGGCACCCCTAGACACAAGTTGATCTCTAAGATCGTTCTCTTAACCGTGTGCGGTGCCCCCTTCCACCATAGTCCTCGATAATATTGTAGTGGTGCTTAGGCGAAGCCGTGCGACAGTTAAACATCAAGATCGTCACCACGCCGTCGTGCTGACGGAACTCTTCCCCGACACTTTGCTGGATCGGAGTCCGAGGATCTTCATCGAGCTGAACGTGTGCTAGAACTCGGAGGTGTCGTAGTTTCGGTGCTTGATCGGTCGGGCCGTGGAGACGTACGACTACATCAACCGCGTTGTCATAACGCTTCCGCTATCGGTCTACAAGGGTACATAGATCACACTCTCCCCTCTTGTTGCTGTGCATCACCATGATCTTGCGTGTGCGTATGAATTTTTTTTAAATTACTACGTTCCCCAACATCAACATGAGGTGCACAAGGGCTAGTAATGTACTTGTTCAAATGATATTCATTGAAAATCTCAAGCATTTCATTTTTCCACTCATGAAAATACTCTCCATCAAGAATAGGCACTCTATGTCTAAGACTCCCCAAAGTAGACACATCCATCTTCTCCAATGGTGTTTAAACCAAGGCAATGGAGACCAATGCTCTAATACCAATTGAAAGGATCGAGAAGAGGTGTCTAGAGGGGGGTGATTACACACTAAGTGCCAAAAGTTACAGTTTTTAATATTCTTAAGTTTAAGTGGAGTTTAAGCACAAGTTTAACAAACACAATACATATCAAGCAAGCATGCAATGAGTATATGAGCAGCGGAAAGTAAAGCATGCAACTTGCAAGAATGTAAAGGGAAGGGTTTGGAGAATTCAAACGCAATTGGAGACACGGATGTTTTTGTCGTGGTTCCGATAGGTGGTGCTATCATACATCCACGTTGATGGAGACTTCAACCCATGGAGGGTAACGGTCGCGCGAGTCCACGGAGGGCTCCACCCACGAAGGGTCCACGAAGAAGCAACCTTGTCTATTCCATCACGGCCGTCGCCCACGAAGGACTTGCCTCACTAGTGGTAGATCTTCACCAAGTAGGCGATCTCCTTGCCCTTACACACTCCTTGGTTCAACTCCACAAACTTATTGGAGGCTCCCAAGTGACACCTAGCCAATCTAGGAGACACCACTCTCCAAGAAGTAACAAATGGTGTGTTGACGATGAACTCCTTGATCTTGTGCTTCAAATGATAGTCTCCCCAACACTCAACTCTCTCTCACAGGATTTGGATTTGGTGGAAAGAAGATTTGAGTGGAGAGCAACTTGGGGAAGGCTAGAGATCAAGATTCATATGGTTGGAATGGAATATCTTGACCTCAACACAAGTGTAGGTGGTTCTCTCTCAGAAAATGTGTATTGGAAGTGTAGGTATATTCTGATGGCTCTCTCCACGAATGAAGAGTGGGTGGAGGGGTATATATAGCCTCCACACAAAATCTAACCGTTACACACAATTTGCCAAACTCGGTGGGACCGAATGGTTAAACTCGGCCAGACTGATTCAGCAAATCTAGTGACCGTTAGGATTTTCGGTGGGACTGAGATGCAACTCGGTAGGACCGATATGGTTAGGGTTAGGGCATAATGTAATCTCGGTGTGACCGATTACACAAACTCGGTGGGACCGATTTTGGTAATAAGCTAACCAGAGAGTTTGTCTGGCAAACTCGGTATGATCGATTACGCAAACTCGGTGGGACCGATTTTGGTAATAAGCTAACCGGAGGGTTTGCATTGTAATCTCGGTAGTACCGATTGCTCAAACTCGGTGAGACCGATTTTGGTAATGGACATAAATAGAAAGATTACAATCCCATCTCGGTGAGACCGAGATCCCTATCAGTGAAACCGATTTGCTAGGGTTTGTGGCAGTGGCTATGACATCTGAAACTCGGTGGCGCCGGATAGATAGAATCGGTGGGGCCGAGTTTGACTTTTGGTTTAGGTCATATGTGGATGTGGGAAGGTAGTTGAGGGTTTTGGAGCATATCACTAAGCACTTTGAGCAAGCAAGCCATTAAGCAACACCTCATCCCCTCTTGATAGTATTGGCTTTTCCTATAGACTCAATGTGATCTTGGATCACTAAAATAGAAAATGTAGAGTCTTGATATTGAAGCTTGAGCCTATCCTTTGTCCTTAGCATCTTGAAGGGGTTCCACATCCTCTAGTCCATGCCACTCCATTGTTGAACTTATCTGAAATATACTAGGTAAAAGTGTTAGTCCAACAAGAGATATATTGACATTAATTACCAAAACCACCCAGGGAGCACTTATGCTTTCACATCGTCATGTCATAAAAGAACAATTCATGCACACATAGTAAAGGCCAATGCATAGTATAAATAGTTTCTTGTAATTTTATCATATTGGAAACATAGAGAGGTGGAGATATAGTTCCTCTCTCATAATAATTGCAAGTAGGAGCAGCAAGCACATGCATATTATATTCATCAAAATCATCATGTGCAACGGTATAAGGCAACCCATCGATATAATCCTTAATAAGGGTAAACTTCTCCGATATAGTGTAGTTGGGAGAATTCAAAAAGATAATAGGACTATCATGCGTGAGTGCAATAGCAACAATTTCATGTTTAACATAAGGAACTATAGCAAGTTCATCTTCATAAGCATAATTCATATTGGCATCTTGGCCACAAGCATAGCAAGCATCATCAAAAAGGGATATTTCAAAAGAATCAACGGGATCATAGCAATTATCATAGCATTCATCCTTCGGTAAGCACAAAGGGAAATTAAACAATGTATGAGTTAAAGAGTTACTCTCATTAGAAGGTGGGCACGGGTAATCAATCCGACCTTCCTCCTTTTGTTCTTCGCTCTCCTCCTCATCTTTTTCATCCAATGAGCTCATAGTTTCATCAACTTCTTCTTCCATAGATTCCTGCAAAATATTAGTCTCTTCTTGGACAACAGAGACTTTCTCAATAAGTGCATTAATATCGGAATTGTATTCATAATTCTCATAGCAATATTTAAGGATAGCTAAATTTTCAGGTCTATAAACCGGATCATCAAAATCTTCAAACTCTTTAAACATATATTCAATTTCATAAGCACCCATAAAAGCAACAAATTCTTCTATTTGTTCCACATCATAGTAATCATATATACAATTATCATAAGAAGCTAAGGTTTTATTATCATTAAATTCGCATAAAAAGGGAAGGTGTGGAGCCTTCATCCTAGAGCAACAAGTATAATCATATCTCAAGCATAGTTGCCTAGCATACCAATTCAATATATGAATTTGATCCCATAATAGTATCCCTTTTTGTGTCAAGCGATAATCCCTAAAGTATTCGCGTTGATCCAACGTTACTCCCATTACATAATTGAATGGGGTTTTCTCAGGATTATTAAAGTAGTACATAATATCTGTCACATAACGAGCATCGAGGGTTTTAGGAGGTTCCCCATCTCCATGAGCAGAAAGTACACCTAATTTTTTGGTATTTCGTGTTCCATATCCATAACTAAAGATAAAGAACAACTAAGAACAGCAAATAAAAATTACTTAGTGATAAAGCAAACAACCACACGCGAGAATATTCACCCCACGCTATTGTTCCCCGGCAACGGCGCCAGAAAAAGGTCTTGATAACCCACAAGTATAGGGGATCGCAATAGTTTTCGATAAGTAAGAGTGTCAAACCCAACGAGGAGCTAAAGGTAGAACAAATATTCCCTCAAGTTCTATCGACCATCGATACAACTCTACGCACGCTTGACGTTCGCTTTACCTAGAACAAGTATGAAACTAGAAGTACTTTGTAGGTGTTTTTGGATAGGTTTGCAAGGTAATAAAGAGCATGTAAATAAAAGGTAGGGGCTGTTTAGAAAAAGACACAACTAAGTTAGTTTTAGTAGAGAGTTTTTTGTTACGAGAATGTTATTTGTCCCTAGGCAATCGATAACTAGACCGGTAATCATTATTGCAATTTTGTATGAGGGAGAGGCATAAGCTAACATACTTTCTCTACTTGGATCATATGCACTTATGATTGGAACTCTATCAAGCATCCGCAACTACTAAAGATCATTAAGGTAAAACCCAACCATAGCATTAAAGCATCAAGTCCTCTTTATCCCATACGCAACAACCCCCTTACTCGGGTTTGTGCTTCAGTCACTCACGCAACCCACTATAAGCGAATCATGAACGTATTGCAACACCCTACAGCGGGGATCCCTCACGCTTGTGCGACACGGAGAGCACCATAGGACAGCACCAATAATAAAACATGCAACTCAAACCAATCTTGATCATGAAATAGCCCGTAGGAAAAAACAGATCTACTCAAACATCCTAGGATAGCCATACATCATTGGGAAATAATATATAGCGTTGAGCACCATGTTTAAGTAGAGATTACAGCGGGTAAGAGAGAGGTTACACCGCTGCATAGAGGGGGGGAAGAGTTGGTGATGATGGCAGTGAAGTTGTTGGCGAAGATTGCGGTGATGATGATGGCCCCCGATGGCACTCCGGTGCCACCGGAAGCGAGGGGGAGAGAGCCCCCCTCCTTCTTCTTCTTCTTCTTCTTATTCTTCTTCTTCCTTGACCTCCTCCCTAGATGGCAGAAGGGTTTCCCCTCTGGTCCATGGCCTCCATGGCAGGGAGGGGCGAGAACCTGTTGACACCAGTTTTTGGCATGGTCAAAAACATAACTAAAATGGCCTCAAATAGAAAAGTGCTCAAAGTGAGGAAGTTCCGTATCTCAAAATAAGAAACTTTGATATTTGGTCCATAGCCATCCGAACTCATCTCTAAGGCCGAAGTTGTGTTTGAAGTACTGAGATTTTGTATTCAGAACACTATTCGGCTGATTACAGCCCCAAGACTGCCTTGTATGGAAAAATGATCTACACGATTTGCTTTCGTCTCGTCGAAACGATCGATTTTGATATAAAAATCGTCCAAATCCAAGTCCGTATGAAAAAGTTAGAACAATCAGAGTGCAGCCCTATCATGAGGCGAGATGTGGCGCGCCCTACCAGACGCATGTCTGATGGGTAGCGCGAGGGAACGGCTGTTTTGCGCGAGCGATTTGACCCTCAAGATGACTTCTGATAAAAAAACGTTCAACATGAAAGTTGTTCGTCTTGTCGAAACGGTCAAGATTGCTCGTAGGCTCATTTTCATCCGAGGTCATTTACCACCTCAAAAATTACCCGCAAGGTGCAGCTAGTTTAAACCGAACAGTTTTGGAAAGTTCGGACAAAACCAATCCGAATTTGACTAGGGTTTTGGAAGTGAATCCAAGCCTTTTCCTTGCACGGGAAGTCCATCCGCCTTTTATATACCTAAGGGGTGACGGCCGATTGAACAACACACAATCGAACAAATCTATCTTCATCTTTTACCTTTACTTTTCCTTCTCCCTTGTTCTTCTTCTTTCTCGTTTTTCGTTTGTTCTTCTTCATTGCAGGGCGTCGAACCTCGAGGCCTTAGGGGCGATCAGGTCGACCTAGGGCAGCCCATAGCCGCCGCGTGCCCTGACGGGGTCCCTCCCGGGCGTGTGGGCTTTCGAGTCTACAAAAGCGCCTGCCGGATTGTCTTGCGTACCGCGCTTCCGGCGGGTCTCCTTCGATGCGAGCTGCGGTGCATCACCACCGGCATCGAGGGTACACGGTGACGTGTTCGTGTGCGAACACACTTTTTGGCGACTCCACTGGGGAAGAAGCTTTGAACGGTCTCCGACCCGTTCTTGCTACGAAGAGATCGTCATCTAGGGTTTGCAATCTACAAAGGTAATATGAATACCCAATTCACTACTGTAGATGCAAATAATGCATATGATGTTACTAGATCGTTCAATGATTATACTCCATCGGCCAGCCCTAGTTTTTTCAATAAGGCATCTAATTATGTGCATAGGCCGATTCAAAGTAATTTACAGGTTTCAACTTCTTATGATACTAGTAACATACAACATATGTATCCTAACTCTCATGCATCGGCAACCCCACAAATCTATATGCTGATGAACAACATGATGGGTTCGGTTAATCAATTTGAAACACATCATGTTAAAATTTCCAATAGCATAGAAGAAAGTGTTTCACCTTTTTATTCATCGGCAACTAATTTGCAGTATGTGAATCCAACCTTGCCGATGGATAGGAGAATTGGCCATGCTACTACTAGCTATTCGGCCAATTACTCTCAACCATCATATGCTACACCTCATTTTAGTAATTTTTCAGCACCGTATGCATGTAACATCCCAAAATTCTAAATTTTGGAATGTTATAAACAAATAGATAGATTTGATTGATTGTTTGATTGATTGTCTGAAAGTGAGTGAATTCGAAACTTTTGAAAGTTAAATGAGAGGGAATAAAAGGACTTTACCAAACTTTCATATTTGCTTTCTGATCTCCATGAATTCAAATTCTTTTCAACACAAAACCCTTGAGCGAAGATGATATGACTTTTTCCATTTAAATTAAATGAAAAGGTTTGTTGAAAATATTTGAATTTCATTTGATAATATTTCCAATTCTGAAACTTTATGCGACTCAATGATTTTCACGAGAGAAGATAAAATGACTTCTTCAAATTATATGAAATATGAGTTGGGAGTTTCAAAGAATTAAATTCGAAGTTCTTTTGAATTTATTTTCAATTTGGAATGTTATACATTAGATCATCATGCATATCTTATTTTTCTTGCATTTTGGTCGATCCTAGAAATTTCACGCAACTCAAGGACCTTCGGAGAGAGTTGGAGATTTCGTTATTGTCATATTTGAGAATTTTCTCGAATTTGAAAAGAGGATCATTTGATTTATTTATTTCATCTTCAATTATTTTTCCGTCATCAAAAATATAAGAGAGGGAATAATATGACTTTCCCAAATTTAGGAAAAATGAAGATTTAATAGATAGATCAAGTTTTGGTTTTGCCGGAGTTTTATTTGCATTTTATTTGGATAGGAAAAAAATGCGTGTTTTCAAAATTTTATTTTAGGCCCGGAGAAAAGTTCATTTTGTTCGGCTCATTTTTAGGAGTCGGGGAAAATTTACTTTTAGAATTTTGGAGCTCGTTTAGATTTTCTTTTTGTTTGTTTTCTGCGCGCGAAAATGAGTTAAAAAAAAGAGAACTCCCCGCAGGCCAGCCGGGCCTAAGGCCCAGCCAGCCGCCGCCCCAGCCCCTGCGTGTTGCGCGCCAGCGCAGGCAGGCAGCCAGCCGCCGCCTCGCCTCTTGCTCTTAGCCGAGTCCTTTTTGGACTCTAGGCTAGTCTTTTCCCTTGTTTCGTTTTTCTTTTCCTAATCCTAGTCTATTTCTTGTCTCCTACCCCAAGTCTCCTCACCCCTCCCCAATATAAATACCCAAGCACCCCCCTCTAAACATCAAATCAAAACCCCTCTCTCCACCACCCAAGTCGCGCCTCACCCCGCGCCTCTCACCCGCGCCACGCCCTGCGTCACCCGCCGCCGCCGCGCCTTGCCTACACCACGCCACCCCACACCCGCGCCGCCGCACCTTGCCCACGCTGCCGCCGCCCTACGTCGCCGCCGCCTTACGCCGCCGTTCACCGGAGCCCCTCGCCAAGGTTGCCCCGCGTCTCTTTTCCTCGGATCGTTTTCTTCTAATCGTTCCGATTCTTTTCTTCTCCTCCGACTCGTTTTCTTTCCGGTTCTTCTCTAAACCGTTCCGGTTTTCTAGATCAGTTTTTCGTTTCGGTTTTCTTCTCTGAAACCCTAGATCGGAATCGTTTTCTTTTCCGATTTAGTTGTCTTTGGACCGTTCGCCGGACCGTTCGTCCTAACGAACGTGATCACCGGATTCTTCCTCGGTTAACGACGTCCCTTCGTTTAACCGTTCGTCTCTTTTCTTTTCGTCAGATTTATTCCGCGATCGTGATCTCAGATCCGATCTTCGTTCTAGTTTATCTTCTCGCCCGTTTATCGGAATCAGGTGATTCAAGCGCCTGGAGTTTCGTTTCGAAACCGCCGTTCCGTCTAATCAACTTAAACAAGTTTTTGCCCCGGCAAAATTTGACCTAGATTCAACTTGCTAGAACCGAGTTGTTTTCTTTCGCCGTTTGTTTTCCGTTTCTTTGTTCGGTTCGTTCTTTCTTTGCAACCGGAGTTCTTAAATTGAACTTTCTGGTTTGTTCTCTCGTTCGAGTTTTACTTGTGCATTACATGAGTACTTATTGTGTGGTTACTATTGTTTGCTTACGATAGATTGACCGGAGTGTGACGAGTAGATCTATCACGAGTTTTGAGTGCGAATCATCTTCATCAACATTGCAGGCAAGTTCACACTTTGATCATACCTTTTCTACAACCCATGTTTTATTGCATTAGATCAATCCTCTCACATTGCATGATTAGGATCTAATTAAATTGTGGGATGGGAAGTAGATGAGGTAGTACCTATTACCTGTATTATTATGAAACCTTTGGGAGTTACTTCTACGTTTGCTTATTATTATGCCATGCTATGCTAGTAGACGTGGATTGGGTGAGTGATATCCATGAGAGATGTTAGTTGATAATTTTAATGGTTTATCTAAGGTGGCAACTTAAACACACATCTGGGTGGATTGAGGCACCTGATGTCTATCAGGACTTGCCTGTTTTTTTTCGGACCGCCACCCAGGCTCAAAGGAATCATAAGATAATTCATGCTAAATACTTCCGTGTGCAGCCACATGCTACTATGGGCTCTGGCATAGTTGACTAAGTTGTGCGAACTCTTACGGGGTGGACTAGCAGATGTAGGGGATGTAGGTGTACCGGTCTACCCCACATGTAAGGTGCTAGTGCTTCTGAAAGACTATGTCTCGGTCATCCGTTTCTCAAACACCATGTAGTGTGAGAAAACAAACGGAGGCGATCGAGTCATGTGGGGAAAAGTGCGCAAACCTCTGCAGAGTGTACAAACTAATCATGATTAGCCGTGTCCCCGGTTATGGACATCTTGAGTATCTAGTTCTTGGATTATCCTGTTGATCTCATCACGTTACTTTAAATGAATATTGTTGGGTTTAATAATGTTACTTAATTGGGATTGAGAATGCTGTCAACCATTCTCAATGTTCAACAACCACCATGATAGTTAAATAAATTTATTCCTTTGCAGTAGGGAAAAATTGGCTTTACGCAAAAACCTTATAACCATAGAGCTTTTCCACCAGCCATATATGCATATAGTGATAGCCATTGTTCATCATTTTCTCTATGGTGTGAATTTGCCAGTACATTCAATGTACTGACCCGTTTCGGGCTGCAACGTCTTATGTTGCAGGTTTCTTACGACGAGTAAGTGTTACGTTAGGGTTACGATTTCTACACTCAACTTTGCCGTTGGTGTTGATGGGAAACCACAACCTTGTTGCTTCCGCTATATGGATTGAGGTAATAGTATTTACGTTACTTTATACATGTGATTTACCTCTGTTATAAATCCTTCGAGTACTGTGTGTGTCAGCATACTGATCCAGGGATTTCACATAAGCACAGAGACTTGATCCATTCGGGTCGGGTCGCTACAAGATGGTATCAGAGCACATGTTGACTGTAGGATGTGACCCTAGAAACTGGCAAGCCCCTAGCAAAGATTTTTCTCTACAACTTTCCCTTTCAAAAAGATCTTTTACCTCTCTTCTCTTCTGAGCTTATTCAAAAATTCCCTTTTAGTGAGACCATATCCCTTTTCCCTTTTGACCACACGAAGATTCGACTGATGAGACCACTCCAAGAAGTACAAGATATTAGACAACTAAGACCACTTCAGAATGAAGAGTATTTTCCGTGCATCTGAATAATGGAATCTACAACGGTTGAAGACCGAAGACAAGTAGAATTTGAAGGCTCTGAAGAATCCCTAGATTTGTATGACCTAGGAATGCTACCCTTATGGAACTTGGCATATTATGGAAGTTGTCAATACCCGAGATCAAGGTGTATCGGAGAAAGACCGGAGCATGTAGAGTTAAGAACTCAAGGATTTGTCAAGAAAACCCTAAGGCAGGAGATATCATCTATGGAATGATAGCTCATGGAAATGACAAGAGCAGAAACCCAGCTATCCAGCGTGTTATGGCCCGCTAATGCTATTGTCACCGTGCTGAGTTAAGGATGCATGTCATCAGAATGGATTTGATGGAAGAAGGCTGATGGAGCACCTAGCATAAGATGAAGTTTTAGCCCTAGCCGGTGTATCACCAGGATCTGGAGTGTTACATTAAGAAGTTAAGTTGGACCAAATGTGATCAAGGAGTCAGAAGAGAATGTTAAGTTGATTCGAGATAGACTGAAGGTAGCTCAGTCCAGGCAGAAGAGTTATGTAGACTCAAAAAAACTCAAGGAGGTAGTCTATGACATTGGAGACCGAGCATGTCTTCATGTGTTCCCCCTGCGAGGAGTTAAACGAATTGGAGTTAAGGTAAAAGTTAGCCCCGAGATTTGTAGGACCATACCGAGTTTTGGAGCATATGAGAGAAGTGGCCAACAAGTTGGAGTCACCCGAAGGACTGTCAGGAGTTCATGATGTGTTTCACATTTCCCAGTTGAAGAAGTGCCATGCAGAGATGGCCAATATTCCCCTGTAAGGACGCTTGACCGCGGAAAGGATAATGATGTTCCACGAAGTGGAATGTGGAGTTCATAAGTATAAGTTTTTATCTCGGTATGAGGGATATCCCACGAGGATGAAGAGATAAATTACTATTGGATATAAAGGAGGTATGATGTTGGTAATATGGAGCAATGGCAACTCCATGATGAGTCTGAGTAATCATGTCCTAGTTTGGTGCCAATAGAAGGAAGGAAGACAGTACAATTGGATGGATTTAAGAATACTAGGAAGTTGGAACAATGATCAGTTGCCCGATGATAAGTTCAAGGACTACAAGTGATGAGATGTGCCACAACCCACAGGCCCTAGGACCTGCCAAGAAGCAAGCACATTCTTGCTGAAGGAAGGACCCTGGAAGAGGATATACCTTTGTCAATAGACGATTTTATAGGAGTTTACGCAAAAACTGAGAGTTGTGAAGGAACGATAGATGGTTGTTTGGCTTGCAGAATCTATGGATTTATGCGAACTTGGTTCGTCGACAAGAGAAATTCTGCAATGCTTGTGAGGATGACCGAGTGTTAGAATGCGAGATTCGCTAAACCATATACAAGGTAATGATTTGGGTGCGGGATGGATTGATCACCATACCGACTTACTCTTATTATTCGCCCTGCTATATGGGATGGTAAATCTGAGTGACTTGCCTATAGTAGAGAGACGACGATATTAAACCTTGTTAAGCCTTAGAATGGTATAGGTATTTTTCCCTTGTACAAGGCAGCTTTGCCAACCGTAGGATATACGGTGAGGATCAACCCAGACCATTTCCTGCAGGAGAAACCATAAATGGTTGACCCCCATGAGATATCGATAGTTGTTTAGTAATGGCGCCAGACCAGTCAGCTAAGAAGACCCAGTCTCGGAATAACCTTACCAAGATGAAAGGACAAAAGAATTGAGGAAAAAGGTTATGCCACTACCTGAAGAGCCTAGAGAAGGAATTATCCTTACGATCTGAGAAGGCGGCACTGTCAAGAATAAGGATGGAGTAT
The DNA here is from genome assembly GCF_003073215.2 of Triticum urartu. NCBI lineage: Eukaryota > Viridiplantae > Streptophyta > Magnoliopsida > Poales > Poaceae > Triticum > Triticum urartu. The sequence goes on from NC_053027.1 coordinate 484,530,979, forward strand.
ATGAGTTTTGATGGAACCGTAACAATGATTCTAAGGGTGGTAGCACCCCAGACACCGTGTGATGATCGATGGATTTGAGGAGACCCCCAAACCCTAACCTTTTTCTTGCTAGCCTCTCCGAATCTCGAGGACGAGATTCATTTTAAGGGTGGTAGGTTTGTAACATCCCAAAATTCTAAATTTTGGAATGTTATAAACAAATAGATAGATTTGATTGATTGTTTGATTGATTGTCTGAAAGTGAGTGAATTCGAAACTTTTGAAAGTTAAATGAGAGGGAATAAAAGGACTTTCCCAAACTTTCATATTTGCTTTCTGATCTCCATGAATTCAAATTCTTTTCAACACAAAACCCTTGAGCGAAGATGATATGACTTCTTCCATTTAAATTAAATGAAAAGGGTTGTTGAAAATATTTGAATTTCATTTGATAATATTTCCAATTCTACCCCACATGTAAGGTGCTAGTGCTTCTGAAAGACTATGTCTCGGTCATCCGTTTCTCAAACACCATGTAGTGCGAGAAAACAAACGGAGGCGATCGAGTCATGTGGGGAAAAGTGCGCAAACCTCTGCAGAGTGTACAAACTAATCATGATTAGCCGTGTCCCCGGTTATGGACATCTTGAGTATCTAGTTCTTGGATTATCCTGTTGATCTCATCACGTTACTTTAAATGAATATTGTTGGGTTTAATGATGTTACTTAATTGGGATTGAGAATGCTGTCAACCATTCTCAATGTTCAACAACCACCATGATAGTTAAATAAATTTACTCCTTTGCAGTAGGGAAAAATTGGCTTTACGCAAAAACCTTATAACCATAGAGCTTTTCCACCAGCCATATATGCATATAGTGATAGCCATTGTTCATCATTTTCTCTATGGTGTGAATTTGCCAGTGCATTCAATGTACTGACCCGTTTCGGGCTGCAACGTCTTATGTTGCAGGTTTCTTACGACGAGTAAGTGTTACGTTAGGGTTACGATTTCTGCACTCAACTTTGCCATTGGTGTTGATGGGAAACCACAACCTTGTTGCTTCCGCTATATGGATTGAGGTAATAGTATTTATGTTACTTTATACATGTGATTTACCTCTGTTATAAATCCTTCGAGTACTGTGTGTGTCAGCATACTGATCCAGGGATTTCACATAAGCACAGAGACTTGATCCATTCGGGTTGGGTCGCTACAATGCAACTGTAGATGTTCATAATTTGGCCCCGCATCTTCATGGTCATAGCCGAATAAGTGAAAAATTTACAGGAACACATGTGCCGTCATCAAATACTGTAGCATATAATGCATACTCTACGCAATTCGAGAATTTAGGCAACACTCACGAATCATTGCTGAAAGAATCTAAAAGTATTGTGGAGCAATCCCTTCCAGAAGCGCTTGTGGCTGCGTTAAAAAAGAGCTTGGCACAAAACAAGAAAATTAGTGCTCTTTGCCTTGAAAAATATGAAAAGGGGTTGTTTCCTGATTATGTTACAATAAAGGCTAGAGTTTTGCAAGAAGATGAAACTACATGCATTGATAGAATTGGCGAAAGAGCATATGGTTATACAGCAGTGCATACACCTCCACCTAGTACCGCAGCATATTATACATCCCCTACACAATTGCAAAATTTCGGCAACACTAACACTTCATTTCCGAAAGATTCTAAAAGCATTGGGAGGCAAACTAATCTAGAGCAGGCTGGAATTGAGAGGGGAGTTAAAGCTTTGCGCGATAGGGTGTAGGTACTTCGCCAAGAGAGAATTGATAGGGAATTGGCTCAAAGAAAAGAAGCCTTGCCAATTGATATAACCGGCAAAATGAATGATGATTCGGAAACTAAAAGTGCTTCGGTTGAAAAAGCTGAATCAAGTAGTATATATTCTGAATCCATCAAATCCAAAGAGGCAAGCATTATTGAGAAAGGGCATGGAAAGCATAGCAAAACAACCATGTTTGATTTTTTTGAAGTTAAGGGAACCTACTTCCTGCCCTATGAGTTTCGTGCCATAGAAATTGACAACCTTCAAGGACAAGAGCAAGTAGCCGAACAAAGTTCGGTTGACGAAGATCTTCAAATTTATGATGCACGAAATCAAGAAGAAAATTGTGACATGGTGTTGGGAAGTCATCCAAAGCAAAGCACAATACATTTCATCATATGCAATCATCATGCTCTCCCAACATATTCGAAGAGGTATGTCTAGCAAGTAATTTACCTATTTTCAGATTTGGTCACAACTTTATTATTGATGCATCTATTAGAAAAATTCTAATAAGTAATTTTCAAAGACCAATGAAGAAGGGCAATTTACTTGTTAGCAATAAAATTGTTACTAAGCATATCGGTCAATATATTGTACCATTCAAAGAGACCGATAGTGACTTATTACTGCAGCCAAAGCTTTTCCCATTGCTTTATTTAAAGTTCATATCTAATTGGGTAGCTTTGCTTATTTCTTACTTGGCTTACACTTGGTCTCAATTGAGACATGTATGTTCTAACTATTTTTGTTTCAGAAATTTAAAGCCAAGGTTTAAATCCCCTGAGCAAGCCGATACCAGTATAGTTTCTTATCCAAAGACATCGGAGATAGAGTGCAAAACACAATGCATAGCCGAATGGGAATATTCTAAATCTGAACCATTCATTTGCTTACCTCCAAAGCCGTTCGCACACCAAGATCGGCTAGAAAACAAAACGTATACCTTCGATTCAAACATGTGTGATCAAATCTTTGATTTATTGTTGAAAAATAATTACATTAGAATCCTTGATCACCATGTCAAGCCATCTATCCAAGGACGAATTTATTGTAAGTTGCATCATTCGTTCAAGCATAGTATTGAGGATTGCAACATGTTTCGTCAAATAGTTAAATCGGCCATTGATAAAGGACGATTGAAATTTGTTGAGACACCAAGAGATGACGAGTCTATTCCAATTGGTCCCGATGGTAAAATGTTTTTGCATCAGCTGCTTCAAGCTGATCCATTTAAAGAGAAGGTAAAAACTGCAGGCGATGGGATCAAGCTTTCAAGTAAAGAAGTTGCTGAAGAGCATAATGAACATAATCTTGAGGGCGAGAATTCCATCGAAGCTACAATGAAGACACTAAGGACTGGGGGGCAACAAGAAAATCCAAAGATCGGTGCAAGCACAGCCAAAGAAAACAAAAGCCGACGTATGCGCAAAGGTAAAAAGCCGAAAGTCACTTTCGCGCAACTATTGGAAAAATATCAGAAGATAAGTGAGGAGAGCAGTGCTTATCGGCCAACTAATGCAAAAGCATCAAGATCACTCCCTAGGCGCAAATCCAAGGATCGATATTGGCAAGAAGAGAATTTGAATGCAACTTATTCATATCCTTATTTTGGGCCGTCAATGCCAATGTCGTGGATGCCTCCCTATGCTCACGCAAATCCATATCCTTCATGGGACAAGTATAATACAAGGGCACATTCTCCATATTATTATAAACCATCTCGCCAATATTATGCAACTCCAAGAAGACCAACATTCAATGAACAGTCATATGTTCAAGACCATTTCAATAAAAAAGAATCGGTCCGAAACACAAGGAAGAATAAGGAGGTGGTTGAGCAAGTCTACCACGTCAAAAGAGATGGTCGTAAGAGTGCCACTTCAGCTATGATCTCAAATGATAAAGAGTTAATTAAATTATTGACATTGGCTATAAAAGGCAATGGCAAGCCAATCAAGTGCCAAATCTGAAGGGAAGAAGAGAGTGCACAAGGTAAAACAAGAATTGCCATTACTTCAAACAAAATCGGAGCCGGGGTGCCCACTCGGCTTATCATATTGGCAAAATAAGAAGTTGCAAAAGTTTAGTGCACAAGAATTTGAAAAGAGAAACATGGCATGGGTTCCAAAAGGAATTATTCAAAATAATAATTATGTGCGAGCTTCCTTTACAAGGAGTGCGGCAAAGGTGAAGAAGGAAAATAGTGAAAACTATGAAGGACCAAGCCGAAGGTTTCAACATCTTCGGTCTATACATTATCCATATTCTTCAACTATGCCGTTGATACCTATGCCATGGAATTCGTCATCAGGTATGATTGGTTACCCTCAATGGGCTTATTTTAATCCATGGATGCAATATAATTTCTTACATCATGAAAGGGTATTACCAAATCATCATATGTTCGATTAGCTTCACTTTTGTTGCTAATCTAAATGGCCGATATATACCTATCGTCCTAAGCACGTACAAATGGCCGATGGAGTGTTGACATCGTGCTTAGAAAAACTTCGTGCAAATTATTTTCTGCTCACAAGTTTTGCCGAAAAACAGGGGGCATGTGTTGACACCAGTTTTTCGCATGGTCGAAAACATAATTAAAATGGCCTCAAATAGAAAAGTGCTCAAAGTGAGGAAGTTCCGTATCATCAAAATAAGAAACTTTGATATTTGGGACATAGCCATCCGAACTCATCTCTAAGGCCGAAGTTGTGTTTGAAGTACTGAGATTTTGTATTCAGAACACTATTCGGCTGATTACAGCCCCAAGACGGCCTCGTATGGAAAAATGATCTACACAATTTGTTTTTGTCTCGTCGAAATGATTGACTTTGATATAAAAATCGTCCAAATCCGAGTCCTTATGCAAAAGTTAGAACAATCAGAGTGCAGCCCTATCATGAGGCGAGATGTGACGCGCCCTACCAGATGCATGTCTGATGGGTAGCGCGAGGGAACAAGTGTTTTGCGCGAGCGATTTGACCCTCAATACAACTTCTGATCAAAAAACGTTCAACATGAAAGTTGTTCGTCTTGTCGAAAAGGTCAAGATTGCTTTTAGGCTCATTTTCATCCGAGGTCGTTTACCACCTAAAAAATTACCCGCAAGGTGCAGCCAGTTTAAACCGAACAGTTTTGGAAAGTTCGGACAAAACCAATCCGAATTTGACTAGGGTTTTGAACGTGAATCCAAGCCTTTTCCTTGCACGGGAAGTCCAACCGTCTCTTATATACCTAAGGCGTGACGGCCGATTGAACAACACACAATCGAACAAATCTATCTTCATCTTTTACCTTTACTTTTCCTTCTCCCTTGTTCTTCTTCTTTCTCGTTCTTCTTCATTGCAGGGCGGCAAACCTTGAGGACCTAGGGGCGATCAGGTCGACCTAGGGCAGCCCATAGCCGCCGCGCACCCTGACGGGGTCCCTCCCGGGCGTGTGGGGTTTCGGGTCTACAAAAGCGCCCGCCGGATTGTCTTGCGTACCGCGCTTCCGGCGGGTCTCCTTCGACGTGAGCTGCGGTGCATCACCCCTGGCGTCGAGGGTACACGGTGACGTGTTCGTGTGCGAACAGAACCCCTCCGAGATTGGATATGTCTCTCTGTCTCTCTCTGTTTCTGCGTTCTCAGATTCTACCCTTTCACCGTTTCTTATATTCCCGGAGATCCGTAACTCCGATTGGGCTGAAATTTTAACACGATCTTTATCCGGATATTAGCTTTCTTGCGGCGAAATAAGGGCAACAACCGCCTTATGGGGTGGCCACGAGGGTCAGGGGCGCGCCTGCCCCCCGGGGCGCGCCCCCTGCCTCGTGCCCCCCTCGGGCATCGTCTCGTGTGGATTTTTCTTCCCAAAAATCATATATATTCCAAAAAAATCTCCGTTAGTTTTTATCCCATTTGGACTCCGTTTGATATGGATATTCTGCGAAACAAAAAACATGCAACAAACAGGAACTGGCACTGGGCACTGGATCAATATGTTAGTCCCAAAAATAGTATAAAAAGTTGCCAAAAGTATATGAAAGTTGTAGAATATTGGCATGGAACAATCAAAAATTATAGATACGACGGAGACATATCACGGTGTAACCCCTCTTTTACCCGCTATAATCTCTACTTAAACATGGTGCTCAATGCTATATATTATTTCCCAATGATGTATGGCTATCCTATGATGTTTGAGTAGATCTGTTTTGTCCTATGGGTTAATTGATGATTGTGATTGGTTTGAGTTGCATGTTTTATTATTGGTGCTACCTTATGGTGCTCTCCGTGTTGCACAAGTGTGAGGGATCCCCGCTATAGGGTTTGCAATATGTTCATGATTTTCTTATGGTGGGTGGCGTGAGTGACAGAAGCACAAACCCAAGTAAGTAGGTTGTTTTTGTATGGGAGTAAAGAGGACTTGATGCCTTATAACGCTATGGTTGGGTTTTACCTTAATGATCTTTAGTAGTTGCGGATGCTTGCTAGAGTTCCAATCATATGTGCATATGATCCAATAAGATAAAGTATGTTAGCTTATGCCTCTCCCTCAAATAAAATTGCAATAATGATTACCAGTCTAGTTATCGATTGTCTAGGGACAAATAATTTTCTTGTGACAAAAAGCTCTCTACTGAAACTAATTTAGTTGTGTCTTCATCTAAATAGGCCCTAGCTTTTATTTACATGCTCTTTATTATCTTGCAAACCTAGCCTACAACACCTACAAAGTACTTCTAGTTTCATACTTGTTCTAGGTAAGGCGAACGTTAAGCGTGCGTAGAGTTGTATCGATGGTCGATAGAACTTGAGGGAATATTTGTTCTACCTTTAGATCCTCGTTGGGTTCGACACTCTTATCGAAAGAGGCTACAATTGATCCCTTATACTTGTGGGTTATCAAAGAGGAAGCATATTCTGCATGTCTGCATGCAAGTCGCATGACTTTTGTCATTTGGGCCAGTCGACCATTTTATTCGGCTGGATGAAGATCCAACGTCTCCTAACCCTTCTTCTTCCTCATCTCTGATTCTTTCCATACAGAACACCACACAGGCCGCTGGCCAAACAACCGGCCCCAACCCCCCCCCCGCCCCTGAACCGTCCCCACTGCCCGTGTTCCTATGCCACCCCCGCTCCCACCCATGTCGAGTTTTCTTCGTTCGGCGAGGCCCCATCACCACCCCCACAACCACCGTCACCAGCCGAGCCCCTTCCTTCACACCGGCGAACTCCGCGAGCTCTCAAAAATCGACTAACCCAATTTTGAAATTTAGTCTATTGTCATTTAAATAGTGTGGAATATAAAAGGGGGAAACCATAAGCATTGCGAGTATAGTGTTGAGCCTGCCATGGCGGATCTGAAGGTGCAAACTGGACAAAGGCAACTTCACAACCAATGTTTGCTTTCAACTAACAAGTAAGTGATGGACAAGAAATTAGAGTAAAGCAGTGGCGACCTATTTTTTTGCTGCGATAAATAAGTTTAGCAGATACGGAAGACTATCGCCTCTAGTGCGGCACCGTGTATGCATTTGCTGATAATGTGACGGTGCTGCGGTAGCGATGGCTGTTGGCGGCGTGGAAGCAGATCTAGGAGGGTAGACGGTGGCGATGGGGTGCGGTGGACGAGACGGTCGTAGGAGCGGCACCGACAAGGTGTACGGCGGCGGGGGTGAAGCGAGAGGATGGGATGCAAGGATCCCGGTCCGAAGCCATGGATGAGAGAGGTCGATCTCTTGTAATGGGCGACGGCGTCGGGGTATCAGCTCTGGCATGTGGAGGAGAACGGCGGTGGATGGGGTGGCGGATGGAGGAGGCTGGGGTGGAGAGGGTGTTTTGGCGCCCACAGAGTACGAATGGGGAAATGGAGTGAGAGAGGAAGGGGGGAACCATGTCTTCAGGGCGCGCTTGTCTCAAATGCGAGGAAATTTACAAACTTAGCCCCTGTTTAAAATTTTCTACATCACAGCAATATTAGTCGGTTGGGGATAGACGGTAATCTCGCATACACCAAATATTTGCCGATGAGAGTTTGTTTTCGGCGCCCACCATGTATGAATCGGGGAGGGAGTCGATTTCGGTCAAGGAGACACCGTGTTTTGGCGCCCACAGTGTATGAATCCGGGTGAGAGGCGGTTATGTCACATTTGAGTGGAATTACAAACCTACCCCTATCAAAACCTATAGAAATCGAGCCGATAGGCTTTGCGTGTCAGGGATAGGCAGTAATTTTCATCTCGCAGATTTTGGTTTCGGGCGGTTACTGCGACTTTCCCCGCTTCGTTCAAATTGTTGCAGAGCAAGAGTGCATGTTTACCATGCCAACTCAATTCGAATCCAGTATTTTTGTTTGGGCAGGATCCATTTTCGATTGGAATAAAATTCTATATACATCATTATATATATATATATAATTTCAAAAGCACAACACCCTTTATACATAAATTTGGTTTACAAATGGCATGATCTCAGATTCATAAGGCTGTATCCATCTTAATTTGGATTTCCAAATATTGAAACCACTTTATGTTGAAATCAATGTATGCATTCCTCGCTAACTATCTCCAATTAATGTGTGTTTCATGCGGTTTTTTACTTCTCAAACATGTATGATGTGTTTCACACACGCAACATATAGTGTAATCCAGTTTAGACATTAATTGCATATAAATCATGCATTTTCTCTAATTAAAGAATCTATGGATCACTAATATTGATAAACTATATAACATTACACGTGTCCTCAAATTCAAATAAATATGTATGTTTGATACACCAATTTGCGCTATGATATTATGAATGTTGTTATCTCCAGTTTAAATATTTGAATCCCCTTTAATCCAGATATTCGTCTCATATAGCTATCACTCATGCTTATATAGGAGTATCTCTCTAGACCTATACGCGTTCATCGTCTCTCGGGTATCTCTCGTGCTACCTGTATGTCGACAATGATCTTTTATCTTCGTAACACACTGACGGTACTCTCTCCCTCGACCTTCATCACTCTATCTCTCTCTAAGTATATCTCGCTCCCTGCTGTGTGTCTCTAACTATGATTCTTCATGTGAAATCTCTTTCTCTCACACAAATACAAACTTCATCTCTCGGGGTCTCATTTCTCTCTACTATTCCCCTGTGTTCCACTCGCACCCCCTCTCACACAGAGAGGTCTTTCACTCCTTAGGTATGAGAAGCTATGACTCTTCCTCTTAAATATCTATTTCTCACACATAAACACAAACTCTGTCTCCCAGGGTCTCATATCTCTCCACCATTCTCGTGTATGTCGCTCACACACACTCTCTCTCTCCCTAGAGATATCTTGAGTTCCCTCATATGTCTCTCTAGCTATCACTCTCGTTGTGAAATATCTTTCTCTCTCGCAGACACAAAACTCCTTCTCTTGGGATCTCATTTCTCTTTGATATTTGTTTGTATGTGACTCACATGCACCCTCTCTTTATCTCTCTCACACCCACACGCATAACTCAGCCTTCTGATCCACTCGACTCCTATCTCTAACACACACTAGATATCATCTTTATCTTTCTATTTATCTGTTTCTCCATCAACCTTCTTTCTCGCCCTCACTCTTGCTTCCTATCATGCACACTATATATGTTTATCTCTACATGCAGTCAAGTGCCCTCTTTTTACCTTTCTCTCACACACACATAACTTCACCCTTTGAACCATCCGGCGGTCATCTCCAACACTCAAACTAGCCGATGTCCCTCTAGCTAGCATCTCTATATCTGTATCTATCTGTAGTTTCTCCACCAACATTTCTTTCTCGCACACACTCTTGCTTCCTATCACCCACACTATATAGGTCTCTCCATACATGCATTTATAGGTTGATCTCTTTTGCACAATTGTTGTGTCTCGCTCCCTCTGCTCATCATAGATGCATGCTCTAGCCCATGCCACTATCTCTTAAAGACAAAAACACATGCTCAATTATCGAGCCTTCTTCCCTGCACTCTCACATGCATGCATATTGTCATACCGATCCGTCTCTCCCATGTCATTGATCTTATGACTTATGTCTTCTTTCTTTTATCTCCATCATGCTCGCGCGCACACAAACACATCCCACGTATACATGTATACCTCTCGCACATGCACATTAAAGGTCTCCTATGTCTCCATACGTAGTTAATTACCCTCAACCCTAACGCCACATCGAATCGTTCTCTTCTTGTGTGCACATAACTTCCACCTGGATGGGTAAAACACAAAGTCACACTTAACAATCTCCTTCTAGCTACCCCCCTCTCTCACTCTTCCCCTATATCCCCGAAACCAATAAGACCATCCCTTCATTTAATTCCTTCCTACATGCACCATCGATATATAGTAGTCTTCCTCGGTGTCTCTCGAACAAACACGTTCTCTCTATGTCGACTCCTCTCACGCACACACGCCTTCTCTTCCTCTCTACGGGCCTTTTCTCTCTCACACCCCCTCGTTGGTGGCCTCTGCCATACACATCACATCTCTATGATACATCCTCCATCGGGACCCCGCGTCACACACACACATGCACCCACACCCTCCCACACACACAGACACTAAGACTCCATCTCACACACACATGCTCTAGGCAGAGCATTTGTTCCTACCACCCATCGTCCAACCTTACCCGTATGATAGGCAATCACCTTAATTTACTTGTATAACATGGACAAATTCCACTTTACTTTAGTAGTTAGCAAACTTATCATCTCTACTCTTATAAAAAACGGGTTGGTGATGATGGTGTGCCTGCCATCTTGTAATCTAGACCGTCCGATCTATATCTGATGGATAGAAAGCAAAGTATGACAATTTTACAAAAGAAACCCGCACCTCTCTCCACATTTAGAGCATGATTGGTTTGCCAAATATTCGCAATACCAAGACTTGGCGAATATTGGCAACTTTATGTGAGATAGGCAAGACAACTCGGTAACCAACCAAGTAGTAGCGAATATTTGGCACAATGCCAAACATTGGCATGCCTATTTTTGGCACCAAACTAATTGTGCTCTTACAAACAAGGCCTTTCCTCGTTCATCATTATCTCCCACAACCTCATTGCCGAGCAATCAAAAAAGGAAGTCTCTGGAACAATCTAGCATGGTGGCCGCTGCCGCCTACCGGCGCCGTCCATCCCCATGCCTCTGCCCGGTCCGACCACCGGTCACCACCATGCTCCACTCGTCCTCACCTCATCTCTCATCTTTCATTTTTTCGATGAAATTTTCGAGATACTAGCTTTCCCATAAAATTCTCTAGATATCATTAGTTTTTACACATGGGATTACTCCTGCATGGGTCAATCACAACAGGTGTTTTGTAAAAAAATGCATATTGATGTTCCGTGCAATGCACGAGCATCCTGCTAGTAATTATATAACGCAAATCACGAGCAGGAAGTGACATTTTTTTACACAACAATGTTAACATGGCCACGTAAATCACTAGCTAAAGTGTAATACCATTATACTTATATCCCGATGAAAAAGGTTGAGTACATGTCCGAAGAGTAGATTAGCACACACGCACTCTATCTCGCAAAATCTCTCACACACACTAGTTACGTGTCGCCCACTTAAGCAGACACGTATGCTATAATTTGTGCACCCGCGGGTACATGTGATGGTGCACATTTATTTAAGCCAAACGGTGAACCCAAACAGTAGCTGCATTCATTCCCCTCCCGCCGCCTCTTCTTTGGTCACCGTAGCCGGGTAGCCATGGCCCAGCCGAAGGTAACGACATACACCATACTCCCGCCGGAGTGACGCTTTAATCTGGAAATTTTAGTGGTCATGCTTGCATCTTTTTGTACTAGCACTCCTATATAAGGGTTGACCAGTCGCTTCCCGCGGACGTGCGCGGGCGGTGGAAGAGGAAGGAGAAGGGAAGCGGGCTGTGGAGTAACGTTTTTTTAACACATTTTCTTAGGAAACAGAGTGCAATAATTGAGTAGTTTTGCAAACTACCAGTACTACACCTGAAACGGTTCAAAACCAATACCACCACCACGCCCGCATCTAACCGCCCTGGCTGACCCAACCCTCCTCCCTTGCTGGCGCGCGCTTCCCGCGTGAAACGGTCAGCATCGCCCCGGAACGTCGGTGCCGCATTAATGCCCGGCCAGAGCGGAGGAAACCTCTCACTAGCGTGGCTTTGAAGCAGCGCGACGGCTAAGAGAGCGCCACTTCCCGGTGCACGCGACTGCTCTGCATCGAGGCTGGCCATACTTTGGATGAGTCTCCATCGTGGGGAGCCACACTAACTACGATGATATGGACTCCCGTTGCCCACAGTTATAGATTGTTCCATCTATGAAGATCACGTGGGACTGGAACAACGAGACGGACATGTACCCAGGAGCGAACATACGAACCTGAGTGATGTAGCGCAGTAAGTGAAGTAGAAAGGCACAAATAGTATGAACATGTGTGGCATATAGGCATTTGTCTCTTACTACCACTAAATGTTGTACATGCAATGCCCGTTGATGTTATGGAGTACGTGCCTAAGTACTCTACTACTACTATATTAACTGGAGGCACATATTAGGTTTTATATTTGTTTACGTGTATATCCCGAGACCTTCCAACTAGACGCGTATTTCTCTCCAGGTTGCACTTTGTATCGTTCATTCCACTAGTTCTACTACGTGTGGTCTCTGACCCAGAAGTGGAAGAAGTGGAGACGCTCTACCACGCTGTTCATGTCCCACTCCTTTCACTGACGTGTGGGACATCCAGCACGTGCCGTGTTTGGCACTCCTTCATCGTAAGAGTTGAAACGCAACATGATGGCCCACAAGTATAGGGGATCTATTGTAGTCCTTTCGATAAGTAAGAGTGTCGAACCCAACGAGGAGCAAAAGAAAATGATAAGCGGTTTACAGCAAGGTATTCTCTACAAGTACTGAAATAAGTGGTAACAGATAGTTTTGTGATAGGATAATTTGTAACGAGCAACAAGTAACAAAATTAAATAAAGTGCAGAGAGGTGGCCCAATCCTTTTTGTAGCAAAGGACAAGCCTGGACAAACTCTTATATAGAGAAAAGCGCTCCCGAGGACACATGGGAATATCGTCAAGCTAGTTTTCATCACGTTCATATGATTCGCGTTCGGTACTTTGATAATTTGGTATGTGGGTGGACCGGTGCTTGGGTACTGTCCTTACTTGGACAAGCATCCCACTTATGATTAACCTCTATTGCAAGCATCCGCAACTACAACAAAAGTATTAAGGTAAACCTAACCATAGCATGAAACATATGGATCCAAATCAGCCCCTTACGAAGCAACGCATAAACTAGGGTTTAAGCTTCTGTCACTCTAGCAACCCATCATCTACTTATTACTTCCCAATGCCTTCCCCTAGGCCCAAATAATGGTGAAGTGTTATGTAGTCGACGTTCACATAACACCACTAGAGGAGAGACAACATACATCTCATCAAAATATCGAACGGGTACCAAATTCACATGACTACTAATAGCAAGACTTCTCCCATGTCCTTAGGAACAAACGTAACTACTCACAAAGCATATTCATGTTCATAATCAAAGGGGTATTAATATGCATATATGCTCTGAACATATGATCTTCCACCAATTAAACCAACTAGCATCAACTACAAGGAGTAATTAACACTACTAGCAACCCACAGGTACCAATCCCGGACTTGGAGACAAGAATTGGATACAAGAGATGAACTAGGGTTTTGAGAGGAGATGGTGCCGGTGAAGATGTTGATGGAGATTGCCCTCTCCCGATGAGAGGAGCATTGGTGATGATGATGGCGATGATTTCCCCCTCCCGGAGGGAAGTTTCCCCGGCAGAACAGCTCCGCCAGAGCCCTAGATTGGTTCCGCCAAGGTTTCGCCTCGTGGCGGCGGAGTTTCGTCCGAGAAGATGGCTTATGATTTTTTCCTCATCGAAAGACTTCATATAGCAGAAGATGGTCCTCGGAGGGCCACCAGGGGGCCCACGAGGTAGGGGGGCGTGCCCAGGGGGGTAGGGCGCGCCCTCCACCCTCGTGGGCAGGGTGTGGCCCCCCTAGTGAACTTCTTGCGCTCAGTATTTTTTATATATTCGGAAAACATCTTCCGTGAAGTTTCGGGACTTTTGGAGCTGTGCAGAATAGGTCTCTGATATTTGCTCCTTTTCCAGCCCAGAATCCCAGCTGCCGGCATTCTCCCTCTTTATGGAAACCTTGTAAAATAAGAGAGAATAGGCATAAGTATCGTGACATAATGTGTAATATCAGTCCATAATGCAAGAAATATCGATATAAAAGCATGATGCAAAATGGACGTATCAACTCCCCCAAGCTTAGACCTCGCTTGTCCTCAAGCGAAAGCCAAAATCGAAAAATATGTCCACATGTTTAGAGATAGAGGTGTCGATAAAAATAAAACACGGACATGAGGGCATCATGATCATTCTTAGAACAGCAACTTATATAATTCGTGTCATATAATTTCTTATGCTAGAGTAATAATTTCACAATTTCAAGTATGAATCGTAAACTAACAAACTCAACTATCAATTGGAGAAAACTATCAATTGAAAACTAACAAACTATAATCTCAGTCATTGGAGCAATTGCAATTTATCATAACATAGGAAAGAGTCAATATATAAGAGCTTTTCAGCAAGTACACATACTCAACTATATATAGTCTTTCACAATTGCTGACACTCACGCAATACTTATGGGCATGGAGTTTTAATCGGACATAGAGAAAGATAGGGGCTTATAGTTTTGCCTCACAATGTTTTACCTCAAGGGTAATGTCAAAAATAATAGTTCATGAAAAATCACATCCAATTAGCCATATATACCAGGATCTTTTCAACATACTATGCTTGCCAAAGGATAAAATGTAAAAAGGAAGGGTGAAGATCACCATGACTCTTATGAAAGGTGGGAGATAAAAGTAAAAGATAGGCCCTTCGTAGAGGGAAGCTGAGGTTGTCATGCGCTTTTATGGTTGGATGCACAAAATCTTAATGCGAAAGAACGTCACATTATATTGTCACTTGTGATATAGACCTTTATTATGCAGTCTGTCGCTTTTATTTCTTCCATATCACACAATCGTATAAAGTTTATTTTCTCCCACACTAATAAGTCATACATATTTAGAGAGCAAATTTTATTGCTTTGCACCGATGACAACTTACTTGAAGGATCTTATTCAATCCATAGGTAGATATGGTGGACTCTCATGGCAAAACTGGTTTAAGGGTGTTTGGAAGCACAAGTAGTATCTCTACTTGGTGCGATGAATTTGGCTAGCATGAGGGGGAAAGGTAAGATCAACCATGTTGGATGATCCATGACAATATAATTTATCTCAGATGTAAGAAAACATAACCCATTACGTTGTCTTCCTTGTCCAACGTCAACTCTTTAGCATGTCATATTTTAATGAGTGCTCACAATCATAAAAGATGTCCAAGATAGTATATTTATATGTGAAGACCTCTCTTTCTTTATTACTTCCTATTAATTGCAACAATGAACAAACTATGTTTGTCAAATCTCAACAACTTTTATTCATCATACTTTTTCTATGTGAGCTCATTACTCTCCATAAGATCCATACGATCCCTTTGTTTCCTTTTTTATTTACTTCTCTTTTCTTTTGTTCACTTAGGATCATGGCAAAATAATCAAGCCCTTGACTCAACACTAATCTTTATTATATATCTCACGGACTCGATTACATAGAAGGATCATAAAGCAAAACTCAAAACTAGATCATGCCATAGACTTTATTCTACTAGATCAAGATATTACCAAAAGGATCGAACTAAGAAAAACGGTAAAGATAAAAGTGATGGTGATACGATACCAGGGCACTCCCCCAAGCTTAGCAGTTGCCAAGGGGAGTGCCCATACCCATGTGATTATGTCTCTCTTTTCGGGGGTGGTGATGTGATGTTCTTGGCGATGATGCTCCTGAGGATACGATTCTCCTCCTCGAGCTTATTGACTTGCTGCTTGAGGTCCATTATTTCCTTTCGGAGTTTCCCTGTAACAGCCAAAGCTCCCTGCACCCAAGGGTGCTGTGTAGCTGCGGGAGAACCAGTGACACTCTTTTTCATATTCTCGTAAGAAAGAAATCTAACATTGGAAGGGATAACTGAGTTTGGAATAGTCGAGCTCTGCAGTTCTCCCATTGTGAATCCAGCTCGGGAGCGGGAAGTGACTTATTGATCCTCTTCCATGGCATCTATCCTCTTCAATTCGGCCTCCATCTCTTCCTCCGTTGCTGGCCCAAAGAGGTCAACATTGTTGTTTGTCATTGATCTCGGTGCTGGATGAGACACCCAGCTCTCCCCGATTGACTCTTGTGAAGACATATTGCTCTAATTTGCAGCAGCAACAGCTCGAAACACAAACAGAGGGTAATT
Organism: Triticum urartu; assembly: GCF_003073215.2. Lineage (NCBI taxonomy): Eukaryota > Viridiplantae > Streptophyta > Magnoliopsida > Poales > Poaceae > Triticum > Triticum urartu. The sequence goes on from NC_053027.1 coordinate 484,547,182, forward strand.
GCGTGATACGAGGGTCAAAACCCCCGGGAGATTATATAATGAATTTTTACCGACCAAAATACGTGTCGTGTACGAAAACGGAGTCCGGAGAGCACACGAGGTGCCCACGAGGTACGGGGCACGCCCAGTAGGGTAGGGCATGCCCTCCACCCTCGTGGAGGCCTCGTGTCCTTCTCGGACTGCTTCTTATTTTTCTATTTTTCTAAATATTCCAAAACAGAGAAATATTGCCTTAAAAACTGTTTTGGAGTCGGTTTACTTACCGTACCACATACCTATTCCTTTTCGGAGTCTGAAACGTTCTGGAAAGTGTCCCTTATGTATTCCTCTAGGGTTACGGTTTCAATAACATTGGTTTCAACATATATAGGATTACCTGAGATATAATGTTTAATTCTTTGACTGTTCACCACCTTCGGATTTGTGCCTTCGAAGTTCTTAATTTTTATGGCACCGGAACGATAGACCTCCTCGATAACGTAAGGACCTTCCCATTTAGAGAGAAGTTTCCCTACAAAAAATCTTAAACGAGAGTTTTATAGCAATACATAATCACCTACATTAAACTCACACTTTTGTATCCTTTTATCATGCCATCTTTTAACTTTTTCTTTAAACAACTTGGCATTTTTGTAGGCTTGGGTTCTCCATTCATCGAGTGAGCTAATATCAAATAACCTCTTCTCACCGGCAAGTTTGAAACCATAATTGAGCTCTTTAATAGCCCAATATGCCTTGTGTTCTAGTTCAAGAGGTAAGTGACATGCTTTTCCATAAACCATTTTATACGGAGACATACCCATATGATTTTTATATGCAGTTCTATAGGCCCATAATGCATCATCAAGTTTCTTGGACCAATTCTTTCTAGACCTATTGACAGTCTTTTGCAAAATTAATTTGAGTTCTCTATTGCTCAATTCTACTTGACCACTAGACTATGGGTGATAAGAGATGCAATTCTATGATTAACATCATATTTAGCAAGCATTTTACGGAAAGCACCATGAATAAAATGCGAACCACCATCAGTCATTAAATATCTAGGGACTCCAAACCTCGGAAAAATAACTTCTTTAAGCATCTTAATAGAAGTGTTATGATCAACACTACTAGTTGGAATAGCTTCTACCCACTTAGTAACGTAATCAACAGCAACTAAAATATGTGTATACCCATTAGAGGAAGGAAAAGGTCCCATATAAGCAAAGCCCCAAACATCAAATGGTTCAATAACAAGTGAATAATTCATAGGCATTTCTTGACGTCTACTAATATTACCAATTGTTTGACATTCATCACAAGATAAGACAAACTTACGGGCATCCTTGAAGAGAGTAGGCCTATAAAAACCGGATTGTAATACCTTATGTGCAGTTCTATCTCCAGCGTGGTGTCCTCCATAAGCCTCGGAGTGACACTTGCGTAGGATATGTTCATGTTCATGCTCAGGTACACAACGTCTAATAACACCATCTACTCCTTCTTTCTAAAGATGTGGGTCATCCCAAAAGTAATGCCTCAAATCATAGAAGAACTTTTTCTTTTGTCGGTATGTGAAACTAGGTGGTATGAATTTGGCAACAATGTAATTAGCATAATCAGCATACCATGGAGCAGTATGAGAAGCATTTATGACATTTAATTGTTCATCAGGAAAGCTATCATCAATAGGTAGTGGGTCATCAAGCACGTTTTCTAACCTAGACAAGTTGTCTGCAATGGGGTTCTCAGCTCCCTTTCTATCAACAATATGTAAGTCAAATTCTTGTAGCAAGAGAACCCATCTAATAAGTCTAGGTTTAGCATCTTTCTTTTCCATAAGATATTTAATAGCAGCATGATCAGTGTGAATAGTTACTTTAGAATCAACAATATAAGGTCTGAATTTATCACAAGCAAATACAACGGCTAAGAATTCTTTTTCAGTAGTTGCATAATTTCTTTGAGCATTGTCTAGGGTTTTACTATCATATTGAATAACGTTTAATTTCTTATCAACTCTTTGCCCTAGAACAGCACCTACAGCATAATCACTAGCATCACACATAATTTCAAAGGGTAAATTCCAATCAGGTGGCTGAACAATAGGTGCAGAGATCAATGGTTTCTTAAGTATTTCAAATGCTTATACACAATCATCATCAATGACAAATGGTATATCTTTTTGTAATAAATTAGTCAGAGGACGAGAAATTTTTGAGAAGTCCTTAATGAACCTCCTATAAAATCCGTCGTGACCAAGGAAACTTCTTATGCCTTTGATGTCCTTGGGACATGGCATCTTTTCAATAGCATCAACCTTGGCTTTATCAACCTCAATACCTCTTTCAGAAACCTTATCCCCCAAGACAATACCTTCATTAACCATAAAGTGGAAATTTTCCCAATTCAAGACAAGATTAGTTTCTTCACATCTCTGCAAAACGCGATCAAGGTTGCTCAAGCAATCATCAAAAGAAGATCCATAGACGGAAAAAATCGTCCATGAAAACCTCCCAAATCTTTTCACAAAAGTCAGAGAATATAGCCATCATGCATCTTTGAAAGGTAGCAGGTGCATTACATAAACCAAAAGGCATACGTCTATAAGCAAAAGTACCAAAAGGGCAAGTAAAAGTAGTCTTTGATCGATCCTTGGCTGACGCAGGTATTTGAGAGAAACCAGAATAACCATCTAGAAAGCAAAAATGTGTATGTTTGGATAATCTTTCTAGCATTTGATCGATAAAAGGTAAGGGGTAATGATCCTTTTTAGTGGCCTTATTTAATTTGCGGAAATCAATTACCATCCTATAACCTGTAATAATTCTTTGAGGAATCAATTCATCTTTATCATTAGGAATGACAGTAATACCTCCCTTCTTAGGGACACAATGGACAGGACTTACCCACTGACTATCAGCAACTGGATAGATTATACCTGCCTCAAGGAGCTTTAGTATTTCCTTTCTTACCACTTCTTTCATTTTAGGATTCAACCATTGTTGATGATCACGAACTGGTTTAGCATCTTCTTGCAAATTTATTTTATGTTGACAGAGAGTGGGACTAATGCCCTTAAGATCATCAAGAGTATATCCAATAGCAGCACGGTGCTTCCTCAGAGTTTTCAATAATCTCTCTTCCTCATGCTCTGAAAGGTTAGCACTAATAATAACAGGATATATCTTTTTCTCATCAAGATAAGCATATTTAAGAGTATCAGGCAACGGTTTAACTCAAACACGGGATCACCCTTGGGTGGAGGAGGATCCCTTAAGATTTCAACAGGCAAATTGTGTTTCAGAATAGGTTCGTGTTTAAAGAATACTTCATCTATTTCCCTTCTTTCATTCATAAACATCATTTTCATGGTCTAACAAATATTGTTCTAAAGGATCACTAGGAGGTACGGCAATAGAAGCAAGACCAATAATTTCATCCTTACTAGGCAATTCTTCTTCACGGTGTTGTGTACTAAATTTAGAGAAATTAAATTCATGAGACATATCATCTAAACTGGTAGTAACAACATCCTTTTTGCAATCTATCTTAGCATTAATAGTGTTTAAGAAGGGTCTACCAAATATAATGGGACAAAAGCTATCTTGTGGGGAACCAAGAACAAGAAAATCAGCAGGATATTTAGTTTTCCCACACAAAACTTCAACATCTCTAACAATTCCCATTGGTGAAATAGTATCTCTATTGGCAAGTTTAATTGTGACATCAATATCTTCTAACTCAACGGGTGCAATATCATGCATAATTTCTCTATATAGGCCAATAGGTATTGCACTAGCACTGGCACCCATATCACATAAGCCATGATAACAATGATCTCCTATTTTAACAGAAATAACATGCATGCCTACCACAGGTCTAGGTTTATCTTTAGCACAAGGTTTAGCAATTCTAGCAGTTTCATCATAGAAATAAATAACATGCCCATCAACATTATCAGACAAGAGATCTTTAACAATAGCAATATTAGGATCAACTTTAACTTGCTCAGGAGGTGTATATGTTTTAATATTGCTTTTACGAACCACAGTTGAAGCTTTAGCATGATCCTTTATCCTAACAGGGAAAGGGGGTTTCTCAACATAAGAAGTAGGAGCAATAGGATCATTATAAGTGATAGTATTTTCTTCAACTTTAATAGGTGCAGCTACTTTTACTTCTATGGGAGGATGATATTTAAACCACTTCTCCTTGGGGAGATCAACATAAGAAGCAAAAGATTCACAGAAATAAGCTACTATTTCAGAGTCAAGTCCATATTTAGTGCTAAATTTACGGAAAACATCGGTATCCATAAAAGATTTAACACAATCAAACTTAGGTGTCATACATGACTCCTTACCATCGTCAAGGTCCCAATCTTCATAGTTGTGTTTAATTCTTTCCAATAAATCCCATTTGAATTCAATAGTCTTCATCATAAAAGAACCAGCACGAGAAGTATCGAGCGTGGTGCGATTGTTATTAGAAAGCCGAGCATATAAATTTTGAATAATCATTTCTCTTGAGAGCTCATGATTGGGGCATGAATATAACATTGATTTAAGCCTCCCCCAAGCTTGAGCGATGCTTTCTCCTTAGCGAGGCCAAAAATTATATATATATATATATAATTGCGATCACGATGAACAAGATGCATAGGATAAAACTTCTGATGAAATTCCAATTTCAATCGTTTGTAGTTCCATGACCCCGTATCATCACATAGCCTATACCATGTCAATGCATCTTCCCTCAAAGATAAAGGGAAGACCTTCTTCTTAACAACATCTCCGGGTACACCTGCAAGCTTAAATAATCCACAAACTTCATCAACATATATTAGGTGCTCATCAGGATGCATTGTTCCATCTCCTGCAAAAGTATTAGCTACAGTTTTTCTAACATACCCGAAGGAAATTCAGAGCAGACATTTTCATTTTCATTTTCAGTAGGTTCAGTAGGTTGAGGAGCAACTGTTTGCTCTACTGGTCGGGGTGAAGATACCCCGAACAAGCCCCTCAGAGGATTACTTTACATAGTAACAAGTGATAGTAAATTTCAGCACACTATATAAATTTTTCCTTACCAAATTCCACCTACCAAAGGCACTTCACTCCCCGGCAACGGCGCCAGAAAAGAGTCTTGATGACCCACAAGTATAGGGGATCTATCATAGTCCTTTCGATAAGTAAGAGTGTCGAACCTAACGAGGAGCAGAAGGAAATGATAAGTGGTTTTTAGCAAGGTATTCTCTGCAAGTACTTAAATAAGTGGTAACAGATAGTTTTGTGATAGGATAATTTGTAACGAGCAACAAGTAACAAAAGTAAATAAAGTGCAGCAAGGTGGACCAATCCTTTTTGTAGCAAAGGACAAGCCTGGACAAACTCTTATATAGAGAAAAGCGCTCTCGAGGAAACATGGGAATATCGTCAAGCTAGTTTTCATCACGTTCATATTATTCGCGTTCGGTACTTTGATAATTTGGTATGTGGGTGGACCGGTGCTTGGGTACTGTCCTTACTTGGACAAGCATCCCACTTATGATTAACCTCTATTGCAAGCATCCGCAACTACAACAAAAGTATTAAGGTAAACCTAGCCATAGCATGAAACATATGGATCCAAATCAGCCCCTTACGAAGCAACGCATAAACTAGGGTTTAAGCTTCTGTCACTCTAGCAACCCATCATCTACTTATTACTTCCCAATGCCTTCCTCTAGGCCCAAATAATGGTGAAGTGTTATGTAGTCGACGTTCACATAACACCACTAGAGGAGAGACAACATACATCTCATCAAAATATCAAACGAATACCAAATTCACATGACTACTAATAGCAAGACTTCTCCCATGTCCTCGGGAACAAACGTAACTACTCACAAAGCATATTCATGTTCATAATCAGAGGGGTATTAATATGCATATATGATCTGAAAATATGATCTTCCACCAATTAAACCAACTAGCATCAACTACAAGGAGTAATTAACACTACTAGCAACCCACAGGTACCAATCCCGGACTTGGAGACAAGAATTGGATACAAGAGATGAACTAGGGTTTTGAGAGGATATGGTGTTGGTGAAGATGTTGATGGAGATTGCCCTCTCCCGATGAGAGGAGCATTGCTGATGACGATGGCGATGATTTCCCCCTCCTGGAGGGAAGTTTCCCTGGCAGAACAGCTCCGCCAGAGCTCTAGATTGGTTCTGCCAAGGTTCCGCCTCGTGGCGGCGGAGTTTCGTTTGAGAAGATGGCTTATGATTTTTTCCTCATCGAAAGACTTCATATAGCAGAAGATGGTCATCGGAGGGCCACCAGGGGGCCCACGAGGTAGGGGGCGCGCCCAGGGGGTAGGGCGTGCCCCCCACCCTTGTGGGCAGGGTGTGGCCCCCCTGGTGAACTTCTTGCGCTCAATATTTTTTATATATTCGGAAAACATCTTCCGTGAAGTTTCAGGACTTTTGGAGCTGTGCAGAATAGGTCTCTAATATTTGCTCCTTTTCCAGCCCAAAATCCCAGCTGCCGGCATTCTCCCTCCTCATGGAAACCTTGTAAAATAAGAGAGAATAGGCATAAGTATCATGACATAATGTGTAATAACAGCCCATAATGCAATAAATATCGATATAAAAGCATGATGCAAAATGGACGTATCACATCATTCATCAGAAATAAAAAATAAATATAAATCAGAAGTGATACTATACCACGCGGTTTCCTTGCTCCTCGACATCAGAAAGAATACTTCTGTTCACCGACATGTGAGATGTCGACCATCCTGGTCCACTTGCCATGCATGCATAACTCCAAGGGAGAGTCACCCAGTCGTCGCCCCACAGTAATAATGACTAATGAGCCGTCAAATCACAGGCCCAACCTTTCTCACTGTGAAGTTTCTCAGATGAAGGAACCATCATGACTTCGTTGAATTCCGCTTCTTGAAGAAAAATACTGTACCAGCAGTACTGCTAGCTAAGTACAGTAGTTACTCCAGTAGAGGCCTCCTTTGATTCATAGGATAGGAATTTTATAGGAATGTGAAAATCATAGGATGTGAGATGACATGCATCTCAATTACTATAGAGAAAGTGATGCCATTTGATGCATAGGATATGAATTTTTCCATTGAGTCTAGGCTAATGTACTGGTAATTTGCTCTAAAAACTACAATAGTACTGTAACTAGTACTGGTACATGCTCGTAATTAATTAAACAAACGTACGGACGACACAGACACACACACACTAACTACTAGTAGTACTACTACTTCTCACATGCTGGCCAGACGCCGTCGTTCTCCTTCCCGGCTTCGTCGGCGACACCCCACCGTGCTTGGATCTCCGCCGACCTCTCCGCAGCAGCGCGTGCATCCTCTTCTTTCTTGCGGCGGCGGGCCTCTCTTTTCTTGAGTGCTTTCTGACTTTTCTGCTCCCTCTGTGCGGCTTTGGCCACCTCTTGCTCTACCACCCATTCGGCCTTGGCAGCTTCAAATTCCGCCCACGTAGGTGTGAGGTTGCGAGTGGCGATGAACACGACACGGCGGGATGCCATCGCTTCCCTACCATTTTGTGTGCGGTCGTGGGCGGCGAGGAACTTGGCGCGACGGGATGCCATCGCTCCCTTACCGGTTAGTGTGCGGCGCGGTGGCATGAACGATGTTTGGTGACAGCTCTGGGGTGGAGTGGCCGGACAACCGTATAGTGCATTGATTTGTCAAGAGCTCAAGGACAGAAGATGAAGGAAATTTGGATTCCCCTTCAATCTTGGTCATTTATTACTAAGTAAAATGCATTGGCGGTCATCAAACTTGTCTTGATAGCTCACTTTGATCATTGTATACGAGATATGGTGATTATACGGTCACTGGCTCAGCGTATAGCTCCCTATTTGTCTGGTTGACCAGTCAAAAAGTCTGCATGTGCCTCATCATCTCGTGTTCTTTACCTATCTATCTATGCGGGCCTACCTGTCAGTGGAGAAAAAATAAAAACCAAAATTATGCGTATGTGAGGAACCAAACCACGGACTCATCACTGCAATGCACACTCGTCAGCCAAATGAAAATGAAATACTTTGCGTTAAATGCACAAACATATTTTTTTATATTATACGTGATGCACACATTAGCGCACACCATCCATAGAGGCAAGTAGCATGTACGCGTGCAGTCACTCACGCTCACGCTGTCAAACCATGCTAATGCATGCACGTCGCCCTCTCAATCAAAGTCATGCTCATGGCGCAACGCAAACGGCGAGCCCATCACCTGGGCGCCCCGGTGGTGCCTGACATTACTGTTTAGACGTTTGCTGGAGGCGTCCGCGAACACCGAGCATGTATTCACCTGGCTCAACACCAACGGTCACAATCGTGACTCGGCGCCTTGCTCATGTATATTGTTGATACGTCTCCAACGTATCTACTTTTCCAAACACTTTTGCCCTTGTTTTGGACTCTAACTTGCATGATTTGAATGGAACTAACCTAGACTGACGATGTTTTCAGCAGAATTACCATGGTGTTATTTATGTGCAGGATCAAACGTTCTCGGAATGACCTAAAACTTCATGGAGCCACTTTTCAGAAAATAAGAAAAATACCTGCCAAAGATGAAGGCCAGGGGGCCCACCACCTTGCCACGGGGGTGGGGGTGCGCCTGCCCCCTAGGGCGCGCCCCCCTACCTCATGGGCCCCCTGTTGCCTCTCCGACTCCAACTCCACCTCCATATATTGAGTTTCGATGAGAAAAAAATGAGAGAGAAGAAATCATCGCATTTTACGATACGGAGCCGCCGCCAAGCCCTAAAACCTATCGGGAGGGCTGACCTGGAGTCCGTTCAGGGCTCCGGAGAGGGGAATTCGTCGCCATCGTCATCATCAACCATCCTCCATCACCAATTTCATGATGCTCACCACCGTGCGTGAGTAATTCCATCGTAGGCTTTCTGGACGGTGATGGGTTGGATGGGATCTATCATGTAATCGAGTTAGTTTTGTTAGGGTTTGATCCCTAGTGTCCACTATGTTCTGAGATTGATGTTGCTATGACTTTGCTATGCTTAATGCTTGTCACTAGGGCCTGAGTGCCATTATTTCAGATCTAAACCTATTATGTTTTCATCAATATATGAGTGTTCTTGATCCTATCTTGCAAGTCTATAGTCACCAATTATGTGTTATGATCCGTTAACCCCGAAGTGACAATAATCGGGATACTTACCGGTGATGACCGTAGTTTGAGGAGTTCATGTATTCACTATGTGTTAATGCTTTGTTCCGGTTCTCTATTAAAAGGAGGCCTTAATATCCCTTAGTTTCCGTAAGGACCCCGCTGCCACGGGAGGGTAGGACAAAAGATGTCATGCAAGTTCTTTTCCATAAGCACATATGACTATATTCGGAATACATGCCTACATTATATCAATGAACTGGAGCTAGTTCTGTGTCACCCTAGGTTATGACTGTTACATGATGAACTGCATCCGGCATAATTCTCCATCACTGATCCATTGCCTACGAGCTTTCCTTATATTGTTCTTCGCTTATTTACTTTCCCATTGCTATTGCTATCATCACTACAAAATACCAAAAACATTACTTTTACTACTGTTACCTTTTGCTACCGTTACCACTACTATCATATTACTTTGCTACTAAATACTTTGCTGCAGATATTAAGTTTCCAGGTGTGGTTGAATTGACAACTCAGCTGCTAATACTTGAGAGTATTCTTTGGCTCCCCTTGTGTCGAATCAATAAATTTGGGTTGAATACTTTACCCTCGAAAACTGTTGCGATCCCCTATACTTGTGGGTTATCAATCGTCCATCACAATGACAATCTATAAAACAGCCTAGCTAGAGAGGGTACTATGGTACGGAGTATGTACTATCATGAGCGATCGATCATAGTGCCACTGCACACGAGTGTGTGTCTGATCGATTCATCCATTATTCGTAAGTTATGAATGGTTGTGTGGTGTCTAATGGTGGCCGTCGAAGGCTAGCTGGCGACAAGAGCGGTTTCATGGATGCTTGGTTGTCAATACGTGCCGCATACGCTTCAAAGGCTCGTCATCCATGACTTCACATTTTACCATCACGCTAGCGTCTGACTGCCCTGGCCTACCGAAACCCCTTCCATCGCTAGCACGCGCTTCCCGCCTAAAACGGTCACTCACTACTGGAATCTGTTACTTTGCCATCTGCCAGCTCTTTGCCGTCTGCCAGCTGATGGAAAAAAGGCTCTTTGCCGTCTGCCTTGGGATAGCAGATGACAAAGAGTTGGCAGATGGCAAAGAGACTGTTTGCCATCAGCTGGCTATTTGCCGTCTGCCAGCTGACGGCAAAGAGGGAAAAGGCAGACGGCAAAGAGCCTAGTGGCCCCACGGGGCACGGCGTGGCTAGGTCAACTTCTTTGCCGTCTGCTAGCAGACGGCAATGTCCAATCTTTGTCGGCTGCCAGCAGACGGCAAAGAACAAATAGCAGCCGACAAAGCCGGGGCGGATGGCAAAGAAGAAGCACAACACCCGGATCGATCATGCGGATCGATGACTTGACATCCCCACCCACACCCCATCGGACGCACACCCACGCACGCACCCATGATGCACACGCCCCGAGGGCAGCATCACCCCACCACGTCTCTCTCTGTCCGTTATCCCCACCTCACCCCACCACATCTCTCTCTCCTTTCTCTCCCTCTCGATCCAAATCGGCACACCGGCCGGCCACCACCCGCCACCGCCTTGACCCCCGGCCTTGCCGGCCAACACCTCGCCTGCCGAATCCAGCCTCGCCGGCCACCACCTCTTCCGCCGGCCGCGTCCACTTCCCCCTTCACCGCCGGCCCCAGCCACTTCGCCCGTTGCCCCCGTCGGCCTCCATCGGCCCGCCGGCGCCCGCCACCACCTCATTGGCCGCCATCTCGCCTGCCGGCCCCGGCCCCGTCGCCCCCGCCTGCCTCCGCGTCTCGTCGCTCGTCGACCGCGGCGGCCTCCGCACCCCGTCTGCCCTGCCGGCCTCCATTGGCCCCGGCTCCGTCAGCCCCGCCAGCCTCCGCCGGCCTCGAACCCCGGCCCCGTCCTCGAGGAGAAGTTATAGGACGCGACTGCTAGTTGCTCTGGCGACCACGGGCACAGAGGAGTCCATTCGTTCTTGGAACAAAGTGTGCATGGATACTATCATGTTCGTATTGTGAAATTTGTCCATTCGTGGATGATGTATACTGTGTAAATATTGTAATTTTGTACTGTGAAAATTTGTCCGTTCGTCTTCGATTCTTGGAACAAAGTGTGGATGGATAATGTCGTGTTTATTTATAGCCTCTGCACTTGCACTGTTTATTTATTTTAATAAACAAACAAACTTCTTTGCCGTTTGTGATTGTAGGAGGCTGACGGCAAAGCCTCCCGTTAGCGGCTAACGAAGCAAACCCTATCCAGTGGCTTTGCCATCCGTCTGCTTTCTTTGCCGTCAGCTGCTGATGGCAAAGGCCCCTTTGCCGTCAACCACCGAAAGCAGACGGCAGAGTAGCTCTTTGCCGATCCTTACTTTGCCGGAGCCTTTTGCCGTCTGCGGCAGACGGCAAAGACCTTTGTCGTCCGCTGTTCCTGCCTTTGCCGTCTGCCGTGGCAGATGGCAAAGTAGCTGATTCCTGTAGTGACTGTCTCTCCAGAACGGCAATGCCGCATTCACCGGACTTAACTGTAGGTGCAGTAGGTGTGTCACTAACATGCGGGCCAAATGCCCGTTGGGCCCACATGTCAGTGACCCAATCCACCTACAATTAAGTCACTGATGTAGCATTTGCATTCATGCCCGACGCGACCTCTCACTGGCGCCGGCATTGCAGCAGTGCGACGGCTGAGAGAGCGCCACCCGTGCGGCATCCCGGTGCAAGAGAATGCTCCGCGTTTTAACGACAGCACGGCCATCCTTCCATTCGCCACCCGCATTAATGACACGCGGCTGTCGATGAACCTACTCCGGCACCAGCCGTCCATCCATCTGCCGCGGCTCATTGCCATTCGCCCGCTATATTAACTTGAGCCCCAGCTCCCAGCCATAGCCAAAGACCCACACTCATTCTCCTCTGGTCCCTTCCTTCTGTCGGCACCACTCCAACCATGGCCTCCTGGCGCTCCAAAGCTCTCTTGGACGTACTGTCACAGGAGCAGACGAAGGACATCGGAGGCTCCGCTCTGGGCACGCTCCAAAGCTCTCTTGGACGTACTGTCGCATGAACAGACGAAGGAGATTGCCGGCTCCCCCCCCCCCCGGCCGCCCCCCGCCACCATGACCATGAAGCTGGCGCGCGCGGGGGCACAGTCGGCGGCGAGGAAGAGTATTATGGTAGGTCGCCGCTGCTCTGGTCCCAGAAAGGCCACCTCTCCTCCAAGCAGTCGACGCCAAGCTTGGTGGGATAAAGATCGGCGGCCGATTAGCCGCTTGACGGCGACGTGGAGGAGGAAATCTTCAGAACCTTGTGATTTGGAGGAGGAGATTATCGAGGCAGATGAGGAGGAGGCAAAGGCAATGGCCGATGATCGCTTAGGTTAGGTTTACAGTAGGTTTTAGTATGGTTTGTGAGAAATATGTAATGAATTTCGTCCAGTTTATAGGTATAAAAAACTAATTCTAAAAAAGAGAGGCATAAAAAAACAATTGTGTCTAAAAAGAGAAAGGTAAAAAACATTTGATAGGAAGTAGATAGAGAGAAAGTGAGAAAAAGTTGTAACCTTATAGTCAACACTATGGTAGTATTACATGAGGACGGAGGGAGTGGTGCACATGTCAAGTTCACTGGGCTGTCATGTTTCACACTCCTCCGTCGTAACAGTGGAGACAATAGCTTTCATCAAAAATAAACAATGAATACTTTTTGCTCATCCTCTATGTCCTCATTTGGTTTAAAGGATTTTTACAGGAAAAGCATAGGAACAAAGATTCCAGACAAAAAATTCCTATAGATGCATTCGGTTCGTAGGGAACGCATACAGGATTTTCATAGGAATACTATTCATTTCCTATGTTTTTGGAGGAATCTACACATCCACTCAAATCTCATTTTGTGTGTAGGAATGAGGCAAGACAATTCCTTAGGATGGCAAGTGACATCCTATCAATTTTCTTTACAATTCCTAAATCCTACGTTTTGGTTTCCTCCAAACCGAATGAAGCCTATATCAGAAAGAATACTTTCATTCACCGACATGCGGGATGTCGACCATCCTGGTCCACCTGCCATGCACAAAATTATCCTGGCCCACCCCGTTCGTAGCGCATGCCCAACCTTTCCCACTTTAAGTTGGTCGGACGAAGGAACCATCATGACTTCGTTGAATTCTGCTTCTTCAAGAAAACTTACTGTACCCGCAATACTGCTACCACACGCGAAGACTGGATGGCACTGTACCATGTCATATCACTGAAACCCACTAGGCCAAACTAGCCTGCCTAGGATTTGTACTCCCTCTGTTTCAAAGTTAGTAGTACAAGTTGAGTCATCTATTTTGGAATAGAGGGAGTACGTCTCTGTACTGCTATCATTTTGTGTTGTACGTCTCTGTACTCTTGCTTATCTGTGTCGACTATTGTCTGATCGGTTGCTAAGCCTACAATTTTAGGAGCTTGGGCTATTGGCCGATCGACGACGGATCAGTATAAGCGTACCACGAGCTCATGAGCCCCAACGTTTATCTTCGGTGAGTGTTTTGCAAGTACTATAGCTCGCACGGTAGCTAGCCTACTAACACCAAGAATCATCAAACAAGCCCTGCTGATATGATAAATAGTTCAAACTTAAATCTAAGCATGCCATATATTACACCAAAAGCTGGTGAGGATCCATCTGGTTCCATAACTCGGAGAGGGTTTGCATGATTCACTATCAAACAAAAGTAGCATGTACCGCCCACACAAGACAGTGCACTAGCCCTAAGATGGTTTGATAACACACATCGTTCTGGTAATTAAACACAATGCAAACTACCCTGAAGGATTAGCGCGACCAACTATTTCTTGTCATCGATCTCTCGGGGAATGATCAAAGCACGGATAGCCGCATGGGAATCGATCTCTGGGGCAATGTCCACATGATAGACAGCGGCATCGGAATCGATCTCCGGGGCGATCTCAACAGGACGGACCGCGACATCAAAAATGATCTCTGGGGCGTTGTCCACAGGACGGGCTGCGACATCAGAATCATTAAGGACGTCCACCGGCACCTGCACAACCCTAACATATTAGCAAGCACATTGCAAATAATCAAAAACCACAACTATGGTAAGCCATTATTTTTTACCTTGTGCAGCTCACCGGGGGATCCCATCCCTCCGGGGGCCATCACCTTGCCAGCGGAATACTTCATCTCAAGGGCGACTATCTCCTCAAACTCGACCTTGAGCCTCGCATAGGTGGCCATTAGAGTTTCTAGGGTAGGCACGGTGGGGCCCTTGCTGTTCTTCCAACTTTCTTTGAGGAGTTCGTCCGCCAATGTCCTCAACTCTTTGGCTAGTGTTTGTTTCTTGGAGTTCTTTGTCTCCATGGGTTGGCCCGCCAACATGGTCAACTCGTTGGTCGGTGCTCGCTTCCTAGAGAGCGCTGTCTCCAGTGGGTTGTCCGCCGACAACTCTTTGCCTAGTGCTCCAGGATCCATCAATGAACTGACAAACAAAAAGCAATCGAAAGGAAACCACAATCGCAATGAAAACGGGAAAAGAATAGGCTGTGAGAATCGGTCGGTGCTTCACAAAAAGAAGATTCTTGGAATGAAAATATAGTAGCATCACTAATTCGGCCACCTTTCCTTCGTCGGTATAGAAGAAAAATGGCAGAAATGAGTAGCCTGGAGTGAGGTTTGAAAGTGCGTTATATCGACTAGAGGGGGGTGAATAGGCGATTTTTCTGAAAGTCTTCAAAACGTGAGAGTTGTGAAGACAAACAGTGAAGATCATGCCTATTACTATGCAGCGGAAGTTAGATTACACTAGGCCAGCCATGGTCATGTATTCAATAGAGTGAAAGCGCAATGACAAACAGCTTCAGTGTAATAAGGATCAGGTAGGAAGAAGTTATGAAGCCAAACAGATCATACATTCATGTTGTGAAGACAAAAGATAAAGCAAGCATGCAATGGCTTCACAATGAATAACTGTAAGCGAAAGGAAGTGAAGATGAAACCAGTGACACGTTGAAGACAATGATTTGTTGGACCAGTTCCAGTTGCTGTGACAACTGTACGTCTGGTTGGAGCGGCTAGGTATTTAAACCAAAGGACACAGTCCCGGACACCCAGTCAAGGACACTTAGTCCAAGACACCCAGTCCTCACCGTTTTCTCCTTGAGCTAAGGTCACACAGACCTCGCCCAATCACTCAGGTAAGTCTTCAAGGTAGACTCCCAAACCTTCACAGACTTCGTTCACTGACAATCCACAATTTCTCTTGGATGCTCAGAACGCGACGCCTAACCGTCTGGAGGATGCACAGTCCTCAAGTGTAATAAGTCTTCAAATCACACAGACACGAAGACTTAAGTGATGCCCAATTTACTCTGGCTCTGGGTGGTTAGGGCTTTTCTCCTCACTGGGAATTTTTCTTTCAAAGGCTTCGAGGTGGGTTGCTCTCAAACGACAAAAGCCGTGCACTGAAATCTGAGCAGCCAACCGTTTATGGTTGTGGGGGTGGGCTATTTATAGCCACTTGGCAACCCGACCTGATTTGTCCGAAATGACCCTGGGTCACTAAGGAACTGACACGTGTACCAACGGTCGGATTTTGAACTCACAAGGCAACTTTACTTGGGCTACAAGTAAAGCTGACTTGTCTGACTCTGGACCAAGATTTTCTCTCAAAGTCTTCGCTCGAAGACATAGGATTTGAATTAGGCATCACTTCAGTCATTCTGACTGGTTCTCTTCGACCCCACTTAACAGTACTGTGGTTCCTATGACACAACATGAATGAAATAAAACTATGAAGGATCTAGGTCTTCGAGTTCCAAAAGCTTCATAGGGAGTCTTCTCATGTCATTGTCTTCAATATGAATATCTTCATAAACCACCATTGTCTTCAATGTCTTCGTACATTTTTAGGGGTCATCTCTGGTAGTAAAACCGAATCAATGAGGGACTTCTACCTGTGTTTTCCTGCAATTCTCACAAACACATTAGTCCCTCAGCTAGGTTTGTCGTCAATACTCCAAAACCAACTAGGGGTGGCACTAGATGCACTTACAATCTCCCCCTTTTTGGTGATTGATGACAAACTAGTTGAAGTTTTCAACGGGAAACATAATTTGTGAAATTGTAAAAGAATTGTCCTCATAAGTTGCAAGGGCTCCCCCTGAAGATGTGCATATTAGTAATTTGCTTCTTGAATGCAAATGCACATGGCAGGTTGTACTTGTGGAGATCCACTTCAACTTATGACTATCCACTATGCATGTGAAAGTATATGAAGATAATGACATGCATAATGGAAAATGGACGTCTGCAGAATGAGATGAGTGCGGAATTTATCTTCGCAAAACGGAGTGACAAACAGGTAGCAGACAACCATCAAGGCTAAGTGTTACAACTCAATGAAGCAAATGTAGCAAAAAAACGGGAGTTGTAAGCACGAAGCAAAATGTAGCAAAATATGAAGGCACCCGCCCATAGTGACCCGCTTGAAGACTATAACCATCATATGCTTCTCCCCCTTTTGTCAGTGATGACCAAAAAGGTTTGAAGACATAGAGGTTTCTACGAGTTCCCAGGCGCAGCAGGGTCGGTGGAGTTGTTTGGCGGCGGTGCAGACGAGCTTGGTGCAGATTCGACGCGCGTTGAAGCAGGTGGAGATGATGTCGCGTCGTCTTCTTCTTCAATAATCCGGGCAGACACGGTGGCAGCAGAAGAAGAGAACTCTGACTCTTCAAGTGATGGTGTGCTGCGCATCACCGCTCTTCTTGGAGGCGTGGAGTCAAATTTGAAGTGCTCTGTGAAGCCATCCTCATGCAGTTCAGCTTCAGGGCACATCATGGTGAGGCCCTTCCAAGTGCGGCGACAGGTCTCGTGTGTGACAAATGCATTCTTGGTTGCCAGATTTCTGATGCGATTGACGTCTTGCATGATGCTTCTCATCTGCCTCTTGAGCCAGTCGTGATGCCTATCTTGCTTTTGGTTAAGAGCCACAAGAAGCTCTCTGTTATTGAGTGCACGAGCGCGCTTCTTGGGTCTCTTTGCAGCTGTGCTGTTGGTGGCTTCAGTTGATGCAGGGGCACGTGTGGTGCCAGCCATTGGATACACTCGGGAGAGAGCTTCAACACCTTCAATATTTTGAGTGAAGCTCTGGTGTTCTGCATTCTGAAGACTTAGTGGTTGCTTGGCCAGCTCTGGATATATTGCTTCAGCAGATGTGTCCACATCTGGCAAAAATATCCTATGATTGCGGGCTGAGGGTTGATAGGAGATTGCAGAGTGAAGCTTGATCAGCCTCATAACCCAAGGAGCATAAAACTTTAATCCAAACAGTTCTGAAGCAGACGCTGCAAATTGACGGATGAAGAGATCCTGTGCATTGAAGCATTTGCCATGAAGAATGCAGAAGATGAGAGTCTTCATTGCACCATCAATTGTCGCATATCGAGAGTGTCCCTTGACAGGCCATAGAGTCCGCCTTATGATATGATATATTGTTCTGGGCAAGTACTCTAAGTCTTCAACGAAGAACCTAGTTGGATAGGGTGCATTCGGAGGCAGTGGCTTCATCATTGAGAGCATCTGACTCATATCTGGCTCAGGACGCTGAAATATGCTCTCAATTGCTTCAGCATGGAGTTGGCACCCTTCTTCAAAGAATTCGCCAGGAGTGGGAAGGCCGGTAAGCTCAATTAGGTCGAAAGCATTGGCTTCATGATGGATATTGCCTGTCATCCACTCCAGAATCCGTGTCTTCGGATCTCTGTTATAGCCTTTGATATGCACAGTGGCATAGAACTGGAGCAGAAGCTCTTCGTTCCAGTGCTCTTCAGCAGTGATAAATGGCAGCAAACCCACTTGCTTGAAGCAATCCAGTGCTTCTTCCAGACCAGGCAGACCAGCAACAGCTTCAACCTCAAGGCGCTTGTGAGGAAAGATGCGGCCTTGGTTGTAAAGGATGCATGAATAATAGCTGCGCTGTTGATGGCTCCAGAACCTATCTGATACAATCTGTTCCCTTGAATAAGGGTTCTTGGAGTGGTCGAAAAACGTGTTATCTGCCCTGAAGCCGTTGATGTTGAAGGAACCAGGAGCTGATGCAGGACCTGGGAACCTTGGTAGTCGTGGGATCGGCTTCTGGACCTGGGGCCTGTGCGCAATATGATAGTTGAATTGTGGTCCGGCAGCAGACTCAGGCACAGAATGTTCAGGAGCAGTAGCTTCGGTGTCTTCTGAAGCTGTTGTTGGGGAGGGCTCCACATTTGCTTCGGCGTTGTTTGTGGCAGCCTCAACATTTTCAGCTTCAGGCACGTTCTCCTTGAGAACTGCTTCTTGTTGGTGCGGGGGAGTTGGAGCTTGTGGTATTTCTGCTTGCTCTTCGGCTGATGCAGCCGGAATGTCTTCAGCAGCCTGAGCCCTTGGCCCTTTGCGAAGCCTACGGAGTGTAGGCGCTGGTGGAGTTGCAGTGGGTTGGGGCTCATCTTCCTCCTGTGGGCGATCTTCCCACGACGCATCTTGTGTGATTGGCGTCAATGGACGACCAATACTGATCTGTTCGCTTGTCTCAAGCTGAGGAAGGGCTGCATCACCTTGCACATTGTCTTGGAGACCAATGTCTTCAGCAGCGTAGGGTTCGTCTGCTGGAATGTCTTCAGTGTTGGGTTCATGCACAGTCAACTGACGATCTGTGTCAGGATAGCGGACGCAGAGGGGTTCAACTATCAGGGCCTCTGTGGGAGCAGCCCGAGATTTCTTGGTCTTGCGCTTCTTGATGATGGGTTCAGAAGGAGAGGCTTCAGAATGTTTTCTCTTCTTAGCTTCAGCCTCTGCAGTCCGTGTCTTCTTGTGCTGTGAGGCGGTTGATCGACTCTTTGGCTTCGAGCCAGTCGTTGCAGCGGGGAAGACAAGCGGAGCAGTTTCTGACCTTGGCGCTTCAGGTTCGGGCACAGCCGCCTTCTTTTTCTTCTTCGCGGCCATCCTGGGGTCAATGCCGGGACGCCCAAGTGCCTTGCGCTTTTCTGCCTCATTGTAGGCTTGCACGCAGCGATCAGCCAAAGTCTTCATGCGTTCTCGCGAGCCTTGAGCTTCGGCACGCGTCTTCAGGAAGTTCTCTTTCAGCTCGTGCAACATGATCTTGAAGTTTTTCACTTCTTGCACACTGCGCTTGGCCACGTGCTTCTTGAACTGAGCCTTTTCATCATCAATTTTCTACTTCAGTTCTACAATTCGCTGGGCTATTGCAAGTTCTGAAGCAATTGCACCTTGAAAGGCAACGCTGAGGCCTATGGGTAGCTGCAGATCATTGAAGCTTATGTCTGGTGTGTCAAACCATTCATTGATGAAGTTGTGGATGATGGCGACATCAAACAGAGGCAGATTGTTGAAGATTTCAGCCTCCTCCTTGCTCTTGATGAGCTGCTCAAGAGCATCATCTCCAAGATCTTCATCACTTGAGAGATCAATGGCTTCGTAGCGCAGAATGTCAGCAGCTGTGAGCTCTTTGCCTGTGTGTGGCTGAGGCTTCTTGGCTTCTTGGGGCTTGGACACTCGTGATAAGCCTTCTGACTGCACACTGGCTTCAGGAGGTGCAGTTGCTAAAGGCTTCACTCTTGCGATCTTGGGAGAAGCGGCTGGCTTTGAAGATTTTGGAGCTTTTGGCTTCTTCTGCTTTGGCTTCGGAGCAGCAGGGGCGTCATCTGACTCAGTATCTGCTGGAGGGTCATTCACAGCAGTCCCTTGGACTAGGATGCGAGTGATGAGGCCTGCAAGATTGGCATACGGCCCGATGATGTTGGGATCGGCGTTGCGTGTGCCATCTGCCCTTGGTGAGGAGGGACCAGGGTTGAAGTCAAGCCCAAATTTCTTCTTGTTTATCTTCGCTGACTGTTGTGCAAACTAAAAGTTGCGCTTGAAGAGATTATCATCGCGGCACCAGAGAAGTGATGACGGATGTGCCTCAGCTGGCTGTGGTCCTCTCACCATGCATGGATAGAAGCCTTGAGCAATGGCTTCGTCTCTGGACCTGGGTACGAGATTTTTGTATAATACATCTCCCCACGGTCTCTTGATGGCGCACTTCTCCGCATATTCCTGAGTGACGAAGCGGTAGTGGAACCATTGCTCTGCCCAATATCTTCGAATCCATTGGATTCGTGTCTTGCACTGACCATAGCTTTCTTCAGGATCAGTTTTGTACATCTCTGCCAATTCATCAGGCAGATCTTTGGACGTTTCACCACGTCGCTGTCTGCCTCCCTTCCTTGCTGCTGTTTCTGAAGCCATGAATAACTTGGAAGGCTTCAAGATGTTCAAAGGCTTCAAAGGCTTCCTTTTGCAAGAACTGGCTTCAGGCGAGTTGATGTGATGCTGCAAGTACTCTGCAAATGAATGCAGACTATGAGAACCAAAGGATTCTCCCACGGACATGTACCTGTGACAGCATTAAGGAGTGAGGGAAGGGGAAGAGGTCATATGCATTCTCAGAAGATTTTGAAGATAAATCGGTTTAGAAGACATTGACCTCATTATGCGAAGACATTCACTTATAGATAAGAAGTTGGTTCCAGATTTGTACGAACCCATAGATCAGTACAAGTGAGGAATCTAACTACATTATGAAGCACAAGTGAGAGATTTAACTGGTGTGAAGAGAAACTTCTTATGGCAGAAAGTGACTGAACTGTAGGATCAAAAGAGGCTGTTAAAAGAGGTTTTATTTACCACACTTGGAACTGCTAGATGAAGTGAGAGTTGAGGTCGAGCAGTTCAATCCTCCGTGCCCTAACTTGGCAACGGAAGACACCTACGGCGACGGCGGAGAGAGCGATGTCCGCTGTCGGCGTGAAAACGGCGTCGGAGAGGTTGCGGCAGTGAAGCGCTTCGTCGCCGGCGTCGTCGAGTGCTAGCGGTGGCGCTAGGGTTCGTGCGAGGGTGGAAGAAGGAGATAATAACCGCAGTGAATCGTGTATTTATAGGGATAGAGGTGGCACTGCGCTATTACGCAGGTACCCCTGGCGGTTCGCATTTGAGGCACGCGTGGCCAGTTAGAGGAAGATTGGGATTTGTTCCATGTCCCATGCACGCCTAAATTGTCGGGCGGTCGTTCCTTCTTCTCCGGATCTTATGTGGAGGAATGAGCATTAAAAACAGACTTTTATGGTTGTCACTATGTCTTCAGCTGACAAGGACACAGTGAAGACATTTGACAGTTTCAACAGAATGCATATGACTTGGAGAGATAGAGTTTGAGATAGAAAGCATAGAGAGGTTAGGGTCCGATCACATTCACTTAGTTCAAAAGATTCAACCAAGAAGACATAGCTATAAGTGAATGCTGTAGAGGACAGAACATCAGTACATATATATCCATATAATCAACGCAGTGAAGATAATCATGAATACATATTGAGAATGAAACCAAACCAATTGTGAAGACATTGAGAGGTAACGCCATGAGAGAAGCACTTCAAAATGGAATGTTTGGTGGTGGCGTTACCCACCGTATAGGAAGTTTTAGACCCAGACACGGCGCACAATTATCGTGGCGCTCCGAAGTCAAATTCCACATTAATGTATTCACACTTAGAATGTATGTCTTCATTGTTTGAAGATATACGCTACTTCGTGTGTTGCGCATCTAAGTCATCAATATGCTTAAGTGTTAGGGTGTGTGCCTGATCACAGGACATTTGAGGATTCCAAGATATTTAGCTCACACCGTAACTTGCAAAATCTCTTCTCATCCAAGGGCTTTGTGAAGATATCTGCCAATTGCTCTTCAGTGTTGACGTGTATGATATCAATGTCTTCCTTCACAACATGATCTCTGAGAAAGTGATGACGAATTTCAATGTGCTTTGTCTTCGAGTGCTGAACTGGGTTGTTGGCAATCTTGATGGCGCTTTCGTTGTCGCAGTAAAGTGGCACTTGCTTCAGATGAATGCCATAATCCTTGAGTGTTTGCTTCATCCACAGAAGCTGAGCGCAGCAAGATCCAGCAGCAATGTATTCAGATTCAGCAGTGGAGAGTGATACACAGTTCTGCTTCTTTGAAGACCAACATACAAGTGATCGTCCCAGAAAGTGACATGTGCCTGATGTAGACTTGCGATCAACTTTGTCACCAGCATAATCAGCATCCGAAAATCCAACTCAAATCAAACTCTGAGCCCTTTTGGATACCATAATCCTAGAGTTGGGGTGTGAGCCAAATATCGAAGAATTCGCTTCACAGCTAAGTGATGCGACTCCTTTGGTGTCGCTTGAAATCGAGCACACATGCAAACACTAAGCATGATATCTGGCCTAGATGCACATAAATAAAGCAAAGACCCAATCATGGAGCGGTATACCTTTTGATCGAACTCTTTACCATTGTCGTCGGGACCCAGATGATGCTTGGCTGGCATTGGTGTTGTGAAGCCTTTGCAGTCTTGCATACCGAACTTCTTCAGGCACTCTTTAAGATATTTCTCTTGAGATATGAAGATGCCGTTGCGTTGTTGCCGTATTTGAAGACCGAGAAAGAACTTCAGCTTCCCCATCATGGACATCTGATATTGCTCTTGCATCATGTATCCAAACTCTTCACTATACTTCTGATTGGTGCAGCCGAAAATAATGTCATCCACATATATTTGGCACACAAACAGTTCACCATCATATGTCTTCGTGAAAAGAGTGGGATCCAGGGAACCAGGTATGAAGCCTTTGCTTTTTAGAAAGTACTTGAGTGTATCATACCAGGCCCTAGGGGCTTGTTTGAGGCCATACAGTGCCTTGTTGAGCTTGTATACCATATCAGGATGTTTTGGATTTTCAAAGCTAGGTGGTTGTGCAACATACACTTCTTCTTCAATCTTGCCATTGAGAAAGGCACTTTTCACATCCATCTGATAGAGAAGTATGTTATGATGATTTGCATAGGCCAGCAGTATGCGTATGGCTTCAAGCCTAGCCACAGGAGCAAATGTTTCATCGAAGTCAATGCCCTCCACTTGAGTATATCCTTGAGCAACTAGACGAGCTTTGTTTCTGACAACTTGACCATGCTCATATTGCTTGTTGCGGTATATCCATTTGGTGCCTATTATGTTGTGCTTCCATGGATCAGGACGCTTAACCAGTTCCCATACATTATTCAGCTCAAACTGTTGAAGCTCTTCTTGCATAGCTTGAATCCATTCAGGTTCCATGAAGGCTTCTTCAACTTTCCTGGGTTCTGATATTGAGACGAATGCGAAATGCCCACAGAAGTTTGTTAGCTGAGTTGCCCTTGAACGAGTGAGTGGACCAGGTGCATTGATGTTGTCCAGTATTTTGTCAATTTGTACTTCATTTGCAACACGAGGGTGTGTGGGGCGAAGACTTTGCTCTTGCTGATCTATGTGGTCATTTGAAGGTATATCTTCAGGCTGAGCATTGTCTTCATGTGGATCAGGTGCTGAGATGATAAGTTCTTCTTCAGGTTGAGCTTCAGAAGGTACAATTTCTCCAGTTCCCATAAGCTTGATTGATTCATTTGCTGGAACTTCATCTAGCACATTTGGCAATTGTTCTCTTTGTGATCCATTGGTTTCATCAAATCGCACATCCACTGTTTCAACCACTTTGTAGTGGAAGAGATTGAAGACTCTGTAGGAGTGCGAATCCTTTCCATATCCAAGCATGAAGCCTTCATGTGCTTTTGGTGCAAACTTTGAGGTGTGGTGTGGGTCCTTGATCCAGCATTTTGCGCCAAATACTCTGAAATAACTGACATTTGGCTTCTTGCCAGTTAGGAGTTCATAGGATGTCTTGTTCAGAAGCTTGTGAAGATAAACACGATTGATTGTATGGCATGCAGTATCAATGGCTTTAGTCCAGAATTTTCTTGGAGTCTTGTATTCATCTAGCATTGTTCTGGCCATCTCAATGAGTGTTCTGTTCTTGCGTTCGACAACGCCATTCTGCTGTGGCGTGTATGGAGCTGAGAATTCATGTGTGATGCCCAAGGTATCCAGATATGTATCAAGGACAGTGTTCTTGAATTCAGTGCCATTGTCACTTCTGATGTGCTTTATCTTAGCGCCAAAATTGTTCATAGCTCGATTTGCGAAGCGTCTGAAGACATCCTGCACTTCAGTCTTGTAAAGGATTATGTGCACCCAAGTATATCTAGAATAATCATCAACAATTACGAAGCCATAGAGGCATGCAGAAGTAGTAAAAGTTGAGTAGTGAGTGGGGCCGAAAAGATCCATGTGAAGCAGTTCGAAGGGTTGAGTAGTGGTCATGATTGTCTTCGAAGGATGTTTTGCCCTTGTCATCTTCCCTGCTTCACAGGCACCGCATAAGTGATCTTTCTTGAACTTGACGCCTTCGATGCCTATGACGTGCTTTTTCTTCGCAAGGGTGTGGAGGTTCCTCATGCCAGCATGCCCAAGCCTTCGATGCCAAAGCCAGCATTCTGAAGCTTTTGCAAGAAGACATGCTGCAAGTTGTGGTCCTGCTGAGAAATCTACCACATACAAATCACCTTTCCTATACCCTTCAAACACTAGAGATTTGTCAGATTCCATTAGCACCAGGCAGCGATATTTGCCAAACATTACAATCATATTCAAATCGCAAAGCATTGAGACAGACATTAAGTTGAAGCCAAGGGATTCAACAAGCATGACTTTATCCATGTGTTGATCCTTTGAGATTGCAACTCTACCTAGACCCAATACCTTACTTTTACCAGTGTCAGCGAATGTAATGTGGCTCTTGTCGGATGGACGTAAAGTTGAGTCCATAAGAAGGCTTCTTCTGCCAGTCATGTGATTTGTACACCCACTGTCAATAATCCATTCTGAAGACTTTGAAGTCGCTGGTATCGTACCCTACAGTGCAGTTAGGGGGATAGGCTTCACGAAGAATGTTGTGAAGCATAAACATTTGACGAACCAGTGGGTTATGAAAACTTAGATCCAGATTAGGACTAATGGGGAGAGTAGCATGCGATTCAGGAACGAAGTACATAATGATGCCATTTGGGCAGTTTATCTTGCGCCCCACAAGATTTTTATGGTCCCCAGCAATAGCATCAGAAGATTTTGTTTTTGTGCTGGAGACCTTTCCCTGCAAAAAAAGTTAAGCTTTCTTAACCACCCACATCTTCAAGGGTGGCTTAGAAGCTATGAGTCTAAGAGCAGCATCTGAGAATTTTGGCTTTGAAGCCTTAGCAAACAGTCTAGCAGGGGGCAATAATACTCATAGGCATAAGCAGAATAATTTTTGGTCATATGAATATGACGGTTCGATGAACCGCTCTCATATTCATATGCCTGAGTATGGTTTCCCTGCAAAACATTTGCGTTAGTGTGACTCAGGTGAGTCCTCTGTCTGTATGAAGCCTTTGGACCGAGGTTTGTCTTCTTCAAGTGAGGTGTCATGAAGACATTCACAGGAAGATTTTCCAGACATGTTTTTGGAACCCAGATCTTCTTCATAGCCGGTCCATTCCTGCAGTTAGTACCAATGTACCTGGCAAACACTTCACCATTCTGATTCTTAAACAGTTTATAGTTTGCATCAAAGGATTCATCAATGATAATTGGGTTAGCACAAGTGAAGCCAGATAAATTGGATGGATCTGCTGAAAGTTCCTTTGCAGCAACCCATGTAGTTTTGGGGTACTGCTCAGGTTTCCAGTAAGAGCCATCTGCATTGATTTTCCTCATGAACCCAACACCCTCTTTCCTAGGGTTTCGGTTCAGAATCTGCTTCTTAAGGACATCACATAATGTTTGATGCCCTTTCAGACTTTTGTACATCCCTGTTTCAAGCAATGTCTTCAACCTAGCATTCTCATCAGCAATAGCAGTGGTATCCTCAGCAGAGGGGTTAGTTGCCACATCAACAGTTGAAGATATTGGAACAGTAGTAGCAGTGGAACATTCAGCAACAGAATTAGCATTATTACGCTCAATGCATTTAAGACATGGTGGTTCAAATCCTTCCTGAGCGGGACTGATTTGTTCGGCGCGAAGTGACTCGTTTTCCTTTTGAAGATCTTCATGAGCCACCCTCAATTTCTCGAGTTCTTGCTTCCTTTGAAGATAGTCATAGGAAAGTTTTTCATGAGTTGTTGAGAGAGTATCATGACGATCTTCAAGTTCCTGATACTTAACGTGAAGGTTTTTTATGTCTTCAATTAAGGATTCAGATCGAGTCATTTCAGCACCCAACAGATCATCGCTTCTGTCTAACAGTTTTTGAATATGTTCCATAGCCTTCTGTTGTTCAGTTGCAATTTTAGCAAGTGTTTTGTAGCTAGGTTTTGAATCACATTCAGAGTCATCGTCACTGGATGTTTCATAGCGAGTGGTGCGTGTGTTTACCTTGGCACCGCGTGCCATGAAGCAGTAGGTAGGAGTGGAGTCGTTCTTGTCATTTGCGTCGGTGTCGGTGATGCAATTATTGACTTCAGTGTTGAAGATGGACTTGGTGACGTATGCTGTAGCCAGACTCGCAGTGCCAGAATCAGACTCCTCCTCAGATTCCACCTCTGCCTCCTCAGATGCGGATTCCTCCTCTGAATCCATCTCCTTGCCTACAAACGCACGCGCCTTGCCAGATGAGCTCTTCTTGTGTGATGAAGACTTTGATGAAGACTTGGAAGAAGACTTTGAGTGTTTCTTCTTCTTCTTGTCGTCAGAATCATATTCCTTGCTCTTCTTCTTCCTTCTGTTCTCATTGTCCCACTGTGGACACTCAAAGATGAAGTGCCCAGTTTTCTTGCACTTGTGACATGTTTTCTTCTTGTAGTCATGAGCAGAAGCTTCATCATTCCTTGAGCTTGATCGTGAAGATTTTCTGAAGCCTTTCTTCTTGGTGAATTTTTGAAACTTCTTCACTAGCATTGCAAGTTCTCTTCCAATGTCTTCAGGATCATCAGAACTGCAGTCAGATTCTTCTTCAGATGAGGAGACAGCTTTTGCCTTCAAGGCACGAGTTCGCCCATAGTTTGGACCGTAGATATCTCTTTTCTCAGAAAGCTGAAACTCATGTGTGTTGAGCCTCTCAAGTATGTCAGACGGATCGAGTGTCTTGAAATCAGGACGTTCTTGAATCATCAGGGCCAGAATGTCAAACGAACTATCAAGTGATCTTTGCAGCGTCTTGACGATTTCATGTTTGGTGATCTCAGTAGCGCCGAGGGCTTGAAGCTCATTTGTGATGTCAGTGAGCCGATCAAAGGTGTGCTGGACATTCTCATTGTCATTTCGTTTGAAGCGGTTGAAGAGATTGCGAAGGACACTGATTCTTTGATCTCTCTGGGTTGATATGCCTTCATTAACTTTGGAGAGCCAATCCCAGACCAGTTTGGATGTCTTCAAGGCACTCACACGGCCATACTGTCCTTTGGTCAGATGACCACAGATGATATTCTTGGCAGTAGAGTCCAGTTGAACGAACTTCTTGACATCAGCAGCAGTGACACCTTCTCCAGCCTTGGGAATGCCGTTTTCGACGACATACCATAGGTCGACGTCAATGGCTTCAAGATGCATGTGCATCTTATTCTTCCAGTAGGGATATCCAGTTCCATCGAAGACGGGACAAGCAGCGGAGACTTTGATTATCCCTGCAGTCGACATAGCTAAAACTCCAGGTGGTTAAACCGAATCACATAGAACAAGGGAGCACCGAGCTCTGATACCAATTGAAAGTGCGTTATATCGACTAGAGGGGGGTGAATAGGCGATTTTTATGAAAGTCTTCAAAACGTGAGAGTTGTGAAGACAAACAGTGAAGATCATGCCTATTACTATGCAGCGGAAGTTAGATTACACTAGGCCAGCCATGGTCATGTATTCAATAGAGTGAAAGCGCAATGACAAACAGCTTCGGTGTAATAAGGATCAGGTAGGAAGAAATTATGAAGCCAAACAGATCATACATTCATGTTGTGAAGATAAAAGATAAAGCAAGCATGCAATGGCTTCACAATGAATAACTGTAAGCAAAAGGAAGTGAAGATGAAACCAGTGACACGTTGAAGACAATGATTTGTTGGACCAGTTCCAGTTGCTGTGACAACTATACGTCTGGTTGGAGCGGCTAGGTATTTAAACCAAAGGACACACAGCCCGGACACCCAGTCAAGGACACTTAGTCCAAGACACCCAGTCCTCACCGTTTTCTCCTTGAGCTAAGGTCACACAGACCTCGCCCAATCACTCAGGTAAGTCTTCAAGGTAGACTCCCAAACCTTCACTGACTTCGTTCACTGACAATCCACAATTTCTCTTGGATGCTCAGAACGCGACGCCTAATCGTCTGGAGGATGCACAGTCCTCAAGTGTAATAAGTCTTCAAATCACACAGACACGAAGACTTAAGTGATGCCCAATTTACTCTGGCTCTGGGTGGTTAGGGCTTTTCTCCTCACTGGGAATTTTTCTTTCAAAGGCTTCGAGGTGGGTTGCTCTCAAACGACAAAAGCCGTGCACTGAAATCTAAGCAGCCAACCGTTTATGGTTGTGGGGGGTGGACTATTTATAGCCACTTGGCAACCCGACCTGATCTGTCCGAAATGACCCTGGGTCACTAAGGAACTGACACGTGTACCAACGGTCGAATTTTGAACTCACACGGCAACTTTACTTGGGCTACAAGTAAAGCTGACTTGTCTGACTCTGGACAAGATTTTCTCTCAAAGTCTTCGCTCGAAGACATAGGATTTGAATTAGGCATCACTTCAGTCATTCTGACTGGTTCTCTTCGACCCCACTTAACAGTACGGTGGTTCCTATGACACAACATGAATGAAATAAAACTACGAAGGATCTAGGTCTTCGAGTTCCAAAAGCTTCATAGGGAGTCTTCTCATGTCATTGTCTTCAATATGAATATCTTCATAAACCACCATTGTCTTCAATGTCTTCGTACATTTTTAGGGGTCATCTCTGGTAGTAAAACCGAATCAATGAGGGACTTCTACCTGTGTTTTCCTGCAATTCTCACAAACACATTAGTCCCTCAGCTAGGTTTGTCGTCAATACTCCAAAACCAACTAGGGGTGGCACTAGATGCACTTACAAGGTTTTCTTCAAGAAAGGGGAGAAAGGGCTTCAACGAGCGTGCCATTGAAATGATGGTTGCTTCGTCCAGTCCAACTTTGAGGCCACTTTACCACTTCTGGTAAAGGTGTGGGTTTTGTGATATGACGGGTCATGACGGCCACACCAGGGTGACCGGTGAGTCCCGACTATAGCACCTCGCTGTGATTTGGTGGATGGCACGCGGGCCCGGATGCTTTAATGCCCCGCATGTAGATAGAGCGGCTAGTCATATAGGAGTACTCAATATTGTGCACCGCGACCAAGGCGGAGAGGAAAACGAGAGAACTACACATTTATTTACGGTGTAGATTCACTCATTTTCCTCTAGCACTACTCATTTAGGGCGTAGTCTAGTCACTTGTTGAAATCTCTAGAAAGGCAAATACTCCTTTCCGGTTTACAGGGCTATACTAGCAAGTAGTACTACAATAGTGGGCTCAAATAGCAATTTTGTCTCATGCAAGAGCCTGGCTATATGCGTGCTCCAAGCCCTTCTCGACCCACTTTTGGGTGTTTGGTAGGGTGTATGAAGGGTGCATGAGTCCACGCTAGCTTAACACAAATACACTAGGAGCATGCATGAGAAGAGCATGCATGAAGAGGGGTGCTGGGATGAGCATGCACAAAGAGGGAACAACTATGCTGAGATGAGAATGCAACCAAACACACTGTGGCGAGCGTTTGCAACTGCCATGTTCGGGTTGCGCTTGGCTCTTCGCCTCTTCGAGAAGACGAACAATGATGTTACTACTACTTCTACAGTATCGAATCCACTGCTGCATGTTCGTCCACCGTGTGCGGGAGGGATAGCTTGTTGTAGCACTCTATAAGGCTAGTTGTAATGGGAGTATCATAGGTAGTACTCCCTCCGTTCCTAAATATTTATCTTTCTACATATTTCAACAAGTGACTACATACGGAGCAAAATGAGTGAATCTACACTCTAAAATATGTATATATATACATCCGTATGTGGTAGTGCATTTGAAATATCTAAAAAGGAAAATATTTAGGAACGGAGGGAGTATCATGCATACCAACTAGGCAAATTTGATGAGGTGGCATAGAAGTAAATGAAGAAAGAGAGGGTTGAATATTATATCATAATACTGTATCATATTAAATGTTGTGCTACTATGTGTCATGCATGCTAATAAATGAAGTCATCGATGATAGTAACATATGATACTATGCACTATGGATCTGTAGTATATCATACACTAGTATCATATGCATGATACTAGTATTTCATTACGACCAGCCAAAGAAAAAGCCTATCCTCGTCTGCGAGCCACCGCACGCATGGGCGAGGGAGAAGGCATGTAGTAGTAAAATCAAGCTTCTCCTCATTGTACGAGTTGATGCGACACATCATAGCACTGGCCCCACATGGTTACCTCTAAACTTGGCTGAAAGACCCGGAGTGTACAATATATTTGCTGCAACCTCACATTTACCCCACCACAAATTAAAATATATATTCCTGTCTTGACCAGATGAGCGTGCAAACTACAATCACCAGGATGACAGGTAGGGCCAGAAGATTATTTTAATCAAAAAAAGCATGGAGTCGACCCCAACGATTTTAAGCTTACAGGCATGGTACACGCTATCCTAGACTACTCTACACATGAAACTGCCATACGAGCGTCCGGGCTATGCTTGGCTCTTTGCCTCTTCAGGAAGTCAAACAATGATGGAGTACTGCTACAGTGGAGGAGTACTACAGTATGCTTCTGGCCATCTAACACCGAATGAACTGCTGCATGTCCACCGCGTGCGGGAGGGAGAGCGTGTAGTGAAAGCTTCTCCTAGTCTTGCCAGCCACCACGCTCATGGGCGAGGGAGGGACGCAGCTTCATTGACTTACTGCTCCTGCCTTTGCGTGAATGACAGGTGGGCCCAATAGGTGGGTGGCCCACCTGTAATGCAGCCAAAGGCAGGTGCGGTTAAGGCGAGAGGGTGTTGTAGTAATCCAAGTTCTTGTTGTACGAGTTGACGCAACACATCAAAGCACTACACTCGATATATTTCAATAATTTGCATTTACCGATGCATTAATTATAACGCATGCATGCATGCCGTGACTCTCCTTTTGATACTTGCATGTGTTGATTTAATGCACCTTGCCAAATTTTGACTATAAATTTAACTAACCAAATGTTCATGCATGTCACAAAAAATTACATCATTGAAAACTATGTTCAAATACGAATCAAACGATATAATTTTTGTTAACATGCACTAACATTTTGTCAGTTAAATCTTTGGTCAAAATTTAGCACCAATTACAAAGGGGCCCAATAAATATTGTACTCTCACATTTTGTTTTGAGGATACTCCCATATAGAAAATACAAATAATAATGCATGTTGGGGCAGCCCACGTTTTCGATAATTTTAGCCGTGGGCTTGTTCACAAATTTTACAAGGGGGTGGTTGTTCATTTAATGGAGGGTCTTGTACTAGACTTGAATGATATAAAGTGCGACCTGACACACCATAAAACCACTTGGAATAAGCGGGTAGCTATCTCAAAAAACAATCAACAACTCAAAAAATGGTGACCTGGCACGTACAGAATTTTAAATGATTGTTTTGATGGAGTGAAAAAGGAAAACTACCCCACTACGTATATATAGGCCGGAGCCTCCGCGCTTGCTTGCTTGGGTTGCTCTATTCACACACTCTCATCCTATCCAGATCTAAACAAGATAGCGGTCATAACACTGTCTTTCTCCCTTCAAAAAATATTGTCTTTCTATCCTCACCGTTGGTTAGCGATCCGGACGTATCCCCCTCCGCAGGTGAAGGGGAGGAGGGGCAACGTTTAGGCCCTCGTCGATAGCGAGGGAGGAGAACCACTGTCGGCCGCACCGTTATCTCTGGCCGACCGCCGGCACGGGAGGTCCTCCGATCCCTTCGTCATTGCCCTAGTGTGGGAGGATCTGGCCTCCCGCCGCCCACCTATACATCCCAACAACCTTCAGGTATATCTTCCTTTGAAACCGCCCAAGCTCTACCTCCCTAGCTCGCTACGTTGTTGCATGTGCATCATTTTCTACCTCTCAGCCCCTCTCGATTGGATGGTCAACCGACACATATTTTTTCTTCTATCGTTAGAGGTAAAGCTACTTCATGGAGTCGAATCTTGTACTTGGTTCAAACAAGAAATAAAGCGGGGGTAGAGGAATTTAGTATGTACACCAGACTTGGTACAAACAGGAAGGAAAGGGGGTGAAAGTAGTATAGACTGGTCATCCAACCGGTCTCTTGGTCGAAAAGGGAAATATAGGGGAAACGTTGTACACTCTGGTATGACCAGGACTAGATTTGCTAACCACACATAGGAGTAGGTGGCTAGAGTGAACAAAAATGGGACCAGCCCAGATATGTTTCTTGGATATTTGTTTCTCGGGGCAACAAACTCTGAATCACCACTTTATGCCCTAGTTTAGGTACATGGTGTTGGACTGCTAGTGCACCCACTCTCCCATGCCCTTATACCAAATATTTAGCTGTTCTTAATCTAATGCCCCTGGTAAAATGAAGCCATGCCACCGTTATAAGCCATGACAAGTTTAGCCAAATGTTTTTGCCTGTAATTGTTTGAGATTCTGACTGTTTCCTCTATAGCTTTTTGTGCAAATAGAGATATCCATTTCACCTAGTTGCTGTTGTGACCTTTTGGTGCACTGCACAAAACACTTCTTAAAAGAAGTGACTTTTGTGATGTTTAACTGAAATGTCAGAATGGAGCAGTTGGTTCATTTCGGTGGAACTGCACAAAAGGAGATCTGTGTTCCAATCCTCATCATCCATATTGGCACCATAACCTTCCTTTAGGTAAGAATGATATTTAATGCATGTGTTCATCTCTATTTTGTGACTGCCATGAGAAAATAATGCTATTGTTTACTAGTACACTTGTACTCCCTCACTGAGAAAACCAATTCTGAAATAGAAGGCCAATCATGTACTTGGTTTCACCAACTGGCGAGGAGAAAGAGAAACAGAGCATGAAGAGGAAGAAGAAGAAGAAGAAGAATAAACAGTGCCAAGGTGATCTTGCTGAAGCCGAGGCCTCAGTCGAGGCCATTCATGGGCACCGGCAACGTCTACCTTACATGTGAGACGATCCTCCAGGGAGCCCTTCCACTTCTGTGTATGGTCCATCATGAATTTGATGATACTATTAGAGTAATATGCTAATGTCTTTCTATCCTTTCTCACTAAGCTAATGAAGGTTTCACCTTGTTCCAACTTGTGCAAACAGGGATCATGTTGTGCCAATCATACACTTTAGTGGAACTACACAAGACAATACAATGAGCTGTATCCCAGCCAGTGCTTTAACTCTGCTGGAAGTTCTTGATAATCATTCGATATAATCTCAGCACTGGTAAACAAGAGTGATTTCACCCATACATTTGAAGTGCACAAAAATATATACTATTGAGTGATTCTAGTGAGTGCTTTATCATATCTTCTGGGACTACATGAATAAGATTTTTTTCTCAGGTTGGTACCGACCTAAGGCCTTCATCCATATTAGTTTGTTGTCATCTCTATTTTTATCATGCTACTGTCATGATAAACTCCTTTATCTTTGGACGTTAAAGTTTTGCAACCTATGATACATGGCAATGCTTTGAGTGTTGTGCTAATTGGCACTGATTAAATAAACTAATACCTCTCTTTAAGCAAGACTACTATGTTGCTAACTTTACCCACTAAGATAATGAGGGTGCTTCTATTTGTTAGTGTATGTTTCATCAACTAGTACCACTATTACAGTAATCTCACTCTCTTAATATATGTGCCAACAGGGATGCTCGATTTTGGTGGAACTGCACAAAAAACTTTGGGTGCTTCATTGCCTCGACAACTTCCTTCCTTTCCTGTCAGTTGCTAATTTGGGCTTGCTTCCTTCGTTTGATGTCAGTCGCTTCGCTTATCTTGGCTTCCAGTCAAAGGAAATAGTAATTGATATGCTACCTCACACAGGTTGGTACTGGTCTTTATCCTGATTATTGTGCTTGTCATATGTATTGGTAATTTGGTATTGTGCTACTGTTTGCCGATTCCATAAAGGAGTAACTTGGAGCCTGAACTCGTAGGCAAATCATTACATTGGGTGACTTCAGTAGAGCTGCACAAAAAGATCAGATGGAGAAATACGTATGTTGCTGCTATGTACTCCAAAGTTCACTCAGACAAACATCGATGTTGACAAGAAGTGCCTATATTCATTTGAGTATCAACCGGTGTCAACCAATTATCAAACTCCAAGTATTAGGAGAGTGAACGCCCAAAATATTGCTTGGAACATAGCCCAGAAAAACGAAGTCTAGTCTTTGGTCCCAACTTGTGCCTTTTGGTTATCGACACATATGGTAGAGAACTGTATGGCATGGAGTCTAAAGATTCCAGACAAGTTGGTTGACGTGTATATTCATCTGGCACTTAATCAGTCTGCACGCCAGGGATGCTCCATTTCACTTGAACTACACAAAAAAATTGGGTGGTTCATTTTCTCAACCGCCTCCTTTCATGTCTGCAATGTAGAATTTTGGCGAGCTACAGGACCAAGATGAGCCAGTAAACTAGCTGGATGAAAGTAGTGGCCAAGTTGCTCAAACCTCCCTCGGCACGAGGCCACTATTTGAGGATAAACCTACAAGGAAAGTTCAGATTGTCGGTGCTGCCTCTTATGTACTGGAAAGTTTACTCGTACAAGCATTAATTTTAGCAAGAAGTACCTCCAACTGAACACCATTTACCAGTCTGTACCCTAGGTAATTAAAGTTCGTCCATGGATGATATTGCCTGTGATCTCAATCATTTGGTTGCATAACCATACTGAACATGTGTATATCTGAATCTTTTTGTGAATTATCTATGAATATTGTCGTGTGATCTATCAATCATTTGGATGCATAGACATGCTAAACTTGTGTATATATGAATCTTTTGAGTTATTGATTGTGAATGTTGGCTATGAATATGAATGTGTCCTGTGAACTTGAGTTTGATACAAATGTTTACCTGTTCTGTTGTACTTGTGTGTGAACTTGTTAGTATGTCTATTCCTAAGAAGAATTGCACCTGCTTTGTTAGGGTAGCAACGGCGCATCATCTCTTTTTAATATTTTTGCTCTGTCTTCCCCCTCCCCCGCTCAACCCCTGTCGTAATGTTTTCGGCCTCAAAGCAAGCATAGTACTGCGTTGTTTTGGGGGCTTGATGAAAAATCGAGTGCTGGTTTCTGTAAGTTGGTCCGCCCAGCAAATGGGCTACTAGTCCACCACGGACTGGGAGGCTAAAAATACAAGTTGTATGGTGCAGAGGCAAGTAAAAAACCGCCATTGAGAGCCATCCACTAAAGAAAAAAATCACGTCTGATGTGCTTCTTCATTCGCGCCGCCGGCCCCCTCTTTAATCTAGTTCACTCGGGGATCTAGCTGGTATCATTTTTTTCAGAGGGCAAATAAGTATCAGCTAGGACTAGGTATGCGTAGCCCACGACATACGGAGACAGTGGTTTCAACTTATTTTTTTGAGGTCCATACCGGCCTATGGGCCTCCCATCATAGGTTTTACTTTTTCTTAAAGATCGGCAGCCCAATGTATTTTTTTTAATAAAACGCAGATCTCTCTTCTATTTATCTATATATAAGAATAATAATGTTGTGTCCAATTTATGTTTTCCCTTCTAACCACATTATATATATTTATATTATTACTATTATAGTATATTTTATAGAGACTTATATATACATTATAAAAACATCCCACATGTTATTAACTTATAAAAGTAAATGTTTAACAGAAGTTGGCAAGGAAAATCCTGGTTGTTTTTGACTCACAGGTAGGAAAATCTTGATGATTGCGTACAAAAGCTTGCGAAGATTTTAAGGACCAATGCAATAATAACGCGCTCATTTTTATTTTGAGCAATAACTCGCTAATTTGTTAATTTTATATATAAAAATGTGTCGCTCTAGTTTATTTTTTGATATTAATTGCTCCTTCTAAGCTAACACTATTTATAGAACGAGCCCAGCTAATTCGTGTATTTCAAGAAAGTGCAAATGGGCTGGGATTTCTTAGAAAATATTAAATGGGCCGCATTGACGTGAAATTATTTGTTCACTCAGCCTAGAAAATGGACTGTACATTCTAGAAAACATGGGTTAAATATATGCCACATTTTTGCAGGCTGGCATGTGGGCCAATAGGTCGAAGCCTACGCAGGGCGTTGTCAACTTGGTCAACAAATCATTATGACATCCACAGCCATTGGATTTATATCCAACGGCCCCATGCACCTTCAATTTCTTGTCTTATTCCTCCAACGTCGCCGGGACCGCCTGGTCCAGCCTCCGCCGGCTAGCGGCTCTACTTAGCACGCATCGCTGCGAAGCGCTACCCCACCGCCGGCCAGGCTATCCCTCCACCCCTCCACACCTCCTGTTATTCTCCACCGACTATAGACCCACGCTGCACCAGAACCAGTTATAACCTTGTACTCCTCTCAATCTGCGACTCCACTACCACGTCTTGCCATCTCCGGGTCGTTCCCGTCCGGGGCCTCGCCGTCGTCCACCGCCTCGCTGCACTCGGCGCGACGTGGTCAACAAACAAGAGTCATCGGAAGAGGATTGTATGTGGAGAGTCCATGGTCACACGCAAGGAAAGTACCTCCTTATTAAGCTGAAAAATGTTTCCTCCCCCTGATAGTTGGGACCCACCGACTCTATGTTCGCACAGAAGGAAGTGCCTCCTTGTTATGCGAAAAAACTATTCCCCCCGTTGACAGTTGGGACCCGTCAGATTTGGTGGCTGGCTTGTGGGCCTAATAAGCGGACGTGTACGCAGGACTTCGTCAACTTAATCAACAAATGATTCTACTAGCTGGACCGTTGGATGTTAATCCAACAGCCGTGCTCCTTCTTCAACCTCTGTTCTTGATCGTGTCTCCCGTGCGTGCCAGTGCTACCGCGCACCCGAACCAGTCAAGTTTCCCACTCCTCACCATCTACGAGTCCACTGCTGCGTCTTCCCCATCTCTGGGTTGTTTCGGGCCTCGCCATCGTCCATCGGCCTTGGTGCGCTCAGCACGGTGTGGTCAATGTGGTCAACAAACGAGAGTCATCGGAAGATGACTTTACGTGAGAGGCTGACAGTGGGAACGCACCATGCCCATGGACGCATGCATGCAACTGCATCCTTTTTACCCTAAAAATAATGTTTTCTCCCCCTGACTACTGGGACCCACCAGCAACATCTTCGCACGTAAGGAAGTGTGTCCTTATTACGGGCAAAAAAATATCCCCCCCCATGACAGCTGGGACCCAGCAGCTATATCATCACATGCAAGGAAGTGTGTCCTTATCCACCCTGACAGCTGGGACCCACCCGGTCGAAGCGTACGTAGCATTTTCTGTCTTGTCAGAATGTGTACGTACATACTGGTCGATCGGTCGCTCTACAACGATGATCCGTGGCCGAGTAAAACGTGCATTTATGTGCAAACCGTGCTTGTGCACTGGATGTTACAGATAGCTGGATAGATGAAACTCCAAGCTTCTTGGTAACCATCCTGTTGGCTGACTGTTCCAAGAATGCTTTCAGATGAATAAAGCTCTCCAATTAGCCTGCAAAAACAAACCGTGGTCGAGTAAGTAACGGCACATGTCATAGTATAACCCCCCACGTAGCAGTTCAGTCTGTCCCGTCTAAACGGTGTACACGTACATACAGCCACACGCCAAAAAATATGGACATGTACATACATACGGGCGGGGTCTCGAATGCCTACTCGTGCATACTTACGGCCAGGGCTCATGTACATGGCTGGGTCGGAACAGAGAAACTCCGCCGTCGTCGTGTTCATGGGGAGGCAACGGAATGCGTCGTGTTCATCGGGAGGCAACGGAACACGTGTTGTTCATCGGGAGCCAACCGGCTTGGACGGAACAGCCGATGGAAACGAGGCCTGGCGTACCGCAGAACAGAGGAAACGACCTTGTGTTTGATCGGCCATGGTCGAAACGGGATCCTGTTCATCGGGAGGGGTTTGGTGTACCGCAAAACAGAGAAAACAGACTTCTCTTGGTCGAAACGGGGTACTGTTGATCGGGAGGGGTGTGGCGTACCACAAAACGGAGGAAATGGACTTGTGTTGGAGCGCTACGGTCGAAACGGGGGTCCTGTTCATCGGGAGGGGTGTGGCGTACCGCAAAATGGGACTCCACGGGATACGGTTCATCTCCACCGTCGACCTCCTCCAGCCTCCACGGGCTACTGTTCATCCACTGTCGACCTCCTCCAGCCTCCACCTGCGACTGTTCATCCACGGGCTCCTGTTCATCCACCTTCCACCGCGCGCTCCTTCGCCGGCTACTGTTCAACTAGCCCTCTCCACGGGGTCCTGTTCAACCACCCCTCCACGGGCCACTGTTCATCCAGCCCTCCACCGGCTACTGTTCAACCAGCCCTCCACGGGGTCGTCCTGTTCATCTAGCCCTCCATGAGGTCTTGTTCATCCACCCCCAACTAGCTCAATCGGGGTCCTGTTCATCCAGTGGCAACGGCCTCTACTACTATGGGGTCCTGTTCATCCAACCCCCCACCGGGAACTGTTCATCCAAACCCCCCAACAACGCTCACTATTCATCCAGGGAAGGAGACAGCGGGGTTTGATCGGCTTTAGTTAGCAGCAGTAGTGAAGGAATCACTCGGGTTCAGTTAACAGCAAGGGATCGATCGATCGCTCGGGTTCAGTAACGCGTTGCATGTAGTGCAATCGCTCGGGTTCAGTTAGAGTGCAACGCCTCGCTCGGGTTTATTTAGAGCGCAACAACTCGCACACACGCGCGTACGTACGAGAGAAACGTGCATCTCTTGGCCCCCGACCACCCACCGTAATCGGGGACACCCCCGATATTTTCCCTGCCCTCGCTTCTACCACGGTTTTTCCGTCATGGATGGCCCAAAGAATTTCATGCAGCTGCGTCTCCGGCCCGCCCAGGACAAAAAAGCCCATTTTATATCATGATTTTTTGTCATAGAAGTAGGATCCCACCACATCTATGATGATACCGGGTTTTGTCATAATTATCGTCATAGAAGTGTCATAAGCATGACAGAAAAAAAATTGTTCGGCCCAAAATGTCACGGATGTGTCTTTGGAGGGCACCCGTGGATACGGTTAGCCATGGAAAGTGAAAGTATGATGGAAAAAGGAATAAACTTTATTTTCTGTTTGGAAACCGCCTATGATATATCTATGCATGGAAAGTATTGGGAAGTCTATGTCGTTTTTGTTGGTGGGATGGATACGCCTCCCAAAATGTTTTATCTCTAAGTTTTTCTCTTTGAGCTCTGGCACCTCTACAAATCCCTACTTCCCTCTGCAAAGGGCCTTTCTTTTACTTTATGCAATTTTTATTTTTGAATTTGAGTCTCCATCTTCTCTTATAGAAGCACCAACTAGGAGGCAATATGATCGTACTTAAGTATTGGGTGTAGCTAATATTCGAGTGTGTTTCATGAATGGATCAATATTTGAGCATGATGGGCTAGGGATAACTTATTTTAGTGTTGATATTTTGAAAGACATGGTTGCTTGTTGATATGCTTGAGTATCTAAATTATTATGTCAAAACTAGACTATTGCTTTACAAGTAAAAGTCCAAATGTCCATGTTATAAAGAAAACAATATGATATGACATGTTAGGAAGCATTCCACATCAAAAAAATCTATTTTTATCACTTACCTACTCGAGGACGAGCAGGAGTTAAGCTTGGGGATGCTGATACGTCTCCAACGTATCTATAATTTCTGATTGTTCCATGTTTTTATATTATCAATCTTGGATCTTTTATAATCATTTTATATCATTTTTTGGTACTAACCTATTGACATAGTGCCAAGTGCGAGTTGATGTTTTTTCCATGTTTTTTACATCGCAGAAAATCAATATCAGACGGTGTCCAAATGCCCCGAAACTTTACGGAGAATTTTTATGGGCTAGAAGGAACACAACGGGCCCTGGCTGCGCCTGGGGGTGCCCCAAGGGGGACACAACCCACCAGGGCGTGCCAGGAGGCCCAGGCGCTCCCTGGTGGGTTGTGCCCACCTCGGGTGCCCCCCGGACCACCTCTTTGCTCTATAAATACCCCAATATTCTAGAAACCCTAAAGGCATCGATGAAATATTCATCCAGCCGCCGTAGAGCCCAGAACCACCAGATCCAATATAGAAACCATCTCGGATGGGGTTCACCACCTCCATTGGTGCTTCTCCGATGATGTGTGAGTAGTTATTTGTAGACCTTCGGGTCCCTAGTTAGTAGCTAGACAGCTTGATCTCTCTCTCTCTCTCTTGATTCTCAATACAATGGTCTCTTGGAGATCCATATGATGTAACTCTTTCGTGGTGTGTTTGTTGGGATCGATGAACTTTGAGTTTATGATCAGATCTATCTTTTTATATCAATGAAAGTATTTGAGTTTCTTTGATCTCTTTTATGCATGATCTCTTATAGCCTCGAATTTATTCTCCGATATTTGGGTTTTGTGTGGCCAACTTGATCTATTTATCTTGCAATGGGAAGAGGTCCTTTGTAGTGGGTTCAATCTTACGATGCTTGATCCCAGTGACAGAAAGGGAAATGACACATATGTATTGTTGCTACTAAGGATAAAATGATGGGGTCTATCTCTACATAGATAGATCTTGTCTCCATCATGTCATCGTTCTTATTGCATTACTCTGTTTCTCCATTAACTTAATACACTAGATGCATGTTGGATAGCGGTTGATGTGTGGAGTAATAGTTGTAGATGCAGGCAGGAGTCGGTCTACTAATCTTGGACGTGATGCCTATATAATGATCATTGCCTGGATATCGTCATGAGTATTTGAAGTTCTATCAATTGCCCAACAGTAATTTGTTCATCCACCGTTTGCTATCTTTCTTGAGAGAAGCCACTAGTGAAACCTACGACCCCCGGGTCTTTCCTCATATTATTTGCCTTTGTGACCTACTTTTATTTGCATTTATTTTCAGACCTATTAATCCAAAACCCAAAAATACTTCGCTTCAATTTTTTTTATTTGTGATCTATTTATCCAATCTATTACAACCTTTTTACCGCCACGCACCAATTTCTGGCTTCGTTACCCGAAAGGGATTGATAACCCCTTTAACATGTCGGGTTGCAAGGATTTGTTATCTGTGTGTAGGGGTTGTTTACGTTGTGTTGCTTGGTTCTCCTACTGGTTCGGTAACCATGGTTTCATATCCGAGGGAAATACCTACTGCAGTTGTGTTGCATCACCCCTTCCTCTTTGGGGAAATACTGACGTAGATTCAAGCGACATCATCCAGCCCCGCGCATACCTGGACCGCCGTTGGGGCGTCCGGATCACCAAGATGGGACCAAGGGGCGAGGGGCTACGTGACTAGTGATGCCCTTGAGTCACGATGCTTAGGGGTCCCCCTTGACGTACGAACAACCCTCATGAAGGAAACACAAGCAACGTCTAAGCTAATGCTGAGTCCTCCATACCTTTCCTCGCCAGCTTTCACCTGGGGGACATGAGAAGACCAGGTACCCAAACCTGCTAGGGTGGCGTGTGCCAGGCCTGGCCTGAGCACAACCCTCGTGTCCATCCCCTCGCGCGTACCTCCCGTGGGGAAATCTGCATGATGAGACTATACGAAGGGCCGAGCAAGCTATCCTGAGGTTGGTGCTGCCGCTAGGGCACCCTCAGTTCTTTATCCACCAGCACGGAGCATGGTGCTTCCACTTGGCGTGGGCATTTTCGCTCCTCGACCGTGTCGTCCGCCAGCGCAGAGCATGGGGCTTCCACTGGTGTGTGGGCATAGTCGCTCCTCGACCGTGTCGTCCGCCAACACGGAGCATGGGGCTTCCACTGGTGCGTGGGTGGGAGTTCCCTAGGGGGGAGACTCCGGGGCATGTACGACCCCATTCATACGCGTGGCTAGCACGACAGAACTGGAGGAGGTGTATCTGGGCACTCGTGAGCCAGCGCGAGACTCAGGAGGCCCTACCTCAAGGCGGGTTGCACCTGGATTTTGGCGTGGGGTGCTCGTAAGAAACATGTGGGGCGATGGGGGGAGGTCATGTGCCGAATGCCCCTCCGGAGGTTGTCGCATGAGAAGGCTGAACACTAATGGCCCCAGGAGGTCACTTGAACGGGGCCGGCCCGAGCTCAACCATTGATTTTATCGATGCTGCAGGGACGGACCCGAGCACAGACGCCGTGCCAAGTCTTTTCATGCAATGATCACACGAAAAACACCCGGCGCGTGGCCCCCGCTACGGCAAGTGTCGAACTCCGGTCGTACGAACCGGGTCGTGCGCCCTTACTCGCCTACACGCGATTAGCTCATGCGAGAACAAGGCACCAAGGACCCCGGGAGGTGACGCGCACGGGAGCTGGCCCGCGGGATAGAGCTCGGTCGCTTGGATTTGACAGCACTGCAGGGACGAACCCGAGCACAGACGTCGTGCCAGTCCTTAGTCATGAGGCGGTCGCGGGCGGGTTTGCGAGGGCGCAGCGACATCGTGGTGACGAAGCACCGGACATGTAGTTGAAATACTTGTGAAATTCATAAAGGCAAGGCCAGTTCCTATACATGTGAAAAAATGATACAACTGTGGGACCGGGCCCTAGCGGCTTCAGGATGATGCAGCTCGAGGGCGCCCTCGGTTGAACAAACCAAAAACTCACCTGGTACCATAGTTATAGAAGCGTTGGGGTAGCCGAAGATGCGCGCTCCAGAGATCGCTCCTCACGAGCCGACCGGCTCCTGAGGCCCGGAAGGCTCAGGAGGTCCGGGGAGCTCGCGAGGGTCCGGCACCTCCTCCGTCAGGACCACCTGGTGCCTGGCCTCGTGGGCTGCCATGGCTCCCTGCACGAAGCGCTGGTACGAGGCGGCCATGTTCCGCGGGCCAAATGGCATGCAGACGTAGCTGCAGGGGTAGCCCCCACTCTGGCCGATGCGGGACGGCCAGAAAAGGTCCTACGAAGCAGCCCTGTTGAGGCCTGGGATGTTGACGCAGACGCGCAGCAAGCCGCCCATGTCAAGGGCCATGGCTGCACTCGATGGTGCGGGGCGACGCTCGCCATGCATGGCTCACGCCTCCTGAAGCTCTTCGATTGCCTTGGTGATGAACTCTTGCGCGCCTGGCGCCTCGTGCCTTGCTCATGGAGGCACGCGTCAAAGCACGCCTCCACGTGGTGCCCGAACACCTCCCTCATCACGCCGGTCAGGTCAGAGGCCCTCCAGATGAGAGCCCCTAAGCCTGTCCTGAGGGGGGCGCTGGGCGCGCCTTCGTATGCGAGAGGGAAGGGCGCCCCAATAGTGGGCGCGGGGCCTGAGGCACAATCGGCAGGCGCCCCAACCTCCTGATGGCCCTTGAGGAGGAGTTGCTTCTTCTTCTTGGGGATGGCCTTAGGAGGCAGGATGGCGCCCTCGTCGTGATAGTTCTCAACCACCGCAGCCTGGTAGGTGCGCTCGAGGGAACACACCGCATCCTTTTCATCGCAGGCGGCCGTGATGATTCGCCGCACCCTGGCATCTTGAGGATGTTGTAACCATGGTGAGTTGCTGCCATGAACTTGGCGAGGGCCAGATACCCGAGGATGGCATTGTACGGGAGGCCGATGTAGGCGATGTCGAAGTCAATGAGCTCGTTGTGGTAGTTGTTGCGCTTGCCGAAGGTGACTGGGAGACGTACTTGCCCTAGGGGAACGATGGAGCCATCGGTCACTCCTCAGAAGGGCTTTGTGGGTAGGAGCTGGTCATAGGGCACTTGGAGCGTCTCAAACATCTCGACGGGGAGAATGCTGAGCCCCGCGCCACCATCGATGAGGGTTTTGATGACGAGGATGTTGCTGATGGTTGGCGTGTAGAGCATCGGGAGCGCGCCAGCGGAGGCTGGGCACTTGAGTTGGTCCATGGAGTCAAAGGTGATGGTGTGCTTGGACCACCTGAGGGGACGCGGGGCCTCAAGCTTGGGGAGGGCCTCGTTCAACTGTGAGAGAACTGCTTGAAGATGCGATGGGAGGCGGGAGCTTGAGCACTACCTAGGATGCAGGCGATCGCGCGAGGCTCTTGGAAGACCCCAGCCCCATCGTCTTGCCGGTTGTCGTTGTTCCTTCTTGGCGGCGGCGGCGAAGGGAGGCCGGGGTTGCCCTGAGGACGGTCCTCACAAGGCTGGTCCTACCAGGGGCCA
This sequence comes from Triticum urartu, assembly GCF_003073215.2. Classification (NCBI taxonomy): domain Eukaryota; kingdom Viridiplantae; phylum Streptophyta; class Magnoliopsida; order Poales; family Poaceae; genus Triticum; species Triticum urartu. The sequence goes on from NC_053027.1 coordinate 484,591,732, forward strand.
TCACGAGGCTGTCCTTGCCATCGGTCCTCATGGGGTTGGTCGCGCTAGTCCTGGCGGGGGTTGCAGTTGTCCCAGCGGCCTCCGCCACGGCCTCCTCCACAGCAGTAGCCGCGGTCGCTGCGCTCGGGGTGGCGACCAAGGCGCCCGTCTTGGTTTGCCCCAAGCTCCTGGCAGTCATTGGTATTGTGGCTGTGGATGTTGTGGAAGACATAGAATGGGTGATTGCCCCTGGGAGGCTCATCGTGGTCACGACCACACTTCATCTCAGGCTTCGCGGCCAGCACGGCGGGGTCATTATGCTTTGCTTCCTTGGCCTTCTTATCTTTGGGGTTGGGCTCCGGGAGCTTAAGGAGGGAGAGGCAGCCTTCCCTGACCCTCGCGCACTTGTTCGCCATGTAGAACATCTCCAGGGCCGAGCATAGATCCTCGTGAATGGCGAGCTCCTCTTTCATCTTGACATCTCGGATGCCTTCGGAGAACGCCGAGATGATGGCCTCGTCTGACGCCTTTGGGATCTTGAGGTGAACATGGGTGAAGCGATGAATGTACTTGTGGAAGGTTTCGCCCGGCTGCTGCTTCATGCACCGCAGGTTGCCCACCGCAGGAGTGCAGTCGCGAGTGCCCTGGAAGTTGGCGATAAAACGCTCGCGAAGCTCGTCCCAGGAGGAGATCGACCCCTCCAGGAGGTTCAGGAGCCAGGAGCGTGCACCATCCTTGAGGGCCATGGGGAACCAGTAGGCCATAACCCTCTCATCCTCGTTTGCCACTTCGATGCTCAGCGCGTAGAGCTGGAGAAATTCTGCGGGGTCGGGGTGCCATCATAGCATGGAGGCAGATCTGGCTTGAACTTGTCGGGCCAGACGGCACGGCGCAGTTCCGGGGTGAAGGCACGACAACCCGTCGTGCTCACGGGCGCAGCACGCATGGGTGGAGCTCGGTCTTGGCGCCCATGCACCACAGGGTCCGGGGGCGCGAGGTCTTGGTGCTGGCGGTGAAGCGCCGAGAGCGCGCGCGCTTGGGCCTGCGGCCGCTGCACCACCTGGCAACTTGCTTCATCCCTTGCCGGCGCCCTGATACGTCTCTAATGTATCTATAATTTTTTTATTGTTCCATGTTGTTATATTATCAATCTTGGATGTTTTATAATCATTTTATATCATTTTTGGTACTAACCTATTGGCATAGTGCGAAGTGCCAGTTGTTGTTTTCTCCATGTTTTTTACATCGCAGGAAATCAATACCAAACGGAGTCCAAATGCCATGAAACTTTACAGAGATTTTTTTGGACCAGAAGACACCTAATGGGCCAAGGCTGCACCCGGGGGGTGCTCCGAGGAGAGCACAACCACCAGGGCAAGCTAGGAGGCCCAGGCGCGCCCTGGTGGGTTGTGCCCACCTCAGGTGCCCCCCGGACCGCTTCTTTGCTCTATAAATACCCCGATATTCCAAAAACACTAGGGGGTCGACGAAAATCAATTCCAGCCGCCGCAAAGTCCAGAACCACCAGATCGAATCTAGACACCATCACGGATGGGGTTCACCACCTCCATTGGTGCCTCTCCGATGATGCATGAGTAGTTCTTTGTAGACCTTCGGGTCCGTAGTTAGTAGCTAGATGTCTTCCTCTCTCTCGTTTGATTCTCAATACAATGGTCTCTTGGAGATCCATATGATGTAACTCTTTTTGTGGTGTGTTTGTTGGGATCAGATGAACTTTGAGTTTATGATCAGATCTATCTTTTTATATCCATGAAAGTATTTGAGTTTCTTTGATCTCTTTTATGCATGATTGCTTATAGCCTCGTATTTCTTCTCCGATATTTGGGTTTTGTTTGGCCAACTTGATCTATTTATCTTGCAATGGTAAGAGGTGCTTTGTAGTGGGTTCGATCTTACAATGCTTGATCCTAGTGACAGAAGGGGAATCGACACATATGTATCATTGCTACTAAGGATAAAACGATGGGGTCTATCTCTACATAGATAGACTTGTCTACATCATGTCATCGTTCTTGTTGCATTACGCCGTTTTTCCATGAACCTAATACACTAGATGCATGCTAGATAGCGGTCGATGTGTGGAGTAATAGTAGTAGATACAAGCAAGAGTCGGTCTACTAATCTTGGATGTGATGCCTATATAATGATCGTTTCCTGGATATCATCACGATTATTTGAAGTTCTATCAATTGCCCAACAGTAATTCGTTTACCCACCGTTTGCTATTTTTCTCGAGAGAAGGCACTGGTGAAACCTACGGCCCCTGGGTCTCTTTCTCATATTATTTGCCTTTGCGATCTATTTTATTTGCCATTTATTTTCAGATATACTAAACCAAAAATACAAAAATACCTTATTGCAATTTATTTAATTTGGCATTCAATCTATCAATATTTACAACTCTCTCACATCCGTTTGCTAATTTCTGGCACCGTACCCGAAAGGGATTGACAACCCCTTTTACATGTCAGGTTGCGAGTATTTGTTATTTGTGTGCATGTGTTGTCTATGTTGTGTTGCTTGGTTCTCCTACTGGTTCGATAACCTTGGTTCCACATCTTAGGGAAATACCTACCACCGCGGTGCTGCATCATCCCTTCCTCTTTGGGGAAATACCGGTGTAGCTTCAAGCGACATCAAAAGGAATTTTTGACGCCGTTGTCGGGGAGGATCTTCAACATATACCAGGTTCCTAATCACAAATCTCATCTCCTTGCAATTTACATTATTTGCCATTTGCCTCTCGTTTTCCTCTCCCCCACTTCACAAAAAATTGTCGTTTTATTCACCCGTCTTTTCTGTTCGCCATTTTCTTGCCAGATCTATTTTTGAGTGCAATCTTATTGTGTAGTCATCATGACTCAAGAGAACACCAAGTTGTGTGATTTCTCAAATACCAACAACAATGATTTTATTGGCATTCCGCTTTCTCCTCCCTCCACTAGTGCGGAGACTTCTGATATTAATACTGCTTTGCTGAATCTTGTTATGAAAGATCAATTTTCCGGTACTCCTAATGAGGATGCCGCGTCCCATCTTAATACCTTCATGGAATTATGCGATATGCAAAAGAAAAAATATGTGGACAATGATGTTGTGAAGATGAAATTATTTCCATTTTCTTTGCGTGATTCTGCAAAAATTTGGTTCTCTTCTTTCCCTCGCAATAGTATCGATTCTTGGAATAAGTGCAAAGATGCATGTATCATTAAGTATTTTCCGCCCGCAAAAATTATTTCCCTTAGAACCCAGATCATGAATTTCAAGCAACTTGAACATGAGCATGTTGCACAATCTTGGGAAAGGATGCAAATGATACTAAGTAATTGCCCAACTCATGGGTTAAATCTTTGGATGATCATACAATTTTTTTATGCGGGATTGAATTTTGTTTCTCGTAATCTTTTAGATTCCGCCGCGGGTGGTAATTTTATGGAAATTACTTTGGGTGAAGCCACCAAGTTCCTTGATAATATTATGGCAAATTATTCACAATGGCATACCGAAAGAGCTCCTACTAGTAAAAAAGTTAATTCGGTTGAAGAAATTTCTTCTTTGAGTGGAAAAGTTGATGCTCTTATGAAAATGGTTGCTAGTAAAAGTGCTCCTATTGATTTTAATGATATGCCTTTGCCTACTTTGATTGAGCAAACTAGTGATGTCATAGATGTGAATTTTATCTCTCGAAATAATTTCAACAACAATGCTTATAGAGGTAATTTTATTCCTAGGCCTTTCCCTAGTAATTCCTCTAATAATTATGGTAATTCCTATGGAAATCCTTCTTATAATAATAATAATAATAATAATAATAATAATAGGAACACCTCTGATCTTGAGAATAATATTAAAGAATTTATCAACACGCAAAAAGTTTTCAACACTACCATAGAAGAAAAGTTGAATAAGATTGATGATTTGTCTAGAAGTATTCGTAGAATTTCTCATGATGTGGAAAGTCTCAAGATGAAAATTTGTGTGCCTAAGGTAGAATAATCAATTAAATCTCTTTATGTTTCTATGGATGAAAGTAAGAAAAGAACCGCTATGCTTAGAGCTAAGAGAGAATTTTTAGAAAAAACTTTTCTAGTGATTACTTTCGCAAAAGTGGTGATGATCTTAAAATGATTGGTGTTTCTTATATTGATTCCTTGTTTATTAATATTAATATTGATGAAAAAGGGACTGGATAAGAGTCAACTTCAGTTAGAAGGTGTCACGATAATTCGGAGGCTGAAAATCTTGTTAAGAAAATTGATAAAAGTGGGTTTGAAGAGGTCTAAACTTTAGCTAGTGATGTACCCACTCTTTTGGATTACAATGACTTTAATTATGATAGTTGCTCTTTGATTAATTGTATTTCTTTTTTGCAATCCATGATAAATTCACCCCATTCTTATGAACAAAATAAAGCTTTACTAAACATATTGTTGATGCTATGATGAAAGCTTTAGAAGAAAAGTTAGAATTAGAAGTTTCAATTCCTAGAAAATTGCATGATGAATGGGAACCTACTATCAAAGTCAAGATTAAAAATTATGAGTGGTTTGCTTTATGTGACTTGGGTGCTAGTGTTTCTAGAATTCCGAAATCTTTATGTGACGTGCTTGGTCTTACCGATATTGAATCATGTTCTTTGAATGTGCACTTGGTGGATTCTACTATTCAAAATCCTATGGGAAGAATTAATGATGTTCTTATTCTTGCAAATAGGAATAATGTGCCCATAGATTTTATTGTCCTTGATATTGATTGCAATCCGTCTTGTCCAATTATTCTTGGTAGACCGCTTTTACGCACTATTGGTGTCGTGATTGATATGAAAGAAGGCAATATTAAATTCCAATTTCCTTTGAGGAAGGGTATGAAACACTTCACTAGAACAAGAATTAGGCCACCATATGAATCAATCATCAGGGCATCTTATGGATTTCAAAACAAAGATGACAAAACTTAGGTGCTTGCTTTATGCCTAGCTAAGGGCGTAAAACTATAGCGCTTGTTGGGAGATAACCCAATGAATAAAATTTATTTTTGCTTTTTGCTTCCTGTTTTTGAGTGTTAGCACAATTATGCTATTGTTATGGTTGTGTTTTTTGTGTTTTAATTAGTGTTTGTGCCAAGTAAAGCCTTTAGGATCTTCTTGGGTGATAGTTGTTTGATCTTGCTGAAAAATAGAAACTTTTGCGCTCGTGAAAATAATTTTCATTTTTAACCAGAGTGCGATAAAAAACCAATTCCTTTTGTAGTAGATCAATATAAAAATTGCTCAGTAGGTCCTAATTTTTCAGAATTTTTGGAGTTACATAAGTATTCGAAATAGTCAGATTGCTAGAGACTGTTCTGTTTTAACAGATTCTGTTTTCTTTGCGTTGAGTGCTTGTTTTGATGGCTCTATGGTTTTTTCTTTCATGAGTTTTTGCCATATAAAAGTTGGAATACAGTAGATATAATGCAAGAATAAAATATGAATTGGTTTGAGATAGTACTTATAGTAGTGATTTGCTTTCTTTTACTAACGGATCTCACGAAGGTTTTGTTGAGTTTTGTGTGATTGAAGTTTTCAAGTTTTGGGTTATCTTACGATGGATGAAGGAATAAGGAGTAAGAAGAGCCTAGCTTGGGGATGCCCCGGCATACCAAGCTATTATCCAAAAGATAGCAAGCAACTAAGCTTGGGGATGCCGCCGAGTGGCATCCCCTCTTTCTTCTAACGACCATCATTATTTTACTCGAAGCTATATTTTTATTCATCATATACTATGTGTTTTGCTTGGAGTGTCTTGTATTATATGAGTCTTTTCTTGTTTTATTTTGTGTTTTAAGTCTTGATTCCTTGCTGGACACACCTATTTGAGAGAGCCAAAATTATGCCATGACTTGTTAGAATTGCTCTATATGCTTCACTTACATTTTTTTATGAGCTATGGACTTGCTCTAGTGCTTCACTCATATCTTTTTGAGCACGGTGTGTTTTAGTATTTTTGAAGAAATGTTCTCTTGCTTCACTTAGATTTATTTGAGAGTTATTAAAATTTTCAAGAAATTCTCTCTTGCTTCACTTAAATTAATTTGAGAGAATGAAAAATTATGCACATGATCTTCACTTATACTCCCTCCGTTCCAAAATAGATGACCCAACTTTGTACTAACTTTGTATGTACTAAAGTTAGTACAAAGTTGAGTCATCTATTTTGGAATGGGGGGAGTATTTGTTTGAGCTTATTAAAAGCAACACATGACAATTAGTTCCAAAGTGATAGATATCCAAGAAGGATATAATAAAAACTTTCATGAAGATCATTGGACAAAATAAACTTGATTGTTAGTAATAGTTTTGAGATATGATTATGTGATATGTGAGTTATGTTGACGAGTAATTATGCTTTAGTAAGAATATTGGTGTTAAGTTTTGTGATTCCATATGCAATCACGTAAGTCAATAAGTCTGCAATGAAATTATATCCTACTTGTGGTGCATTATTCGGTGTTAATTATGCTTAATGATCACTTATGAAATTATTTGTTTCTTGGTTGGTTGCTTCTCAATCTTTTGCTATCCTTCATTTTGCACCAAGTATGATCACTACTTGTGCATCCAAAAAACTTTTAAACCAGTTTTGCCACATAAGTCCACTATATCTACCTATATGCGGTATCCTTTTATCGTTCTAAGAAAATTTGTATGTGCCATCTCTAATTTTCAAAATAAACTTCTCTTTTGTGTGTTCGTTTCGCTCGCAGAGCGGTGAGGGGTGGCTAATATTTTCCATGCTAGATGTGTTATTCTCATGATGAGTGTTTATTCACTTGTCATTGCACGAGAGTAAGGCAAAGGTATTAGGGATGCCCAGTCCTGAAATGAAAAATGAATTTACTTTATGTTGTCAAATAATAAATTCCTTGGAAAGTGTTGGTATGGAAGGCACCCGTGGATACAGTTAGCCATGGAAAGTGAAAGTATGGTTGAAAAAGGAATAAAGTTTATTTTCCATTTGGGAACCGCCTATGATATATCTAGCATGGAAAGTGTTGGGAACTCTAAGTCATTTTCGTTGGTGGGAAGGACAAACCTCCCAAAATGTTTTTATCTCTAAGTTCTTCGCTTTGAGCTCTAGCACCTCTACAAATCCCTACTTCCCTCCGCAAAGGGCCTTTCTTTTACTTTATGCAATTTTTATTTTTGAATTTGAGTCTCCACCTTCTCTCATAAAGCACCAACTAGGAGGCACTGTGATCGTACTTGAGCATTGGGTGTAGTTAATATGAGAGTGTGTTTCATAAATGGATCAATGATTGAGCATGATGGGCTAGGGATAGCTTATTTTAGCATTGATATTTTGAAGGACATGGTTGCTTTGTTGATATGCTTGTGTATTTAAGTTATCATGTCAAAACTAGACTATTTCTTTGAACAATATAAAAGTCCAAATGTCCATGCTATAAAGAAAATAAATATGATATGACATGTTAGGCAACATTCCACATCAAAAATTCTGTTTTTATCACTTACCTACTCGAGGACGAGTAGGAGTTAAGCTTGGGCATGCTGATACGTCTCCAACGTATCTACAATTTTTGATTGTTCCATGCTATTATATTATCAATCTTGGATGTTGTATAATCATTTTATATTATTCTTTGGTACTAACCTATTGACATAGTGTCAAGTGCCAGTTGTTGTTTTCTGCATGTTTTTTACATCACAGGAAATCAATACCAAACGGAGTCCAAATTCCACGAAACCTTATAGAGATTTTTTGGACAAGAAGACACCTAATGGGCCAAGGCTCCGCCTGGGGGTGCTTCGAGGAGAGCACAACCCACCAGGGCGTGCCAGGAGGCCCAGGCGTGCCCTGGTGGGTTGTGCCCACCTCGGGTGCCCCTCGGACCACCTCTTTGCTCTATAAATACCCCAATATTCCAAAAAACCTAGGGGATTCTGCGAAAATCAAATCCATCCGCTGTAGAGTCCAGAACCATCAGATCCAATCTAGACACCATCACGGATGGGGTTCACCACCTCCATTGGTGCCTCTCTGATGATGCGTGAGTAGTTCTTTATAGACCTTCGGGTCCGTAGTTAGTAGCTAGATGGCTTCCTCTCCCTCGTTTGATTCTCAATACAATGGTCTCTTGGAGATCCATATGATGTAATTCTTTTTGCGGTGTGTTTGTTGGGATCGGATGAACTTTGAGTTTATGATCAAATCTATCTTTTTATATCCATGAAAGTATTTGAGTTTCTTTGATCTCTTTTATGCATGATTTCTTATAGCCTCATATTTCTTCTCCGATATTTGGGTTTTGTTTGGCCAACTTGATCTATTTATCTTGCAATGGGAAGAGGTGCTTTGTAGTGGGTTCGATCTTGCGATGCTTGATAGTGACAGAAGGGGAAGCGACATGTATGTATCATTGCTACCAAGGATAAAACGATGGGGTATATCTCTACATAGATAGATCTTGTCTACATCATGTCATCATTCTTATTGCACTACTCCGTTTTTTCATGAACTTAATACACAAGATGCATGCTGGATAGCGGTCGATGTGTGGAGTAATTAATAGTAGTAGATACAGGTGTAACATCCCGATTTTCAATTTGGATGTTATACATAGGTCATCATGCATATCATATGTTATTTGCATTTTGTTGGTGATCCTAGAAATCCTAAGCAACTCAAGGACCCCAGGGAGAGAGTTTGGGATTTTCATTATTTTCATATTTGAATTTTTCTCAAATTTGGAAAGAGGATCATTTTGATTTTAATAATTTTCACTCCGAAATATTTCCAATATTAAAAATAAATGAGATGAGATAAAATGACTTCTCCAAAATCAGAGGGGAATATTGGAGGAAAATGTTAAAATCAAATAAATATTGTATTTGGAATTTTATTGCTATTTTATTTGAATTAGAAAAATATGCATTTTTCAAAATTGCATTTCTAGGCCAGAAAAATGTTCACCTTGTTCTAAATATTTTAATTAGACGGTGAAAATTGTTTTTGGCATTTTCAATTTTTTTTATATTTTATTAGGATTTTTGTTTTCGGCGGAATTTATTTTAAAACAAAACCCGCCCGACTGGGCCGAAGGCCCAGCCGGACAGGCCGCCCCGCCCGTGCCAACCGCCTCCCCGCCGCACCACCATGCCGCCGGCGTACTCCAACTAGAGTCCGAACCGGACTCCGCCGCCGCCGCCCCATTGCGCAAGAACCCCCCCCCCCTCCCCGAGGCTTTATAAGCCGAGGCCCCCGGCCCCTCTCCCCACACCACTGCCGCCCGCCGCCCCGCAATAGCAGCAGCCGCAGTCGTCGCCGTGCCGTCAACTCCCCGCCGACCCCGCCACGGCAGCCCCGCGGGAGCCCCATCACCGGATCTCATCACCCCGCCACCAATCTTTTCCGAGGAACCGGTAAAAAACCGCCGCCGCCCGGTTTTTTTTTGGTTTTCGTTCGGATCGGTTAGATCGGTTTTTTTTGGTTTCACTAATTAGCGAACATTCGCCCAAACGCTTCTGTTAGCGAACGTGTTCGTTCGTTTGTCTCTGATAACGAATTTTCGTCCGTTAGTCTTTTTCTTTTTATTTTATTTTTAGCCAGGGACCTATCCACGATTATTTTTATCGTAGATTAGCCCCTGATCTTCAAAACCCTGCAATTTTTTAACCGTTCGTCCAAATCTAGTGAAACCAATGCCAAAATCTTCGTCTCAAACCCCTCTTTCCAGTTAATCAACTTGAACATGATTTTGACAAATTAAAATTTGGTTTCAAGAAGATTTGAATTCGAACTTCTTTTGATCGTAGTTTGAGTTTCGTAGCTCCGATTTGCTTGATTCTTTTTGCAAATCGAAGCACTTCAGTTGAACTTTCAGTTTGGACTTTCTCATCTAAGTTTTTACCTGGCATCTATGCTTGAGTTCTTATGTATGCTATTGTTTGTTTGCGGTAGAATTTCCGGAGTGCGAAGCATGCTACTACGAGTTTCTAGGGTTTGCATATCGTCAGCAAGGCAAGTAACACTTTGATCATACTTCTTCATTCCCCAGTTTTTATGCATTAGTTTCAACCCTCAAACATTGCATTGGTTAGGATTTGATAACTTGTGGGTATTGGGAAGTAGTAGTTGAGGTAGTACCTATTGCCCTTTTCATTCAAACCTTGGGAGTTATTTCTACGTTATGCTTATACCGCTATGCTATGCTCGTATACGTGGTTTGGTTTGAGAGATTCATGACAGTTGAGAGTATTATTATGGACTAAGGGTTTATCTAAGGTGGTTACTTTAACACACATCTGGGTGGATTGTTTGTGGGCACCTGGGGCAATACAGTGCTGTCCAAGGGGATCCCGGGGAATCTGTGTGATCATCCTATGGTTCGCCACCCAGGCTCAAAGGGATCATAAGGTTATTCATGCTAGAAACTTTCATGTGTAGCCACAAGCCAATATGGGCTCTGGCATAGTTGAGTAAGTTGTGGGGAATCTTTCCATGATGGGCTAGCAGATGTAGGGGATTGTAGGTGTACCGGCCTATCTATCGGTTAAGGTGACCTCTTCGGAAAGACTGTGTCTCGGTCGTCCGTTTCTCAAACACCATGCAGTGCGAGAAATACAATGGAGGAGATCGACTCTTGTGGGGAAAAGTGGGCAAAGCTTTGCAGAGTGTACAAACTAATCATGGTTAGCCGTGTCCCCGGTTATGGACATCTTGAGTATCTGGTTCTTGAATTATTGATGTGATCTCAACACTCTTAATTAATTTTGTTGGGTTGTTAATTACTATTTAATTGGGATTGAGATGGGGTTACCATTCTCAATGTTTTCAACAAACTTAGTAGTTAAATAAAATATATTCCTTTGTAGAAGGGAAAATTTGGCTTTTTGCAAAAACATTAACCATACAGCCTCCACCAGCCATATATGCATGTAGTGTTAGCATTTACCTTATTCATTGCTCTACAGTCTTATTTTGCCAGCAAATTCCATGTGCTGACCCATTTTGGGCTGCAACGTATTATGTTGCAGACTTTTCAGACGAAGAGTAAGGTGCGCTAGGTCGTTGTCATGCACTCAGCTATGCCGTTGGAGTTGATGGACTCACTTTATCTTTGAAGCCTTCCGCTATTATCTTATTTAGATGGCCTTAAGCCATATTATTGTAATAAGTTCTCTTTTGAGACATTCGATGTAATAAGTGTGTGATCGCACTCTATTATAAATCCTTCAAGTACTGTGTGTGTCAGCATTACCGATCCAGGGATGACACTTATGCACAGAGATTTGACCGTTTGAGGTCGGATCGCTACAATAGGCAAGAGTCAGTCTGCTAATCTTGGATGTGATGCCTATATAATGATCATTGCCTAGATATCGTCATGATTATTTGAAGTTCTATCAATTTCCCAATAGTAATTCGTTTACCCACCGTTTGCTATTTTTCTCGAGAGAAGCCACTAGTGAAACCTACGGCCCCCAGGTCTCTTTATCATATTATTTGCCTTTGCAATCTACTTTATTTGCATTTTATTTTCAGATCTACTAAACCAAAAATACAAAAATACCTTGCTGCAATTTATTTTATTTGGCGTTCGATCTATCAATATTTACAACTCTCTCATGTCTGTTTGCCAATTTCTGGCACCGTTACCCGAAAGGGATTGGCAACCCCTTTTACACGTCGGGTTTCGAGTATTTGTTATTTGTGTGAAGGTGTTGTTTACGTTGTTTTGCTTGGTTCTCCTACTGGTTCAATATCCTTGGTTTCACATCTGAGGGAACTACCTACCGCTGATGTGCTGCATCATCCCTTCCTCTTTTGGGAAATACCGACGTAGCTTCAAGCGACATCACGCCCCACGCCGTGGGTCGTGCGAGGGCGCATCGTGTCTGGGTTCCGGGTCCACGTCGTGCTGAGGGGGCAGAGGACGCACGTTATGGGCCACATCACCCGCCTGGGATGGCGGAAGGAGGAGCGAGTGGGACGGCGCAGGAGCCTCACCGGCGGCGTTGACGAGCTCAGCGATGCTGCCGAGCCAGTCGTCGTAGAGGTCGTTGGCGGGGCGATAACGCAGGAGCTCGTGCGCCATGAGCAATGCAGCCTGCGCGTTCGCCGGCCCACGGCGAGCATGGGAGGACGATGCCGTTGTCGGAGTGGGCGATGGAATTGTGGTGCGGACATCATGTCACACGGAAGGTGGCAGTGACGAATCCTGCTGCTCGTGAGCATTAGGGTCAGTGGCGGCGTTAGCCACAAGGGAGGCAGAGCGACGAGGAGCACCGTTGCCCGTGGGTGCCGTCTGGGTGACACGAGCGGCCTGGCGCTCGGCCCGGACACACCGAGTGTTTGCCATGGGAGCAACGGAACGGAAGTGAAGCGAACGGTGGAAGAAGGACTTTGACATGCCCCTACCTAGCGCGCCAAATGTCGGGTTCAGGGCTCCGCAGACCCAAGAAGGTTCGAATGCTGGGGTGTGTGCTAAGAACTCAACCTCTCAAGCTTACCAACTCGTCGCCCCATGGCCTAGCCCGATTCGCGCGAGCAAGGAAGAAGATGAACACTGCAGTTTACCCAGGTTCGGGCCACCTTGTGGTGTAATACCCTACTTCTGCTTTGTCGTGGATTGGCCTCACGAGGGGCTGAGGATGAACTGGTACCAAGGATGAACTACCTCGCGAGGTTCATGGGTGAGGAATCAGTCTCCCCTCTACAGTGGTGGCTAACCAATATTTATAGTGGCCTCGGTCCTCTTCCCCCAAAACGTAGGCGGGAAGGATCCCACAGTGGCCAATTTGAAAGGGGACAAGTAGTACATCTTATCCTGACGAAAGGTGGTCATCGCTTGCAAAGCTTCTGGTCGTGACGCAATGGTGGGCTCGACGATGACATCCATCCTGCCGTGCTAGTGGTCTTGGTCTTGTTGCACTGGATTGGAAACCTTTGCCAGATTCCTCGAGAACCCATGCATGTCCTTGCCTTCTTAGCACCAAAGAGGAAACTGCCTCCTCTGCGCCCACTAGCGCCCGCCTGCCTTGGTCGTCATGGCTTGTGTCATGCCAGACTCGTGAGGCTGGGTACCAGCATAGGAATCTCCGCTCCTCGGGAGGAAACCTGGGGAGGCCGCCTCCTCCGGAGGTCTTGGTGTCGTCCGCCTCATGAGGCCTGGGGGCCCTCGCGAGGGTCTTGTCTTGGAGATCTTGCAGATGGGCCGTACCGAGCCGTTGAAGTAGCCACACCTGGCCCACAGGCAGGCAAGTCCGGGCACCCTGGTTCCCAGAACGCCGGCAGCATTGATGAAGATATATGCCCACTAGCTGAGGCACTTGATGCATCAATAGTGGCTATTGGAAAGCCTTCGGTGCGTTGGCAAGACACGAGCACAACCGGCGTTGAAGCTTTTGCTGTTGCCACTAATGAACTTGTGGCTGGTGGAGGCACTGAAGATTTTGCAGTCTTGAGTACTGAGGCCTTTAAAGCAGTGGCACTGCCACTTGCTTTGGCTGGTGCCTTTGAGGCCTTGTTGAAATCCTCAACAGCCTTCTTGGCCTGTTTCGCCAACTTGGCATGACCTTTAGCCCATTAAGTGGGAAATTCTTCACCGTGTTTGATGTTGGTGGGTCAGCCACATGTCCAGGAGCTAGTGGTGGCCGCTTGCATGGAGGCTTCACAGGAAAGTCCTTCATGTATTTTGGAGTCACGTATCTGTAACTCATCCATTCATAGGCCCACTTGCGTTTGATGCGCTGCATGTGCGCCTTGCACTGCTTGTCAGTCTCTTTGCCATGAATTCTTCATCCGGCGTGCAGTACCTTGAGTAAATATCCTCAGGGATCTCAAAAGCAATGTGTTCCTCTTTCCTCCTTTCTGAGGCTTTTTATCATCAGCCATATTCTTCAACGGAGGTTTCTGAGCTTTTGATGACTCTGATGTATGAAGATTTTTCTCAAGCAACACTGCAAATGAATTAATTTGATGAGAACCTAGAGATTCGTCGGCAGACATTTGTACATGTGAACAGATTATAGTTGCGAGGAATTTGGGAAGAGTCACATGCGTATGTTTTTCAAAAATAAAACCAGTTGAGGAAATTGACCCTTATCATCTTGATGAAATTTACTAAGTGTTCTTGACTTAGGTTCCAGAGTTGTACATATTGAAGAAATTCGCACAATTGAGGAATCTAGCAGTTAAGCATAAGTTAGATGAAATACTCAAGACTGGCCAAAAGGAACTGCCGAAGAATCGAAAGTGAAGTAAAAAACAACACTTAAAGATTTTCAAGTAAAGAAGAGATCAAACTAGGTGGTGAAATTACCATTTAATTACACCAAGGATGAAGTCAATGAACTGGATTACGGAATGAAGGAAATTGTCAGTTTAGATCTTCCGTGCCCTAACTTGGCGACGAAAGATAGCTATGGCAGCGGCGGAGATGAAGAAATTCGCGTATGACGTGAGTACATCGACGAATAAGTCGAGGCAGTGAAGCTCTTCTTCTCCGGCAGTGATGAATTCCAGCGGTGGTGCTATGGTTTGGGAGTGAGAGCGACGGGAGCATGGAGCACAGTAAAATTAGGTTGACGGAGTCAAGGATACTTATAGCCACGGTGAAAACCGAGTGGTCCGAAGATTTTGAACAGATAAGCCCCTGACCATTTGCATCTCTGTGACATGTGTCACGCATGCATTTTCACATACTTATCCACGCGAGTCGAGCACGGGATGAAGTTACTGTGGCAACCGCTAGGAAAAAACCTTTTAAGAATTTAAAATGTGTTCACAATTTCTTCAGTCATCAAGGACACGGTGAAGATTTTGAATGGTGTCAAATAGAACGTATATGAAGAATTTTTTAATAGAGTGTGTTGAGCTTAGCATAGAGGTGAGTGGGTCCGATCACATCCACATAGGCGAAGAGCGCAACTTGAAGAATTAGCAATATGTGGATGTCGTTGAGGACATAAAACTCAAGAATATAAATAACAGTTCAAGCAATGAAGAATATCCTCAAACGACGAATTTGAAAAGTTTGACGAAAGTGCAAATGACGACAAACTCAAAATTGAAGAATCCCACAAAGAGGTGCTGGCGTTACCCACCGTATAAGAACTATGATGACTACGGACACCGTGTACAATTGTCTTAGGGTCTGAGAGTCAAGTTTTTCATTAATTTCTTCGCACTTAGAGGGTAAGTCCTCAATGATTGAATAAATATGTTACTTCGGGTGTTGTGCATCAAAGTCATCACAAATACATAAGCGTTAGGATGTGCGTCCACTTCAGAGGACATTCGAAGATTCTAGGATGTTTATCTCGCACCAAAACTTGCAAAACTTTCTCTCATCCAAGGTCTTAGTGAAGATATCGGCAAGCTGGTATTCAGTCTTCACATGGTCGATGACAATGTCTCCCTTCAGGACATGATCACGAAGAAAGTGGTGACGAATCTGAATGTGCTTCATCTTGGAATGTTGCACTGGGTTGTGGGAGATCTTGATAGCACTCTCATTGTCACAATAGAGATGGGCTTTCTTCATGTTGACGTTGTAGTCCTTGAGGGTATGTTTCATCTGTAGCAACTATGAGCAGCAGGCACCAGCGATAATGTACTCATCCTCTGCTGTGGAAAGTGGGACATTGTTCTGCTTCTTTGAGGACCAACAGACAAGAGATCGTCCAAGGAAGTGGCATGTGCCTATTGTAGACTTGCGATCCAGACGATCTCCAGCATAGCTAGAATTAGAAAATCCAGCTAGATCAAATGATGAGCCCTTGGGATACCATAATCCAAGCATTGGTGCGTGACCTAAATATCGAAGAATTCGCTTCAAAGCCTGGTGGTGTGATTCCTTCGGTATCGCTTGAAATCGGGCAGACACACAACTCCTAAGCATAATATATGGCCTAGTAATTCATGCTCGTCCTCGAGTATGTAAATGATCAAAGAAAAAATTTATGAATTATGAATGCTAGCAAGTGCACAAGTTTGATCAATGATAATTCCAATCACTTTTTCTAGCATCATTATCTATCATAAACAGTAGCTCATCTAATAAAACTTCTCATGATCAAGTAACAAGCTATTCACACATTAAAGTATAGACAATAAACTTTCTTGAAAACTAACAAACTATGTTCTCGGTCACCAAACAATTGCAATTCATCTTATTTTCAGGAAGGGTCTATGTAACAGCTTTGATTTAGTAAATTCCACATACTCAACTATCATATAGTCTTCCATGAATGCTAATAGTCAAAGCATATTTGTAGAACAAATAGCTTCCATCAAACACAGAGAAAGATAGGGGCTTAATGTTTCGCCTTTCAACTTATTTATCATATAGATAATTGACAACAATAATAATTCATGATCAAATATATTTGAATGGTCGTATATGCTTGAATCTTTCAACACCACATGATACTTGCCAACTAGAGAATAATTGAGGTTGAAATGAGAAGGAATACTATTGACTCTTGCATAAAAGTAAATACATAAAAGTAAAAGATAGGCCCTTCGCACAGGGAAGCAGAGGTTGTCATGTGCTTTTTACTTTTGGATGTGCAAGCCCTTAATGCAAAGGAACGCCATGTTATATTGCCCTTTGTGATAACAACCTTTATTATGCAGTCCATCACTTTTATTTCTTTACCATCACAAGTTTTTACATCGCTTATTTTCCCTTAAAACAAAAGATCATACATATTTAGGAGCAATTTTTATTGCTTTTTGCACTGACGACGACTTACTTGAAGGATCTTATTCAATCCATAGGTAGATATGGTGGACACTTATGGCAATAAACTGGGTTTAAGAATTTTTGGATGCACAAATAGTATCTCTACTTAGTATGAATTTTTGGCTAGCAAAAGATCCTAAGCAAGCACCACATGTTGGAGGATCCATAACAATATAACTTCTATACAAATATACCCAAACATAACTCATTACGCTGTCTTCCTTGTCCAACTTCAACGAATTTGCTCAAGTTTGAAAATAATTAATGGGGCTCACAATCATAGAATATGTCCAAGATAGTATATTTGAAGGAAATATGCCCTAGAGGCAATAATAAAGTTATTATTTATTTCCTTATATCATGATAAATGGTTATTATTCATGCTAGAATTGTATTAACCGGAAACGTAATACTTGTGTGAATACATAGACAAACAAAGTGTCACTAGTATGCATCTACTTGACTAGCTCGTTAATCGAAGATGGTTATGTTTCCTAACCGTAGACATGAGTTGTCATTTGATTAATGGGATCACATCATTAGGAGAATGATGTGATTGACATGACCCATTCCATTAGCTTAGCACCCAATCGTTTAGTATGTTGCTATTGCTTTCTTCATGACTTATACATGTTCCTATGACTATGAGATTATGCAACTCCCGTTTACCGGAGGAACACTTTGTGTGCTACCAAACGTCACAACGTAACTGGGTGATTATAAAGGTGCTCTACAGGTGTCTCCAAAGGTACATGTTGGGTTGGCGTATTTCGAAATTAGGATTTGTCGCTCCGATTGTCGGAGAGGTATCTCTGGGCCCTCTCGGTAATACACATCACTTAAGCCTTGCAAGCAATGCAACTAATAAGTTAGTTGCAAGATGATGTATTACAGAACGAGTAAAGAGAATTGCCGGTAACGAGATTGAACTGGGTATTGAGATACCGATGATCGAATATCGGGCAAGTAACATACCGATGACAAAGGGAACAACATATGTTGTTATGCGGTCTGACCGATAAAGATCTTCGTAGAATATGTAGGAGCCAATATGAGCATCCAGGTTCCGCTATTGGTTATTAACCGGAAACGTGTCTCGGTCATGTCTACATTGTTCTCGAACCCGTAGGGTCCGCACGCTTAACGTTATGATGACAGTTTCATTATGAGTTTATATATTTTGATGTACCGAAGGTTGTTCGGAGTCCCGGATGTGAACAAGGACTTGACGAGTAGTCTCGAAGGTCGAGACATAAAGATCGATATATTGGACGACTATATTTGGACACCGGAAAGGTTCCGGGTAAGATTGGGACAATACCGGATCACCGGGAGGTTATCGGAACCCCCCGGGAGGTATATGGACCTTATTGGGCCTTAGTGGAAAGGAGGGGAAAGGAGCAAGGGAGGGGGCGCCCCCCCCAAGCCCAATCTGAATTGGGAGGGGGGCCGCCCCCTTTCCTTCCTTCCTCCCTCCTTCGTCTTCCTTCCCTCTCCTACTCCTAATAGGAAAAAGGGGAGTCCTACTCCCGGTGGGAGTTGGACTCCCTCCCTTGGGCGCGCCACCTTCCTTGGCCGGCCCCCTCCTCCACTCCTTTATATACGGGGGCAGGGTGGCACCCTAGAGATAATAGTTGATCTCTTAGCCGTGTGCGGTGCCCCCCTCCACCATAATCCTCGATAATATTGTAGCGGTGCTTAGGTGAAGCCCTGCGACGGTAGAACATCAAGATCGTCACCACGCCGTCGTGCTGACGGAACTCATCCCCGACACTTTGCTGGATCGGAGTCCGGGGATCCTCATCGAGCTGAACGTGTGCAAAAACTCGGAGGTGTCGTAGTTTCGGTGCTTGATCGGTCGGGCCATGAAGACGTACGACTACATCAACCGCGTTGTAATAACGCTTCCGCTTCGGTCTACGAGGGTACGTAGACAACACTCTCCCCTGTCGTTGCTGTGCATCACCATGGTCTTGCGTGTGTGTATGAATTTTTTCCAAATTACTACGTTCCCCATCAGTGGCATCTAAGCCTAGGTTTTATGTGTTGATGTTATATGCACGAGTAGAACACAAGTGAGTTGTGGGTGATATAAGTCATACTGCTTACCAGCATGTCATACTTTGGTTCGGCGGTATTGTTGGACGAAGCGGCCGGGACCGACATTACGCGTACGCTTACGCGAGACTGGTTCTACCGACGTGCTTTGCACACAGGTGGCTGGCGGGTGTCAGTTTCTCCAACTTTAGTTGAACCGAGTGTGGCTACGCCCGGTCCTTGCGAAGGTTAAAATAGCACGAACTTGACAAACTATCATTGTGGTTTTTGATGCATAGGTAAGATTGGTTCTTGCTAAGCCTGTAGCAGCCACGTAAAACTTGCAACAAACAAAGTAGAGGACGTCTAACTTGTTTTTGCAGGGCATGTTGTGATGTGATATGGTCAAGGCATGATGCTAAATTTTATTGTATGAGATGATCATGTTTTGTAACCAAGTTATCGGCAACTGGCAGGAGCCATATGGTTGTCGCTTTATTGTATGCAATGCAATCGCCCTGTAATGCTTTACTTTATCACTAAGCGGTAGCAATAGTCGTAGAAGCATAAGACTGGCGAGACGACAACGATGCTACGATGGAGATCAAGGTGTCGCGCCGGTGATGATGGTGATCATGACGATGCTTCGGAGATGGAGATCACAAGCACAAGATGATGATGGCCATATCGTATCACTTATATTGATTGCATGTGATGTTTATCTTTTATGCATCTTATCTTGCTTTGATTGACGGTAGCATTATAAGATGATCTCTCACTAAATTTCAAGATAAAAGTGTTCTCCCTGAGTATGCACCGTTGCCAAAGTTCGTCGTGCCTAGACACCACGTGATGATCGGGTGTGATAAGCTCTACGTCCATCTACAATGTGTGCAAGCCAGTTTTGCACACGCAGAATACTCAGGTTAAACTTGACGAGCCTAGCATATGCAGATATGGCCTCGGAACACTGAGACCGAAAGGTCGAGCGTGAATAATATAGTAGATATGATCAACATAGTGATGTTCACCATTGAAAACTACTCCATTTCACGTGATGATCGGTTATGGTTTAGTAGATTTGGATCACGTGATCACTTAGAAGATTAGAGGGATGTCTTTCTAAGTGGGAGTTCTTAAGTAATATGATTAATTGAACTTAAATTTATCATGAACTTAGTACCTGATAGTATCTTGCTTGTTTATGTTTGATTGTAGATAGATGGCCCGTGCTGTTGTTCCGTTGAATTTTAATGCGTTCCCTGAGAAAGCAAAGTTGAAAGATGATGGTAGCAATTATACGGACTGGGTCCGTAACTTGAGGATTATCCTCATTGCTGCACAGAAGAATTACGTCCTGGAAGCACCGCTGGGTGCCAGGCCTGCTACTGATGCAACTGACAATGTTAAGAACGTCTGGCAGAGCAAAGCTGATGACTACTCGATAGTTCAATGTGCCATGCTTTACGGCTTAGAACCGGGTCTTCAACGATGTTTTGAATGTCATGGAGCATATGAGAAGTTCCAGGAGTTGAAGCTAATATTTCAAGCAAATGCCCGGATTGAGAGGTATGAAGTCTCCAATAAGTTCTATAGCTGCAAGATGGAGGAGAACAGTTTTGTCAGTGAGCATATACTCAAAATGTCTGGGTATAATAATCACTTGATTCAACTGGGAGTTAATCTTCCGGATGATTGCGTCATTGACAGAATTCTCCAATCACTTCCACCTAGCTACAAGAGCTTCGTGATGAACTATAATATGCAAGGGATGGATAAGACAATTCCCGAGCTCTTCGCAATGCTAAAAGCTGCGGAGGTAGAAATCAAGAAGGAGCATCAAGTGTTGATGGTCAACAAGACCACTAGTTTCAAGAAAAAGGGCAAGGGGAAGAAGAAGGGGAACTTCAAGAAGAACAGCAAACAAGTTGTTGCTCAGGAGAAGAAACCCAAGTCTGGACCTAAGCCTGAAACTGAGTGCTTCTACTGCAAGCAGACTGGTCACTGGAAGCGGAACTGCCCCAAGTATTTGGCGGATAAGAAGGATGGCAAGGGGAACAAAGGTATATGTGATATACATGTTATCGATGTGTACCTTAATAGAGCTCGCAGTAGCACCTGGGTATTTGATACTGGTTCTGTTGCAAAAATTTGCAACTCGAAACAGGGACTACGGATTAAGCAAACACTGGCGAAGGACGAGGTGACAATGCGCGTGGGAAATGGTTCCAAAGTCGATGTGATCGCGGTCGGCACGCTACCTCTACATCTACCATCGGGATTAGTATTAGACCTAAATAATTGTTATTTGGTGCCAGCGTTGAGCATGAACATTATATCTGGATCTTGTTTGATGTGAGACGGTTATTCATTTAAATCATAGAATAGTGGTTGTTCTATTTATATGAGTAATATCTTTTATGGTCATGCACCCTTGAAGAGTGGTCTATTTTTGATGAATCTCGATAGTAGTGATACACATATTCATAATGTTGAAGCTAAAAGATGCAGAGTTGATAATGATAGTGCAACTTATTTGTGGCACTGCCGTTTAGGTCATATCGGTGTAAAGCGCATGAGGAAACTCCATACTGATGGACTTTTGGAACCACTTGATTATGAATCACTTGGTACTTGCGAACCGTGCCTCATGGGCAAGATGACTAAAATGCCGTTCTCCGGTACTATGGAGAGAGCAACAGATTTGTTGGAAATCATACATACAGATGTATGTGGTCCAATGAATGTTGAAGCTCGTGGCGGATATCGTTATTTTCTCACCTTCACAGATGATTTAAGCAGATATGGGTATATCTACTTAATGAAACATAAGTCTGAAACATTTGAAAAGTTCAAAGAATTTCAGAGTGAAGTTGAAAATCATCATAACAAGAAAATAAAGTTTCTACGATCTGATCGTGGAGGAGAATATTTGAGTTACGAGTTTGGTTTACATTTGAAACAATGCGGAATAGTTTCGCAACTCACGCCACCCGGAACACCACAGCGTAATGGTGTGTCCGAACGTCGTAATTGTACTTTACTTGATATGGTGCGATCTATGATGTCTCTTACAGATTTACCGCTGTCGTTTTGGGGTTATGCTTTAGAGACGGCCGCATTCACGTTAAATAGGGCACCATCAAAATCCGCTGAGACGACGCCTTATGAACTATGGTTTGGCAAGAAACCAAAGTTGTCGTTTCTGAAAGTTTGGGGCTGCGATGCTTATGTGAAAAAGCTTCAACCTGATAAGCTCGAACCCAAATCGGAGAAATGTGTCTTCATAGGATACCCGAAGGAGACTGTTGGGTACACCTTCTATCACAGATCCGAAGGCAAGACATTTGTTGCTAAGAATGGATCCTTTCTAGAGAAGGAGTTTCTCTCGAAAGAAGTGAGTGGGAGGAAAGTAGAACTTGATGAGGTAACTGTACCTACTCCCTTATTGGAAAGTAGTACATCACAGAAACCGGTTTCTGTGACACCTACACCAATTAGTGAGGAAGCTAATGATGATGATCATGAAACTTCAGAACAAGTTACTACTGAACCTCGTAGATCAACCAGAGTAAGATCCGCACCAGAGTGGTATGGTAATCCTGTTCTGGAAGTCATGCTACTAGATCATGATGAACCTACGAACTATGAAGAAGCAATGGTGAGCCCAGATTCCGCAAAATGGCTTGAAGCCATGAAATCTGAGATGGGATCCATCTATGAGAACAAAGTGTGGACTTTGGTTGACTTGCCCAATGATCGGCAAGCAATTGAAAATAAATGGATCTTCAAGAAGAAGACTGACGCTGACGGTAATGTTACTGTCTACAAAGCTCGACTTGTCGCAAAAGGTTTTCGACAAGTTCAAGGAATTGACTACGATGAGACCTTCTCACCCGTAGCGATGCTTAAGTCTGTCAGAATCATGTTAGCAATTACCGCATTTTATGATTATGAAATTTGGCAGATGGATGTCAAAACTGCATTCCTGAATAGATTTCTGGAAGAAGAGTTGTATATGATGCAGCCGGAAGGTTTTGTCGATCCAAAAGGAGCTAACAAAGTGTGCAAGCTCCAGCGATCCATTTATGGACTGGTGCAAGCATCTCGGAGTTGGAATAAACGCTTTGATAGTGTGATCAAAGCATTTGGTTTTGTAAATACTTTTGGAGAAGACTGTATTTACAAAAAAGTGAGTGGGAGCTCTGTAGCATTTCTGATATTATATGTGGATGACATATTGCTAATCGGAAATGATATAGAATTTCTGGATAGCATAAAGGGATACTTGAATAAGAGTTTTTCAATGAAAGACCTCGGTGAAGCTGCTTACATATTGGGCATTAAGATCTATAGAGATAGATCAAGACGCTTAATTGGACTTTCACAAAGCACATACCTTGACAAAGTTTTGAAGAAGTTCAAAATGGATCAAGCAAAGAAAGGATTCTTGCCTGTGTTACAAGGTGTGAAGTTGAGTAAGACTCAATGCCCGACCACTGCAGAAGATAGAGAGAAAATGAAAGATGTTCCCTATGCTTCAGCCATAGGCTCTATCATGTAAGCAATGCTGCGTACCAGACCTGATGTGTGCCTTGCTATAAGTCTAGCAGGGAGGTACCAAAGTAATCCAAGAGTGGATCACTGGACAGCGGTCAAGAACATCCTAAAATACCTGAAAAGGACTAAGGATGTGTTTCTCGTATATGGAGGTGACAAAGAGCTCATCGTAAATGGTTACGTTGATGCAAGCTTTGACACTGATCCGGACGATTCTAAATCGCAAACCGGATACGTATTTACATTAAACGGTGGAGCTGTCAGTTGGTGCAGTTCTAAACAAAGCGTCATGGCGGGATCTACATGTGAAGCGGAGTACATAGCTGCTTAGGAAGCAGCAAACGAAGGAGTCTGGATGAAGGAGTTCATATCCGATCTAGGTGTCATACCTAGTGGATCGGGTCCAATGAAAATATTTTGTGACAATACTGGTGCAATTGCCTTGGCAAAGGAATCCAGATTTCATAAGAGAACCAAGCACATCAAGAGACGCTTCAATTCCATCCGGGATCAAGTCCAGGTGGGAGACATAGAGATTTGCAAGATACATACGGATCTGAATGTAGCAGACCCATTGACTAAGCCTCTTCCACGAGCAAAACATGATCAGCACCAAGGCTCCATGGGTGTTAGAATCATTACTATGCAATCTAGATTATTGACTCTAGTGCAAGTGGGAGACTGAAGGAAATATGCCCTAGAGGCAATAATAAAGTTATTATTTATTTCCTTATATCATGATAAATGTTTATTATTCATGCTAGAATTGTATTAACCGGAACCGTAATACTTGTGTGAATACATAGACAAACAAAGTGTCACTAGTATGTCTCTACTTGACTAGCTTGTTAATCGAAGATGGTTATGTTTCCTAACCATAGACATGAGTTGTCATTTGATTAACGGGATCACATCATTAGGAGAATGATGTGATTGACATGACCCATTCCATTAGCTTAGCACCCGATCATTTAGTATGTTGCTATTGCTTTCTTCATGACTTATACATGTTCCTATGACTATGAGATTATGCAACTCCCATTTACCGGAGGAACACTTTGTGTCCTACCAAACGTCACAACGTAACTGGGTGATTATAAAGGTGCTCTACAGGTGTCTCCAAAGGTACATGTTGGGTTGGCGTATTTCGAGATTAGGATTTGTCGCTCCGATTGTCGGAGAGGTATCTCTGGGCCCTCCCAGTAATACACATCACTTAAGCCTTGCAACCAATGCAACTAATAAGTTAGTTGCAAGATGATGTATTACGGAACAAGTAAAGAGACTTGCCGGTAACGAGATTGAACTAGGTATTGAGATACCGACGATCGAATCTCGGGCAAGTAACATACCGATGACAAAGGGAACAACGTATGTTGTTATGCGGTCTGACCGATAAAGATCTTCGTAGAATATGTAGGAGCCAATATGAGCATCTAGGTTCCGCTATTGGTTATTGACCGAAGACATGTCTCGGTCATCTCTACATTGTTCTCGAACCCGTAGGGTCCGCACGCTTAACGTTACGATGACAGTTTCATTATGAGTTTATATATTTTGATGTACCGAAGGTTGTTCGGAGTCCCGGATGTGATCACAGACTTGATGAGGAGTCTCAAAATGGTCGAGACATAAAGATCGATATATTGGACGACTATATTTGGACACCAAAAAGGTTCCAGGTAAGATTGGGACAATACTGGATCACCGGGAGGTTATGGGAACCCCTCGGGAGGTATATGGGCCTTATTGGGCCTTAGTGGAAAGGAGGGGAAAGGAGCAAGGGAGGGGGCGCCCCCCCCAAGCCCAATCCGAATTGGGAGGGGGGCCGCCGCCCCTTTCCTTCCTCCCTCCTTCGTCTTCCTTCCCTCTCCTACTCCTAATAGGAAAAAGGGGAGTCCTACTCCCGGTGGGAGTTGGACTCCCCCCCTTGGGCGTGCCACCCTCCTTGGTCGGCCCCCTCCTCCACTCCTTTATATACAGGGGCAGGGGGCACCCCAGAGATAACAATTGATCATTGATCTCTTAGCCGTGTGCGGTGCCCCCCTCCACCATAATCCTCGATAATATTGTAGCGGTGCTTAGGCGAAGCCCTGCGACGGTAGAACATCAAGATCGTCACCACGCCGTCGTGCTGACGGAACTCATCCCTGACACTTTGTTGGATCGGAGACCGGGGATCATCATCGAGCTGAACGTGTGCAAAAACTCAGAGGTGCCGTAGTTTCGGTGCTTGATCGGTCAGGCCGTGAAGACGTACGACTACATCAACCGCGTTGTTATAACGCTTCCGCTTCGATCTACGAGGGTACGTAGACAACACTCTCCCCTCTCATTGTTGTGCATCACCATGATCTTGCTTGTGCGTAGGAAATTTTTTGAAATTACTACGTTCCCCATCAATATTTATCTATGAAATCTCTCTTCCTTCAATATTCGTTCATGAATTGTTCAAGTGACCAATGTTGTGTTTGCTAACTTTCAATAAATTTTACCACCTATATATTCTTCTTATATGTGAATTCATTACTCCCCATGGGATAAGCATATGAAACATATATAATTTCAGATTTATGATATTCAATTCATTCAACCATTTACTCATAGGATATAAGTGAAGCACGAGAGTAAATCATAGGATATAAGTGAAGCACGAGAGTAAATGACAAACTACTCCAAAAAGATATAAGTGAAGTTCAATGAGTAGTCAAATAATTAAGTAGATATGTGAAGACTCTCTCTCATAAAAAATTTATATCTTAAGTATGTTATTCAAACAACAAGCAAAAAATAAAAATGACATTCCAAGGATAACACATATCATGTGAAGAAGCAAAAACTTAGGCTCAACCAGAATTGATGGATCATTGTTGAAGAAGAAAGGTGGGATGCCAAGCGGGGCATCCCCAAGCTTAGATGCTTGAGACTTATTGAAATATTAGCTAGGGATGCCTTGGACATCCCCAAGCTTGAGCTCTTGTGTCTCCTTAATTCCTCTCATATCCCTAATTCTTAAAAACTTCATCCACACACAACTCAACAAGAACTCATGAGATAAGTTAGTATAAATAAATGCAAAACCTTATCATTCTCTACTGTAGAAAATCACTAAAATTAAATTTTGACATTTCATACTGAATGCCTCCACATATTTAATACTCCTATCCTCAAATAGAATCATTAAACGAGCAAACATATGCAAACATAACAGCAATCTCACAAAACAGGACGGTCTATAAAGAATGCAAGAATATTCATACTTGTCTAACTCCAAAAATTCTGAAAAAATACCACATTGTATAAAATTTATCATAGCTCATTATGTCAAAGTTTCAACATTTTATCACATTCTGAATTTTCTGGAGAATTTACGCAATAGCGTGCAACTTTCTATTTTGAAACAATAACTCATATAATTGCAAACTAAGCATGGTGAAGGCTATCCTTGACATTTTTATTGAAATAAAATATACAAAACCTTATTATAAATGACAAAAATTAAATCCTAACAAAATAAAATGACACTCCAAGCAAAACACATATCATGTGACGAATAAAAATATAGCTCCAAGTAAGGTTACCGATAATGTTGGAGACAGAACAGGGGATGCCTTCCAGGGCATCCCTGTCGGTGTCAAAACCGGCGGATCTCGGGTAGGGGGTCCCGAACTGTGCGTCTAGTATCGATGGTAACAGGAGATAGGGGACACGATGTTTACCCAGGTTCGGACCCTCTCTATGGAGGTAATACCCTACTTCCTGCTTGATTGATCTTGATGAATATGAGTATTACAAGAGTTGATCTACCATGAGATCGTAATGGCTAAACCCTAGAAGTCTAGCCTAAGAATATGGTAATGAGTATATGTGGTGTCCTTTCCAGACTATCCCCTTCGATTTATATAGACACCGAGGAGATCTAGGGTTTACATGGAGTCGGTTACATAAAAAGGAATCTTCGGTCGCCAAGCTTGCCTTCCACGCCAAGTAGAGTCCCATCCGAACACGGTGCAGTCTTCGATCTTCATGTCTTCACAGCCCATCAGTCCGGCCCATGGATAACAGGCCGGACGTTCGAGGACCCCTTAGTCCAGGACTCCCTCAGTAGCCCCTGAACCTGGCTTCAACGACGAGGAGTCCGGCGCGCAGATTTGTCTTCGGCATTGCAAGGCGGGTTCCCTCCTTCCGAACTCCAGAATAGTCTTCGGACGAAATAAGTGCATCCGGGCCTGTTACGCACACCATACACAACCGCAGAGAGAATATAATATTTGCACGAATCCAATCTGTTGACAGCTTCTCTCCAACACGGCATCGTGTCTGTCCGGTTATAATTGCGAACCGTTTTTCTTCTGTTATCCCACGTTTTGAGACACGGTTGCTATTGGCACGTCTTTTCGAAACAGAGATCATGTCCCCTTATCGCGGGATTCTCATCAATGCGGGCATTGGTAACTCAACCGGGCCATTCATACAGCCCTAGGGAACAGGTGAATCCTAAGGCGAGTGAGGAGGTGTTTAATATCTGCTGCCTTTATAAGGGGATAAGAGTTCACCCTTCCTCTCCTCACGCCTTCTCTCTATCTTCGCCCTTCCGATCTCAAGCTCCGGCGCCCAAGTTCCCATCTCCTTTCCACTCAAGCAACCATGTCTGGATCTGGTGGTCAGGGCAAGTGGATGGTCTCCTCCATCAAGGAGGAGGATATTACTGAGCTCCAGGCGGACGGATATTTGGCAAAGGAGATCGCCCACCGTCTGCCAGCCGAGAGACAAGTCGTCCCCATGCCGAAGCCCACAGAGAGAGTAGTCCCCATTTCCTCCGCGGGCTAGGGTTTTCACTCCACCCTTTCGTCTGCGTGCTGATGTACTATTACGGGATAGATTTCCATGATCTGTCCCCGAATTCCTTCATCAACATCTTGGCGTTTATCGTCGTGTGCGAGTCCTTCCTCCGCATCCATCCCCACTTCGGGCTGTGGCTCAAAGTCTTCAACGTGAAGCCGAAGGTGGTGGACGGTCAGCACGCAGAGTGCAAAGGGGCCATGGTGAGAAAGCTATCCAATGTCTCCTGGCCCAAAGGCACCTTTATAGAGACAGTAAAGGAATGGCAAAAGCAGTGGTTCTACATCACAAAACCTCGCGACACCACCTGGGTCGCAGCTGCGGAATTCCGCTCTAGTGCTCCCACGCGGCTCACCTCCTGGGTCGAGAAGAGTCCGGACTGGTGTTCTCCTAACGAGCTGATAGCGCTGCAGAGGCGCGTTCAAAGTGTGGTGACCAAGGACGTCAAGCTCGTCGATGTTATCCAGGTGATGCTGGTCCGCCGGATTCTTCCGTTCCAGCGCCGAAGCCGCCCTTTATGGGACTTCAATTCGAAGAAGCACCAGACCCTGAGAAGGCTCTTCGACACGTCTCATGAAGGGGCCTGGAAGTTGCTCTTTAAGGGCAACGAGAAGCCACCGGCCATGGACTCAGACCGTGGTCACAATTGTAAATGCCCCACCAATGAGGTATGTTTCTTTTGATGTATTCTCAACTTGAATGTTTCGAGGATGATGTCTGAGATTTGGTATTGCTCCTTCAAGACTGGGTGGAGAAGGCGCAGCGGATCCAGTGTCCGGTGCTGCTGCCCGAGGAACCGGTCATCCCGCGCGTGGCGAGGATGCTGGTGTCGGCGCCATATACGGCGCTGGAGAAGAAGGCCAAGGGGGCCAAGAGTGGCCCCCATTGCAAGGGTGCTTCGGACGCGACATCCGAAGACGACGAGGCCCATTCCTCCATCCCGGAGGACAGTGACAAGGAAGAGGAGGAGGAGGAGGAGGAGGAGGAAAACAACCGTCCTCCCGAGGAGAAGAAGAAGAAGAAGAGGGAGGCCCCAGCACATCCGGAGGCAAAAGAGCCCAAAAAGGGGAAGGGCGCCCCAGCGGTCAATACCGTGTGGGACGTTGACAGTAGTCCGGAACGACGCCCTGCACTAGGCCTCAGGCCGCATAGTAAGCGACATGGCTCATTTACGTGCATATCCAGCCCTTTCTTTTTATTATGCTGACATGGTTAATACACACTTTTGTAGTTCGGCCCGTGACCTTATCTAGTGGTCCTCATCTGGAGGTTTGCTGGCTCCGTCGGAGATGGCGAGCATGTCGCCACCGACTGCTTGCTCCCCCGGGGCCAGGGACGACACCGAAGTGTTATCCCGGAGGGACGCTCTGAAGCGAGGAGCCCAGGACATTTTCCGGGGGCGCCACAAGGCGGGACCTCCGCTGCCGGACAGATGGGGGAGCAGATCCCCAAGGAGACCGGAGAAGAGGGCCGTATTCAGTTTGGTCCTCAGCCGGATATGATTCCGGAGGTCCATATGGCTCCGGAATCAGGCGAGCACCATCCTTCGAAGGAGGGGGTTGTGCCAATTCCACCGGTGGCCCCTGTCCACACAGGGGCGTCGGATGACTTGATGGAGGCGCTACGAGGCGCCTCCATTGTGGACGAGCACCGTGTCCTTATGGGTGCGGTGATCGAGAAGGTTCAGTCCGCCAAGAGTGGACTAGATGAAGCCTGCAGCAATCTGTTGACGGGTTTCGAGGTAAGTGACATAGAAAGAGGAAAACCCCATGTATTCAGTAGCCCCTGAGACACTGTCCGGAGTTCGGCAAGAAGAACCGGACAAAGGATCAACCTCTTATTGTAGGAGACTAACAGAATATGTATGAATAAGCAGGCGTCCTGGTTGGCCGTGACCTCGCATACTGCTGAGGTCTCCGAGCTGAAGCAGAAGCTGGAGCGGACCAAGAACGAGCTCGGCGAGACTAAGGTTCGGCTCCAAGAGAAGCAAGGTGAGGAACGACTTGCTATATGTTCGAGAAAGGAGAAGCGTTGTGTAGTGACAGCGGTATTGTTATATGTGCAGAAGTCGCGACCGAGGTCAAGGCCCTAAAGAAGGCCCTAGGCGAGGCCGAGGAGAAGGTTGTCCAGCAACAAGCTGCCCGTAAGAAGCTCAAGGCCCGGGTCAAAGAAGTCCAGCAGGAGCTCCAGGATGCGGTGAAAAAATGCGAGGCCTTGGAGCATGATGCGTAGGTTCAAGGGACCGAACTCGCCAAGGCTCGTCAAAGTGCGGAGACTGCCCGGAATGAGGCCCTGGCCGCCCTCCAGGAGATCCAGGAGGCCAAGAAGATCACGGCGGGTAAGGCAATTAAGATGCAGAGCAAGTATGCGGAGAAGCAGTACCTTTTACTAACTCGAGTTCGGAGTTCCCCAGGGGCCTTTGCGGATTTGCCACGCGGTGTATCTGATGTCGCGGAGTTCTATCGATCCGAAGGAGGGGGTTCCACAGGGAGGCTATTCTGGTCGCAGTATGCGGTGCCGGAGCATCCCGTGTCCTTCACCGATCAGCTGAAATAGCTGGTGGAGCTGCATAGGGTGGCCGAACTAGCCATTAAGGATTTGATAATCTGGCTATGGCCAGCCGAAGCTATGCCAAGCAGCTACTTCGGACTCGTGAGGCAGGTGGTGAACGCATGTCCTTGGTTGGACGTCGTGAAGCGCTCGGCCTATATTGAAGGTGCGTGCATGGCCTTCGCCCGTTGCAAGATGTGGTGGGCGAAGATGGACGCCGTCGAGGTGACCAGGGGGCCACCAAAGGGCAAGGAGCGGCGTACACCAGAACGGTATTTTGCGGATGTCCTAGAGGGGTCTCGCCTTGCGGCAGCACAATGTTCACAGGACATTGTGTTTGAATGAATGTATTCATGTTGCCTTTGCCTTGTATTATGAGAAACAAAGCATGTTTTGTTAATGCAATTTTATTATGCTTTGATTGTTTCCTCCTGTGCGGTCATGTTATATGTAATCTGAGGGTTGGCCAGTCGTCGGCTTCTGCCCTCACATAGATAGTACAGAGGTGTTCAGGATGGAATCTAAACAATCTTGATCCAATTACATGGTCCTTCAAGGAGTTGTTTAGCGCAACGAACAAGGAAATCAGACTATACGGCTTAAACGCCCTCACTTAGCCATAGGAGTTTTATAATAAAGCATGGGCGCAGCCCCTGGTTCGAGCCAGAGTGATGTCATCATCTGATCGGGAAGTGTCGATCTTTCACACAATGCGGATAAAATCTCCAACGATTTGTAACCCT
The DNA here is from genome assembly GCF_003073215.2 of Triticum urartu. Lineage (NCBI taxonomy): Eukaryota > Viridiplantae > Streptophyta > Magnoliopsida > Poales > Poaceae > Triticum > Triticum urartu. The sequence goes on from NC_053027.1 coordinate 484,623,213, forward strand.
CGAGTAGCTGACCGGCTCTCGCCGTATCATGACAGTCAGTTTTCGGCTTTCTCTACTGAGGTGCTCGTCTGGTCCAAGCCAGGGCACAATCGCAGTAGTTCTCCCTTTACTACCCTAGCCGATGGAGCGAAACGTAGGGTAGCAAGCACAGGAGCCGGGCAACCCAACTATTGACCAAAGACATGATTCGGAGCCAATGCATATAATGCTAAATTCGGGGTGCCGAACTTATCTATAAGAAGTGTTCGGACTGTGATGCCATATTGTGGGGCGATAGGTAGCCCCTGGCGAATATGAAACGTAAAAGAGTGTCGATGCAGCAGATAGGCAGATCGAAATAAAACAAAGTAAGAGGCGAAAAACATAGAGACTGGGCCATGAACCATTTTTATTATAACTGGATGGATATGTCAAGGCGTATCTTGTATAGATGGTGCTAGAAGTATCCAGCCATTTAACGTGCCGGAATCAATATGGCGCAGCGTGCGGGTCCTCCGTTGCGTTCCATTCCTTCTAGAGGACTTGATATCAAGCCTACGAAAAAAAGGTGCTTGTAATGAGAAAGATAAGTAAAAGTATGTGTATCCGAGATCGGTTTTGCCGAATTGCAGCCCCCGGGTTATCTCGTGCCTCCGTCGATGTCCATGGAATTTTGAGTGTGTAATTGTGTACGCGTGGTACGAATGCCACTACCTCATTGGGGCTGGGACGGAGGCCGAATTGCTAGTCGAGCTCTTGACGAGTCGCGCTATCCTGTTGCAGTGTAGTCCGAACCCTCTTGATGGTGTCCAGGGGCTCGGCAGCTGGATTACAATGCTGCTTGAGAAGGCCGCTCTGTACTTCTGTTGCCAGGGCGGCAGTTTGCTCCTCTGTTCGGAGGGAGCGTTCCGTATTGCCATTGACTGTTATGACGCCGCGTGGACCGGGCATCTTGAGCTTGAGATAAGCATAGTGTGGCACTATGTTAAATCTAGCAAACGCGGTTCGTCCGAGCAGTGCGTGGTAGCCGCTTCGGAAGGGGACGATATTGAAGATTAACTCTTCGCTTCGGAAGTTTTCCGGAGAACCGAAGACCACCTCCAGCGTGATTGAGCCCGTACAGCGGGCCTCTACACCTTGTATGACTCCCTTAAAGGTAGTCTTTCTTGGTTTGATTCGTGAGGGATTAATGCCCATCTTCCATGCTGTATCCTGGTACAGCAGATTGAGGCTGCTTCCACCATCCATCAGGACTCGTATGAGGTGGAATCCGTCGATGATTGGGTCAAGGACCAGTGCGGCCGAACCGCCATGGCGGATACTAGTCGAATGATCTCATCGATCGAAGGTGATCGGAAATGACGACCATGGATTGAACTTGGGGGCGACTGGCTATACCGCGTAGACGTCCCTTAGTGCTCGTTTGCGCTCCTTTCTGGGGATGTGTGTGGCGTATATCATATTCACCATTTTGACTTTGGGGGGGATTTCTTCTGTCCCCCGGTGTTCGGCTACCGGGGCTCTTCATCATCGTCCTCACTTTGTGATCCCTTTTCTTTGTTTTCGGCATTTAACTTGCCAGCCTGCTTGAAGACCAAACAATCCCTGTTGGTATGATTGGCTTGCCTATCCGGGGTGCCGTGAATTTGGCACGGACGGTCGAGTATGCGGTCCAGGCTGGAAGGTCCTTCGTTGTTTCTTTTGTAGGGCTTCTTTCGTTGGCCGGACTTGGAGCCACTGAATCCGGCGTTGACTGTGGTGTCCTCGGTGTTGTCGCTGTTGCTTCGGCGTTTGTGTCTATTTCGCCGGAGCTTGCCGGTGCTGTTGTTGGCCTCGGTGGGGCCTGCCTCACTGGCTGTGTTTTTGCTACGAGCCAGCCAGCTGTCCTTGCCTGCGCAAAAGCGGGTCATGAGTGCCGTAAGGGCTGCCATTGACTTTGGTTTTTCTTGTCCGAGGTGGCATGCTAGCCATTCATCACGGATGCTGTGCTTGAAGGCTGCTAGGGCCTCGGCATCCAGACAATCAACGATCTGGTTCTTCTTAGTTAGGAACCTAGTCCAGAATTTTCTGGCTGATTCTCCAGGTTGTTGGACTATGTGGCGTAGGTCATCGGCATCTGGTGGCCGGACATAAGTTCCTTGGAAGTTTTCGAGGAAAGCCTCTTCCAAGTCTTCCCAGCTGCCGATGGAGTTCTCAGGTAGGCTATTTAACCAGTGCCGAGCTGGTCCTTTGAGTTTTAATGGGAGGTATTTGATGGCGTGGAGGTCGTTTCCTCGGGCCATGTGGATGTGGAGGATGAAATCCTCAATCCATACTGCAGGATCGGTTGTGCCATCGTATGATTCGATATTGACGGGCTTGAACCCCTCGGGGAATTCATGACCCAAAACTTCATCTGTGAAGCAGAGCGGGTGTGCGGCGCCTCTTTATCGGGCCGCATCATGGCGGACCTCCGAGGGAGTCCGTCTGCGGTATTCGGCCCGAGCGTGGTTAGGTTTGTCATGTCTGAATAGGTGGCCGTCGTCGTGCCTCCAAGCACGTCCTCGCGATCCATAGATCGATCTTGTGTGTCCTGCTCTACTGTCTAGTGTCTGTCGGAGGTCGTACATGTTACTCTGGACTTTTCCGTCTTTATTATGGCGGGGGGGTGGGGCGGTCTGCTATTCAGCTTGTGTTGCCGCTTTATCCCGACCACGGAGTGGCCGTTCGGCCGCCCTGTCCCGACCACGTGTTGGTCGGTCTGCATTACGCGAGGGAGATATGTGCTCCGGTGCCTCCTCATCGAATTGAGGTAGCAGTCTGCATTTCGGGTAGCTCTTGGCCAGGCGGTTGAGGCCGTGTTCCTTGGCTGTTAGGACATCAATCCATCTGTCGACGAGCAGGTCCTGTTCGGCTTGAAGCTGTTGTTGTTTTCGGCGTCGCCCAGGGTACTATTTTCTTCGGTACCAGTGTTGCCGTCCTTTGAGCGGCGGGGCTTGGGGCGGCGTTTGGGCCGTCGGCGCTTGGACTATGTCTCGGAGGCTTTATTCACATCTGGCTCTTCTTTGTTGTCGCCAGATCCTTTAGGTGTATCAACCATGTACACGTCGTATGAAGAGGTAGCCATCCAACGTCCAGTGAATGGAGGGTCTTGGCCCTGCTCCTTGTCAGCATCGTCGTCCATACCATTGATGTCTTCGGAGCCATAGTCAAGCATGTCGGTTAAATCATCGACGGTGGCTATGAGGTGGGTGGCGGGTGGGAAGCAAAATTCCTCATCATCCGTTTCTAGCTCGAGCCGGACATAGTTCGGCTGTGAGTCCTTCTCCAAGGACAAATTCTTAAAAGATTTTAGCATGTCGCCCAAAGGCAAGTGCTGGAAGACGTCAGTGGCGCTAAACTTCAAGATCGATAACCGATCTAGCTCGGTGTCCGCGGGCGTACACAGTCCGGAACTTACAGTCGGAGACGAGTCCGAGGTTCTGTTGAAGCGAATGTTGTAGGGCATCGAGTCCATGTGCGGCTCCAACTCCGCGGACTCTGAGGCCTCGGATGGCTCGATCTGCTTTGGCTCTATGGTCGTTGCAGCCGTAGGAACCATCTCCTGGGTGTGATCTGATGACAGATTTAAGTCACGTTCATCGGGATGAGGGGGAGCGATCGCCGCAGGCTCAAATCCCTTGAAGATCAAGTCTCCACGGATTTCCGCGACGTAGTTCAAGCTTCCGAATCTGACCTGATGGCCGGGGCGTAGCTGTCGACCTGCTCCAGATGGCCAAGCGAGTTGGCACGCAGTACTAAGCCGCCGAATACAAAGATCTGTCTGGGGAGGAAGGTTCCTCTTTGGACAGCGTCATTATCGACGATTAAAGGGGCCATCGAGCCTCTTGTCGACGGCACAGTGGAACTCTTAATGAAAGCACCAATGTCGGTGTCAAAACCGACGGATCTCGGGTAGGGGGTCCCGAACTGTGCGTATAGGATCGATGATAACAGGAGACAGGGGACACGATGTTTACCCAGGTTCGGGCCCTCTCTATGGAGGTAATACCCACTTCCTACTTGATTGATCTTGATGAATATGAGTATTACAAGAGTTGATCTACCACGAGATCGTAATGGCTAAACCCTAGAAGTCTAGCCTAAGAATATGGTAATGAGTATATGTGGTGTCCTTTCCGGACTATCCCCTTCGGTTTATATAGACACCGAGGAGATCTAGGGTTTACATGGAGTCGGTTACATAAAAAGGAATCTTCGGTCGCCAAGCTTGCCTTCCACGCTAAGTAGAGTCCCATCCGGACATGCTACAGTCTTCGATCTTCATGCCTTCACAGCCCATCAGTCCGACCCATGGATAACAGGTCGGACGTCCGAGGACCCCTTAGTCCAGGACTCCCTCAGTAGCCCCTGAACCTGGCTTCAATGATGAGGAGTCCGGCGCGCAGATTTGTCTTCGGCATTGCAAGGTGGGTTCCCCCCTTCTGAACTCCAGAATAGTCTTCGGACGAAATAAGTGCATCCGGGCCTGTTATGCACACCATACACAACCGTAGAGAGAATATAATATTTGCACGAATCCAATCTGTTGATAGCTTCTCTCCAACACGGCATCGTGTCTGTCCGGTTATAATTGCGAACCGTTTTTCTTCTGTTATCCCACGTTTCGAGATGCGGTTGCTATTGGCACGTCTTTTCGAAACAGAGATCATGTCCCCTTATCGCAGGATTATCATCAATATGGGCATTGGTAACTCAACGGGGCCGTTCATACAGCCCTAGGGAACAGGCGAATCCTAAGGCGAGTGAGGAGGTGTATAATATCTGCTGCCTTTATAAGGGGATAAGAGTTCCCCCTTCCTCTCCTCACACCTTCTCTCTATCTTCGCCCTTCCGATCTCAAGCTCCAGCGCCCAAGTTCCCATCTCCTTTCCACTCAAGCAACCATGTCTGGATCTAGTGGTCAGGGCAAGTGGATGGTCTCCTCCGTCAAGGAGGAGGATATTACTGAGCTCCAGGCAGCCGGATATTTGGCAAAGGAGATCGCCCACCGTCTGCCAGCCAAGGGACAAGTCGTCCCCATGCCGGAGCCCACAGAGAGAGTAGTCCCCATTTCCTCCGCGGGCTAGGGTTTCCACTCCACCCTTTCGTCCGCGTGCTGATGTACTATTACGGGATAGATTTCCATGATCTGTCCCCAAATTCCTTCATCAACATCTTGGCGTTTATCATCGTGTGCGAGGCCTTCCTCCGCATCCATCCCCACTCCGGGCTGTGGCTCAAAGTCTTCAATGTGAAGCCGAAGGTGGTGGACGGTCAGCACGCGGAGTGCAGAGGGGCCATGGTGAGCAAGCTATCCAATGTCTCCTGGCCCAAAGGCACCTTTATAGAGACAGTAAAGGATTGGCAAAAGCAGTGGTTCTACATCACAGAACCTCGTGGCACCACCTGGGCCGCAGCTACGGAATTCCGCTCTAGTGCTCCCACGCGGCTCACCTCCTGGGTCGAGAAGAGTCTGGACTGGTGTTCTCCTGACAAGCTGATAGCCCTGCAGACGCGCATTCAAAGTGTGGTGACCAAGGACGTCAAGCTCGTCGATGTTATCCAGCTGATGCTGGTCCGCCGGATTCTTCCGTGCCAGCGCCGAAGCCGCCCTTTATGGGAGTTCAATTCGAAGAAGCACCAGACCCTGACAAGGCTCTTCGACACCTCTCAAGAAGGGGCCTGGAAGTTGCTCTTTAAGGGCAACGAGAAGCCACTGGCCATGGACTCAGACCGTGGTCACAATTGTAAACGCCCCACCAATGAGGTATGTTTCTTTTGACGTATTCTCAACTTGAATGTTTCGAGGATGATGTCTGAGATTTGGTATTGCTCCTTCAGGACTAGGTGGAGAAGGCGCAGTGGATCTAGTGTCCAGCGCTGCTGCCCGAGGAACCGGTCATCCCTCGCATGGCGAGGATGCTGGTGCCGGCGCCATATACGGCGCTGGAGAAGAAGGCCAAGGGGGCCAAGAGTGGCCCCCATCGCAAGGGTGCTTCGGACGCGACGTCCGAAGACGACGAGGCCCATTCCACCATCCCCGAGGACAGTGACGAGGAAGAGGAGGAGGAGGAGGAGGAAAACAACCCTCCTCCCGAGGAGAAGAAGAAGAAGAAGAAGAAGAGGGTGGCCCCAGCACATCCGGAGGCGAAAGCGCCCAAAAGGGGAAGGGCACCCCAGCGGTCAATACCGCGTGGGACATTGACAGTAGTCCGGTACGACGCCCCCGTACTAGGCCTCAGGCCGCATCGTAAGTGACATGGCTCATTTACGTGCATATCCAGCCCTTTCTTTTTATTATGCTGACATGGTTAATCCACACTTTCGTAATCCGGCCCGTGACCTTATCCAGCGGTCCTCATCTGGAGGTTCGTTGGCTCCGTCGGATATGGCGAGCATGTCGCCACCGCCTGCTTGATCCCCCGGGGCCAAGGACGACACTGAAGTGTTATCCTGGAGGGCCGCTCTGAAGCGAGGAGCCCAGGACATTGTCCGAGGGGCGCCACAAGGCGGGACTGCCGCTGGCGAACAGATGGGGGAGCAGATCCCCAAGGAGACCGGCGAAGAGGGACGTATTCAGTTCGGCCCTCAGCCGGATACGATTCCGGAGGTCCATATGGCTCCGGAATCAGGCGAGCACCCTCCTTCGAAGGAGGGGGTTGTGCCAATTCCACCGGTGGCCCCTGTCCACACAGGGGCGCCGGATGACCTGATGGAGGCCCTACAAGGCGCCTCCGTTGTGGACGAGCACCGTGTCCTTATGGGTGCAGTGATTGAGAAGGTTCAGTCCGCCAAGAGTGGACTAGACGAAGCCTGCAGCAATCTGTTGAGGGGTTTCGAGGTAAGTGACATAGAAAGAGGAAAACCCCATGTATTCAGTAGCCCCTGAGACACTGTCCGGAGTTCGGCAAGAAGAACCGGACAGAGGATCAACCTCTTATTGTAGGAGACTAACAGAATATGTATGAATAAGCAGGCGTCGTTCTTGGCCGCGACCTCGCATACTGCTGAGGTCTCTGAGCTGAAGCGGAAGCTAGAGCGGACCGAGAACGAGCTCGGCGAGACTAAGGTTCGGCTCCAAGAGAAGCAAGGTGAGGAACGACTTGCTATATGTTCGGGAAAGGAGAAGCATTGTGTAGTGACAGCGGTATCGTTATATGTGCAGAAGCCGCGACCGAGGTCAAGGCCCTGAAGAAGGCCCTAGGCGAGGCTGAGGAGAAGGCTATCCAGCAGCAAGCTGCCCATAAGAAGCTCAAGGCCCGGGTCAAAGAAGTCCAGCAGGAGCTCCAGGATGCGGTGAAAAAATGCGAGGCCTTGGAGCATGATGCGTCGGTTCAAGGGACCGAACTCGCCAAGGCTCGTCAAAGCGCGGAGACTACCTGGAATGAGGCCCAGGCCGCCCTCCAGGAGATCCAGGAGGCCAAGAAGATCACGTCGGGTAAGGCATTTAAGATGCAGAGCAAGTATGCGGAGAAGCAGTACCTTTTACTAACTCGAGTTCGGAGTTCCCCAGGGGCCTTTGCGGATTTTCCACGCAGTGTATCCGATGCCGCAGAGTTCTATCGAGCCAAAGGAGGGGGTTCCACAGGGAGGCTATTCTGGTCGCAGTATGCGGTGCCGGAGCATCCCGTGTCCTTCACCGATCAGCTGAAACAGCTGGTGGAGCTGCATAGGGTGGCCGAACTAGCCATTAAGGATTTGATAATCCGGCTATGGCCAGCCGAAGCTATGCCAAGCAGCTACTTCGGACTCGTGAGGCGGGTGGTGAACGCCTGTCCTTGGCTGGACGTCGTGAAGCGCTCGGCCTGTATTGAAGGTGCGCGCATGGCCTTTGCCCGTTGCAAGATGTGGTGGGCGAAGATGGACACCGTCGAGGTGACTAGGGGGCCACCGGAGGGCAAGGAGCATCATAACATATTTCCACATCAAAACTTCGGGGACTGAAAATATCATCTTCATCAAACATAGCATCCCCAAGCTTAATTATGGCTTTGCATATCATTAGCATCATGGATATTCAAAGAATTCATACTAACTACATTGAAATAATGCTCACCATTCGAAGATTTTATGCCAAAAAATTTATTGAATTCTTCTTCTATGAATTAAGCACAATTTTCTGTTCCATTATTTTCAAGAAAGATATGATAAAGATGAATAATATGAAGCAGCCTCAATTCCATTTTGTGTAGTTTTCTTTTATAAACCAAACTAGTGATAAAAAAAGAAATTGAAAGATTCAATTGCAAGATCTAAAGATATACCTTCAAGCACTCACCTCCTCGGCAACGGCGCCAGAAAAGAGCTTGATGTCTACTACACAACTTATTCTTGTAGTCTCGTGTTGGACCTCCAAGCGCAGAGTTTTGTAGGACAGTAGCAATTTTCCCTCAAGTGGATGACCTAAGGTTTATCAATCTGTGGGAATATGGTCTCTCTCAAATAACCCTGCAACCAAATAACAAAGAGTCTCTTATGTCCCCAACACACCCAATACAATGACAAATTGTATAGGTGCACTAGTTCGGCGAAGAGATGGTGATACGAGTGTAGTATGGATAGTAGATATAGGTTTTTGTAATCTGAAAATAAAAAAACAGCAAGGTAGCAAATGATAAAATGGAGCACCGATACGTCCATTTTGCATCATGCTTTTATATTGATATTTATTGCATTATGTCTGTTATTACACATTATGGTACAATACTTATGCCTTTTCTCCCTTATTTTACAAGGTTTACATGAAAAAGGAGAATGCCAGCAGCTGGAATTCCAGACTAGAAAAGGAGCAAATCTGAGAGACCTATTCTACACAACTCCAAAAGTCCTCAAACTTCATGGAGAATTATTTTGGAATATATATAAAAAATTGGGCGAAGAAAGCACCTGAGGGGACCCACCAGGCAGCCACAAGGGTGGGGACGCGCCAAGGGTTGCTACTTCTTGAGCTTGCTTTGGTTTTTCCCTTGAAGAGGAAAGGGTGATGCAGCAAAGTAGAGATAAGTATTTCCCTTAGTTAGAGAACCAAGGTATCAATCCAGTAGGAGACAACACACAAATTACCAATACCTGCATAAAGAATCAAACACTTGCACCCAACATGATAAAGGGGTTGTCAATACCTTCACATTCACTTGCAAAAGTGAGATCTGATAGAGATAGATAAAACTAAACAAAAGATAAAGTAAATATTTTTGGGGTTTTTTTGGTTTATAGATCGGAAAGTAAAAGATTGTAAAATAGTAGATCGAAAACTTATGTGATGGAAAATAGACCCGGGGGCCATAGGTTTCACTAGAGGCTTCTCTCAAAATAGCAAATAATACGATGGGTGAACAAATTACTGTTGAGCAATTGATATAAAAGCGCAAATTTATGACGATATCCAAGGCAATGATTATGAAATATAGGCATCACGTCCGTGTCAAGTAGACCGACTCCAGCCTGCATCTACTACTATTACTCCACACATCGGCCGACTCCTTCCTACATCTAGAGTATTAAGTTCATGAAGAACAGAGTAACGCTTTAAGTAAGATGACATGATGTAGAGGAATAAACTCAAGCAATATGATGTAAACCCCATCTTTTTATCCTCGATGGAAAGAATACAATATGTGCCTCGCTGCCCCTACTGTCACTAGGAGAGGACCCCGCAAGATTGAACCCAAAGCTAAGCATTTCTCCTATTGTAAGAAAAACCAATCTAGTTGGCCAAACTAAACCGATAGTTCAAAGAGAATTACAAAGATATTAAATCATGCATAAAATAATTCAGAGAAGATTCAAATAATATTCATAGATAAGCTAATCATAAATCCACAATTCATCGGATCTGGACAAACACACCGCAAAAGAAGATTACATCGGATAGATCTCCAAGAACATCAAGGAGAACATGGTATTGAGAATCAAGAGAGAGAAGCATCCATCTAGCTACCAGATATGGACCTGTAGGTCTGAGGTAAACTACTCACACTTCATCGAAAGGGCAATAGAGTTGATGTAGATGACATCCGTGATCGAATCCCCCTCCGGCAAGATGCCAGAAAAGGCCCGAAGATGGGATCTCATGGGAACAGAAGGTTGCGGTGGTGGAAAAGTGTTTTCGTGGATGCTTCTGGTGGTTTGGGAATATATGTGAATATATAGGAGGCAGAATTAGGTCAGGGGAGTCACAAGGGGCCCACAAGGCAAGGGGGCACACCCTACCCCCTGCCCCCCCCTTGTCGTCGCCTCGTGGCTCTTCTAACTTGATCTTCAAGTCTCCAGGGTGTCTTCTGGTCCAAGAAAAATCACTGCAAAGGTTTCATTCCATTTGGTATTCCTTTTCTACGAAGCTCAAAAACAAGGAAAAAAACAGAAACTAGCACTAGGCTCTAGGTTAATAAGCTAGTCCCAAAAATAATATTAAATAGCATATTAATGCATATAAAACATCCAAAACAGATAATATAATAGCATGGAACAATAAAAAAATTATAGATATGTCAGATACATATCCCCAAGCTTAATTCCTGCTCGTCCTCGAGTAGGTAAATGATAAAAACAGAATTTTTGATGTGGAATGCTACCTAACATATTTATCCATGTAATTTTTCATTATTGTGGCATGAATGTTCAGATCCATGAAATTCAAAACAAAATTTTAATATTGACATAAAAGCAATAATACTTCAAGCATACTAACAAGGCAATTATGTCTTCTCAAAATAACATGGCCAAAGAAAGCTTATCCCTACAAAACCATATAGTCTGGCTATGATCCATCTTCATCACACAAAATATTCAAATCATGCACAACCCAGATGACAAGCCAAGCAATTGTTTCATACTTTTGATATTCTCAAACCTTTTCGACTTTCACATAATACATGAGCGTGAGCCAGGGACATAGCACTATAGGTGGAATAGAATATGGTGGTTGTGGAGAAGACAAAAAAGGAGGGAGATAGTCTCACATCAACTAGGCGTATCAACGTGCTATGGAGATGCCCATCGATAGATGTCAATGTGAGTGAGTAGGGATTGCCATGCAACAGATGCACTAGAGCTATAAGTTTATGAAAGCTCAAAAAGAAAACTAAGTGGGTGTGTGTCGGTGTCAAAACCGGCGAATCTCGGGTAGGGGGTCCCAAACTGTGCGTCTAGGCCGGATGGTAACAGGAGGCAAGGGACACGAAGTTTTACCCAGGTTCGGGCCCTCTTGATGGAGGTAAAACCCTACGTCTTGCTTGATTAATATTGAAGATATGGGTGTTACAAGAGTAGATCTACCACGAGATCAAAGAGGCTAAACCCTAGAAGCTAGCCTACGGTATGATTGTATGTTGTGATTGTTGTCCTACGGACTAAAACCCTCCGGTTTATATAGACACCGGAGAGGGTTAGGGTTACACAAGGTCGGTTACAAAGGAGGAGATAGCCATATACGTATTGCCTAGCTTGCCTTCCACGCCAAGTAGAGTCCCATCCGGACACGAGACGAAGTCTTCAATCTTGTATCTTCATAGTCTAACAGTCCGGCCAATGGAGATAGTCCAGCTGTCCAAAGACCCCCTAATCCAGGACTCCCACAGTAGCCCATGAACCAGGCTTCAATGACGATGAGTCCGGCGCACAGTTGTCTTCGGCATTGCAAGGCGGGTTCCTTCTCCGAATACATTACAGAAGAAGTTGAATACGAGGATAGTGTCCGACCCTGCAAAATAAGTCCCACATTTCACCGTAGAGAGAATAATGTTTTTTTGCAGATCTAATTTGTTGGCTTGTTTTGACAGCATGATGTTATGTCATGGCCCGGTGATTATTCGAACCGTTTCTTTTAACCAGCCCCGCACATAACGCGAGGCAGTTTTTCGACACGTCTTGTCAAAGCAGAGATCGTGTCCCCTTATTACGGGATTCTCATCAATACGGGCGTGGGTAACCCAACCGCACCATCAATTGTGGCGCTTGGGGGACAAGCGAGTTTTACTAGGCGAGTGGGGACGTTTAATTTTGTCCGCCCATATAAAGGGATAAGGATTCACCTTTCTATCCACACCTTCTTCCTCCTCTGCTCATCCGCTCCCGCATACTCGAGCTCTAGCGCCCAAGTCCTCACATCCATCTCAACCTTCTCCAACCATGTCCGGAGCGGGAGGCAAGTGGATGGTCTCCTCCTCACAGAGGGAGACATCAAGAAACTGAGGAGAGCCGGATACCTACACGACGACATCGCACACCGGCTCCCAGATGAGGGACAGCTCATCCCCACCCCCGAGCCCCATGAGAGGGTGGTATTCCTCACCCATTTCCTCCGCGGACTAGGATTCCCTCTCCATCCCTTCGTCCGGGGGCTCATGTTTTATTATGGCCTGGATTTCCATGATCTAGCCCCAAACTTCATCCTCAACATCTCGGCATTTATCATCGTGTGCGAGGCCTTCCTCCGCATCAAGCCCCACTTCGGCTTATGGCTGAAGACCTTCAATGTCAAGCCGAAGGTAGTGAGCAGCCGCTAGGCGGAGTGCGGAGGCGCCATGGTGGGAAAGATGCCCAACATCACATGGCTCAAGGGCACCTTCGTGGACACCATAAAGGGGTGGCAATCGGGGTGGTTCTATATCGCCGAGCCGCACGACCCCGCATGGGTAGCGGCCCCCGAGTTCCGATCCGGCATCCCCATGCGGCTCACTTCCAGGAAAGAGAAGGGCCTGTCCTGGGGTAATTCAAAAGAGCTGACCGGACTCCAATCATGTATTCAGAACATGGTGGATAAGAAGCTCAAGCTTGTCAACATAGTCCAGGTTATGCTCGTTCGCCGGATACTCCCGTGCCAACAACGGGAGTTTACCTTGTGGGAGTTCAATCCGGCGCAGCACCAAACTCTGAACAGGCTCTTCGACACGACTCATGAAGATGCCTGGAGGGTGCTGTTCAAGGGTGTCGCGGTCCCTCCCCCCATTACTGAGGATCGCCGATTCAGCGCGAAGCGCCACGCCAGTGCGGTAAGTTGTTTTACCTCTTACAGGATATTCGTTTTATATATATAGATTGGCTCTATGCGGGATCTAAACTCCCGTAATTTTGACAGGATTGGCAGAAGATGGCCGGACAGATTGATTGTCCGGCTCCCTTGCCCGAAGGCCCCGCAGACGCTCTTCTGACGAAGATGCTGACTCCGGACCCCTATAAGGTGCCGGAGAAGACCAAAAAGGCCAAGGGAGCTCGAAAGAGTTCCCGATGCCAGGCGTCGTCGGACTCACCGTCCGATGACTCTGCGGCGCACTCTTCCCTCGAAGACAAGGAAGAGGAAGAAGAGGCTCCCCCACCGACTGGGGGAGACAAGAAAAGGAAGGCCGCCCCAACTGGGGAGGCCGAAGGGTCCAAGAAGGGAAGCACGCTCCTTCCGGATAGCTCTACCGCCGCCGACGAAAGTGAAGACGAGTGGTTGCCCAGGGGAAATCCCCAGGGGAGACCGTAAGTGTTCGGATACCAAAGTAACCCATAGGATTCCTTAGTCACATTGCTTTCCCTAACCCCGAACTCAATTGTACAGGCCGCCCCGAGCCAATACCGAGGTATCCTCGGACGGCTCCCTGGGTGCGTCGGACATGGATAGCGATCCAGTCCCGACGGCCACCTCCCCTCATCCAGCCGACTACACCGAGGTGCTGTCTCAAGAGGCACCGGATCGAGGGGGGACAGTCCCGGAGGCGCCGCAAGGCGACCTTCCGGACTCCGGGAGCCGAGAGGACGGGGTCCCCGAGAGCTCCGAGTTCGGCCCTCAGCCAAACACCGCGCCGGACCCTCCAACGGCTCCGAGCTCGGGTGGGCGGTCCCCTTCTAAGGAGGGTGAGACGCCTGTGCCGGTGACCTCTGTCCGTCCAGAGGCGCCAGACACTATGTTGGAAGCGCTTCGCAGCGCTTCCATCAAGGAGGAGCACCGCACTATCATGAGTGCGGTGATCCAGAAGGTTCAGTCCGCCAAGAGCGGATTGACTGAAGCCTGTACTAGCCTTCTAATAGGCTTCGAGGTAAGTGTTTTAAAATGTAGTAGAAGTGTTACCGCATAGACAGTAGCCCCTGATGCTTTGTTCGGTGTTCACAAAGAAAAGCCGAACAGAGGATCAAATAATATCGCAGGAGTCTAATATAAGTATGTCAATATGCATATGCAGGCTTCCCTGCTGGCGTCCACCGCACTGACTGCGGAGGTCGCCGTACTGAAGGAGGCCCTCGAGGGGTCCCAGAAAGAGCTCAGCCTTGCTAAGAGGCAGCTCGAGGAGAACAAGGGTAAGTGATACCCCGTCTGTAGATGAGAAAAAGGACGTGATTGCTAAATGATAGGATCATTGTATGTTTGCCAGGGGCCACGACCGAGGTGGCGACCCTGAAGCAAGCGCTGTCCCAGGCTGAAGAAAAGGCGGCCCAGGAGTGCACCGAGCGAGAGAGGCACGAGGCTCGGGTGGGCGAGGTGCAGCAAGAGCTCCAGGCTCTCGTGACCAAGCACGAGGCGTTGGAGCTTGACTTGAAGACGAGAGAGTCTGAGCTTGCCGCGGCCAGTGAGAGCGCGAAGAGTGCCAAGGCCGAGGCCCAGAAGGCCCTTCAGGAGATCAACGTGATGAAGAAGATAGCGGCAGGTAAGGCTTTCTATATGCAAAGCAAGCATGTAAAGGTGAATTACCGATTACTTACCCAAATCCGGAGCTCTTCAGGAGCATTCCCAGATTTGCCCCGCAGTGTGTCCGATGCCGCACTATTCTACCAGGCCGAGGACGGAAGCTCGACGGAGAAGCTGTTCTGGTCTCAGTATGCTGAGGCCGAACATCCTGTGCCAATGAGCGACCAGCTGAAGCAGATGGCCGAGCTGCATAAGGCGGCCGATCAAGCCATGAAGGGCTACATAGTCCGATTGTGGCCTGGCAACGCCCTTCCGAACAGCTTCTTCGGCCTGGTGAGGCGGCTTGTGGGTGCCTGCCCACGGCTGGAGGTCATCAAGCGATCCATCTGCATTGAAGGTGCACGCCGGGCCTTTGCCCGTGTGAAAACGCAGTGGGTCAAGCTAGACGCCGTGAAGCTTATCAAGGAGGGGCCGCCGGAGGGCAAGGAGCACCGCCACCCCGAGATGTACTACGAGGGTGTTCTGCCGGGCGCCCGTCTTATCGTGGATGAGTGTTCACAAAATGTAATATTTGAATGAGACTTGCTCGTTTTTTATCTTGTGTAATGAAAACTTGTTTCATATGCGCTATGCAACGCTTGTATGAATTTAAAATATTACCTTTTGTTTGGCTGTTTATCCAATCTGAGAGATGGCTAGTCCTCGGCTTCTGCCCCCATGCCACGAGTGCCGGGGTATTCGGGATAAACTTGAGCACTCTTGTTCCCATTTTTGGGTCCTTCGAGGGAGGTGCTCAGTACAACGAACAAGGCAACCGGACTAATAATGCTTTGTCACTCTCACTTAGCCATAGAATTCTATAATTTTAAATTTCGGCGAAGCCCCTGGTATTCGCAAGGCCGAATTCGGGGCGCGATACACGCCTGTAAGCCGGACGGAGCCGGCCCCTCGCCCTAAGCGGCATAAGTCTTTAGGGACTCGAAAAACCTCACCGAACAGCGACCAGTCTCTCGCCTTATCATGACAGTCAGTTTTAGCTTTCTCTACTGAGGTGCTCAGCCCGGCAGAACCGGGGCACAATCGCAGTAGTTCTCCTAGCGCTACCTTAGCCGATGGAGCGGAACGTAAGGTACCAAACCATAGGAGCCGGGCAAACCCAACATTTGACCAAAGACATGATTCGGAGCTGATGCATATAATGCTATAAGTTCGGGGTGCCGCACTTGTGAAAGTGTTCGGACTTTTCACACCATATTGTGGGTACGTAAGTCCCTGGTGCATTGACCGTAGCAGAGTGTACGGTTGCTAGGCGTCATTAATGAACACATAGATATGTATACATATAACAAAAATGCGATAATAGTCGTAATGTCATGCATTGTATATTAAAAAATTGCATTAAAGCAGAGTGATACAGATAGTGTAATGAGCAAAAGAGTAGGACTATGTCCCATCCAAGGGTGAGCTGAGGAATTATGTGAAATTTGTAATCCACCTGGGAATTCTGTAGTCGTCGGCCTCCTTGGTTGCTGTATCATGTGTTCGGCAATAGAGCTGCCTGACAAAGTTTCCAGAGATTGAAGTCCTGAAAGAAAAAGAAAAATAACCAAACGGGAAGCCCCTGGTGTGGTTTAGGCCGCGTTTTGGGACGTGCCATAGTTGTGCCTCCCCTCCCCATCTATGCCCATGGTATTTTTAATGCATAACGATGTACGCGCGGCACGAACGACATCGTTGGGCTGGGGTTGGGGTGGCCGTCGTATTGCTATGCGAGCTCAGATCGTGCCAGGCGGTCTGTTTGCCGATTGCCCCGAGCGCGCTTGAAGGTGTCCGGGCTTTGAAACGCCAAGCTGGTAGATTGCCTTGAAAGGCTGCTTTGCGCTTCTGCTGCAAGGGCCGCGGTGTGCTCCTCTCTTCGGAGAGAGCGCTCCGTGTTTCCATTGACTGTAATAACTCCGCGAGGTCTTGGCATCTTGAGCTTGAGGTATGCATAATGTGGTACCGCATTGAATCTAGCGAATGCGGTTCGTCCGAGCAGTGCGTGATAACCACTGCAGAACGGGACTATATCAAAGATTAACTCTTCGCTTCGGAAGTTATCCGGGGATCCGAAGACCACTTCCAGTGTAATTGAGCCTGTGCAGTGGGCCTCTACGCCTGGAATGACGCCTTTAAAGGTCATCTTTGTGGGTTTGATCCTTGAGGGGTCTATACCCATTTTGCGCACTGTGTCCTGATAAAGCAGGTTCAAGCTACTGCCGCCGTCCATGAGGACTCGAGTGAGGTGAAATCCGTCGATGATTGGGTCTAGGACCAGTGCGGCGAATCCGCCGTGACAGATACTAGTGGGGTGGTTCCTGCGATCAAAGGTGATCGGATAGGAGGACCAAGGGTTGAACTTCGGGGCGACTGGCTCCAGCGCATATACGTCCCTGAGCGCACTCTTCCGCTCCCTCTTGGGGATGTGGGTTGCGTATATCATGTTCACCATCCTCACTTGCGGGGGAAACCTCTTCTGTCCTCCAGTGTGCGGCTGCCGGGGTTCTTCCTCGTCATCGCTATGCTGCACCTTGTCCTTGTTTTTGGCAATTAACTTGTCGGCCTGCTTGAACACCCAACAATCCCTGTTGGTGTGATTGGATGGCTTGTCTGGGGTGCCGTGTATTTGACACGAGCGATCGAGTATACGGTCCAAGCTGGATGGACCCGGCGTACTTTGTTTGAATGGCTTTTTCCGCTGACCGGGTTTAGAGCCTTTGAATCCGGCATTGACTGCCGTATCCTCAGTACTTTCGCCGTTAATGCGGCGCTTATGCTTGTTGCGACGTGACATGCTGTTGCCGTCCTTGGTATCTGAGGTACCATGGTTCTTTGATATGTTGTTACTACGAGCCAACCAGCTGTCTTCTCCCGCACAAAAGCGGGTCATGAGCGTCGTGAGGGCTGCCATAGATTTCGGCTTTTCCTGACCAAGGTGCCGGGCTAGCCACTCGTCTCGGATGTTGTGCTTGAAAGCCGCTAAGGCCTCCGCATTCGGACAGTCGATGATTTGGTTTTTCTTTGTAAGGAACAGAGTCCAGAATTGCCTGGCCGATTCTTCTGGCTGCTGAATTATGTGGCTCAAGTCATCGGTGTCTGGTGGTCGCACATAAGTGCCCTGAAAGTTGTCGAGGAATATGGCTTCCAGATCTTCCCAACAGCTAATGGAGTCCGCTGGCAAGCTATTAAGCCAATGCCGTGTTGGTCCTTTGAGTTTTAGTGGCAGGTACTTGATGGCATGTAAGTCATCACCACGGGCCATGTGGATGTGGAGGAGGAAGTCCTCAATCCATACCACGGGGTCTGTTGTGCCGTCGTATGATTCAATGTTTACAGGTTTGAAACCTTCTGGGAATTGATGTTCCATTACTTCGTCTGTGAAGCATAAGGGGTGTGTGGCGCCTCTGTATTGGGCTATATCGCGACGCAGCTCGTATGGGTCCTGCCCGCTATGTTCGGCCCGGCCGGATTTGCTTTTACTGTATCCGGCGTGACATTTATTGTCTCGTAGAGTGGTGCGCCCTCGTGATCCGTAGATCGATCTTGAGTTCTTTGCTTTGTCCTCCAATATGCCTCGCAGGTCTGGCGTATCTCCCCATGCCTTTTTATTTGGATGGCGTTGGGGTGGAGGCTAAGCTTTCGGCATGAATGCCTCTCTATCGCGGCCACGAGGTGGCCCATCAGCCGTATCATATGCATCTTCCTCCAGTCGGGGTAGTAACCTGCGCCTTGGGTAACTCTTGGAGGGATGCTCGAGTTTATATTCCTCGGCTGCGAGGACTTCAGTCCATTTGTCAGCTAGCAGATCTTGATCAGCTTGAAGCTGCTGCTGCTTTTTCTTCAGGCTATTTGCCGTGGCCATAAGCCTGCGCTTGAAGCACTCTTGTTCGACAGGATCCTCTGGAATGGCGAATTCATCGTCGCCGAGGCTTGCCTCGTCTTTGGAGGGGGGCATGTAATTGTCATCCTCCTCCTCTCCGCCAGCCGCTCTCTCAGGAGAGCTGGCTCCTTCATCCTCCTGATCTAACTCTTGCTGGAGGGGGGTTTTCGTTGTCTTCGGCGCTATCCGGAGTGTTATTATCTCCTGTGCCGGTATCACCACTTTTGCTTTGGCGGGACTTAGAGCGGCGCCGCTGGCGTCGGCGCTTGGGTTGCTGTGGAAAGCAATATGACAATGATGGAACATGTCATAATAAACAGAATGGTGGAAAGTTGCATGGCAATATATCTCAGAATGGCTATGGAAATGCCATAATAGGAGGTATGGTGGCTGTTTTGAGGAAGGTATATGGTGGATGTATGGTACCGGCGAAAGTTGCGGGGTACTAGAGAGGCTAGCAATGGTGGAAATGTGAGAGTGCGTATAATCCATGGACTCAACATTAGTCATAAAGAACTCAAATACTTATTGCAAAAATTTATTAGTCATTGAAACAAAGTACTACAAGCATGCTCCTAGGGGGATAGATTGGTAGGAAAAGACCATCGCTCCTCCCCGACCGCCACTCATAAGGAAGACAGTCAAAAAATACCTCATGCTCCAACTTTGTTACATAACGGTTCACCATACGTGCATGCTACGAGACTCACAAACCTTAACACGAGTATTTCTCCAATTCACAATTACTCACTAGCATGACTCTAATATCACCATCTTTATATCTCAAAACAATCATAAGGAACCAAACTTCTCATAGTATTCAATGCACTTTATATTAAAGTTTTTATTATATCCCTCTTGGATGTCTATCAAATTAGGACTAAATTCATAACCAAAGAAAATTACCATGCTATTTATAAATACTCTCAAAATAATATAATTGAAGCATGAGAGTTCAATAATTTCTACAAAATAAAGCCACCGCCGTGCTCTAAAAAGATATAAGTGAAGCACTAGAGCAAAATTGCCTAGCTCAAAAGAATAAGTGAAGCACATAGAGTATTTTAATAAATCATGATTCATGTTTGTCCCTCTCAAAAGGTGTGTACAGCAAGGATGATTCTGGAAAACTAAAAAGTAAAGACTCATATCATACAAGACGCTCCAAGCAAAACACATATCATGTGGTGAATAAAAAATATAGCCTCAAGTAAAGTTACCGATAGACGAAGACGAAAGAGGGGATGCCTTCCGGGGCATCCCCAAGCTTAGGCTCTTGGTTTTCCTTGAATATTACCTTTGGGTGCCTTGAGAATCCCCAAGCTTAGGCTCTTGCCACTCCTTATTCCATAGTCCATCAAATCCTTACCCAAAACTTGAAACTTCACAACACAAAACTCAATAGAAAATCTCATAATCTCCGTTAGTATAAGAAAATAAATCACCACTTTTGGTACTGTTGTGAACTCATTTTTTATTTATATTGGTGTAATAACTACTATATTCCAACTTTTCCATGCTTCATACCCCCTGATACTACCCATAGATTCATCAAAAATAAGCAAACACCACATAGAAAATAGAATCTGTCAAAAACAGAACAGTCTGTAGTAATCTGTAACTCTCGAATACTTTTGTAACTCCAAAAATTCTGAAAAAAATAGGACAACCTGGGAAATTTGTTTACTAATCTTGTTAAAAAATGATCAGTATTTTATCATGCTTTTCTTAAAAATTAGAATTGTTTTCCTGAGCGCAAAAGTTTCTGTTTTTCAGCAAGATCAAAACAACTATCACTGTAAGCCATCCCAAAGGTATTACTTGGTACAAACACTAATTAAAACACCAAAACACAATTCATACATAGGTAATAATTTGTAATTTATTCAAGAACAGTAGCAAATCAAAAAACTCAAAAATAAAAATGGGTTGCCTCCCAACAAGCGCTATTGTTTAACGCCCCTAGCTAGGCATAAAAACACATAGATCTAGGTATTGTCATCTTTGGTATGCAATACATAAGTAGCTCTCATAATAGATTCATATGACAACTTAATTTGCTTTATAGGAAAGTGTTCCATTCCCTTCCTTAGCGGGAATTGAAATCTAAAGTTTCCTTCTTTCATATCAATAATTGCACCAATCGTTCTAAGGAAAGGTCTACCAAGAATAATAGGACATGTAGGATTGCAATCTATATCAAGAACAATGAAATCTACGAGCACATAATTCCTATTTGCAACAATAAGAACATCATTAATCCTTTCCATAGGTTTCTTAATAGTGGAATCCGCAAGATGCAAATTCAAAGAACAATCATCAAATTCACGGAAACCTAACACGTCACATAAAGTTTTTGGAATTGTGAAAACGCTAGCACACAAATCATACAAGGCATGGCACTCATAATATTCAATCTCTATCTTAATAGTATGTTCCCACTCATAATAAAGTTTCTAGGGATAGAAACTTCCAATTCAAGATTTTCTTCAAAAGATTGCATCATAGCACCAGCGATATGTTTAGCAACAACTTTGTTTCGATTATAAGCATGAGGAGAATTCAACATGGATTGCAACAAGGAAATGAAATCAATTACAGAACAATTATAATAATTAAAATCCTTGAAATCCAAAAGAGTGGGTTCATCGCTACTTAAAATTTTGACCTCACCAATCTCACTTTTATCAATTTTTGCGTCAAGATCTAAAAACTCCGAATCATTGGGACGCCTTTTAACTAAAGTTGACTCATCTCCAGTCCCATCTTTATCAAGATTTATATTGGAAAACAAAGATTCAATAGGAGTCACATCAATCACTTTAAGATCTTCATCCTTATTTTCACAAAAACTAGAAGAACATGCTTTTACAAACCAATCTCGTTTAGCATGCATCTTAGCATTTCTTTCTTTGCACCCATCAATGGAGATTCTCATAGAATTTAGAGATTCATTGATATCATGCTTTGGTGGAATAGATCTAATTTTCAAAGAATCAACATCAAGAGAAATTATATCCACGTTCCTAGCCAAATCATCAATCTTAAGTATTTTTTCTTCAACCAAAGCATTGAAATTCTTTTGTGAACTCATAAATTCTTTAACACTATTCTCAAAATCAGAGGGCATCTTATTATAATTTTCATAAGAATTGTTGTAGGAATTACCATAATTATTAGAGGAATTACTAGGAAACAGCCTAGGATTAAAATTACCTCTATACGCATTATTACCAAAATTGTTCCTACCAACAAAATTCACATCCGTAGATTCATTATTATTTTCAATAAAAGTAGACAAAGGCATATCATTAGGATCAATAGAAGCACTCTTGATAGCAAATAATTTCATAAGTTCATCCATCTTTCCACTCAAAACATTAATATCTTCAATCACATGCACCTTTTTACTAGTGGAAGATCTTTCGGTATGCCATTGAGAATAATTAACCATAATATTATCTAGGAGTTTAGTAGCTTCTAATAGAGTAATTTCCATAAAAGTATCTCCCGCGGCCGAATCTAAAAGATTTCTAGAAGCAAAATTCAATCCGGCATAATTTTTTTGTATAATCATCCACAAATTCAAACCATGAGTAGGGCAATTTCATATCATCAATTTCATCCTCTCCCAAGGTTGTGCAACATGCTCATGATCAAGTTGCTTGAAATACATAATATCGTTCCTAAGGGAGACGATCTTAGCGGGAGGATAATACTTGGAAATAAAAGTATCTTTACACTTATTCCATGAAACAATACCATTTTTAGGAAAAGATGAAAACCAAGTTTTAGCATGATCTCGAAGTGAGAACGGAAATAGCTTCAATTTAACAATATCATTATCCACATCTTTCTTCTTTTGCATATCACACAACTCAGCGAAATTATTAAGATGGAATGTGACATCTTCACTAGGAAGGCCGGAAAATTGATCTTTCATAACAAGATTCAGCAAAGCGGCATTAATTTCATAAGATTCCGCACTAGTGGTGGGAGCAATCGGAGTACTGATAAAATCATTGTTATTAGTATTGGAAAAGTCACACAATTTGGTATTCTATTGAGCCATCGTGACAAAGCAAGCAGTCTAACACATGAGCAAACAAAAAGCAACAAAGAAGACGAACGGAAGAGGGGCGAAGAAAAGGGCAAATGTTTTTGAAAATCGTTTTAGAAGTGGGGGAGAGGAAAATAAGAGGCAAATGGCGAATAATGTAATGCAAGAGATGAGAGTTTTATGATGGGTACTTGGTATGTCTTGACTTGACGTAGATCTCCCCGGCAACGGTGCCAGAAATTCTTTCTGCTACTTCTTGAGCTTGCATTGGTTTTTCCCTTGAAGAGGAAAGGGTGATGCAGCAAAGTAGAGATAAGTATTTCCCTCAGTTAGAGAAGCAAGGTATCAATCCAGTAGGAGACAACGCACAAATCACCAATACCTGCATGATACTTCCATTTTGCATCATGCTTTTATATCGATATTTATCGCATTATGGACTGTTATTTCACTTTATATCACAATACTTATGGCTATTCTCTCTTATTTTACAAGGTTTACATAAGGAGGGAGAATGCCGGTAGCTGGAATTCTGGTCTGGAAAAGGAGCAAATATTAGAGACCTATTCTGCGCAACTCCAAAAGTCTTGAAACTCCATGGAACGTCTTAAAAAAATAAAGAAAAATCCACGCCAAAGATGAAGGCCAGGGGGCCCACACCCTTCTCACGAGGGTGGGGGGCACCCCCCCCTAGGGCGCGCCCCCTACCTCGTGGGCCCCCTGGTGACTCTCTGATGCCCATCTTCTCCTATATGAGGTCTTTCGATGAGAAAAGAATGAGGGGGAACTTTTCGGGACGAGACTCCGCCGCCACGAGGCGGAACCTTGGCGGATCCAATCTAGAGCTCCGGCAGAGCTGTTCTGTCGGGGATACTTCCCTCCCAGAGGGGGAAATCATCACCATCGTCATCACCAACTCTCCTCTCATCGGGAGAGGGCAATCTCCATCAACATCTTCACCAGCACCATCTCATCTCCAAACCCTAGTTCATCTCTTGTATCCAATTCTTGTCTCAAAGTCTGGGATTGGTGCTAGTAGGTTGCTAGTAGTGTTGATTACTCCTTGTAGTTGATGCTAGTTGGTTTAATTGGTGGAAGATCATATGTTCAGATCCTATATGCATATTATTACCCCTCTGATTATGAACATGAATATGCTTTGTGAGTAATTACGTTCGTTCCTGAGGACAAGGGAGAAGTCTTGCTATGAGTAGTCATGTGAATTTGGTATTCGTTTAATATTTTGATAAGATGTATGTTGTCTAGCCTCTAGTGGTGTTATGTGAACATCGACTACATAACACTTCACCATTATTTGGGCCTAGAGGAAGGCATTGGGAAGTAATAAGTAGATGATGGGTTGCTAGAGTGACAGAAGCTTAAACCCTAGTTTATGCGTTGCTTCGTAAGGGGCTGATTTGGATCCATATGTCATGCTATGGTTAGGTTTACCTTAATACTTTTGTTGTAGTTGCGGATGCTTGCAATAGAGGTTAATCATAAGTGGGATGCTTGTTCAAGTAAGAACAGCACCCAAGCACCGGTCCACCCACATATCAAATTATCAAAGTATCAAACGCGAATCATATGAACGTGATGAAACTAGCTTGACGATATTCCCATATGTCCTCGGGAGCGCTTTTCCTATTATAAGAGTTTGTTCCGGCTTGTCCTTTTCTACAAAAGGATTGGGCCACCTTGCTGCAATTTATTTACTTTTGTTACTTGTTGCTCGTTACAATTTATCCTATCACAAAACTATCCGTTACCACTTATTTCAGTACTTGTAGAGAATACCTTGCTGAAAACCGCTTATCATTTCCTTATGCTCCTCGTTGGGTTCGACACTCTTACTTATCGAAAGGACTAAGATAGATCCCCTATACTTGTGGGTCATCAAGACTCTTTTCTGGCGCCGTTGCCGGGGAGTGAAGCACCTTTGGTAGGTGGAATTTGGTAAGGAAAAATTTATATAGTGTGCTGAAATTTACTGTCACTTGTTACTATGGAAAGTAATTCTCTGAGGGGCTTGTTCGGGGTATCTTCACCCCATCAAGTAGAGCAAAGAGTTGCTCCTCGACCTACTGAACCATTTGAAAATGAAACTCCTTTTGGATTTCCTGTGGCTATGATGGAAAAACTGCTAGCTAATCCTTTTACAGGAGATGGAACAAAGCATCCTGATGAGCACTTAATATATGTGGATGAAGTTTGTGGATTATTTAAGCTTGCAGGTATACCCAATGATGTTGCTAAGAAGAAGGTCTTCCCTTTATCTTTGAAGGGAGACGCATTGGTATGGTATAGGCTATGTGATGATATGAGATCATGGGACTATAAAAGATTGAAGCTGGAATTTCATCAAAAGTATTACCCTATGCATCTTGTTCATCGTGATCGCAATTATATATATAATTTCTGTCCTCGCGAAGGAGAAAGCATTGCTCAAGCTTGGGGGAGGCTTAAATCAATGTTATATTCATGCCCCAAACATGAGATCTCAAGAGAAATAATTATGCAAAGTTTTTATGCTCGGCTTTCTGAAAACAATCGCAACATGCTCGATACTTCTCGTGCTGGTTCTTTTATGATGAAGACTATTGAATTCAAATGGGATTTATTGGAAAGAATTAAACACAACTCTGAAGATTGGGACCTTGACGATGGTAAGGAGTCATGTATGACACCTAAGTTTGATTGTGTTAAATCTTTTATGGATACCGATATTTTCCGTAAGTTTAGCACTAAATATGGACTTGACTCTGAGATAGTAGCTTCTTTCTGTGAATCTTTTGCTACTTATGTTGACCTCCCTAAGGAGAAGTGGTTTAAATATCATCCTCCCATAGAAGTAAAAGTAGCTGCACCTATTAAAGTTGAAGAAAAGACTGTCACTTATAATGATCCTATTGTTCCTACTTCTTATATTGAGAAACCACCTTTCCCTGTTAGAATAAAGGATCATGCTAAAGCTTCAACTGTTGTTCGTAAAAGCAATATTAGAACTTATACACCTCCTGAGCAAGTTAAAGTAGAACCTAATATTGCTATTGTTAAAGATCTCTTGTCTGATAATATTGATGGGCATGTTATTCAGTTCGAAGGTGAAACTGCTAGAATTGCTAAACCTTATGATAAGGATAAACATAGACCTGTGGTAGGCATGCCTGTTATTTCTGTTAAAATAGGAGATCATTGTTATCATGGTTTATGTGATATGGGTGCTAGTGCTAGTGTTATACCTCATGACTTATACAAAGAAATTAAGAATGAAATTGCACCTGTTGAGTTAGAAGATATTGATGTTACTATTAAACTTGCTAATAGAGATACTATTTGTAACACCCCGGATGTAACTTTCCCTATTTGTACTCCAACTCTTGTCGTTTCTGGCGTTAAGTTATATTTATTTCCTGGGTTCGGGTTTTTGTATCCGGGTGTTGTTGTCTTTGTCATGCATCTCATATCATGTCATCATGTGCATTGCATTTGCATACGTGTTCGTCTCATGCATTCGAGCATTTTTCCCGTTGTCCGTTTTGCATTCCGGCGCTTCGTTCTCCTCCGGTGGCCATTTCTAGCTTTCTTTCGTGTGTGGGGATTAAACATTTCCGGGTTGGACCGAGACTTGCCAAGCGGCCTTGGTTTACTACCGGTAGACCGCCTATCAAGTTTCGTACCATTTGGACTTCGTTTGGTACTCCAACGGTTAACCGAGGGACCGAAAAGGCCTCGTGTGTGTTGCAGACCAACACCCCTCCAATTTGGCCCAAAACCCACCAAACTCTGCTCCATGTCCTAGAGCGTTCGATCACGATCGCGTGGCCGAAAACCGCACCTCATTTGGACTCTCCTAGCTCCCTCTATGCCTATATATACACCCCCCCCATTCCAAATTTGCGGATCCTCTCCCCCCTAACCCTAAAAAAATCCCAGATCCGCCGCCGCCGGACGTGTCCAGAGCGGGCCGGACAACGTCCGCCGCCCCCCGCGCCCAGTCAGATGCTGCCACGTGGCAACCGCCGCCGCCACCGCCCGCGGCCCGGCTGGCCCGCAGTCGGCCCTCCCCGCCGCCCGACCGGGCCTCTCGCCGCCCCGCCGCCTGAGGGAGTCCGCCACCCCGTGCCTCTCTTCCCCGCCGCAGGTCGTCGCGCCGGCCGCCGCGCCCCTCGCCGGCGAGCCCCGCCGTCGCCTCCCTCGACTCCGGTGGCCGCGCCGCCGCACGCCATCGCCGCCCCGCCGCGCAACCTCTCCGGCGTCCGCCTCCGCCTCGGCCGCGCCGCCTGGCCTCGCCGCCGCCGCCCGCGGGAAGTCCGGCCGCTCCATCCACGCCCGCCGCCGCCTTCGTGAACAGTGCCGCCGGAGTTTGCCTCGGTTTCCGTGCAAACCCTAGATCCAGATCCGGAGGTCGAATTTTTCTCTAAGTCCCTAAACTTTTTCAGCCCATATGCTCCTGTTCGAGGCCCCGTAACTTTGCATCCGTAGCTCCGATTTGGTCATATAGCATATCAAAATGTTCATCTCAGAGAGTACATCATTTCATTCCATTGCGTCATTTTCATTTGAGCTCATCTTGATGCCCGAAATGCTGTTAGAAGAGGGCTACTTGAGTTAATTGTCAGATCTGTTACTCCGTTTAGCACTTTTGTCATTTTTGCCATGATTATTGTGTGCATGATATGCCCGTGAGTTCTTCATATGTTTTGTTAAGGGTTTTGTCATCTTTCCATAGGTGCAACCCATATATTTTTAGGATGTGTGTGGTGACTTGTGCAAGCTTGCAAAGTGGTGCACTTGCTAATTCTGTTTTCAGGGACTTAGTAATTTCATTAAGTCCTGGGATTGTTTAGTTCATGATGCCATATGTTCATGTTGTTTCCTAGTGATCCGTGCCTCTTTTGAGGATGATAAGTAAAGGAGTTTTGTTAATATTGTAGAGCTCTATCCATCCATGTCTTTGTTTGAAATTATGGAGCACCCTAGCTTGAGTCAATCGAGCCCTACTTTTGCTTCGTTGCGAAACTGGGCAGATCGTCAACTTGTTTGCGATTTTGCCGATGTTATTGTAGTTGATCCGTGCATGCTATACCATTGTTCTTGCCATTTCTAGCTTGCATTTTGTGCCTTCTTAAGGGATGTATGCTTGTATTGCCATGACTTGCCCCGTGGTGAGTGCATCGAGCTCGTAAACATGCCTTCGTGAGTTATGTTTCAGCATGTCCCAGTTTTCACTAAGTCTGAAAACTGATTATGTTTTTGCTATGTTCGTGTGCTTGTTAGTATATTTTGTGATCCCTTTTGGCTCAAGGTCACTAAGGGACTTTTGTTAAGCTTGTTGAGTAGCTCCATGCCATGTCTTTCTTTGCCATGTTCAGGTCCTGTAGCATGTTGTTTTGTTGCTCCGAAGAGGGCTATATGATCTGAAATTCCAGACAAGTGTTAATTTCACAAAGTCCGAGATCTGTTTGTCATTTGCGTTTTTGCCATGCTTGTTTGAACCTCCTAATGGATGAATTGGCCGTAGCTCAGTGCTAGACTTTTGTTAAGCATCTTGTGTGCATCCCTGCCATGTATTTTGTTGTCATGTTTGGGTGTTGTAGCATGTTCATCTCATTGCATTTAGATGCCTACTTGCTGTAAATCGCAGACCGGTGTCATTTTTGAATCGCTTGCCATTTCCAAACCGTAACTCCGATTCCGGCGTTCTTTATATTGTTTTCAAGCAATTTCATATCATATTTCCAGTGGCACCCTTGGAATTCCAAGTTGAGGCCATGTTCATGCATTTCCTGTCATATCTTGCATTTTGCATCCCGCATCGCATCCCGCATAGCATATCATCATTTCATCATATTGCTTGATCTTGCACGTGGTTGATTGTATCCTTGTTGCTTGTTTGTCTTGTTTGGGTAGAGCCAGGAGACGAGTTCGCTAACGAGGAGCCCGTTGAGTTTGCTTTCGAGGATCCAGTCAACTCTTACAACTGTGCAGGCAAGATGATCATACCCTCGAAATCACTACTATCTTTGCTATGCTAGTTTGCTCGCTCTTTTGCTATGCCAATGCTACGATGCCTACCACTTGCTTGCAAGCCTCCCAAATTGCCATGTCAAACCTCTAACCCACCATTGTCCTAGCAAACCGTTGATTGGCTATGTTACCGCTTTGCTCAGCCCTTCTTATAGCGTTGCTAGTTGCAGGTGAAGATTGGAGGTCGTTCCTTGTTGGAACATCTTTTATTTACTTGTTGGGATATCATTATATTGCCATGTTATCTTAATGCATCTATATACTTGGTAAAGGGTGGAAGGCTCGGCCTCCCGCCTAGTGTTTTGTTCCACTCTTGCCGCCCTAGTTTCCGTCATATCGGTGTTATGTTCCCAGATGTTGCGTTCCTTACGCGGTTGGGTTATAATGGGAACCCCTTGATAGTTCGCCTTGATTAAAGCTTTTCCAGCAATGCCCAACCTTGGTCTTACCATTTTCCACCTAGCCTCTTTTTCCCTCGGGTTTCCGGAGCCCGCGGGTCATCTTATTTTAACCCCCCCCCCCCCCCCGGGGCCAGTGCTCCTCTGAGTGTTGGTCCGACCGAGTAGACTGCGGGGCCACCTCGGGGCAACTTGAGGGTTGGTTTTACTCGTAGGATGTCTCATCTGAGTGTGCCCTGAGAAAGAGATATGTGCAGCTCCTATCGGGATTTGTCGGCACATTCGGGCGGTGTTGCTGGTCTTGTTTTAACCCGTCGAAGTGTCTTGAGTTACCGAGATACCGAGTCTGATCGGAACGTCTTGGGAGGAGGTCTATTCCTTCGTTGACCGTGAGAGCTTGTCATGGGCTAAGTTGGACTCCCCTGCAGGGATTGAACTTTCAAAAGCCGTGCCCGCGGTTATGGGCAGATGGGAATTTGTTAATGTCCGGTTGTAGATAACTTGAACCTTAATTAATTAAAATGAATCAACTGAGTGTGTTACCATGATGGCCTCTTCTCGGCGGAGTCCGGGAAGTGGACACGGTGTTGGAGTAATGTTTGCGCAGGTTGCTCTCTAGTTTCTCGCTCGTGCTTTGCCCCCTCTTCTCGCTCTCCTTTGCGAATATGTTAGCCACCATACTTGCTAGTCGCTTGCTGCAACTCCACTCATATTTTACCTTGCCTTACCTATAAGCTTAAATAGTCTTGATCGCGAGGGTGCGAGATTGCTGAGTCCCTGTGGCTCACAAATTACTATTACACCAGATGCAGGGCCTGATGATTCCGCTCCAGGAGACGCGTGTGAGCTCAAGTGGCAGTTCGACGAAGATTCTCAATGTTACTATGTTTCCTTTCCCGATGATCAGTAGTGGTGCCCAGTTGGGGGTGATTGGGACCGTGTCGCATGTTGGGTTCTCTTTTATTTTGGCACCGTAGTCGGGCCATGAGTGTTTGGATGATGTAATGTTATTTATGTACTTGATTGACGTGGCGAGTGTAAGCCAACTGTGTTATCTCCCCTTTATTATTTACATTACATGGGATGTTGTGAAGATTGCCTAACTTGCGACATATGCCTTCAATGTGATTATATCTCTAAGTCGTGCCTCGACACGTGGGAGCTATAGTCGCATCGAGGGTGTTACACTATTGCACCAATTGGAATTGTTAGAGATGTTGAAGTCTTGTGTGGGAAAACTAAATATCCTGCTGATTTTCTTGTTCTTACTTCTCCACGAGATAGCTTTTGTCCAATTATATTTGGTAGACCCTTCTTAAATACTGTCAATGCCACCATAGACTGCACTAAGAATATTGTTACTGATGGTTTCGATGATATGGTTCATGAGTTTAATTTCTCTAAATTTAGTAAACAACATCGTGAGGAAGAATTGCCTAGTAAGGATGAAATTATTGGTCTTGCTTCTATTGCCGTACCTCCTAGTGATCCTTTAGAACACTATTTGCTAGACCATGAAAATGATATGTTCATGAATGAAAGAAGGGAAATAGATGAAGTATTCTTTAAACAGGAACCTATTCTAAAACACAATTTGCCTGTTGAAATTTTAGGGGATCCTCCTCCACCCAAGGGTGATCCCGTGTTTGAGCTTAAACCTTTGCCTGATAATCTTAAATATGCTTATCTCGATGAAAAGAAGATATATCCTGTTATTATTAGTGCTAACCTTTCGGAGCATGAAGAAGAAAGATTATTGAAAACTCTAAAGAAGCATCGTGCTGCTATTGGATATACTCTTGATGATCTTAAGGGCATTAGTCCCACTTTATGTCAACATAAAATAAATTTGGAAGCAGATGCCAAACCAGTTCGTGATCCTCAACGACGTCTGAATCCTAAAATGAAAGAAGTGGTAAGAAAAGAAATACTCAAGCTTCTAGAGGCAGGTACAATCTATCCTGTTGCTGATAGTGAGTGGGTAATTCATGTCCATTGTGTCCCTAAGAAGAGAGATATTACTGTTGTTCCTAATGATAAAGATGAATTGATTCCATAAAGAATTATCACAGGTTATAGGATGGTAATTGATTTCCGCAAATTAAATAAAGCTACTAAGAAAGATCATTACCCCTTACCTTTTATTGACCAAATGCTAGAAAGATTATGCAAACATACACACTATTGCTTTCTAGATGGTTATTCTGGTTTCTCTCAAATACCTGTGTCGGCTAAAGATCAATCAATGACTACTTTTACATGCCCTTTTGGTACTTTTTCTTATAGACGTATGCCTTTTGGTTTATGTAATGCACCTGCTACCTTTCAAAGATGCATGATGGCTATATTATCTGACTTTTGTGAAAAGATTTGTGAGGTTTTCATGGACTACTTTTTCGTCTATGGTTCCTCTTTTGACGAATGCTTGAGCAATCTTGATCGAGTTTTACAGAGATGTGAAGAAACTAATCTTGTCTTGACTTGGGAAAAGTGCCACTTTATGGTTAATGAAGGTATTGTCTTGGGGCATAAAGTTTCCGAAAGAGGTATTGAAGTTGATAAAGCCAAGGTTGATGCTATTGAAAAGATGCCATGTCCCAAGGACATCAAAGGTATAAGAAGTTTCCTTGGTCACGCTGGATTTTATAGGAGGTTCATTAAGGACTTCTCAAAAATTTCTTGGCCTCTGACTAATTTATTGCAAAAAGATATACCATTTGTCTTTGATGATGATTGTGTAGAAGCATTTGAAATACTTAAGAAAGCATTAGTCTCTGCACCTATTGTTCAGCCACCTGATTGGAATTTACCCTTTGAAATTATGTGTGATGCTAGTGATTATGCTGTAGGTGCTGTTCTAGGGTAAAGAGTTGATAAGAAATTAAATGTTATTCATTATGCTAGTAAGACTCTAGACAATGCTCAGAGAAATTATGCTACTACTGAAAAAGAGCTTTTAGCAGTTGTATTTGCTTGTGATAAGTTCAGATCTTATATTGTTGATTCTAAAGTAACTATTCAAACTGATCATGCTGCTATTAAATATCTTATGGAAAAGAAAGATGCTAAACCTAGACTATTAGATGGGTTCTCTTGCTACAAGAATTTTATTTGCATATTGTTGATAGAAAAGGAGCTGAGAACCCCGTTGCAGACAACCTGTCTAGGTTAGAAAATATTCTTGATGACCCACTACCTATTAATGATGACTTTCCTAATGAACAATTAAATGTTATAAGTACTTCTCGTAGTACTCCATGGTATGCTGATTATGCTAATTATATTGTTGCTAAGTTTATACCACTTAGCTTCACATACCAACAAAAGAAAAAGTTTTTCTATGATTTAAGACATTACTTTTGAGATGACCCACATCTTTATAAAGAAGGAGTAGATGGTGTTATTAGACGTTGTGTACCTGAGCATGAACAGGAACAGATCCTACGCAAGTGTCATTCCGAATCTTATGGAGGACACCACGCTGGAGATAGAACTGCACATAAGGTATTGCAATCTGGTTTTTATTGGTCTACTCTCTTCAAGGATGCTCATAAGTTTGTCTTGTCTTGTGATGAATGTCAAAGAATTGGTAATATTAGTAGACGTCAAGAAATGCCTATGAATTATTCACTTGTTATTGAACCGTTTGGTGTTTGGGGCTTTGATTATATGGGACCTTTTCCTGCCTCTAATGGATACACACATATTTTAGTTGTTGTTGATTACGTCACTAAGTGGGTAGAAGCTATTCCAACTAGTAGTGTTGATCATAACACTTCTATTAAAATGCTTAAGGAAGTTATTTTTCCGAGGTTTGGAGTCCCTAGATATTTAATGACTGATGGTGGTTCACACTTTATTCATGGTGCCTTCCGTAAAATGCTTGCTAAATATGATGTTAATCATAGAATTGCATCTCCTTATCACCCACGGTCTAGTGGTCAAGTAGAATTGAGCAATAGAGAGCTCAAATTAATTTTGCAAAAGACTGTTAATAGGTCTAGAAAGAATTGGTCTAAGAAACTTGATGATGCATTATGGGCTTATAGAACTGCATACAAAAATCCTATGGGTATGTCTCCGTATAAAATGGTTTATGGAAAAGCATGTCACTTACCTCTCGAACTAGAACATAAGGCTTATTGGGATATTAAAGAGCTTAACTATGATTTTAAACTTGCCGGTGAGAAGAGGTTATTTGATATTAGCTCACTTGATGAATGGAGAACCCAAGCTTATGAAAATGCCAAGTTGTTTAAAGAAAAATTTAAAAGATGGCATGGCAAAAGGATACAAAAGCGTGAGTTTAATGTAGGTGATTATGTATTTCTTTACAACTCTCGTTTAAGAATTTTTGCAGGAAAACTTCTCTCTAAATGGGAAGGCCCCTATGTCATCGAGGAGGTCTATCGTTCCGGTGCCATAAAAATCAACAACTTCGAGGGCACAAATCCGAAGGTGGTAAATGGTCAAAGAATTAAACATTATATCTCAGGTAATCCCATAAATGTTGAAACCAATATTATTGAAACCATAACCCCGGAGGAATACATAAGGGATACTTTCCGGAACATTTCAGACTCCGAAAAGGAATAGGTATGTGGTCCGGTAAGTAAACCGACTCCAAAACAATTTTTAAGGCAATATTTCTCCGTTTTGGAATATTTAGAAAAATAGAAAAATAAGTAGCAGTCCAGGAAGGACACGAGGGCCCCACGAGGGTGGTGGGCGCCCCCCCCCCCTAGGGCGCGCCCCCTACCTCGTGAGCGCCTCGTGTGCCTTCCGGACTCTGTTTTCTTGCACGTTACATATTTTGGTCGGTAAAAATTCATTATATATTCTCCCGAAGGTTTTGACTTCTGTATCACGCAAAAATCTCATGTCTTTGTTTCGAGCTATCCTGTTGCAGATTAAATCAACATGTCTTCCCAGGATTCGGAAGGAGAAAGCTATGTGGATGATTACTTAGCAAATCCAAAGGTCTACGGAGATGTGGAACATAATGGATGGACCACGGAGGAAGAAGAGGACTATGAACCCAAGGGGAAGGAGGAGACGAGCTTAGATGAAGATGAAGCACCATTACCTCAACCTGGGGACATGCAAGTGGAGTTCAAAAAGTCAAGTCTCCCTGATAGGGTAAAGAAACCCAAGTTCAAGTTTATCCCTTTTCGTCTCTTCCAGGAAAATAAGCAGGACCTATGCAAAAAGATATTAAACCTGGTGTGGGAAATTGATGATCTGAGGGATCAAAATGCTGTCCTCAAACGCAAATTAAGGGAGAAGCCTAAGCCATCAACTAAGCCTACAACACCTCCGTCGTCTCCTCCAACAAAGAAGAATTGAGTATCTGGGTATGGGCACTCCCCTTGGCAACTGCCAAGCTTGGGGGAGGTACCCCAGTATCGTATCACCATCACAACTCCTACCTTTACCGTTTTTCTTAGTTCGATCCTATTAGTAGTATCTTGATCTAGTAGAATAAAGTTTATGGCATGATCTAGTTTTGAGTTTTGCTTTATAATCTCTCTATGTAATCGAGTCCGTGAGTTATATATAATAAAGATTAGTGTTGAGTCAAGGGCTTGATTATTTTGCCATGATCTTGGGTGAATAAAAGAAAAGAGAAAAAGAATAAAAAGAAACAAAAAGTTCATATTGATCTTATTGAGAGTAATTACTTCACATAGAAAGAGTATGATGATTAAAAGTTGTTGGGAATTGGCAGACATAGCTTTGGTCATTGTTGCAATTAATAGGAAGTAATAAGGAAAGAGAGGTTTTCACATATAGATATATTATCATTGACATCTTTTATGATTGGGAGCACTCATTAAAATATGACATGCTAAAGAGTTGATGTTGGACAAGGAAGACAACGTAATGAGTTATGTCTTTCTTATATCTGATATAAAGTATGTTGTCATGGTTCCTCTAACTTGTTGAGCTTGCCTTTCCGCCTCATGCTAGCCAAATTCTCAGCACCAAGTAGAAATACTACTTGTGCTTCCAAATACCCTTAAACCAGTTTTGCCATGAGAGTCCACCATATCTACCTATGGATTGAGTAAGATCCTTCAAGTAAGTTGTCATCGGTGCAAAGCAATAAAAATTGCTCTAAATATGTATGATTGATTGGTGCGGGAGAAATAAGCTTTATATGATCTTGTGATGTGGAAGTAATAAAAGCGATGGACTGCATAATAAAGGTTCATATCACAAGGGGCAATATAAAGTGACGTTCTTTCGCATTGAGATTTTTTATATCCAACCATAAAAGCGCATGGCAACCTCTGCTTCCCTCTGCGAAGGTCCTATCCTTTATTATTATCTTCTACCTTATGCAAGAGTCACGGTGATCTTCACCTTTCCTTTTTCATTTTATCCTTTGGCAATCTCAACATGTTGGAAAGAACATGATATATA
This sequence comes from Triticum urartu, assembly GCF_003073215.2. Lineage (NCBI taxonomy): Eukaryota > Viridiplantae > Streptophyta > Magnoliopsida > Poales > Poaceae > Triticum > Triticum urartu. The sequence continues at coordinate 484,658,654 of NC_053027.1, forward strand.
TATCTAATTGGATGTAGGGGAGCATGAACCATTATTGTTGACATTACCCTTGAGGTAAAAGGTTGTGGGGCAAAACTATAAGCCCCTATCTTTCTCTGTGTCCGATTAAAACTCTGTAACCACAAGTATCGCGTGAGTGTTGACAATTATGGAGGACTAAATGATAGTTGAGTATGTGGACTTGCTTTTTAGCTCTGACATAGACTCTTTCCGATGTTATGATAAATTGCAATTGCTTGAATGAATGAGATTATAGTTTGTCGGAGTCCAATAAGGTTTATGATTTATACTTTTGCATTGTGAATAGATCATCACTTGAACATAAGTAATCATATGACAAAATCTATATATGTTGCTGTTATAAGAATAATCATGATGCCTTCATGTCTGTATTTTATTTTTATCGACGCCTCTACCTCTAAACATGAGGACATATTTATTGTTATCGGCTTTTCGCTTGAGGACAAGCGAGGTCTAAGCTTGGGGGAGTTGATACGTCCATTTTGAATCATGCTTTTATATCGATATTTATCGCATTATGGACTGTTATTTCACTTTATATCACAATACTTATGGCTATTCTCTCTTATTTTACAAGGTTTACATAAGGAGGGAGAATGCCGGCAGCTGGAATTCTGGTCTGGAAAAGGAGCAAGTATTATAGACCTATTCTGCGCAACTCCAAAAGTCTTGAAACTCCACGGAACGTCTTAAAAGAAATAAAGAAAAATCCACGCCAAAGATGAAGGCCAGGGGGCCCACACCATTCTCACGAGGGTGGGGGGCGCCCCCCTACCTCGTGGGCCCCCTGGTGACTCTCCGATGCCCATCTTCTCCTATATGAGGTCTTTCGATGAGAAAAAAATGAGGGGGAACTTTTCGGGACGAGACTCCGCCGCCACGAGGTGGAACCTTGGCGGATCCAATCTAGAGCTCCGGCAGAGCTGTTCTGCCGGGGATACCTCCCTCCCGGAGGGGGAAATCATCACCATCGTCATCACCAACGCTCCTCTCATCGGGAGAGGGCAATCTCCATCAACATCTTCACCAGCACCATCTCATCTCCAAACCCTAGTTCATCTCTTGTATCCAATTCTTGTCTCGAAGTCCGGGATTGGTGCTAGTAGGTTGCTAGTAGTGTTGATTACTCCTTGTAGTTGATGCTAGTTGGTTTAATTGGTGGAAGATCATATGTTCAGATCCTATATGCATATTATTACCCCTCTTATTATGAACATGAATATGCTTTGTGAGTAATTATGTTCGTTCCTGAGGACAAGGGAGAAGTCTTGCTATGAGTAGTCATGTGAATTTGGTATTCGTTTGATATTTTGATAAGATGTATGTTGTCTAGCCTCTAGTGGTGTTATGTGAACGTCGACTACATAACACTTCACCAGTATTTGGGCCTAGAGGAAGGCATTGGGAAGTAATATGTAGATGATGGGTAGCTAGAGTGACAGAAGCTTAAACCCTAGTTTATGCGTTGCTTCGTAAGGGGCTGATTTGGATCCATATGTTTCATGCTATGGTTAGGGTTTACCTTAATACTTTTGTTGTAGTTGCGGATGCTTGCAATAGAGGTTAATCATAAGTGGGATGCTTGTTCAAGTAAGAACAACACCCAAGCACCGGTCCACCCACATATCAAATTATCAAAGTATCGAACGCGAATCATATGAACATGATGAAAACTAGCTTGACGATATTCCCATATATCCTCGGGAGCGCTTTTCCTATTATAAGAGTTTGTTCCGGCTTGTCCTTTGCTACAAAAGGATTGGGCCACCTTACTGCAATTTATTTACTTTTGTTACTTGTTGCTCGTTACAATTTATCCTATCACAAAACTATCTGTTATCACTTATTTTAGTACTTGCAGAGAATACCTTGCTGAAAACCGCTTATCATTTCCTTCTGCTCCTCGTTGGGTTCGACACTCTTACTTATCGAAAGTACTACGATAGATCCCCTATACTTGTGGGTCATCACTGCACAAACGATCAAACACTTGCACCCAACGCAATAAAGGGGTTGTCAATCTCTTCATGGTCACATGCAAAAGTGAGATCTGATAGAGATAGATAAAAACTAAACAAAAGATAAAGTAAATATTTTGGGGGGTTTTTTGGTTTATATATCAGAAAGTAAAAGATTGCAAATAGTAGATCAGAAACTTCTATGATGGAAAATAGACTCGGGGGCCATAGGTTTTACTAGAGGCTTCTCTCAAGATAGCAAATAATATGGTGGGTGGACAAATTACTGTCGAGCAATTGATAGAAAAGCACAAAGTTATGACGATATCCAAGGCAATGATTATGAAATATAGGCATCATGTCCGTGTCAAGTAGAACCGACTCCTACCTGCATCTACTACTATTACTCCACGCATGACCGACTCCTACCTGCATCTAGAGTATTAAGTTCATGAAGAACAGAGTAACGCTTTAAGTAAGATGACATGATGTAGAGGAATAAACTCAAGCAATATGATGTAAACCCTCTGTTGGAAAAGACAGTGCCTAGGAGGCGCTTAGGCACGCCTAGGCGCTAGGCAATGGCCCAACGCCTCGCCTAGGGCATAAGCAGAAGTCTAGGCAGAGCAACTAAGAAATTGTCTACCCAAGCGAGAAATCATGCCATATTGCACTGATATGCCAAAAGGGCCATATTCCAATCGTAATAGCTGATCGTTAACGTACTTATATGCCCTAAATTAATAGAATACACATATAATAACCACATATACACCCTAATAGTAAAAATTATATAATCGCCTAGGCTACGCCTAGGGCGTTTAAGCACCGCCTAGGCACTAGGTGAAGGACAACCGCCTCGCTTACGCCTACCGCTTTTTCCAACCTTGTGTAAACCCCATCTTTTTATCCTCGATGGCAACAGTACAATACGTGCCTCGCTGCCCCTACTGTCACTAGGAGAGGACACTGCAAGATTGAACTCAAAGCTAAGCACTTCTCCCATTGCAAGAAAACCCAATCTAGTTGGCCAAACTAAACCGACAGTTCAAAGAGAATTACAAAGATATCAAATCATGCATAAAAGAATTCAGAGAAGATTCAAATAATAATTCATAGATAAGCTGATCATAAATCCACAATTCATCGGATCTCGACAAACACACCTCAAAAGAAGATTACATCGATATATCTCCAAGAACATCGAGGAGAACATGGTATTGAGAATCAAGAGAGAAGAAGCCATGTAGCTACTAGCTATGGACCTGTAGGTCTGAGGTAAACTACTCACGCTTCATCGGAAGGGCAATAGAGTTGATGTAGTGCCCTCCGTGATCGAATCCCCCTCCGGCAGGATGCTGGAAAAGGCCCCAAGATGGGACCTCACGGGAACAGAAGGTTGCGGTGGTGGAAAAGTGTTTTCGTGGATGCTTCTGGTGGTTTGGGAATATATGTGATTATATAGGAGGCAAAATTAGGTCAGGAAAGTCACGAGGGGCCCACGAGGCAGGGGCGCGCCCTACCCCCCTAGGCGCGCCCTCCCACCTTGTCGCCGCCACGTGGCTCTTCTGACTTGATCTTCAAGTCTCTGGGTGTCTTCTGGTCCAAGAAAAATCATCTCGAAGGTTTTATTCCGTTTAGACTCCGTTTGGTATTCCTTTTCTGCGAAGCTCAAAAACAAGGGGAAAACATAAACTGGCATTGGGCTCTAGGTTAATAAGTTAGTCCCAAAAATAATATAAAATAACATATTAATGCATATAAAACATCTGAAACAGATAATATAATAGCATGGAACAATAAAAAATATAGATATATTGGAGATGTATCAAGGGTTTATACCTGGAAAAAAATCAAGAGGAAACTTTCGGGACGAAGCGCCGCCGTCTCGAGGCGGAACTTGGGCAGAACCAATCTAGGCTCCAGCGAGTTGTTCTGCCGGGGAAACTTCCCTCCCGAAGGGGAAAATCAAAGCCATCCTCATCACCAATGATCCTCTCATCGAGAGGGGGTCAATCTCCATCAACATCTTCACCAGCATCATCTCCTCTCAAACCCTAGTTCATCTCTTGTATCCGATCTTTATCTCAAAACCTCAGATTGGTACCTGTGGGTTGCTAGTAGTGTTGATTACTTCTTGTAGTTGATGCTAGTTGGTTTATTCGATGGAAGATCATATGTTTAGATCCTTAATGATAATTATTACTCCTCTGATTATGAACATGAGTATGCTTTATGAGCAGTTATGTTTGTTCCTGAGGACATGGGAGAAGTCTTGTTATAAGTAATCATGTGAATTTGGTATTCGTTTGATATTTTGATAAGATGTATGTTGTCTTTCCCCTAGTGGTGTTATGTGAACGTCGACTACATGACACTTCACCATTATTTGGGCCTAGAGGAAGGCATTGGGAAGTAATATGTAGATGATGGGTAGCTAGAGTGACAGAAGCTTAAACCCTAGTTTATGCGTTGCTTCGTAAGGGGCTGATTTGGATCCATATGTTTCATGCTATGGTTAGGTTTATCTTAATTCTTTTTTTGTAGTTGCGGATGTTTGCAATAGGGGTTAATCATAAGTGGGAGGCTTGTCCAAGAAGGGCAATGTTACGTCTCCAACGTATCTATAATTATTGATTATTCCATGTTGTTATATTATCATTCTTGGATGTTTTACAATCATTTTATAGTCATTTTATATCTTTTTTTGGGTACTAACCTATTGACATAGTGCCAAGTGCCAGTTCCTGTTTTTTGCATGTTTTTTACATCGCAGAAAATCAATACCAAACTGAGTCCAAACGCAGCGAAACTTTTTGTGGATTTTTTTTGAACCAGAAGACATCTAGTGGTCCAAAGAAGTGCCGAAGAGGGAGCCCGAGGTGAGCACAAGACACCAGGGCGCGCCTGAAGGCCCAGGCGCACCCTGGTGGGTTGTGCCCACCTCAGTGGCCTTCCGAACCGCATTGTGACCTACTCCCTCAGTAAACTTTTATAAGACATTTTAGGTCGACCTAAAACGTCTTATAAAAGTTTACAGAGGTAGTATTTATGATTTCCTCGATGTCCTATGCATATGTTCATTTTTGTTTGTGATCACGCAAGGTAATTTTTATACAGATTATGCGGTGTTCTAGTTTTGTATGAACACTAGAATGAGCCGCGGACCTAATTAAATGGGTTGCTTTCTTTTTTAATCAACTAGATACGTGTCTGTGCGTTGCCACGGGGTCAAATATTTTTTATCTCAAAATAATTTCGTAGTCTAGGTTATGCATGGTAAGTAAATTAATATAATTAAGCGGCATACATGAAGGTGTGATGAAATATGGTGTGAAATTGAATGGCGTAATTCCACGTTATTGGAAAAGGTAAGTTAGTTAAGCTGGAGTTCATGTAGTGCTGCAAAAGGTAAGTAAATTAATATGATTGAGTGGCGTATTTGAAAGGTGTGATCAAATATAACGTGGTGGGAAAAAACAGCTAAATAAAAAATAGATGGAGGAACATGGTAGGAGGGGAGAAAACCCCGTTGACGAAGAAGAGTTTGACAAAAAAAGGAACACTACTTATTTATTGGGAAACGTTCCCTGCCGGACGACCGGCCGCGCGTTGAGCCGGTCGCGTGCGCAGCGTACGATCCGCCTTGATCAGTGACCGGTGGGCCCCGATCAGTTTTTTCTTTAGCTGCTAGACCGCTTTTTTCCCTACACTTGTCTCTATCCTTACCGTGTCCACTCATTTCTTCTTTCCATTTTTTCATTGCACCTGCCATGAACAGTTCGTCGGAGCCCTAATCGGTTGATATCGAGCTACAACTGGCGAGTTGTTTTTTAGGGACCGGCGTGATTTTTTGCTGCGACTGGCGACAGCGAGGCATTTTTTCTACAACCGACGAGTAAATTTGCTAGGACTGGTGTGACCTTCTGTAGCTACCACCGACGACAAACTTTTTTTCTACGAACGACGACGAGTTGTTTTGCTTGGACAAGCGAAATTTTTTTTGCTGTGTCCTAGCGATGGCAAGCCATGTTTTTTGCTGCAACCGGCTATTATTTTTGCTGGGATCAATGAGATTTTTTGTCGCGACCGGTGATAATTTTTTTTGCTACGACCCGCTGATGGCAAGTCATTTTTTTCTGGAACTGGCAATCATTTTTGCTGGGACCGGCGAGAATTTTTTTGTGAGAAGCGGCCGACGAGAATCTTTGCCGCGACCTGGCGATGGCTAGCCTTTTTTATGCTGCAACCGACGATCAACTTTGCTCATACCCGGGAGAATTTTTGTTGAGCCAGCGACCGGCGTGAATTTTTGCTAAGACCGGATGATTGCAAGCCATTTTTTTTGCTGCAACCGGCGTTTATTTTTGTTGCGACCAACGAGAAATTATATTTTTGACTAGTGACCAGCGAGAATTTTTGCTATGACCCGGTGATGGCCATTTTTTCTGCTGCAACCAGCGTTCATTTTCGCTGGGACCAGCAAGAATTTTTATTGCGACCGGCGAGAATTTTTGTTACGACCAATGACCGGCGAGAATTTTTGCTACGACCCGGTGATGGCCATTTTTTTTTTGCTGCAACCGGCGTTCATTTTTTCTGGGATCAGCAAGAATTTTTGTTGCAACCAGCCAACGAGATTTTTTGTGGCTGAGATTGTTTTTGCTAGGATAGGGGAGATGATTTGCTGGGACTAGTGAGACGGAAAACTGCAACCGGCAAGACAATTTGTTGGGATAAGGAGAGGCCATGCTACAACGAGCTTTTTGCATGAAGCAACGACGTCCAGTTGCAATGGTGATGCAGGGCGGCGGCACCGAGCTACAACAGTGGACGGGATATTCATGGGAGCTGGGGTATCAGGAGTCGACGAGCAAATCATCGGAGCATGACACTGGCAACTCGTTTCGTGCACGCGCGGCTGGACGACGGAGTGCCTGCGAGGCGACAACAGCAAGTTGCAACCACGATGCAGGGCAGCCATGGTGTGCTATGACAGTGGACATTCACGGAAGCTGGGCGTCATGAGAAAAGCTACGGCGCATGGCAACCACTACCCGTTCCATGCGGGCCGACAAAGCGGGCTCGTTTTGCATGGGATTCAGTGGTTTCAGTTTTGCATGACCCAACGTTTCAAACGAGCTAGATCCAATGTTTCAGAATGGAGGAATCCAACGGATGCAAGTGGATCGGCGGAACGACTCGGCCGGTCGACCGGCGCAGAGTAGCGCCCTTATTTATTTGTTTATAATAGGTGGCAGAGAAATGGTAACTGCGGGTGGCATCCGGCGGGTCAAACTCAAACATTACTCAAAGATGCACATGACAGCGTGTGTGGAACAGTGGAAGTTTAAGTGTGAGCATTTATGATTCCTCTAAACTAATCAACCGGCAAGCTCCATCACGTCCACACTACTACTACACGGCCTAGTACTGTATATGTACTTTGGATTACTCTTAACACAAGAGCACAGGACACTAGATAAAAGCTCTGCTGGCCATCGACAAGCCATAGCTAGCTCCCAAGCTCAGGCTCCATGGCGCGCCTTCTACCAGCGGCCGCGTTAGCCGCAGTCGCCGCGCTGGCCGTCCTGGCAAGCCCGGCGACGGCGCAGGACGCGCCGTCGGCCTTGCCGGCGCCGCTGGCGTACATGAACCACACGGTTGGGGGCGCCGACGGGTGGTTCTTCAACGCGACGAGCAACACCACGTCGGGCAACTACTCCTCCTGGGCCGCCGGCGAGACATTCTACCTCGGCGACTACCTCAGTACGTTCCAACCTAAACCAACTGCTACTTCAATTTGCTTCTGCTTCTTTCCGCGGTACAGTTCCTGTCGCGCAATGTGCAGTGAGTGTGAGAAAGAAAGAAACCAATCGAGCTAGTGTTCTGAACTTCTGATGCATAATGAGGAAAATGGGGATCCATAATTCTAGATGTCATAAAATGGTTGGGTCTTGGCGGTTTAGCTAGTTAAGCAGATTATAATGAGAAGTCCAGTACTATATGCGAGTACAAACTTGCTTCATCCTAGAAAAGGAGGACAGGTCCTGAAGAAGTATGTAACAGAGGCCATGAAACATGAAGCAGCCAAGAATTCAGAACTTAGATCCAGATCTAGCTATGCAGGAAGGAAGCCAGTAACTTCCGAGCTTCATGCGCCAAGAACCAAGGAAAAATAGAATCTTTCTGTAGTGGAAGGCATGTGCCGGCTGATCTCTAATAGCACCACAAGTCAACGCTCTGGCTAAAATAGCTGCCCCGATTCTAATCTACTAGAAACTTTAGACCTCTTTTGATTCATAGGATAGGATTATCATAGGAATAGGAATCTTGTAGAAAATGAGATGGTATGTATCTCAAATCTTATGAGTAGGAATAGGAAACAAGATGTCATTTGATTGACACCAAAGGAATTTTTTCATTGAGTCTAGACTCTTTTTTATTTTCCTATGAAATATGAAGGATAGAAACCAATCCTATCTAGAAATAGGAATCCATTCCTATGAACCAAAGTGCTCTAAAGGAAAAAATCTTATAAAAATCATATTCTCTAGAATTCCTATGAAATTCCTCTAAACCAAAGGAGGCCTTAATGCTACACTACATTGAGAAACACAGGTTTAATCAGTGGATCTTCACCTCTGTTTTGCCCTCTGAGCGTGGATTTACATCTCTGTTTACATTCTGACATTCGTCGACTTTAATATACTGGTAGGTTTTTGTATGTCACCTAGTAAAGTACATTTTTATTTAATAATAATGGAAGATGCACCTCCCTTAGCCTCCGCACCATGTCATCCGCACAGTGCAAATTTATTACAAAGTTCAATCCTCTCAAGCACAAAATAATCTAACAAAAACAAATTTAGTGTTACAAATGTTGGCACGGAACTTCCTCAAATCAAACTTAAAATGTTTTAACTTAGGACAGAGCTTAAACTTTTAAAAAAGTTGAAACAGAGTTTAAATATTTCTCTAGCATCAGCAATTAAGTGATCATCCAGTGTCATGTACTGGTAGTAGTTCACTTAATCACTGATTTGTGTAGCTATATTTTTCTTTGCATCGTACAGCTTAACCATGAGCCAGTTATACTCAACTAAACCAAACCCATGCTCATCAGCTACCTTTCTTCTTACTACCAGTATTCAAGACGAACGATAACTCGTCGGTGGTGGTCACCTCGAACTCCACCACCTACTCCCTCTGCGATCCCAGCGAGGACGACGGGCTGGAGACCTACATCTACAGCGGCGGCGTAAGCGGCCTCGAGGAGACAGACGCCATCTCTGTCCCTCTCCTCTACGAGGGCACCAACTACTTCTTCTCGGAAGCCGACGGCGGCGTGCAGTGTCAGCAGGGCATGCGCTTCCAGATCAAGGTAGCCCACGGCCACGGCCTGCCGCCCGCTCTCGCCCACCCGCCGTCGCCACCGCCAAAGGAAGGCGCCCTCGCACCGGCACCCACTGGGCCAGCCTTCTCGGTCTCGCAGGGGCCGGTCGCCGCTAGTGCCAGCACCGGCGCCGGCACCGCCAGTGACTACACGGATGGCAACAACGCTGGCTGTAGAGCGGTCGGCAGTCGTTTCTTGGGGGTTGCTATTGTGGTTAGCTTAGCATTTTTGGTTGCTCCCTGAGCGAACAGGGTCACGCTGTGTCGCTCGTGGTTGGAACTAAACGGTATTCCAATTTATATGTAGTCAATGTTTCTGCTGGTCAGTGAAGAAATATAAGAGCGTTTAGATCATTAAAATAGTGATTTAAATGTTTTTATATTTCTTTAAGGAGGGAGTAGTTTTTTTTCTCATCGTAACATGTTTTTTATTTGAGATATGCTTTTGTACATTCATGAAAAGTTTACAATCTTCGAGGCATATCTATGACACAGATTAAAACCTTTTCTTTACAGGTTTTTTTAACTTTTCCCTTGCTCAAAAAGTAATAAAAACGGTTGGCCAACCAACTAACTAGGGAGCCTCCACCCAGTTCGATATGCCACAGAGTGGCCACTGCAAGCATCTGAAAGCGAGGGAGGAAAACATTCACCTTACGTCGCTCTTGTGTGGCGACACAAGTGGCTCAAACCCTAGCCGCCACCGGACTCTCCGGACTCTTCCTCTATCCCGGCCCCCTCTCCCGTAGTCATGTTGCCGCTGTTGGAGGTGGATCCGACATGAGGTTCTCTAATAAGCTTGCATGCCTGCAGGTCGACTCTAGAGGATCCCCGGGTACCGAGCTCGAATTCGCCCTATAGTGAGTCGTATTACAATTCACTGGCCGTCGTTTTACAACGTCGTGACTAGTGCTCTGTGGGATATAAAGCTCGCTTGGATGCTTGGTCTTCCTTCGCCCATTGGCCACCATATCAACATCAGCTACGGCGGTTGAAGATCAACTCAATATAAGTCTTCGGTATGCCGCTACATTAGCTAGGGTTGATGCCTAGCGCCGATCCCGTTAGTTGCCATATCCAACTTCAATCAAGGGAGGCACTCTTCCCCTTGCCCATCTTCGGCAAAGTTATGGTCGGGGACAGCATCCTGAGCTTCTCTCAAGACCGGATTGTGTTATTTGTGTCATATTTAGAGCATGTATAATAAGCTTATGTAAGCAGGATATAAGGGTTAAAATATTATTTTTCTACCGACATGAAGGGGACAGAAGAGGAGAGAGAAGAGAAACTGGCTATAGAATAAGAGCCAACTGTAGCACGTGCTCGTTTGACACTATGTGAGAACAAGAGGTGGACCGTGTATTAATAAAGTAGCACATCTTTATATCTTATTATTGTATCTGCCAGCTACAAGGTTGGCTACAGAAGACATGGCACTATCATATAGCCATCAGCTGGTTGTACTATTAACCATGCTCTTAAAGAAGGGATGACCGTCGTGTTTCATTTGAAATCCTCTGTGCAGTGTTGTAACAGTTTTGCAATCATTCTGCTTCTTCCAGACTCCAGATAGTGAGCGTGATCAGAGAGGCTGAGCCGCAAGCGTGGCGGCCGCCCACCAAGATGGGAAATTCACACTCTGGCACTCTGCTGAGGTGAGGCAGCGGCAGATTTCAGCCATGAAAGCACCTCGGTGCCAAGTTCCGGAGAGCAATGAAGCACACATGCATATTTATTTATATACAGCTGAGAAATGAGTCACACACAGACAAGTTGTGTTCAAGACTTCTGGGAAATACATGCGGGGGAACAGCACCATATGGTTCACGCACTAGTTGTTATTATGTAAACGACCATACTGGAGGAGGCTGCCATATGTTCTATCCCACACACCGACGAAAAGAGCGTCCATATCCGGGCTGAAGGAGATCCCAGATATCTCGCCAAAGAAGTCCAGCTCTTGCCTTTTGGTGTAGTCGCTCCGGGCGTCGAAGATCTGGACGAAGTCCGCATGTTCCGCCATCGCCAGGAACTGCCCGTCAGAAGTGAAGCGGATCGACCTAATGGCCCCAAGGTTGCCCTTCAGTACATGGACGGCTTTCGACAGGTTTCTAACGTCCCAGACTCGGCATGTCTTGTCTTGGTTCCCGGTAGCGAATGTTCGTCCATCAGGGCTCCAGGCCGATGCGAAAGAGTAGTCGTGATGGCCTTTCATGGAATGAAGCGTCTGCATCCAGAATAAGAAATGGTGCTCTCACTTAATTACACGTCAGCTATTCAATTCGAAAAATAAATCAGAGTTTGGCTAACATGGGATCTTTGATGTATGGGTTGGCATGGGCTAGTAGTATACCTCTCCTGAATTCGCATCAACAAGTAAACCATCAGGATGGTCCCCCACGGCGAGAACAAGCTTTCTGTCGGGACTCAGCGATGTATGCTGCATTAACAAAATAATAGTCAGGCCAGAGTAAACCAACAAGTGCACTTAGAGCATTCACTGATTCCGATACTGGTATTGGTCTCCGTTTACTATGAATACTATGTCGAAAAGGCAGCCACCCGAAATGAGGGGCATGTGAAAGACTAGCCCTCAAGGATGCCAATTGCTGCAGATGAGGCACCATAATTCTCAGTTCTCGTTAAGCCCTAGATCCAGAAAACAGAAGTACTGTACATAACTGCATAGTGCTGTCAGCTCTGGAAACAGATTTTTATTCCTTTTTTTTAACACTGCCAACTTAAAGTTTGATACTCCTGTTTTGCACTTGACATCACAAATTCTTGTCTAATTTTATTAGATTGGTGAACAACAGGGTACCAAAAGTAAGCCCCACATGACATATGACATATCAAGATGATTGTAAAGAAGCATGTTGACGGAAGCAATGCGACGAGATCACAACGCCATGTACCCAAAAAAGAATGTTCCAGCTTTCCAAAACAAATAAAAGAACTAAAAGAAATAACCAAAGGGACTTACATTCACTGGACAATCAAACTGAAAGTGATTGCACAACTGGAATCTCTCCATGTCATAGTCTCTTACACCGTTGTCATTACTCGATGCCATGAAATGAACAGCGCCACTAGGGGAAAAAACAGAACTGGCATGAACATACACCCAATGAGGCCGCATCATTAATAACGGGGACATGACATTACCTAGAAGTATTGAATATCTCAATTGCATTAGTCATAGCATTATCATCATGTGATGTTCGACAACAAAAGCTTATCCCCTCTCGATCAAGGTGCTGCATTCCACATCAACATTAGATCAACACTCAGAGTTCATAAACATATTAAGCAATTTGAGTACATGCACGACAACATTGCATTTTGATTCCAAAGGATTCGAGTCAAACTGTCAATCACCATGCCAAAAGATAGCACAATATGGATTTGATTCAGAAGGTTTGAGTCAAATTGGGGAACATACCTTGCAGATTAGCTCCCCTTGAAATCCACCAGCTACCAGCAAATTGTCCTTCACTGCCATGGTACTAACCTTAGTCTGAGAAAACCCCTCTAATAGACTTCCTGGGTGCTTCTGTAATAAGAGATCCATAACCATCAATAGAAGAAGAATAACAAGATAAGCTGTAGCCTATAGAGGATGTGAAAAATGGAGACAGATAATAAATTGCAATCAGGTATATAGTACCTCCTTTGGTGCCACATGACCACGGACGTTCATAAGTTCAGTATCCACACCACTCAATGCAGACCAGTGAAGGACTGAGTAATGATACATCAGGTAGACATCATGCTTGGATGTGGCCCATACTAAATTTCTCAGCTGCAGGCACAATTCAAGTCAATTGTTTGATGCTCTTGACAGCGCAGATCAAATCGGTTTAAAAATAGGAAGGGTATCAATGAAGAATCTGATACCAAATGCAAATGGTTAGCTGAAACACAGCAAAAGCACTTATTCACAAGAGATTACACAGAGACACATAATCAGGACTTGCAGAGATCCCTGAACAAATTAAATTCATACGGTAAAAGTTTCTTCAAACTGCCATGTAAATTATAATTAATCCAAAAGATACAAGAACCAGCCTCAGTCCTGATGTTCAAGACTACCTCCATCTCTTCTTTCACGTATGGATGCATTTCATCATCTATGCAATTTTTAAGCAAGCATTTCAGAGACAGAATAAAAAACACACCTGGAAATGTAGTATAGTTGATTTTACAGATCTAGTATTTTTTCTGAATTCGTAATACATTCCGTCTTTCTCAGTCTGTTTGCATTCCTGTTTTAAGACATGTATCAACTGTTAGAAACATCTAGACAGAAAACTTTGCATAAGCTCTTGAACTTTCTACAAGACACACCTCGGCTGCTTCTTCTCCAGAATTAGGAATGCTCTCATAGTTTTTGTACTGCTGCAACCTGGTCTGTCTGTACTGTTCCCGTGTGATATCCAGCCTCTTCCATTGTATTCCTTGGATGTCTTTTTCTTTTCTTGTGGGCGCTGCCCCCCAAGTATCTGGAAACTGACTCTAAACAGAGAAGAAGGAATAACTATTTAGAGCATCACAGCTTGGTTTATGTAATTAACACAATGGTGGATTAGCAACAAAATCATATTTACACTCTTGTTGTTCAAGTTCAAGATTGGTCCATAAACTTAACAGCTGAGCAAGACAAATAACTGCTTCTTTATCCTATGACCAGAATTACAACAAACCCAGAGTGGTTTAGAAATGGAAGACAGAATAGACGGAACAATAGAAACATTTTACATAGCATGGCAAGCAGATACCATTAGAAGAGAGACTTGCAACAGATATCTATGTAGATGGCAAAAAGACAGGGCAATGAACAGTACAAAACAAATGACATTGTGCAACTGGTAAGGGGACAAGCTTCATAGATCCAGACAACCCTCTAAACCAGAAACAAATGTATCAGGCTCCCAAGCATAAAATTTCTGCCACTTCATTCACCCCTCTCAAAACAAGAGAATGAACAATCAGTGCCCCAATCAAGCCAATCATATGGTCATATAACTGATTCATGCCTAGTAGTTAGTACATTACAAACAGAGCTACATAATTGAATCCTAACAGCAGCATTCAAGTGTCCACACTTGCAGTTCTAGTCATCATTGGAATAGTAATGTTCAAACTTCTGCTAACCCAATACGAAGTGCATTTAAACCAATCTTGCGTAGGCTTAGTTCCAACCGTGATGACACGACAATACAAAACAACTGATGGACATACCAAAAAGGTCCGATCTTCATCATCCAGGTCTAAATCGGAGTTCCTTGCTCCTTGCTCATGGTGCCTATCATCGCCCGTGTCTTCGGCGTGGTCATCCGTATCAGAATCATCATACCAGTCATCGACGTCGCCACCGCCATAACTGCACATCGATCCTCGCCTAGGAGAGAAGCGTCACAAACCTGTAAACAGAACAAACACTGCCCACCATCAGCAACCGCGCTCCCGCCGAAATGACTAGCACATCAGATAAAGAGACAGGCACAGCTAGCACTTCCTACGCCAGTCCACGAGTAATAGCAGCTGCTAATTAAGCACAACAGCAATTAGAGCAACTCCAACGGGCCGACCCAAACGGACGGCATTTTTGTCCGCTTTTTGTCCGTTTGGGTCGGCCGTCCGCCCTCTTTTAGTTTTGGGTCGGCAGTGCGCCCAACGGGCCGGCCCATTTCATGACCGCGCGCGTTTAAGATCATGCCGTCTAGAGCGTGGGAAAGGTTCGCGCGCGGGGGGGGAAGCGGCCTAGCGCGGGGGAAAGGTTCGCGCGCGCGCTGCGGCCGGCGCTCGTTATAAAGAAGGCGCTCCCTCCACACTCTGTCCGCCCCCCACTTTCGCCGCCTCTGCGCCACCATGTCGATCCGCCGCCTGGGCGCTTCGGATTTTCGCGGAGTCCGCGAGCGCCGCTCCGGCGCATTCTCCTCCGAGATCTGGTTTTGCGAGAAACGTCTCGTCCTCGGCACCTTCAACACCGTAGAGGAGCCGGCCCGCGCGCACGACTCGGCGGCGTGGCGCCTCCTGAGGCCTCGTCGGGATATGAATTTTCCCAACGTGTCGAGCCAGCGGGCGCAGGATCTGGCGCCTCTCCCGCGGCTTTTCACCGACGAGGATCGTCGTGTCCACCGGAGGCGGCAGCGTCGCCTCGCCATCGTAGAGAAAGACGTGGAAGCCTTGGTGGTGTGGCGCGGAGGCTTCCCGCAGGACATCGTCGACGAGCGTCAGTTCTACAAGCAAATGAGATCGAAGAGGGACGCGAGGAGGAGGGAGCGAGCCGCCTATCGGGAGGACAAGCATTCGCGGAAGCAGGCAGCTCAATTGAAACTGAAGCTACGAGAAACGTCGGGTTGGGACTTTGAAGACGAGCAGCTAGCTGACGCCTACCTTCAGACGTCGGAGGAGGACATTACCGAGTCGGAGTCAGAAAGCGACGAGTAGTGGTCCTTTTCTTTTATCTGTGTGCGCTAGAACTATCTACGTACTGAAAAAATGGCCGGCGGTAGCAGGCGGGCGAAGGGTGTGAATCCACAGTGCCACCGACAAGCGGGCCCGGTGAGGAAAGAGGGCGAGCACACGCGTGTCCGTCTTGTGTACGCGCCGACGCAAATCAGGCTAAAAATGGCCGGGAATGGGTCCGCAGGCGGACGAAAGCGGACGCGCGTCCGTTTGGGTCGGCGCGTTGAGCCGGCTTTTTTGTCCGCGCCGCCCCAAACGGACGGCCGCGGACGAAATGGGTCGCCCCATTGGAGTTGCTCTTACTACAAATCTAGCGGCTCTCCGTGCAGTTTCTATTAGCACCACAGCATATCAGCAGGTTCTGAACATCTGGACACTTACGGACAATCATAAGCAAACACGATGTGAACTGAACTAAGTCAACACGGGGAAACGGATCGAACAGAGAGCCAACAGTCGCATGATTAGCCGCCCCAAACCCTAGGAGCCGCGACCTCAACCCGCCCACCGCCCAGATTCACCCCTGATCGAGCCGATCGCGGTTCCCCGCCGCGGGAAATTTCACAGAAGGATCGCCAAAAACGACGGAGAAACGGAGGGCGCGACAGGACACACTGTACCTCAGAAGACGTCGCCCGAGATGGCTCTTCTCCCGGAAGTGTGAGGAACTGCTCGTTGGCGGAGCGGCTTCTTCCTTCTCTCCTCCCTCCCGAACAGTAGACTGTTTTCCAATTTGTACTCATGTTTGCGTGTTCGTCAGTTAGATGGATGGGAGCGGAAGCGGAGCGGCGATAGCGCCTCGGAAGAAGCAATGGGGTGGCGGGGGCATTTCGGTCACGTTGGTATCTGGGCGATTGGAAGAGGTCACCGGTAAGATCTCCAGCCGCGCCCCAACAGTGGCCCTCCTCCGACGATATTGTCGCGCCGGCATCAAAAAATCGATCCAGTCGCATCTTTAATAGTCTGTTTTTCGCCGGTTTAGGCCGAAACTGACGCCGGCGGATCCAGGCCGAACCCAGCACGCTGGGGGGTGCCCGGGGACGCCAGGGCGAACTGTTTTGGCGTGAAAGAGCCACGGGCCAGGCTCGTCTTCCTCAGCGCGTCTCGGTTTCCCGCGGGGGATCAATGGAAGGCTAACCGGCGGCAGCCTTTCATTGATTCCTCATGGGCCGGCGCGTTACGGGCGGCGCGGCGACGCCTCCCCTCCCACCACGCGTACACATGGCGCAGACTATAAAGACCCCCCCCCCCCGCCCTGCCGCTGGCCACACCATCCCGAGCCCAAACTAGCCGCCGCTGAGCTCTGCTCTCCCCCAGTACGCCGCCGAGCTCTACCCTCTCCCGTCCGCGTCGCCGAGCTCTACCTCCTCCGTCCTCCCCTTTCCTCCTTCCCTCTCCAGCGATGGCCGAGCGCTTCCCCGGCGACCAACGGCTTCGGCCGCCGCTCGCTCCAGTCGTCGGAGGCGTGGCTTCTGTTCGAGGCCAACATTCCGGGCTCGCCGGCGGCATCAAGGAGGAGGAGCTCGACGACGAGGCGGCCCTGAAGTGGGCGCGCGACGACTGGGCACAGACGAAGTTGCAGCGCCAGATCGCCACTTTCGAGCGCTTCGAAGCCCAGCGCCGCGGCCGGGACGAAGGAGGCGTCGTCGTCCTCGACGACAGCGACGACGACGACGCGCCGCCGCCACCACCGGTCCGCCTTGGAGACGCCGGGCAGGGGTCCAGCAGGGGTTGCCGCTCCATCAAGAAGGAGAAGGCCGCCGACGACGAGGAGGACGTCGGTGACTTCACAGTGCTCAGCGACTTCTTCGCCCCATAGATGTATTTTTTAAAATAATTTATATAAACGCCGAACATGTTTAATATGAATGTCAAGTTAACCGAATTTATTTTGAATTTGGCCAAATTTTGCCGAATTCATATGTTCTAAAATTAAAAAAAAATGTGCGTCCGGGGCGACCCTGGGGCGAGTGGCTGGGAACCCGCTCGCCCCCACGCGCCAATCTAGCGTCGGCTCGTCCCCAGGAGGCTTTTTTTCAGCATCCTGGGGGGGGGGGGGGCAACGGCTGGAGATGCTCTAACGAGGGCAATGGACTGATAGCGAATCAATGGTCGCGGTTGCAGCAGGCTAGACCGTCACTTTTTGGCCGTTTTTTCGTGTTTTGAAACCCTTTCGATCTTCGATGGAATCAAAAGGACTTTTTTCTTTGCGTGGAGAAAGAGTTTATTCCATTAGTAAAGGGTTACAGTCAAAAGGCAATAATTCCTCAATACACAGAGGACCATGATTAAGCCACACAAACAGTGGTATGTTTTGTACGACTGTAAAAAGCCAATCGATCTGCTATCGTATTTTGTTCCCGTCTAATCTGATGGGGAATGAACTCCTTGTTCTGCATTAGAGCTTTGATCTCTGCCACTAAGTGTCTGTATGCCGATCTACATAAGCGATCATCGATGAGACTTGATAAGGCTTCGGAAGAATCAGATTGCACCATCACAGTACCCTTTGAATGTTGACAGACGAGGGCCATTGCCTGCATGAGAACATGTAATTCTGCTTCCAACGCGTTATTGCAATTGAAAATAAATCTGTACATTGCAAAAATCACATTCCCATCCTGCCTTCGGAGTACCATATCAGCCGCCGCCGTGCCATCCACTTCTGAGTATGACCCATCAACCGACAGCGCCACTTGACCCGCCAAAGGTGCCGGCCAAGGAGCAGCATGACGAGTCAACATTGGGGCTTTAGTTCCAGGATCAGCCAACGCCATCTTCCCTTTAATAATCTCTTCTACTGTGTAACGTTTTGATAGCATGAGTGAACTTATGTAGCTCTGGAGGGAGGCAACAGAGGTCTACAACGGTGGAATATCTTTGCCGTGCATCATATCCGACCGCAACTGCCAAATCCTCCAGGTAAGCATCAAAAGGACATATTTAGTGACGTGTAAAAAAGGGACATATTTAGTGATGTAAAAAAAGGACATATTTGATAGAATCATAACCATAGAATACGGTTGAAATGGAGCAGCAGAAATGCCTAGTGTATGCACGGTTTCTCAATAAAATAAATATGCATTGAGTGTTATTATTACATCAACCAAATACAATCATAATTTGACCTGCAAAAAAAAACCATAATTTGATACACCATCTGTTCGGGGAGTATTAGGCTAGTGAGATCCATTCCTACTAGGTCGTTGCAATTAAGTCACGTGAAAACCTATGTGGCTCAATTACCCTTCCAACCGTCGAGATAAATTAATTAAATTGTAAGATTCTCTTTACGATTTTTTCATACCACCTACTTTGTATGGAATCCATAGGAAAACGCCCATTGAAGTCAACCTCGTGGGAATGTTTTAATGACAATCATGACATGTCCCTAGTCCTTTAAAACATATTTTTTGAGTTTTTTCGTTGTGTGGCCAAATAACTTTTCTGACACATTCGTGTGTTATCAATTCATGCATTATTCAACATGTCATGACATCCAGTTCATATGTTTGTTATATTATTTTGATTTGGAAATCATGCAAAGCAAAAAGACCATGAGATGCCAAACATATCCAAACCAAAGGTAGCAAGAAACATTATATGGTATCTTAGAGGAATGAGAGTCACAATACAAACCCTACCCGTGGCAAATAGTGTAAGTTTTACTCTCCGCCCACCCTACTCATAGGAGATAGCCATTTTTCGCGTGGTGAGATGGGAGGACCACGGTCCACTGATCATGTCTGGTGTGTAATTCGGTACCTCTTTTGTGAGTTTTATGTCATTCGTGGCAATAGTACAAGCATTGTCATACCGAATAAAATGTCTCCCAGTTCTATTTCCGGCCTAGAGTAGCAATCCCAGTCTACTCCATGGAGCAAGTGGTTCTCACAGTCTAGACCACAGTGTTCTTGGTCCTTCATCATTGGTTTGGCTATGGAGCGGCAATTTTGACGACCTGGAGCTTGCGAGGGGGTCATCCCCTATTTCATTGCATTCATCCACATTAGGTTTTCACCTTGTACAGTGGTGACTAGTCATGTGAATCTTCAAAATCTGTAAGATTATCTCGGTTTTCATTGGTCTCATCTTCTGTTGTTTTATTATCATCAGACATGGAAAATTATTAAGATGCAGAAGACGAAGCTAGAGATATGACTTCAAAGAACCTTGATATAACTTCCAGTGCTTATTAGAGGTCTATGTTGTTGGTGTTCATTTCAGTTATTCGGTCAATTGTACTCTCTTTACTAAACATAACCAAATCTAGATAGTTGCTTCTAAAAAAGACCAAGAGAGAGGTATCAATATGAAGAAAGAAAAAAGAACTAGACTACCATTCATGTTGTCCACATGGGAGAGGGGAGGATCCCTGATCAACCCTCCAACTGTGCACTTGTTACCTCCACCATCTCTTTCCCTTTTTGCGACAAACCAACTCTTTCCTTTTGACTATTGAAGCATATGCCAAACATAAAGACAGAGTGTAGATCTACAACGAAGAAGAGTTTTTCCCCTTAGCAAAGACCATGTCATTTCAGCATAGCCATTGGGACCAATAGGGGTCATTGCCCCAACCAAGATTTTGGTTCTTAGTTTTGTACGGAAACAAACAACAAATTACCAAACGTATTGGAAACACAAAGAGATACACACGTGCATATGTTCAGAAGCATGCTCGGCCCAAAAAGTAACTAGGGGGGCAAGTGAGTGGGAGCGCTTTATTCGGCTAACTAGGGCCCACCCAACTAGTAAATTATTGGGCTTCAAAGATGAAAAAATAGAAACCGAATGAGTACCAAGGCCCCAACTTGACCCAATGTGGGTCCTGTTGGGGAACGTAGCAGAATTTTAAAATTTTCTACGCATCACCAAGATCAATCTATGGAGTCATCTAGCAATGAGGGAGAGGGGAGTGCATCTGCATACCCTTGTAGATCGCGAGCGGAAGCGTTCAAGAGAACGGGGTTGATGGAGTCGTACTCGTCGTGATCCAAATCACCGATGACCTAGCGCCGAACGGACGGCACCTCCGCGTTCAACACACGTACGGTTGGGAAGACGTCTCCTCCAACTTGATACAGCAAGGGGGAAGGAGAGGTTGATGGAGATCCAGCAGCACGACGGCGTGGTGGTGGAAGCAACGGTGATCTCGGCAGGGCTTCGCCAAGCTCAGGGAGAGGGAGAAGTGTCATGGGAGGGAGAGGGAGGCGCCAGGGGCTAAGGTGCAGCTGCCCACCCTCACCCCCACTATATATAGGACCCCTAGGGGGGGCGCCAGCCCTAGGAGATGCAATCTCCTAGGGGGGGCGCCAGCCCTAGGAGATGCAATCTCCAAGGGGGGGCGGCGGCCAAGGAGGGTGGAGTGCCACCCAAGCCAAGTGGGGCGCCCCCCACCCCTAGGGTTTCCAGCCCTAGGCGCAGGGGGAGGCCCAAGGGGGGCGCACCAGCCCACTAGGGGTTGGTTCCCCTCCCACTTCAGCCCATGGGGCCCTCCGGGATAGGTGGCCCTGTTGGGGAGCGTAGCAGAATTTTAAAATTTTCTACGCATCACCAAGATCAATCTATGGAGTCATCTAGCAACGAGGGAGAGAGGAGTGCATCTACATACCCTTGTAGATCGCGCGCGGAAGCGTTCAAGAGAACGGGGTTGATGGAGTCGTACTCGTCATGATCCAAATCACCGATGACCAAGTGCTGAACGGACAGCACCTCCGCATTCAACACACGTACGGTTGGGAAGACGTCTCCTCCTTCTTGATCCAGTAAGGGGGAAAGAGAGGTTGATGAAGATCCAGCAGCATGACGGCGTGGTGGTGGAAGCAACAGTGATCTCGGCAGGGCTTCGCCAAGCGCAGGGAGACAGAGGAGTGTCACGGGAGGGAGAGGGAGAGGCCAGGGGCTTGGGTGCGGCTGCCCTCCCTCCCTCCACTATATATAGGGGCCCTAGGGGGGCGCCGACCCTAGGAGATCCAATCTCCTAGGGGGGGCGGCAGCCAAGGGGTGCCTTGCCCCCCAAGGCAAGGGTGGCGCCCCCCACCCCTAGGGTTTCCAACCCTAGGCGCAGGGGGAGGCCCAAGGGGGGGCGCACCAGCCCACTAGGGGCTGGTTCCCTTCCCACTTCAGCCCATGGGGACCTCCGGGATAGGTGGCCCCACCCGGTGGACCCCCGGGACCCTTCCGGTGGTCCCGGTACAATACCGATTACCCGCGAAACTTTCCCGATGGCCGAAACTTGACTTCCTATATATAAATCTTTACCTCCGGACCATTCCGGAACTCCTTGTGACGTCCGGGATCTCACCCGGGACTCCGAACAACTTTCGGGTTACCGTATGCTAATATCTCAACAACCCTAGCGTCACCGAACCTTAGGTGTGTAGACCCTACGGGTTCGGGAGACATGCAGACATGACCGAGACGCCTCTCCGGTCAATAACCAACAGCAGGATCTGGATACCCATGTTGGCTCCCACATGCTCCACGATGATCTCATCGGATGAACCACGATGTCGAGGATTCAATCAATCCGTATACAATTCCCTTTGTCAATCGGTACGTTACTTGCCCGAGACTCGATCATCGGTATCCCAATACCTCATTCAATCTCGTTACCGGCAAGTCACTTTACTTGTACCGTAATGCATGATCCCGTGATCAACCACTTGATCACATTGAGCTCATTATGATGATGCATTACCGAGTGGGCCCAGAGATACCTCCCCGTCATGCGGAGTGAAAAATCCCAGTCTCGATTCGTGCCAACCCAACAGACACTTTCGGAGATACCTGTAGTGTACCTTTATAGTCACCCAGTTACGTTGTGACATTTGGCACACCCAAAGCACTCCTACGGTATCCGGGAGTTGCACAATCTCATGGTCTAAGGAATGATACTTGACATTCGGAAAAGCTACAGCAAACGAACTGCACGATCTTTGAGCTATGCTTAGGATTGGGTCTTGTCCATCACATAATTCTCCTAATGATGTGATCCCGTTATCAATGACATCCAATGTCCATAGTCAGGAAACCATGACTATCTTTTGATCAACGAGCTAGTCAACTAGAGGCTCACTAGGGACGTGTTGTGGTCTATGTATTCACACATGTATTACGATTTCCGGATAACACAATTATAGCATGAACAATAGACAATTATCATGAACAAAGAAATATAATAATAACCATTTTATTTTGCCTCTAGGGCATATTTCCAACAGTCTCCCACTTGCACTAGAGTCAATAGTCTAGTTACATTGTGATGAATCGAACACCCATGCAGTTCTGGTGTTGATCATGTTTTGCTCTAGGGAGAGGTTTAGTCAACAGATCTGCCACATTCAGGTCCGTATGTACTTTACAAATCTCTATGTCTCCATTTTGAAAACTTTCAAGAATGGAGTTGAAGCGACGCTTGATATGCTTGGTCTTCCTGTGAGACCTATTACAATTTCACATATTATATTCCCCGTTGAAAACTTCAACTAGTTTGTCATCAATCACCAAAAAGGGGGAGATTGTAAGTGCATCTAGTGCCACCCCTAGTTGGTTTTGGAGTATTAACGACAAACTTAGTTGAGGGACTAATGTGTTTGTGAGAATTGCAGGATAACACAGGTAGAAGTCCCTCATTGATTCAGTTTTCCTACCAGAGATGACCCCTAAAAATGTATGAAGACATTGATGTCAAAGGTGGTTTATGAAGATATTCTCATTGAAGACTATGACAAGAGAAGACATCGGATCAAGCCTATGGAGCTCGAAGACTTAGATCTTTCGTAGTTTTGTTTCTTCTTTGTTGAGTCATAGGAACCACTGTACTGTTAAGTGGGGTCCAAGAGAACCAGTCAGAATGACTGAAGTGATGCTTAACCAAAACCTATGTCTTTGAGTGAAGACTATGAGAGCAAATCTTGTCCAGAGTCGGACAAGTCAGCTTTACTTGTAGCCCAAGTAAAGTTGCCGTGTGTGTTTGAAATCTGACCATTGGAACACGTGTCAGTTCCTTAGTGACCCAGGGTCATTTCGGACAAATCAGGTCGGGTTGCCTAGTGGCTATAAATAGCCCACCCCCTACAACCATAAATGGTTGTAGCAACCCACCTCGAAGCCTTTGAGAGAGAATTCCTTGCGAGGATAAAGCCCTAACCACCCAGAGCCAAAGAGAGTTAGGCATCACTTAAGTCTTCTTGTCTGTGTGATCTGAAGACTTATTACACTTGAGGACTGTGAATCCTCCAGCCAGTTAGGCGTCGCGTTCTGAGCATCCAAGAGACATTGTGGATCGCCGGTGAATGAAGTCTGTGAAGGTTTGGGAGTCTACCTTGAAGACTTACCAGAGTGATTTGGCGAGGTCTGTGTGACCTTAGCTCAAGGGGAATACAGTGAGGACTGGGTGTCCTGAGCTGCGTGTTCAAGACTGGGTGTCCGGGACTGTGTGTCCTCAGGTTTAAATACCTAGCCGCCCTAACCAGACGTACAGTTGTCACAGCAACTGGAACTGGTCCAACAAATCATTGTCTTCAACGAGTCACTGGTTTCATCCTTCCCTTCCCTTTACTTACTGTTGGTCCTTGTGAAGTCATTGTATGATTGCACTATCTTTTGTCTTCACTGAGTGACTGTGTGTTCTGTTTGGCTTCATAATATCTTCCTACCTGATCTTTACTACATTGATGCTATTAGTCATTGTGCTTTCACTCCATTGAATACTTGACTATGGTTTGCCTAGTGTAGTCTACCTTCCGCTGCATGGTAATAGGTTTATTTCTATCGTTTGTCTTCAAAACTTCCATGTTTTGAAGACTTTCATAAAAATTGCCTATTCACCCCCCTCTAGTCAATATAACGCACTTTCAATTGGTATTAGAGCAAGGTACTCCCTTGTTCTGTGTGATTCGGTTTAACCACCTGGAGTTTTAGCTATGTCGACTGCAGGGATAATTAAAGTCTCCGCTGCGTGCCCCGTCTTCGATGGAACTGAATATCCCTACTGGAAGAATAAGATGTGCATGCATCTTGAAGCCATTGACGTCGACCTATGGTATGTCGTCAAGAACGGCGTTCCCAAGGCTGGAGAAGGTGTCACTGATGCTGATGTCAAGAAGTTCATTCAACTAGACTCTACTGCCATGAATATCATCTGTGGTCATCTGACCAAAGGACAGTATGGCCGTGTGAGTGCTGTGGAAACATCTAAGCTAGTCTGGGACTGGCTCTCCAAGGTCAACGAAGGCGTATCAACCCAGAGAGATCAGAGAATCAGTGTCCTTCGCAACCTCTTCAACCGCTTCAAGAGAAATGACAATGAGAATGTCCAACTCACGTTTGATCGACTCACTGACATCACAAATGAGCTTCAAGCCCTTGGCGCTACTGAGATCACCAAGCATGAAGTCGTCAATACACTACTGAGATCACTTGACAGTTCGTTTGACACCCTAGCCCCGATGATTCAAGAACGTCCTGATTTCAAGACACTCGATCCATCTGACATACTTGAGAGGCTCAACACACATGAGTTTCAGCTTTCTGAGAAAAGAGATATCTGCGGTCCAAACTATGGGCGAACTCGTGCCTTGAAGGCAAAAGCTGTCTCCTCATCTGAAGAAGAATCTGACAGCAGTTCTGATGATCCTGAAGACATTGGAAGGGAACTTGCAATGCTTGTGAAGAAGTTCCAAAAATTCACCAAGAAGAAAGGTTTCAGAAAGTCTTCACGATCAAGCTCAAGGAATGATGAAGCTTCTGCTCATCACTACAAGAAGAAAGCGTGTCACAAGTGCAAGAAACCTGGCCACTTCATCTCTGAGTGTCCGTAGTGGGACAATGAGAACAAAAAGAAGAAGAAGAGCAAGGAATATGACTCTGATGACAAGAAGAAGAAGAAATACTCAAAGTCTTCTTCCAAGTCTTCCTCAAAGTCTTCATCACATAAGAAGAGCTCATCTGGTAAGGCACGTGCGTTTGTTGGCAAGGAAATGGATTCAGAGGAGGAGTCCGCTTCTGAGGAGGCGGAGGTGGAGTCTGAGGAGGAGTCCGATTCTGGCGTTGCAAGTCTGGCTACAGCATACGTTGCCAAGTCCATCTTCAACACTGAAGACAATGACTTCATCACCGACACCGATGCAAATGACAAGGACTACTCCGCTCCTACCTATTGCTTCATGGCACGCGGTGCCAAGGTAAACACACGCACTACTCACTATCAAACATCTAGTGAAGATGACTCTGATTGTGGTTCAAGACCCAACTACAAAACACTTGCTAAAATTGCAACTGAACAACAGAAAGCTATGGAACATATTCAAAAACTGTTAGACAAAAGCGATGATCTGTTAGGCGCTGAAATGACTCGATCTGAGTCCTTAATTGAAGACATAAAAAATCTTCACGTTAAGTATGAGGAACTTGAAAGTCGTCATGAAACGCTCTCAACAACTCATGAAAAGCTTTCCTATGATTATCTTCAAAGGAAGCAAGATCTTGAGAAATTGAGAGCGGCTCATGAAGATCTTCAAAAGGAAAACGAGTCACTTCGCGCCAAACAGATCAGTTCCGCTCAGGAAGGATTTGAACCACCATGTCTTAAATGCATTGAGCGTGATAATGCTACTTCTGTTGCTGAATGTTCTACTACTGCTACTGTTGCAATATCTTCAACTATTGATGTGGGAACTAACCCCTCTGCTGAGGATACCACTGCTATTGCTGATGAGAATGCTAGGTTGAAGACATTGCTTGAAACAGGGATGTACAAAAGTCTTAAAGGGCATCAGACACTATGTGATGTCCTCAAAAGGCAGATCCTGAACCGAAACCCGAGGAAAGAGGGTGTTGGGTTCGTAAGGAAAATGAATGCTGATGGCTCTTACTGGAAACCTGAGCAGTACCCCAAAACCACATGGGTTGCTGCAAAGGAACCTTCAGCAGATCCATCCAATCTATCTGGCTTCACTTGTGCTAACCCCATTGTCATTGATAATCCTTTGATGCAAACTATAAACTGTTTAAGAATCAGAATGGTGAAGTGTTTGCCAGGTATATTGGTACTAACTGCAGGAATGGGCCGCCTATGAAGAAGATCTGGGTGCCGAAAAAGTGTTTGGAGAATCTTCCTGTGAATGTCATCATGACACCACAGGTGAAGAAGACAAACCCCAGACCACAGGCTTCATACGGTCCAAAGGCTTCATACAGACAGAGGACTCACCTGAGTCGCACTAACGCAAATGTTTTGCAGGGAAACCATACTCAGGCCTATGAATATGAGCGCGGTTCATCAAACCGCCATGTTCATAAGACCAAGAACTATTCTGCTTATTCTTATGAGTACTATTGTCCACCTGCAAGACTGTTTGCTAGGGCTCCAAAGCCAAAGTTCTCAGATGCTGCACTTAGACTTATTGCTTCTAAGCCACCCTTGAAGATGTGGGTGGCTAAGAAAGCTTAACTCTCTTTTGCAGGGAAAGGTCTCCAGCAGAAAACCAAAATCGTCTGACGCTATTGCTGGGGACCTTAAACATCTTGTAGGGCGCAAGATCAAATGCCCGAATGGTCTTACTATGTACTTCGTTCCTGAATCGCTTGCTACTCTCCCTATTAGTCCTAATCTGGATCTAAGCTTTCATAACCCACTGGTTCGTCAAATGTTTTTGCTTCACAATTCTCTTCGTGAAGCCTATCCCCCTAACTGCACTGTAGGGTACGACACCAGCGTCTTCAGAATGGATTATTGATAGTGGGTGTACCAATCACATGACTGGCAAAAGAAGCCTTCTTATAGACTCAACCTTACGTCCATCCGACAAGAGTCACATCACATTTGCTGACACTGGTAAAAGTAAGGTATTGGGTCTAGGTAGAGTTGCAATCTCAAAGGATCAACACATGGATAAAGTCATGCTTGTTGAATCCCTTGGCTTCAACTTAATGTCTGTCTCAATGCTTTGCGATTTGAACATGATCGTAATGTTTGGAAAATATCGCTGCCTTGTTCTAATGGAATCTGACAAGTCTCTAGTGTTTGAAGGGTATCAGAAAGATGATTTGTACGTGGTAGATTTCTCAGCAGGACCACAGCTTGCCGTATGTCTTCTAGCAAAAGCTTCAGAATGCTGGCTCTGGCATCGGAGGCTAGGGCATGCTGGCATGAGGAACCTCCACACCCTTGCAAAGAAGAAGCATGTCATAGGCATCGAGGGCGTCAAGTTCAAGAAAGATCACTTATGCAGTTCCTGTGAAGCAGGAAAGATGACGAGGGTCAAACATCCCTCGAATACAATCATGACAACTACTCGACCCTTCGAACTGCTCCACATGGATCTTTTCGGTCCTACTCATTACTCAACTCTTACTACTACTGCTTGTCTCTACGGCTTTGTCATTGTTGATGATTATTCTAGATATACTTGGGTGCACATAATCCTCTACAAGACTGAAGTGCAGGATGTCTTCAGACGCTTCGCCAATCGAGCAATGAACAACTATGGCGCCAGGATAAAGCACATCAGAAGTGACAATGGCACTGAATTCAAGAACACTGGCCTTGATACATATCTTGATACTTTGGGCATCACACATGAATTCTCAGCCCCGTACACGCCACAGCAGAATGGCGTCGTCGAACGCAAGAACAGAACACTCATTGAGATGGCCCGAACGATTCTTGATGAATACAAGACTCCAAGAAAATTCTGGCCTGAAGCCATTGATACTGCATGCCATACAATCAATCGTGTTTATCTTCACAAGCTTCTGAACAAGACATCTTATGAGCTCCTTACTGGCAAGAAGCCAAATGTTAGTTACTTCAGAGTATTTGGAGCCAGGTGCTGGATCAAGGATCCACATCACACTTCAAAATTTGCACCAAAAGCACATGAGGGTTTTATGCTTGGATATGGAAAGGATTCGCACTCCTACAAAGTCTTCAATCTCTTTCATTATAAAGTGGTTGAAACAGTGGATGTGCGATTTGATGAGACTAACGGTTCACAAAGAGAGCACCTGCCAAATGTGCTAGATGAAGTTCCATCCAGCGAATCAATCAAGCTAATGGGAACTGGAGAAATCATACCCTCTGAAGCTCAACCTGAAGAGGAACTTATCATCTCCGCACCTGATCAACCTGAAGACAATGCTCAGCCTGAAGACAATCCCACTAACAATGACAATGATCAGCAAGAGCTAAATCTTCGCCCTGCACATCCTCGTGTTGCCAATGAAGTGCAGATTGAGAGAATAATTGATAGCATCAATGCACCTGGTCCGCTCACTCGTTCAAGCGCAACTCAGCTAGCAAATTTCTGTGGGCACTTCGCATTCGTCTCAATAACAGAACCCAGGAAAGTTGAAGAAGCCTTCATGGAACCTGAATGGATTCAAGCTATGCAAGAAGAGCTTCAACAGTTTGAGCTGAATAATGTATGGGAACTGGTTAAGCGTCCTAATCCTCGGAAGCACAACATAATAGGCACCAAATGGATATACCACAACAAGCAAGATGAGCATGGTCAAGTTGTCAGAAACAAAGCTCGTCTCGTTGCTCAAGGATATACTCAAGTGGAAGGCATTGACTTTGATGAAACATTTGCTCCTGTGGCTAGACTTGAAGCCATACACATACTGTTGGCCTATGCAAATCATCATAACATACTTCTATATCAAATGGATGTGAAGAGTGCCTTTCTCAATGGCAAGATTGAAGAAGAAGTGTATGTTGCACAACCGCCTGGCTTTGAAGATCCAAAACATCCTGACATGGTATACAAGCTCAACAAGGCACTGTATGGCCTCAAACAAGCCCCTCGATCTTGGTATGACACACTCAAATACTTCCTGAAGAGCAAAGGCTTCATACCTGGTTCCCTCGACCCCACTCTCTTCACGAAGACATATGATGGTGAATTGTTTGTGTGCCAAATATATGTGGATGACATCATCTTCGGCTGCACCAATCAGAAGTACAGTGAAGAGTTTGGATATATGATGCAAGAGCAATATCAGATGTCCATGATGGGAGAGCTGAAGTTCTTCCTCGGTCTTCAAATACGACAGCAACGCAACGGCATCTTCATATCTCAAGAGAAGTATCTCAAAGATTGCCTGAAGAAGTTCGGTATGCAAGACTGCAAAGGCTTCACGACGCCAATGCCAGCCAAACATCATCTGGGTCCCGACGACAATGGTAAAGAGTTCGATCAAAAGGTATACCGCTCCATGATTGGTTCTTTACTTTATCTATGTGCATCTAGGCCAGATATTATGCTTAGTGTTTGCATGTGTGCTCGATTCCAAGCGGCACCAAAGGAGTCGCATCACTTAGCTGTGAAGCGAATTCTTCGATATTTGGCTCACACCCTAACTCTAGGATTATGGTATCCAAAGGGCTCAGAGTTTGATCTGGTTGGATTCTCGGACGCTGATTATGCAGGTGACAAGGTGGATCGCAAGTCTACATCAGGCACATGTCATTTTCTGGGACGATCACTTGTATGTTGGTATTCAAAGAAGCAGAACTGTGTATCTCTCTCCACTGCTGAATCTGAATACATTGCTGCTGGATCTTGCTGCGCTCACCTTCTGTGGATGAAGCAAACACTCAAGGACTATGGCATTCATCTGAAGCAAGTGTCACTCTACTGCGACAACGAAAGCGCCATCAAGATTGCCAACAACCCAGTTCAGCACTCGAAGACAAAGCACATTGAAATTCGTCATCACTTTCTCAGAGATCATGTTGTGAAGGAAGATATTGATATCATACACGTCAACACTGAAGAGCAATTGGCAGATATCTTCACCAAGCCCTTGGATGAGAAGAGATTTTGCAAGTTACGGTGTGAGCTAAATATCTTGGAATCCTCAAATGTCCTGTGATCAGGCACACATCCTAACACTTATGCATATTGATGACTTAGATGTGAAACACACGAAGTAAAGTATATCTTCAATCAATGAAGACATACATTCTAAGTGTGAATACATTAATATGGAATTTGACTTCGGAGCGCCACGATAATTGTGCGCCGTGTCTGGGTCTAATACTTCCTATACGGTGGGTAACGCCACCACAAAAGGTTCTGTTCGAAGTGTTTCACTCATGGCCTTACATTTGCTATGTCTTCACATTTGGTTTGGCTTCAATCTCAACATGTCTTCATGATTATCTTCACTATGTTGAATATATATATACTAGTGTTCTGTCCTCTACAGCATTCACTTATAGCTATGTCTTCTTGTTGAATCTTTTGAACTAAGTGAATGTGATCGGAACCTCTCTATGCTTTCTATCTCAAACTCTATCTCTCCAAATCATATGCATTCTATTGAAACTGTCGAATGTCTTCTCTGCGTCCTTGTCAGCAGAAGATACAGAGACAAACATTAAGTCTGTTTTCAATGCTCATTCCTTCACCTGAAACCCGGAGAAGTGGGAACGACCACCCGACAATCCAGACGTGCTTGGGACGTGGAACAACCCCCGATATGCTGCATGATGGCCACGTGTTCCTCAGATGTGAATCGCCAGGGGCACCTGTGTAATAACGCAGTGCCGCCCCTGTACCTATAAATACACGCCTCACAGCAGTCATTATCTCTTCTTCCACTCTCGCACGAACCCTAGCGCCACCGCTAGCCCTCGACGACACCGGCGACGAAGCGCTTCGCTGCCGCAACCTCTCCGACGCCGTCTTCACGCCGACCGTGGACATCGTCTTCTCCGCCGTCGCCGTAGGTGTCCTCCGTCGCCAAGTTAGGGCACGGACGATCGAACTGCTCGGCCTCCTCTTCCACTCCGTCTAGCAGTTCTTCGTGTGAATTCTTACAACATCATATAAATTTTCCCGAAGCCAGTTCCTGTTTGTCTAGCAAGCGAAAGCCTTTGAAGCCTTTGAACGTATTGAAGCCTTTCAGTTTAAAGTTCATGGCTTCAGAGAAATCTGCCAGGAAGGGAGGCAGACAGCGTCGTGGGGGAACATCAAAAGATTTGCATGATGACCTCTGAGAGCTTTACAAGACATATCCTGAAGAGGAGTATAATCAGCGCAAGACCCAAATCCAGTGGATTCGAAGATATTGGACAGAAAAGTGGTACAAATACAGATTCGTGACCAAGGAATATGCTGAGAAGAGTGCTATCAAAAGTCCTTGGGGTGATATTCTCTTCCGAGGCCTTCCACCCAAGAACAAAGCTGAAGCTATTGCTCAGGGTTTCTATCC
This sequence comes from Triticum urartu, assembly GCF_003073215.2. Classification (NCBI taxonomy): domain Eukaryota; kingdom Viridiplantae; phylum Streptophyta; class Magnoliopsida; order Poales; family Poaceae; genus Triticum; species Triticum urartu. The sequence continues at coordinate 484,690,729 of NC_053027.1, forward strand.
ATGTATGGTCCGTGGACCTCAGCCTGAAGATGCCGACCCATCATCATTGCTATGGTGTCGTGACGATAATCTCTTCAAGCGCAACTTCCAGCACGCAAAGGCATCGGCCAAGGAGAACAAGAAGTCATTGGGACTAGACTTCAACCCTGGTCCTTCTGCTCCCCGGGCTGACGGCACACGCGATGCAGAACCCAATGTCATCGGTCCTTTCTACAATCTTGAAGGTCTCATCACCCATATCTTGGTTCAAGGGACAGCCGTGAATGAGCCTGCAGATGACGCTGAATCAGATGAAGCGCCTGCCATGCCGAAGCCAAAGAAACTGAAGCAGCCAAAAGCTTCAAAGCCTGCCTCCTCACCAAAAATCTCACGGGCGAAGCCACTGGCCACTGCACCTCCTGAAGACAGTGTGCAGTCTAAAGATTTGTCACGCATCTCCAAGCCCCAGAAGGTCAAGATGCCTCTGCCACACACTGGCCAAGAAGTGACAGCTGCTGCTATTCTGCGCAACGATGCCATTGATCTGTCCAGTGATGAAGATCTTGCAGATGGCGCTCTTGAGCAACTGATCAAGAGCAAAGAAGAAGCAGAAATCTTCAATGATCTGCCTCTCTTTGACGTGGCAATCATCCACAATTTCATTGATGAGTGGTTTGAAACGCCCAACCTCAGCTTCGAAGACCTGCAACTTCCCATTGGTCTCAGTGTCGCCTTCCATGGCGCCATTGCTTCAGAGCTAGCTCTAGCTCAGCGCATCGTCGAACTGAAGCAAAAGATTGACTATGAAAAAGCTCAGTTCAAGAAGCATATGGCCAAGCTCAGTGTGCAAGAGGTCAAGAACTTCAAGATCATGCTGCACGAGCTTAAAGAAGCCTTTCTCAAAAAACGTGAAGAAGCTCAAGGTTCTCGTGAGCGCATGAAGAGCCTGGCTGACAAGTGTGTGCAAGGCTACAACGAGGCTGAGAAGCGCAAGGCCCTTGGGCGTCCGGGCATTGATCCCAGGATGGCTGCTAAGCAGAAGAAGAAGCACACTGTGGCCGAACCCAACGCACCAAGGCAGGAAGCAGATCTCATTGTCTTCCCAACTAGCATGACTGGCTCGAAGCCAAAGGCCAGGTCAACCGCTTCAGAATTGAAGAAGACGAGGACTGCTGAGGCTGAAGCCATAAAGAGGAAACATCCTAAAGCCTCTGCTACTACTCCCTCCAAGAAGAAGAGGAAGACCAAGAAGGAACGAGCTGCTCCCATAGAGCCCTTGATTGTTGAACCCATCTCCATGGTTCGCCCTGATGCTGAACCTCAGGAGCGCCAACTGACTGTCCATGAGCCTGCTTTCACAGAGGCTCATGAAGCTGAAGACTTTCCAGCAGCTGATCCCACCGCTGCTGAAGACATTGGTCACCATGACCATGTTGAAGATGATGCAGTTCTTCCTCAGATCGAGCACCAACAGGTATCATCGCCTGTGCTAACGCACAGTGAACTCATTGGCATTGGTCATCCTCTGACGCCAATTGCTCAGGATGCATCATGGGCTGATCGCCCACAAGCACAAGAGGAAGAAGACTTTGAGGCCCAGCCAACTCCAACTCCACAGGCGTCGCCAGCGTTACGCAGGCTGCGCAAAGGACCAAGGCCTCCAGTCTCTGAGTCTGAAGCTAAAGTTGCTGAAGACATTCCGGCTGCATCAGCCGATGAAGAAGAAACCCCAAAAGATGCTACTCCCCCATCCCACCAAGAAGCTGTTCTCGAGGAGAACGTGACAGTGACCGACCCTCCAGCTCGTCAAGTGGAGGTTGAGAATCTTGAGGCTGCCACCACCAACACCAATGAAGCCACTGATGCTGTCATGGCTGAAGCTAATGTGGAGCCTTCACCAACCCAAGCACCAGAAGTCAGTGAAGCCACTGATCCCACTGCTTCTGTTCCTGCGCCTGCTGCTGGTCCTCAGTTCGACTATCATGTTGAGCACAGGCCTCAGGTACAGAAGCCAATCCCAAGATTGCCCAGGTTTCTAGGTCCTGCATCAGCACCTGGATCCTTCAATGTCAATGGCTTCAAAGCAGACAACACTTTCTTCAATAGCTCCAGAAACCCCTACTCAAGGGAAAGAATATCATCTGATCAGTTCTGGAGCTATCCGCAGCGAAGCTATTACTCCTGCATTCTATACAATCAAGGTCGCATCTTCCCACATAAGCGTCTTGACATTGAAGCAATAGCTGGTCTGCCCTGTCTGGAAGAAGCTCTGGATTGCTTCAAAGAGGTTGGATTGCTGCCGTTCGTCACCGACCAAGAGCATTGGAATGAAGAGTTGCTGCTCCAATTCTATGCCACACTTCACATCCGTGGGTACAACAGAGATCCGAAGACTTGGGTCATGGAGTGGATGACAGGAAATGTTCATCACGAAGCCAAAGACTTTGATATCATTGAGCTCACTGGTCTACCCACTCCTGGCGATCTCTACGAATCTGGCTGTCAACTTCACAGTGAAGCTGTGGAGAGCATCTTTCAGAAGCCTGAACCTAACATGAGTCAGATGCTCAGTATGATGAAGCCATTGCCCCAAGATGCTGCATATCCCAAGGAGTTCTTCGTTAAAGACCTTGAGTATCTGCCAAGGACTATTTATCACATCATAAGGCAAACTCTCTGGCCCATCAAAGGACATTCTCCATAGCTAAGCTGGAAGGTGCAATGAAGACTTTGGTCTTCTATATTCTTCATGGCAAATGCTTCAATGCACAGGACTTCTTCATCCGCCAACTTGCTGCATCAGGCTCTGATCTTTTTGGCTTGAAGTTGTACGCTCCATGGATAACGCGGCTGATCAAACTCCACTCCACTATCTCATATCAGCCATCTGCTCGCAATCATCGGATCTTTCTGCCTGATGTGGATATGTCTATTGAAGCCATTTATCCTGAGCCTACCAAGGAACCTCTAAGTCTTCAGAATGTGGAGCATCAAAGTTTTTCTCAGAACATTGAAGGAGTTGAAGCAGTCACTCGTGTGTATCCTTTGGCTGGAACTACACGTGCACCACATCCCGCTCTCACTGAAGCCACCGATAGCACAATTGCCCAATGACCCAAGAAGCGCACTCGTGTTCTCAATGACCGAGAGCTTCTTGTGGCTCTTCATCAGAAACAGGATAGGCATCATGACTGGCTGAAGCGCCAAATGAAAAGCCTCTTGGTGGATGTTAACCGCATTCGCAATCTTGCCACCAAGAATGCCTTTGTTGCACACAAAACCTCTCGACGCACCTGGAAAGGGCTGACGCTAATGTGCTCCGAAGATGATCTTCAAGAGGATGGCTTCTCTGAACGCTTCAAGTTTGACTCCACACCTCCTCAAAGGGCAGTGCTACGACGAACTCCATCTCTTGAAGACTCTGAGTTCTCTTCCTCTGCTGCAACTGTGAATGCCAGAGTGATCGAGGATGAAGACGATGCTACTTCACCGCCACCTCCTTCAGCACGCTTCGACACTGCTCCAAGTTCTTCTGCACCGCCGAACACCACCGACGACCCTGCTGCTTCACCTACTCTTCATGGGAACGAGTAGATGCTCTATGTCTTCAAGCCTTTTTGGTCCTTACTGACAAAAGGGGGAGAAGCATATGAGTTTGATAGTCTTCAAGCGGGTCCATATGGGCGGTTGCTTTATATTTTGCTTCGTGTTTACAACTCTCATTTGATATATTTGGTTCTTTGAGTTGTAACACTTAAACTCGATGGTCGTCTGCTACTTATTTGCCACTTTATGATGCGATGATAAATTCCGCATGTGCGACGATAAATTCCGCACTTAGATCATTTTGCAGACGTCCATTTTCCATTATGCATGTCATTATCTTCACATACCTTCTCATGCATAATGAATTGTCATCATAAGTTGAAGAGGATCTCCACAAGCACAACCTGCCATGTGCATTTGCATTCCAAAAGCAAATTACTTAGATGCACATCTTCAGGGGGAGCCCTCACAGCTTATGAAGAAAATTCCCTATCCTCTTACAATTTCACATATTATATTCCCCGTTGAAAACTTCAACTAGTTTGTCATCAATCACCAAAAAGGGGGAGATTGTAAGTGCATCTAGTGCCACCCCTAGTTGGTTTTGGAGTATTGACGACAAACTTAGTTGAGGGACTAATGTGTTTGTGAGAATTGCAGGATAACACAGGTAGAAGTCCCTCATTGATTCGGTGTTCCTACCAGAGATGACCCCTAAAAATGTATGAAGACATTGATGTCAAAGGTGGTTTATGAAGATATTCTCATTGAAGACTATGACAAGAGAAGACATCGCATGAAGCCTATGGAGCTCGAAGACTTAGATCTTTCATAGTTCTATTTCTTCTTTGTTGAGTCATAGGAACCACCGTACTGTTAAGTGGGGTCCAAGAGAACCAGTCAGAATGACTGAAGTGATGCTTAACCAAAACCTATGTCTTCGAGTGAAGACTATGAGAGCAAATCTTGTCCAGAGTCGGACAAGTCAGCTTTACTTGTAGCCCAAGTAAAGTTGCCAAGTGTGTTTGAAATCTGACCGTTGGAACACATGTCAGTTCCTTAGTGACCCAGGGTCATTTCGGACAAATCAGGTCGGGTTGCCTAGTGGCTATAAATAGCCCACCCCCTATAACCATAAATGGTTGGCTGCTCAGAGTTAGAGTACGGCTTTTGTCGTTTGAGAGCAACCCACCTCGAAGCCTTTGAGAGAGAATTCCTTGCGAGGATAAAGCCCTAACCACCCAGAGCCAAAGAGAGTTAGGCATCACTTAAGTCTTCTTGTCTGTGTGATCTGAAGACTTTACACTTGAGGACTGTGAATCCTCCAGCCAGTTAGGCGTCGCGTTCTGAGCATCCAAGAGACATTGTGGATCGCCGGTGAACAAAGTCTGTGAAGGTTTGGGAGTCTACCTTGAAGACTTACCAGAGTGATTGGGCGAGGTCTGTGTGACCTTAGCTCAAGGGGAATACGGTGAGGACTGGGTGTCCTGAGCTGCGTGTTCAGGTCTGGGTGTCCGGGACTGTGTGTCCTCAGGTTTAAATACCTAGCTGCCCTAACCAGCCGTACAGTTGTCACAGCAACTGGAACTGGTCCAACAAATCATTATCTTCAACGAGTCACTGGTTTCATCCTTCCCTTCCCTTTACTTTTTGTTGGTCCTTGTGAAGTCATTGTATGATTGCACTATCTTTTGTCTTCACTGAGTGACTGCGTGTTCTGTTTGGCTTCATAATATCTTCCTACCTGATCCTTACTACATTGTTGCTATTAGTCATTGTGCTTTCACTCCATTGAATACTTGACTATGGTTTGCCTAGTGTAGTCTACCTTCCGCTGCATGGTAATAGGTTTATTTCTATCATTTGTCTTCAAAACTTCCACGTTTTGAAGACTTTCATAAAAATCGCCTATTCACCCCCCCTCTAGTCGATATAACGCACTTTCACTTGCACCAGCCCATAAATCGAGCGTTGGAGCTTGCACACCTTGTCAGCATTCTTAGGATCGACAAAACCTTCTGGCTGCATCATATACAATTCTTCCTTAAGGAAACCATTAAGGAATGCCATTTTGACGTCCATTTGCCATATCTCATAATCATAGAATGCGGCAATTGCTAACATGATTCGGACGGACTTCAGCTTCGCTACGGGTGAGAAAGTCTTATCGTAGTCAACCCCTTGAACTTGTCGATAACCCTTAGCGACAAGCCGAGCTTTATAGATGGTTACATTACCATCCGCGTCTGTCTTCTTCTTAAAGATCCATTTATTTTCTATGGCTCGCCGGTCATCGGGCAAGTCAGTCAAAGTCCATACTTCGTTTTCATACCTGGATCCTATCTCGGATTTCATGGCTTCCAGCCATTTGTCGGAATCTGGGCCCGCCATCGCTTCTTCATAGTTCGAAGGTTCACCGTTGTCCAACAACATGATTTCCAAGACAGGGTTGCCGTACCACTCTGGTGCGGAACGTGTCCTTGTGGACCTACGAAGTTCAGTAGCAACTTGATCTGAAGTTTCATGATCATCATCATTAACTTCCTCTCTAGTCGGTGCAGGCACCTCAGGAACATTTTCTTGAGCTGTGTCACTTACCGGTTCAAGAGGTAATACTTCATCAAGTTCTACTTTCCTCCCACTTATTTCTTTCGAGAGAAACTCTTTCTCTAGAAAGGACCCATTCTTAGCAACAAAGATCTTGCCTTCGAATCTGAGGTAGAAGGTATACCCAATAGTTTCTTTAGGGTATCCTATGAAGACACATTTTTCCGATTTGGGTTCGAGCTTTTCAAGTTGAAGTTTCTTGACATAAGCATCGCATCCCCAAACTTTTAGAAACGACAGCTTGGGTTTCTTCCCAAACCATAATTCATACGGTGTCGTCTCAACGGATTTTGACGGAGCCCTATTTAAAGTGAATGCGGCAGTCTCTAAAGCATAGCCCCAAAATGACAGCGGTAGATCGGTAAGAGACATCACGGATCGCACCATATCCAATAGAGTGCGATTACGACGTTCGAACACACCATTACACTGAGGTGTTCCAGGCGGCGTGAGTTGTGAAACTATTCCACATTTTCTTAAGTGTGTGCCAAATTCGTGACTCAAGTATTCTCCCCCACGATCTGATCGTAAGAACTTGATTTTCCTGTCACGTTGATTCTCAACCTCACTCTGAAATTCCTTGAACTTTTCAAAGGTCTCAGACTTGTGTTTCATTAAGTAGACATACCCATATCTACTCAAGTCATCAGTGAGGGTGAGAACATAACGATAGCCACCGCGAGCCTCAACACTCATTGGACCGCACACATCAGTATGTATGATTTCCAATAAGTTGGTTGCTCGCTCCATTGTTCCTGAGAACGGAGTCTTGGTCATTTTGCCCATGAGGCATGGTTCGCACGTGTCAAATGATTCGTAATCAAGAGACTCCAAAAGTCCATCTGCATGGAGCTTCTTCATGTGTTTGGCACCTATGTGACCAAGGCGGCAGTGCCACAAGTATGTGGGACTATCATTATCAACCTTACATCTTTTGGTATTCACACTATGAATATGTGTAACATTATGCTCGAGATTCATTAAGAATAAACTATTCACCAGCGGAGCATGACCATAAAACATATCTCTCATATAAATAGAACAACCACTATTCTCGGATTTAAATGAGTAGCCATCTCTAATTAAACGAGATCCTGATACAATGTTCATGCTCAAAGCTGGTACTAAATAACAATTATTGAGGTTTAAAACTAATCATGTAGGTAAATGTAGAGGTAGCGTGCCTATGGCGATCACATCGACCTTGGAACCATTCTCGACGCGCATCGTCACCTCGTCCTTCGCCAGTCTCCGCTTATTCCGTAGCTCCTGCTTTCAGTTACAAATGTGAGCAACCGCACCAGTATCAAATACCCAGGAGCTACTACGAGTACTGGTAAGGCACACATCAATTACATGTATATCACATATACCTTTAGTGTTGCCGGCCTTCTTGTCCGCTAAGTATTTGGGGCAGTTCCGCTTCCAGTGACCACTTCCCTTGCAATAAAAACACTCAGTCTCGGGCTTGGGTCCATTCTTTGACTTCTTCCCGGCAGCTTGCTTACCGGGCGTGGCAACTCCCTTGCCATCCTTCTTGAAGTTCTTCTTACCCTTGCCTTTCTTAAACTTAGTGGTTTTATTAACCATCAACACTTGATGTTCCTTTTTGATCTCCACCTCTGCTGATTTCTGTTGGGGGTCGTAGCAGAAATTTAAAATTTTCTACGCATCACCAAGATCAATCTATGGAGTAATCTAGCAACGAGGGGAAGGAGAGTGCATCTACATACCCTTGTAGATCGATAAGCGGAAGCATTCAAGTGAACGGGGTTGATGGAGTCGTACTCGTCGTGATCCAAATCACCGATGATCCTAGCGCCGAACGGACGGCACCTCCGCGTTCAACACACATACGGAACGGAGACGTCTCCCACGCCTTGATCCAGCAAGGAGGAAGGAGAGGTTGAGGAAGAGAGTCCAACAGCAGCACGGCGGCGTGGTGGTGATGGAGTGGCAGTTCTCCGGCAGGGCTTCGCCAAGCTCACACGGAGGAGGAGAGGTATTGGAGGGGAGGAGCTGTGCCAGGTTCAAGGGTGTGGCCGCCCTCCCACCCCTCCACTATTTATAGGTGGGGAGAGAGGGGGCCGGCCCCCCTAGATCCCATCTAGGGTTGGGGCGGCGGCCAAGGGGGGGAGGAGTGCCTCCCAAGTCAAGTGGAGGCCCTCCCCTTAGGGTTTCCCCTCTCCCATGCGCATGGGCCTTGGGGGGGCTGGTGCCCTTGGCCCATTAAGGTTAGGGCGCCCCCCTACAGCCCATGCTGTTGTATTGGACGTGGTGGAACATTTTCCGGACCTCCGGACCCCTCCGGAATCCTCCGGAACCTTCCAGAAGCTTCCCGGTACAATACCAGAAAAAACTGAACTTTTTCCGGAACCCGAACAACAACTTTCCATATATAAATCTTTACCTCCGGACCATTACGGAAATCCTCGTGACGTCCGGAATCTCATCCGGGACTCCAAACAACATTCGGTAATCACGTACAAGTCTTCCTAATAACCCTAGCGTCATCGAACCTTAAGTGTGTAGACCCTACGGGTTCGGGAACCATGCAGACATGAACGAGACAACTCTCCGGCCAATAACCAACAGCGGGATCTGGATACCCATGTTGGCTCCCACATGTTCCACGATGATCTCATCGGATGAACCACGATGTCGAGGATTCAATCAATCCCGTATTCAATTCTCTTTGTCCAGTGGTATAGTACTTGCCCGAGATTCGATCGTCGGTATCCCGATACCTTGTTCAATCTCGTTATCGGCAAGTCTCTTTACTCGTTCCGTAACACATCATCCCATGATCAACTCCTTGGTCACATTGTGCACATTATGATGATGTCCTACCGAGTGGGCCCAGAGATACCTCTCCGTTTACACGGAGTGACAAATCCCAGTCTCGATTCGTGCCAACCCAACAGACACTTTCGGAGATACCTGTAGTGTACCTTTATAGCCACCCAGTTACGTTGTGACGTTTGGCACACCCAAAGCACTCCTACGGTATCCGGGAGTTGCACAATCTCATGGTCTGAGGAAATGATACTTGACATTAGAAAAGCTTTAGCAAACGAACTACAGGATCTTGTGCTAGGCTTAGGATTGGGTCTTGTCCATCACATCATTCTCTTAATGATGTGATCCTATTATCAACGACATCCAATGTCCATGGTCAGGAAACCGTAACCATCTATTGATCAACGAGCTAGTCAACTAGAGGCTTACTAGGGACATGGTGTTGTCTATTTATCCACACATGTATTTGAGTTTCCTATCAATACAATTCTAGCATGGATAATAAACGATTATCATGAACAATGAAATATGATATAATAATAACTAATTTATTATTGCCTCTAGGGCATATTTCCAACAGTATCCCACTTGCACTAGAGTCAATAATCTAGTTCACATCGCCATGTGATTAACACTCACAGGTCACATCGCCTTGTGACCAACATCAAAAGAGTTTACTAGACTCAATAATCTAGTTCACATCACTATGTGGTTAACACTCAATGAGTTCTGGGTTTGATCATGTTATGCTTGTGAGAGAGGTTGTAGTCAACGGGTCTTGCCATATTCAGATCCCTATGTATTTCGCAAAACTTTATGTCATATCGTAGATGGCTACCACGTTCCACTTGGAGCTATTCCAAATTGTTGCTCCATTATACGTATCCGGCATCTCTACTCAGAGCTATCCGAATAGGTGTTAAGCTTGCATCGACGTAACTCTTTACGTCGAACTCTTTATCACCTCCATAACCGAGAAACATTTCCTTATTCCTCTAAGGATAATTTTGACCGCTATCTGGTGATCCATTCCTAGATCACCTTTGTACCCTCTTGCCAGACATGTGGCAAGGCACACATCAGGTGCGGTACTCAGCATGGCATACCGTATAGAGCCTATGACAAAAGCATAGGGGACGACCTTCGTCCTTACTCTTTCTTTTGCCGTGGTCAAGCTTTGAGTCTTACTCAACTTCACACCTTACAACTCAGGTAAGAACCCCTTCTTTGACTGATCTATTTTGAACTCCTTCAAAAACATGTCAAGGTGTGCGTTCTTTGAAAGTATCATTAGGCGTTTTGATCTATCTCTATAGATCTTGATGCCCAATATGTAAGCAGCTTTATCCAGGTCTTCCTTTGAAAAACCCTCTTCAAACAACCGTTTATGCTTTCCAGAAATTCTACATTATTTCAGATCAACAATATGTCATCCACATATACTTATCAGAAATGTTGTAGTGCTCCCACTCACTTTCTTGTAAATACAAGTTTCTAACAAACATTGTACAAACCTAAAAGCTTTGATCACTCCATCAAAACATGTATTCTGACTCCGAGATGCTTGCTCTAGTCCATAGAAGGATCGCTGGAGCCAGCATACCTTTTAGCAGCCTTAGGATCAACAAAACTTTGATTGTATCACATACAACTCTTTCTTACGAAAACTGGTAAGAAAACTTGTTTTTGACATCCATCTGTCAGATTTCATAATCGAAAAATACAGCTAATGCTAACATGATTCCGACGGACTTAAGCATCGCTACGGGTGAGAAATTCTCATCGTAGTCAACTCCTTGAACTTGTGAAAAGACTCTTTCCCACAAGTCGAGCTTCATAGACGGTAACATTACCGCCCACGTCCGTCTTCTTCTTAAAGATCCATTTATCTCAATGGCTCGCTGATCATCGGGCAAGTCCACCAAAGTCCATACTTTGTTCTGATACATGGATCCTATCTCGGATTTCATGGCTTCTAATCATTTGTCGGAATACGGGCCCACCATCGCCTCTCCATAGCTCGTAGGTTCATTGTTGTCTAACAACATGATATCTAAGACAGGATTACCGTACCACTCAGGAGTAGTACATATCCTTGTCGACCTACGAGGTTCGATAGCAACTTAATCCGAAGCTTCATGATCACTATCATTAACTTCCTATTCAACAGATGTAGGCACCACAGAAAACATCTTTCTGTGTTGCATCACTCTCTGGTTGAAATAAAGGTTCGACAACCTCATCAAGTTCTATATTCCTCCCACTCAATTCTTTCGAGAGAAACTCCTTCTCGAGAAAGGACCCGTTCTTAGCAACAAAAAATTTGCCCTCGGATATGAGATAGAAGGTATACCCAACTGTCACCTTTGGGTATCCTATGAAGATGTGTTTGTCCGCTTTGGGTTCGAGCTTCTCCGGCTGAAGCCTTAAGCATCGCAGCTCCAAACATTACGAAACGACAACTTTGGTTTCTTGCCAAACCAATGTTCACACGATGTCGTCTCAACGTACTTAGATGGTGTCCTATCTAAAGTGAATGCAGCTGTCTTTAACGCATAACCTCAAAATGAAAACGGTAGATCGGTAAAAGACATCATAGATTGCACCATATCTCATAAGGTTCGATTACGACGTCCGGACACACCATAACCCTGTGGTGTTCCAGGTGGCTTCAATTGTGAAACAATTCCACAATGTCTTAAGTGATTGCCAAACTCATAACTCAGAAATTCTCTTCGATCAGATCGTGGGAACATGATCTTCTTGTTATGATGATTCTTAACTTCACTCTGAAATCGCTTGAACTTTTCAAATGTTTCAGACTTGTGCTTCATTAAGTAAATATACCTATATCTACCCAAATCGTCAGTGAAGATGAGAAAATAGCGATATCCACTGCACGCTTCAATTCTCATTGGATCACACGTATCAGCATGCATGATTTCCAACAAGTCACTTGCCCGTTTCATTGTACCTGAAAACGGGGTCTTAGTCATCCTGCCCATGAGGCATGGCTCGCATGTGTCAAGTGATTCAAAATCAAGTGACTCCAAACATCCATCGACATGGAGTTTCTTCATGCATCTTACGCTAATATGACCTAAGTGGCAGTGCCACAAGAAAGTGGTACTATCATTATTAACTCTACATCTTTTGGCGTGAACATGTGTATTACCACGACCAAGATTCAATGAACCATTCACATAGGGTGCATGACCATGAAAGGTATCATTCATGTAAACAGAATAACCATTATTCTCTAACTAAAATGAATGACCGTATTGCAATGAACATGATCTAATCATATCCATGCTCAACGTAGACACCTGATAACATTTATCTAGGTTCAATACTAATCCCGAAGGCAGATGGAGCGTGCGATGGTGATCTCATCAACTTTGGAAACACTTCCAACACACATCGTCACCTCGCCCTTAGCCAGTCTCCGTTTAGTCCGTAGCTTTTGCTTCAAGTCACCAATAATAGTAACTGAACCGATATCCAATACCCAGGTGCTACCAGGAGTACTAGTGAGGTACACATTAATAACATGTATATACTTTGAAGTTGCCAACCTTCTTATCTACCATGCATTTGGGGTAATTCCGCTACCAGTGACCGTTCCCCTTACAATAGAAGCACTTAGTCTCGGGTTTGGGTTCAACCCTGGGCTCCTTCACTGGAGCGGCAACTGGTTTGCCATCCATGAAGTTTCCCTTCTAGCCCTTGCCCTTCTTGAAACCAGTGGTCTTGTTAAACCATCAATACTTGATGCTCCTTCTTAATTTCTACCTTTTGCGGTCTTAAGCACCGCGAACAGCTCCGGTATCAACTCCATCCCTTGCATGTCATAGTTCATCACGAAGATCTAGTAGCTTAGTGATAGTGGCTAGAGAACTCTATCAATCACTATCTTATCTGGAAGTTTAACTCCTACTTGATTTAAGTGATTGTAGCACCCAGACATTCTGAGCACATGCTCACTAGCTGAGCTATTCTCCTCCATCTTGTTGGCAAAAGAACTTGTCAGAGGTCTCACACCTCTCAACACGGGCATGAGCCTGAAATCCCAATTTCAGCTCTTGGAACATCTCATATGTTCTATGGCGTTTAAAACATCATTGGAATACCGATTCTAAGCCGTAAAGTATGGTGCACTAAACTATCAGGTAGTCATCAGAATGTGTCTGTCAGGTGTTCACAACATCCACAGACGACGTTGTAGGGGTTTGCACATCGAGTGGTGCATCAAAGACGTAAGCCTTCTGTGTAGCAGTGAGGACACTCCTCGGACTACGGACCTAGTCCGCATCATTGCTTACAATATCTTTCAACTTAATCTTTCTCTAGGAACATATTGAAACAGAGAGCTACAACGTGAGCTATTTATCTACAACATATTTGCGAAGACAATTTAGACTATGTTCATGATAATTGATTTCATCTAATCAAATTAATTTAATGAACTCCCACTCAGATAGACATCTCTCTAGTCATCTAAGTGAAACATGATCCGAATCGACTAGGCTGTGTCCGATCATCACGTGAGACGGACTAGTCATCAACGGTGAACATCTCATGTTGATCATATCTTCTATACGACTCATGTTCGACCTTTCGGTCTTCCGTGTTCCGAGGCCATGTCTGTACATGCTAGGCTCGTCAAGTCAACCTAAGTGTTTCGCATGTGTCCCGAGGCCATGTATGTACATGCTAGGCTCGTCAAGTCAACCTAAGTGTTTCGCATGTGTCCCGAGGCCATGTCTGTACATGCTAGGCTCGTCAACACCCGTTGTATTCGAACGTTAGAATCTATCACACCCGATCATCACGTGGTGCTTCGAAACAACGAACCTTCGTAACGGTGCATAGTTAGGGGGAACACTTTTCTTGAAATTTTAGTGAGGGATCATCTTATTTAAGCTACCGTCGTTCTAAGCAAATAAGATGTAAAACATGATAAACATCACATGCAATCAAATAGTGACATGATATGGCCAATATCATTTTGCTCCTTTTGATCTCCATCTTCGGGGCTCCATGATCATCGTTGTCACCGGCATGACACCATGATCTCCATCATCATGATCTCCATCATCGTGTCTTCTTGAAGTTGTCTCATCATCTATTACTTCTACTACTATGGCTAACGCTTTAGCAATAAAGTAAAGTAATTACATGACGTTTATGTTGACCCGCAGGTCATAAATAAATTAAGACAACTCCTATGGCTCCTGCCGGTTGTCATACTCATCTACATGCAAGTCGTGATTCCTATTACAAGAACATGATCAATCTCATACATCACATATATCATTCATCACATCCTTTTGGCCATATCACATCACAAGGCATATGCTGCAAAAACAAGTTAGACGTCCTCTAATTGTTGTTGCAAGTTTTTACGTGGCTGCTATAGGTTTCTAGCAAGAACATTTCTTACCTACGCCAAAACCACAACGTGATATGCCAATTTCTATTTACCCTTCATAAGGACCCTTTTCATCGAATCCGATCCGACTAAAGTGGGAGAGACAGACACCCGCTAGCCACCTTATGCAACTAGTGCATGTCAGTCGGTGGAACCAATCTCACGTAAGAGTACGTGTAAGGTCGGTCCGGGCGGCTTCATCCCACGATGCCGCCGAATCAAGATAAGACTAGTAACGGCAAGTAAATTGACAATATTGACGCCCACAACTGCTTTGTGTTCTACTCGTGCATAGAAACTACGCATAGACCTAGCTCATGATGCCACTGTTGGGGATCGTAGCAGAAATTTAAATTTTTCTACGCATCACCAAGATCAATCTATGGAGTCATCTAGCAACGAGGGAGAGAGGACCGCATCTACATACCCTTGTAGATCGATAAGCGGAAGCGTTCAAGTGAATGGGGTTGATGGAGTCGTACTCGTCGTGATCCAAATCACCGATGATCCTAGCGCCGAACGGACGGCACCTCCGCGTTCAACACACATACGGAACGGAGACGTCTCCCACGCCTTGATCCAGCAAGGAGGAAGGAGAGGTTGAGGAAGAGAGTCCAACAGCAGCACGACGGCGTGGTGGTGATGGAGTGGCAGTTCTCCGGCAGGGCTTCGCTAAGCTCACGCGGAGGAGGAGAGGTATTGGAGGGGAGGGGCTGTGCCAGGTTCAAGGGTGTGGCCGCCCTCCCACCCCTCCACTATTTATAGGTGGGGAGAGAGGGGGCCGGCCCCCCTAGATCCCATCTAGGGTTGGGGCGGCGGCCAAGGGGGGGAGGAGTGCCTCCCAAGTCAAGTGGAGGCCCTCCCCCTAAGGGTTTCCCCTCTCCCATGCGCTGGGCCTTGGGGAGGCTGGTGCCCTTGGCCCATTAAGGTTAGGGTGCCCCCCTACAGCCCATGCTGTTGTATTGGATGTGGTGGAACATTTTCCGGACCTCCGGACACCTCCGGAATCCTCCGAAAGCTTCCCGGTACAATACCAGAAAAAACCGAACTTTTCCCGGAACCCAAACAACAACTTTCCATATATAAATCTTTACCTCCGGACCATTCCGGAACTCCTCGTGACGTCCGGGATCTCATCCGGGACTTCGAACAACATTTGGTAATCACATACAAGTCTTCCTAATAACCCTAGCATCATCGAACCTTAAGTGTGTAGACCCTACGGGTTCGGGAACCATGCAGACATGACCGAGACAACTCTCCGGCCAATAACCAACAGCGGGATCTGGATACCCATGTTGGCTCCCACATGTTCCATGATGATCTCATCAGATGAACCATGATGTCGAGGATTCAATCAATCCCGCATTCAATTCCCTTTGTCCAGTGGTATTGTACTTGCCCGAGATTCAATCGTCGGTATCCCGATACCTTGTTCAATCTCATTATCGGCAAGTCTCTTTACTCGTTCCGTAACACATCATCCCGTGATCAACTCCTTGGTCACATTGTGCACATTATGATGATGTCCTACCGAGTGGGCCCAGAGATACCTCTCCGTTTACACGGAGTGACAAATCCCAGTCTCGATTTGTGCCAACCAAACAAACACTTTCGGAGATACCTGTAGTGTACCTTTATAGCCACCCAGTTACGTTGTGACGCTTGGCACACCCAAAGCACTCCTACGGTATCCGGGAGTTGCACAATGTCATGGTCTGAGGAAATGATACTTGACATTAGAAAAACTTTAGCAAACGAACTACACGATCTTGTGCTAGGCTTAGGATTGGGTCTTGTCCATCACATCATTCTCCTAATGATGTGATCCCGTTATCAACGACATCCAATGTCCATGGTCAGGAAACCATAACCATCTATTGATCAACGAGCTAGTCAACTAGAGGCTTACTAGGGACATGGTTTGTCTATTTATCCACACATGTATCTGAGTTTCTTATCAATACAATTCTAGCATGGATAATAAATGATTATCATGAACAATCAAATATGATATAATAATAACTAATTTATTATTGCCTCTAGGGCATATTTCCAACAATTTCAGCATTGAATATGCCTCAGGAATGGTCTTTTCCATCCCCTGCATATTGAAGTTCATCACAAAGCTCTTGTAGCTCGGTGGAAGGGACTGAAGGATTCTGTCAATGACCGCGTCATCCGGGAGATTAACTCCCAGCTGAGTCAAGCGGTTATGCAACCCAGACATTTTGAGTATGTGCTCACTGACAGAACTATTTTCCTCCATCTTACAACTGAAGAACTTGTCGGAGACTTCATATCTCTCGACCCGGGCATGAGCTTGGAAAACCATTTTCAGCTCTTCGAACATCTCATATGCTCCGTGTTGCTCAAAACGCTTTTGGAGCCCCGGTTCTAAGCTGTAAAGCATGCCGCACTGAACGAGGGAGTAATCATCAGCACGTGACTGCCAAGCGTTCATAATGTCTTGGTTCTCTGGGATGGGTGCGTCACCTAGCGGTGCTTCTAGGACATAATCTTTCTTGGCAGCTATGAGGATGATCCTCAGGTCCCGGACCCAGTCCGTATAGTTGCCGCCATCATCTTTCAGCTTGGTTTTCTCTAGGAACGCGTTGAAGTTGAGGGAAACATTAGCGTGGGCCATTTGATCTACAAGACATAGTGTAAAGATTTTAGACTAAGTTCATGATAATTAAGTTCATCAAATTATTCAATGAACTCCCACTCAGATAGACATCCCTGTAGTCATCTAAGTGAAACATGATCCGAGTCAACTAGGCCGTGTCCAATCATCACGTGAGACGGACTAGTCAACATCGGTGAACATCTTCATGTTGATCGTATCTTCTATACGACTCATGCTCGACCTTTCGGCCTTCTGTGTTCCGAGGCCATGTTTGTACATGCTAGGCTCGTCAAGTCAACCTAAGTGTATTGCGTGTGTAAATCTGGCTTACACCCGTTGTTTTCGAACGTTAGAATCTATCACACCCGATCATCACGTGGTGCTTCGAAACAACGAACCTTCGCAACGGTGCACAGTTAGGGGGAACACTTTCTTGAAATTATTACGAGGGATCATCTTATTTAAGCTACCGTCTTTCTAAGCAAATAAGATGCAAAACATGATAAACATCACATGCAATCAAATAGTGACATGATATGGCCAATATCACTTGCTCCTTTTGATCTCCATCTTCGGGGCTTCATGATCATCGTTGTCACCGGCATGACACCATGATCTCCATCATCATGATCTCCATCATCGTGTCTTCTTGAAGTTGTCTCGTCATCTATTACTTCTACTACTATGGCTAACTCTTTAGCAATAAAGTAAAGTAATTACATGACGTTTATGTTGACACGCAGGTCATAAATAAATTAAGACAACTCCTATGGCTCCTGCCGGTTGTCATACTCATCGACATGCAAGTCGTGATTCCTATTACAAGAACATGATCAATCTCATACATCACATATATCATTCATCACATCCTTTTGGCCATATCACATCACACGACACATGCTGCAAAAACAAGTTAGACGTCCTCTAATTGTTGTTGCAAGTTTTTACGTGGCTGCTATAGGTTTCTAGCAAGAACGTTTCTTACCTACGCCAAAACCACAACGTGATATGCCAATTTCTATTTACCCTTCATAAGGACCCTTTTCATCGAATCCGATCCGACTAAAGTGGGAGAGACAGACACCCGCTAGCCACCTTATGCAACTAGTGCATGTGAGTCGGTGGAACCAGTCTCACGTAAGCGTACGTGCAAGGTCGGTCCGGGCCGCTTCATCCCACGATGCCGCCGAATCAAGATAAGACTAGTAACGGCAAGCAAATTGACAATATCCACGCCCACAACTGCTTTGTGTTCTACTCGTGCATAGAAACTACGCATAGACCTAGCTCATGATGCCACTGTTGGGGAACATAGCAGAATTTTAAAATTTTCTACATATCACCAAGATCAATCTATGGATTCATCTAGCAACGAGGCAGAGGGGAGTGCATCTACATACCCTTGTAGATCGCGAGCAGAAGCGTTCAAGAGAACATGGTTGATGGAGTCGTACTCGTCGTGATCCAAATCACCGATGACCTAGCGCCGAACGGACGGCACCTCCGCGTTCAACACACGTACGGTTGGGAAGACGTCTCCTCCAACTTGATCCAGCAAGGGGGAAGGAGAGGTTGATGAAGATCCAGTAGCACGACGGCGTGGTGGTGGAAGCAACGGTGATCTCGGCAGGGCTTCGCCAAGCTCAGGGAGAGGGAGAAATGTCACGGGAGGGAGAGGGAGGCGCCAGGGGCTAGGGTGCGGCTGCCCTCCCTCACCCCCACTATATATAGGACCCCTAGGGGGCGCCGGCCCTAGGAGATGCAATCTCCAAGGGGGGGCGGCGGCCAAGGGGGTGGAGTGCCCCCCAAGCCAAGTGGGTCGCCCCCCACCCCTAGGGTTTCCAACCCTAAGCGTAGGGGGAGGCCCAAGGGGGGCGCACCAGCCCACTAGGGGCTGGTTCCCCTCCCACATCAGCCCATGGGGCCCTCCGGGATAGGTTGGCCCACCCGGTGGACCCCCGGGACCCTTCCGGTGGTCCCGGTACAATACCGATTACCCCCGAAACTTTCTCGATGGCCGAAACTTGACTTCCTATATATAAATCTTCACCTCCGGACCATTCCGGAACTCCTCGTGACGTCCGGGATCTCATCCGGGACTCCGAACAACTTTCGGGTTACCGTATACTAATATCTCAACAACCCTAGCGTCACCGAACCTTAAGTGTGTAGACCCTACGGGTTCGGGAGACACGCAGACATGACCGAGATGACTCTCCGGTCAATAACCAACAACGGGATCTGGATACCCATGTTGGCTCCCACATGCTCCTCGATGATCTCATCGGATGAACCACGATGTCGAGGATTCGATCAATCCCGTATACAATTCCCTTTGTCAATCGGTACGTTACTTGCACGAGACTCGATCGTCGGTATCCCAATACCTCGTTCAATCTCGTTACCGGCAAGTCACTTTACTCGTACCGTAATGCATGATCCCGTGATCAACCACTTGATCACATTGAGCTCATTATGATGATGCATTACCGAGTGGGCCCAAAGATACCTCTCCGTCATACGGAGTGACAAATCCCAGTCTCGATTCGTGCCAACCCAACAGACACTTTCGGAGATACCCGTAGTGTACCTTTATAGTCACCCAGTTACGTTGTGACGTTTGGCACACCCAAAGCACTCCTACGGTATTGTAACACCCCAGATGTAACTTTCCCAATTTGCACTCCAACTCTTGCCGTTTCGGCGTTAAGTTATTTCATTTTCTTGACTTTGGGTCTTTGTTTCCATGTGTTGTTATCGTTGTCATGCATCTCATATCATGTCATCATGTGCATTGCATTTGCATACGTGTTCGTCTCATGCATTCGAGCATTTTCCCCTTTGTCCGTTTTGCATTCCGGTGCTTCGTTCTCCTCCGGTGGCCATTTCTACCTTTCTTTCGTGTGTGGGGATTAAACATTTCCGGATTGGACCGGGACTTCCCAAGCGGCCTTGGTTTACTACCGGTAGACCGCCTGTCAAGTTTCGTATCATTTGGACTTCGTTTTGATACTCCAACAGTTAACCGAGGGACCAAAAAGGCCTCGTGTGTGTTGCAGCCCACACCCCTCCATTTTGGCCCAAAACCCACCAAAGCCTTCTCCATCATCTAGATCGTTCGATCACGATCGCGTGGCCGAAAACCGCACCTCATTTGGACTCTCCTAGCTCCTCCTATGCCTATTTAAAGATCCCCCGAAAATCTCCTTCTCCTTCCCCCCGAAAACCCTAGATCCACTCGTCATCGCGTGCCGCCGAACATTTTCCCCGCCGACGGACACGTCCGAATTCCGCCGCCGCCGCCGCCACGTGGCATCACGCCGTTGGTCCGCGCCCCGCGGGACCGCATCGCCGCGCCGCCACCCGCGCGGGCCCGCCAGGCCCAGCGCCGGCCCCCGCGGCCCGTAGCCGCCATCCGCCGCCCTTCTCCTCCCGAGCCGGCGCCGCGCTCCGCCGCCTCCGCCGCGGAAGCTCGCCGCCTCCATTCTTCGTCGCCGCGCGCCAAGGCCGAGCTCGCCGCCCCGGCCACCGTCGCCCCGCGCCCGTCCTCCTCAACGCCGGCGACCCCACCGCCCTCCGCCGTCCTCCTCGTCGCTTCCGGCCGCCCCGCGTCAACTCCGGCCGGCAAACTCCGGCGAAGATTCCGGCCGTCCTCGGGATCCGTGCCCCCGATCCAGATCTGAAAATATCTCCCCGCGGTTGACTTTTTCCCTCCTAACCCTAGCTCATGTGCCCTTCTTCATCATGCTATAACTTTGCATCCGTAGCTCCGATTCATGCATCTAGCATATCAAAATGTTCATCTCAGAGAGTACATCATTTCATTCCATTGCATCATTTTCATTTGAGTTCATCTTGATGCCCGAAATGCTGTTAGAAGAGGGCTACTTGAGATAATTGTCAGATCTGCTACTCCGTTTAGCTTTTTGTCATTTTTGCCATGATTAATGTGTGCATGATATGCCCTGATGCTCTACATATGTTTTGTTAAGGGTTTTGTCATCTTTCCAGAGGTGCAACCCATGTATTTTTGTGATGTGTGTGGTGACTAGCACGAGCTTGCCAAGTGGTGCACTTGTTAATTCTGATTTCAGGGACTTAGCATTTCCACTAAGTCTTGAGCTGTTTATCTCATGTTGCCATATGTTCATGTTGTTTCTTAGTGATCCGTGCCTCTTTTGAGGATGATCAGTAAGGATGTTTTGTTAATCTTGTAGTGCTCTATCCATCCATGTCTTTGTTTGCAATTATGGAGCACCCTAGCTTGAGTCAATCGAGCTCTACTTTTGCTACTTTGTGAATCTGGGCAGATTGTCAACTTGTTTGCAATTTTGCCGATGATGTTATAGTTGATCCGTGCATGCTATGCTATTGTTCTTGCCATGTCTATCTTGAATTTTGTGTATTCTTGATGGGTGTATGCTTATCTTATCATGACTTGCACCGTAGTGAGTGCATCGAGCTCGTAAACATGCCTACTTGAGTTATGTTTCAGCATGTGCCAGTTTTCACTAAGTCTGAAAACTGATTATGTTTTTGCTATGTTCACATGCTTGTAATTGTATTTTCTGATCCCTTTTGGCTCAAGGTCACTAAGGGACTTTTGTTAAGCTCTTTGAGTAGCTCCATGCCATGCTTTACTTTGCCATGTTCAGGTCCTGTAGCATGTAGTTTTGTTGCTCCGAAGTGTGCTACCTGATCTGAAATTCCAGACAAGTGTTAATTTCACTAAGTCTGAAATCTGTTTGCCATATGCATTTTTGCCATGCTTGTTTGAACCTGTTAATGGATGAATTGGCCGTAGCTCAGTGCTAGACTTTCGTTAAGAATCATGAATGCATCCCTGCCATGTATTTTTTTTGTCATGTTTGGATGTTGTAGCATGTTCATCTCATTGCATTTAGATGGCTACTTGCTGTAAATCGCAGACCGGTGTCATATTTGAATCGCTTGCCATTTCCAAAACGTAACTCCGATTCCGGCGTTCTTTATATCTTTTTCAAGCGATTTCATCTCATCTTTCCAGTGGCACTCTTGGATTTCCATGTTGAGGCCAGGATCTTGCATTTCCTGTCATATCTTTCATATGCATCCCGCATCGCATCCCGCATAGCATACCATCCTTGCATCATTTTGTTTGATCCTTGCACGTGGTTGATTGTGTCCTTGTTGCTTGTTTGTCTTGTTTGGGTAGAGCCGGGAGACGAGTTCACTAACGAGGATCCCGTTGAGTTTGTTTTCGAGGATCCAGTCAACTTTGACAACTGTGCAGGCAAGATGATCATACCCTCAAAATCACTACTATCTTTGCTATGCTAGTTTGCTCGCTCTTTTGCTATGCCAATGCTACGATGCCTACCACTTGATTTCAAGCCTCCCAAATTGCCATGTCAAACCTCTAACCCACCATGTCCTAGCAAACCGTTGATTGGCTATGTTACCGCTTTGCTCAGCCCCTCTTATAGCGTTACTAGTTGCAGGTGAAGATTGGAGGCCGTTCCTTGTTGGAACATTTATTTACTTGTTGGGATATCATTATATTATCTTGTTATCTTAATGCATCTATATAATTGGTAAAGGGTGGAAGGCTGGGCCTCTCGCCTAGTGTTTTGTTCCACTCTTGCCGCCCTAGTTTCCGTCATATCGGTGTTATGTTCCCGGATTTTGCGTTCCTTACGCGGTTGGGTTATAATGGGAACCCCTTGATAGTTCGCCTTGATTAAAGCTTTTCCAGCAATGCCCAACCTTGGTTTTACCATTCGCCACCTAGCCTCTTTTTCCCTTGGGTTTCCGGAGCCTGAGGGTCATCTTATTTAAACCCCCCCCCCCCCGGGCCAGTGCTCCTCTGAGTGTTGGTCCGAACTGAGCTGCCTGCGGGGCCACCTCGGGGAAACTTGAGGGTTGGTTTTACTCGTAGCTAGTCTCATCTGAGTGTGCCCTGAGAACGAGATATGTGCAGCTCCTATCAGGATTTGTCGGCACATTCGGGCGGTGTTGCTGGTCTTGTTTTAACCTGTCGAAGTGTCTTGAAGAACCGAGATACCGAGTCTGATCGGAACGTCTTGGGAGGAGGTCTATTCCTTCGTTGACCGTGAGAGCTTGTCATGGGCTAAGTTGGGACTCCCCTGCAGGGATTTGAACTTTCGAAAGCTGTGCCCGCGGTTATGGGCAGATGGGAATTTGTTAATGTCCGGTTGTAGATAACTTGAACCTTAACTTAACTAAAATGAATCAACTGAGTGTGTTACCGTGATGGCCTCTTCTCGGCGGAGTCCAGGAAGTGGACACGATGTTGGAGTAATGCTTGCGCAGGTTGTTCTCTAGTTTCTCGCTCGCGCTTTGCCTCCTCTTCTCGCTCTCTTTTGCGAATAAGTTAGCCACCGTATTTGCTAGTCGATTGCTGCAGCTCCACATATTTTACCTTGCCTTACCTATAAGCTTAAATAGTCTTGATCGCGAGGGTGCGAGATTGCTGAGTCCCTGTGGCTCACAGATTACTATTACACCAGATGCAGGGCCTGATGATTCCGCTCCAGGTGACGCGCTTGAGCTCAAGTGGGAGTTCGACGAGGACTCTCAACGTTACTATGTTTCCTTTCCTGATGATCAGTAGTGGTGCCCAGTTGGGGGTGATCGGGACCGTGTCGCATGTTGGGTTCTCTTTTATTTTGGCGCCGTAGTCGGGCCATGAGTGTTTGGATGATGTAATGTTATTTATGTACTTAATTGACGTGGCGAGTGTAAGCCAACTATGTTATCTCCCCTTTAATTATCATATTACATGGGATGTTGTGAAGATTGCCTAACTTGCGACATATGCCTTCAATGCGATTATGCCTCTAAGTCGTGCCTCGACACGTGGGAGATATAGTCACATCGAGGGTGTTACAGGTATTCGGGAGTTGCATAATCTCATGGTCTAAGGAAATGATACTTGACATTCGGAAAAGCTATAGCAAACGAACTACACGATCTTTAAGCTATGCTTAGGATTGGGTCTTGTCCATCACATCATTCTCCTAATGATGTGATCCCGTTACCAATGACATCCAATGTCCATAGTCAGGAAACCATGACTATCTTTTGATCAATGAGCTAGTCAAGGAGAGGCTCACTAGGGATGTGTTGTGGTCTATGTATTCACACATGTATTACGATTTCCGGATAACACAATTATAGCATGAATAATAGACAATTATCATGAACAAGGAAATATAATAATAACCATTTTATTATTGCCTCTAGGGCATATTTCCAACAGGTCCACCCCTGCGTCTTCAAAAGTGTCTAGGCTAATCTTCTAAGTAGACGCCTCCACATAAGTGCACCATAGAGTTAGTTTTTTGTGCTATCTTTATCACCGCTATTTCGAACCATATTCAAAATTGACTACCACATGAAACCTAACTCCATAGGGCTACTGTACATTTAAGTGTCAAAAGACAAAGGAGATAAGTTTGCATCAAATCACCAAACTCTGGTCATGATTTTAGTTTCAAAACCCAACTACGAACCAAGTATGGTTTTGATCAGACAATCAAATCTCCAGACTCTTGTTATGATATATTGCTCTCTCTTAACTCTTAAAATTGTTTACTTTGCTCACTCAAGATATAATAAGATTACTTATCTAGACATGGTGGTTGGGCATGCGGTTGTGCAGCCTAGCGACCTGATTTCGTTTCCTAGAATTGACAGGTGATGCACAGGGGGTTTCCCCTGTTTATTGAGGATCAAGCTTGATGTGTGGTGGAACCTCTCATCAATAAATATCTTTATACTCATTTAAAAAAATTCGGAGGACCATGTTTATCTTGGTACTCATACTAAAATGGTTGTATGCATCCCTCGTTGGTGCAGAGGCCGGGAAGTGAAAGCCTCTCCCATTTTTTAGACTTTGTATCAAGTTGGCAGCTAACTAGCCTAGCCGCCCGATGTGCGGATCCAAAAGTAGAGGATGGGCGACCTGGGCGACGACCCACGGCCGTCCGACACGTGGTTGCCCTCGTCGCCGTCGCCGGTGATCTCAACGCCGGCAAGGCATCTCCTCACGGCGCCGGAAGGGGGGAGACAAGCGTGTTTGATCGAGTCAGATCTTGTTGGGGATGGCGCGATCCAGGCTCAGGCGGAGCACTGGGCGGTTCATTTCTCCGACCCGATCTCCGGCAGATGGATAGAGGGGCGGCTGCAACACACTCTGACATCGCGGTGGACGTCACTTCGGAACATGGACAATGACATCCTTGCGAGCGACTATCTGGCGGCAGACATCCAGATCAAGGTAGGGTTTCGTTTTCTGCTTGATGATTTCGACGTGCATGTATTGTGTTGTTTGCAGGATGAGCATAGGGAGGAGATTGAGGTGATCGACTTGACGACGATGCCGGTGAACAACACACCAGATCGGCGTTTTGGAGGGCATTTTTGGGTATTAGCCGATAGCGAGGAGGACGAGGAAGAGGGTGTGATACGTCTCCAATGTATCCATAATTTTTTATTGTTCCATGCTATTATATTATCAACCTTGGATGTTTTATATGCTATTTTATATGATTTTTGGGACTAACCTATTAACCTAGAGCCCAGTGCCAGTTTCTGTTTTTCCTTGTTTTAGAGTATCGCAGAAAAGGAAAATCAAACGGAGTCCAATTGACCTGAAACTTCATGGAACTTATTTTTGGAAGGAAAGCAACCCGAGAGACTTGGAGTCCACGTCAAGAAAGCAACGAGGAAGCCACGAGGTAGGGGGCGCGCCCCCCCCCCCCCCCCCCCCCCCGCCTGGGCGCGCCCTCCACCCTCGTGGGCCCCTCATGGCTCCCCTGACGTACCTCTTCCTCCTATATATCTCCATATACCCTAAAACGATCGGGGAGCACAATAGATCGGGAGTTCCGCCACCAGAAGCCTCCGTAGCCACCGAAAGCTAATCTAGACCCATTCTGGCACCCTGCCGGAGGGGGAAACCCCTCTCCGGTGGCCATCTTCATCATCCCGGTGCTCTCCATGACGAGGAGGGAGTAGTTCTCCCTTGGGGCTGAGGGTATGTACAAGTAGCTATGTGTTTGATCTCTCTCTCGTGTTCTTGAGGTGGTATGATCTTGATGTATCGCGAGCTTTGCTATTATAGTTGGATCTTATGATGTTTTCTCCCCCTCTACTCTCTTGTAATGGATTGAGTTTCCCTTTGAAGTTATCTTATCGGATTGAGTCTTTAAAGATTTGAGAACACTTGATGTATGTCTTGCCGTGTGTATCTGTGGTGACAATGGGCTATCACGTGATTCACTTGATGTATGTTTTGGTGATCAACTTGCGGGTTCCGCCCATGAACCTATGCATAGGGGTTGGCACACGTTTTCGTCGTGATTCTCCGGTAGAAACTTTGGGGCACTCTTTGAGGTTCTATGTGTTGGTTGGATAGATGAATCTGAGATTGTGTGATGCATATCGTATAATCGTATCCACGGATACTTGAGGTGACATTGGAGTATCTAGGTGACATTAGGGTTTTGGTTGATTTGTGTCTTAAGGTGTTATTCTGGTACGAACTCTAGGGCTGTTTGTGACACTTATAGGAATAGCCCAACAGATTGATTGGAAAGAATAACTTTGAGGTGGTTTCGTACCCTACCATAATCTCTTCGTTTGTTCTCCGCTATTAGTGACTTTGGAGTGACTCTTTGTTGCATGTTGAGGGATAGTTATGTGATCCAATTATTTTATTATTGTTGAGAGGACTTGCACTAGTGAAAGTATGAACCCTAGGCCTTGTTTCCTAGCATTGCAATACCGTTTGTGCTCACTTTTATCATTAGTTACCTTGCTATTTTTATATTTTCAGATTACAAAAACCTATATCTACTATCCATATACCACTTGTATCACCATCTCTTCGCCGAACTAGTGCACCTATACAATTTACCATTGTATTGGGTGTGTTGGGGACACAAGAGACTCTTTGTTATTTGGTTGCAGGGTTGCTTGAGAGAGACCATCTTCATCCTACGCCTCCTACGGATTGATAAACCTTAGGTCATCCACTTGAGGGAAATTTGCTATTGTCCTACAAAGCTATGCACTTGGAGGCCCAACAACGTCTACAAGAAGAAGGTTGTGTAGTAGACATCAGGGCGACGGTCATGATGGGGATGAGGAGGGGCCGGAAGATGGCAAAGAGCGGCTGCTTCCACAAACAGTCGGGCTTGTGATCGCGTCGACGACGTTGAAAGCATGCCCATGGGTAGGGCTGATTCTGAAGGTAAATCGCACTCCCATGACTTTGTCTGATTTCATTCTAGATTCATGGACTCTCGTTACGAAGAAGAAGAATATAAAGCGGAGCCAGGTGCCACCGCCGATGCGGCCGCCGTCGGTGGCTAGGAAGGCCAATGAGATTCGAGCGGTCAAACGGGATCACTTGAATTCTCTGTTGGGCCTAGTGGATGTACCCGTTACGGCGTTGGTCGTGGGCTCCTCTCAGACTAGGCAAGAGGCCCGGCTGGAGGCCCAAGCCACGCGCATTGACAGGTCAGGTTCGCCTAGTTTGCATGAGGTAGCATTTCACGAGCCGCCTGATCGAGCAAGTACCTCGGCTAGGGTTTTTCGTCCGCCTGGTTTCCCCCGGCTAGGGACGCGTCGCGCGGCAAGAGTCGCTGGGGGAGCTGTTCCTTCGATGGCGTGGCGAGGAAACATGCAGCAGGACAAGTCCCCGGCCCCGGCACCTGCGCCTGGTCGGGCTGCCGCGAGACAGCAGGAGGCACCGACCGAAGGGCGGGTCGCCGGGCGGGGCGGCGCTCAGGTTGCCGGGCGAGGCGGTGCCCCAGTTGCCAGGCGTGGTGGCGCCCAAGCTGCTGGGAGGGGCGATGCACAGGTCACCGGACGGGGCGGCGGTCATGGGCGGGATGGATATGCCGGCAATGCCTAGGACTATGGTGATGATGGTTACAGATATAACCGATATGGTCAGTGGGGTGATGAAGAATACAATGCGTACGGAGAGGGTCTGCATCGTGGATCTTCGTCGGGCGGTGGACGTGGCTCTGGATGGTACAATGGCGGCGGACCGGGACACGGTTTTCAAGGACCTCCCAGTAATTTTGTCGAAGGGGTGGCCGGCCCAACTAACCGGTATAACCGAGGAGTCCATCGTACGTTCCGAGGCGGGAGAGGAGTGATAACCCACAAGTATAGGGGATCGCAACAGTTTTCGAGGGTAGAGTATTCAACCCAAATTTATTGATTCGACACAAGGGGAGCCAAAGAATATTCTCAAGTATTAGGAGCTGAGTTGTCAATTCAACCACACCTAGAAACTTAATATCTGCAGCAAAGTGTTTAGTAGCAAAGTAATATGATAGTAGTGGTAACGGTGGTAAAAGGTAACGGTGGAAAAAGTAATATTTTTGGTGTTTTTTAGTAATGATAACAATAGCAACGGAAAAGTAAATAAGCGAAGAACAATATATGGAAAGCTTGTAGGCAATGGATCGGTGATAGAGAATTATGCCGGATGTGGTTCATCATGTAACTGTCATAACCTAGGGTGACACAGAACTAGCTCCAATTCATCAATGTAATGTAGGCATCTATTCCGAATATAGTCATACGTGCTTATGGAAAAGAACTTGCATGACATCTTTTGTCCTACCCTCCTGTGGCAGCAGGGTCCTATTGGAAATTAAGGGATATTAAGGCCTCCTTTTAATAGAGTACCGGAACAAAGCATTGACACATAGTGAATACATGAACTCCTCAAACTACGGTCATCACTGGGAGTGGTCCTGATTATTGTCACTTCGGGGTTGCCGGATCATAACACAGAATAGGTGACTATAGACTTGCAAGATAGGATCAAGAACTCTCATATATTGATGAAAACATAATAGGTTCAGATCTGAAATCATGGCACTCGGGCCCTAGTTACAAGCATTAAGCATAGCAAAGTCATAGCAACATCAATCTCAGAACACAGTGGATACTAGGGATCAAACCCTAACAAAAATAACTCGATTACATGATAAATATCATCCAACCCATCACCGTCTAGCAAGCCTACGATGGAATTACTCACACACGGCGGTGAGCATCATGAAATTGGTGATGGAGGATGGTTGATGATGACGATGGCGACGGATTCCCCTCTCCGGAGCCCCGAATGGACTCCAGATTAGCCCTCCCGAGAGAGTTTAGGGCTTGGCGGCGGTTCTGTATCGTAAAACACGATGAATCCTTCTCCTTGGTTTTTTTCTCCCCGAAAGTGAATATATGGAGTCAGGGTTGAGGTCGATGGAGTGTCAGGGGGCCCACGAGGCAGGGGGCGCGCCCAGGGGGTAGGGTGCGCCCCCACCCTCGTGGATAGGTGGAGGCCCCCCTGACGTGGATCTTCCTTCTAGTATTTTTTATATATTCCAAAATAATTCTCCGTTGATTTTCAGGTCATTCCCAGAACTTTTATTTCTGCACAAAAATAACACTATGGCAATTCTGCTGAAAACGGCGTCAGTCCGGGTTAGTTCCATTCAAATCATGCAAGTTAGAGTCCAAAACAAGGGCAAAAGTGTTTGGAAAAGTAGATACGACGGAGACATATCAACTCCCCCAAGCTTAAACCTTTGCTTGTCCTCAGACAATTCAGTTGATAAACTGAAAGTGATAAAGAAAAACTTTTACAAACTCTGTTTGCTCTTGTTGTTGTAAATATGTAAAGCCAGCATTCAAGTTTTCAGCAAAGATTATGAACTAACCATATTCACAATAACATTTAGGTCAGGTTTACTCATATCAATGACATAATCAACTAGCGAGAAATAATAATAATAAATATCGGATGACAACACTTTGTTAAAACAATCATGATATGATATAACAGGATGGTACCTCGCTAGCCCTTTCTGAGACCGCAAAACATAAATGCAGAGCACCTTTAAAGATCAAGGACTGACTAGACATTGTAATTCATGGTAAAACAGATCCAGTCAAGTCATACTCAATGTAAACTAACAGTAATGGATGCAAATGACAGCGGTGCTCTCCAACTGGTGCTTTTTAATAAGAGGATGATGACTCAACATAAAAGTAAATAGATAGGCCCTTCGCAGAGGGAAGCAGGAATTTGTAGAGGTGCTAGAGCTCAGTTTTGAAATAAGTATGAATAATATTTTGAGCGATGTACTTTCATTGTCAACATAACAACCAAGAGATGGCGATATCTTCCATGCTACACACATTATAGGCGGTTCCCAAACAGAATGGTAAAGTTTATACTCCCCCTCCACCAACAAGCATCAATCCATGGCTTGCTCGAAACAACGAGTGCCTCCAACTAACAACGGTCCCGGGGGAGTTTTGTTTGCAATTATTTTGATTTGATTTGCATAAAGCATGGGACTGGGCATCCCGGTGACCAGCCATTTTCTTGTGAGTGAGGAGCGGAGTCCACTCCTCTTAAGAATAACCCGCCTAACATGGAAGATACGGACAACCCTAGTTAATACATGAGCTATTCGAGCATACAAAACAAAATGTTTATTTGAAGGTTTAGAGTTTGGCACATACAAATTTACTTGGAACGGCAGGTAGATACCGTATATAGGTAGGTATGGTGGACTCATATGGAATAACTTTGGGGTTTATGGAATTGGATGCACAAGCAGTATTCCCACTTAGTACAAGTGAAGGCTAGCAAAAGACTGGGAAGCGACCAGCTAGAGAGCGACAACAGTCATGAACATGCATTAAAATTAATCAATACCGAATGCAAGCATGAGTAGGATATAATGCACCATGAACATAAATATCGTAGAGGCTATGTTGATTTTGTTTCAACTACATGCGTGAACATGTGCCAAGTCAAGCCACTCGAATCGCTCAAAAGAGGGTACCACCCTATCGTACCACATCACAACCATTTTACTAGCATGTTGGCACGCAAGGTAAACCATTATAAGCTCCTAGCTAATTAAGCATGGCATAAGCAACTACAATCTATAATTGTCATTGCAAACATGTTTATTCATAATAGGCTGAATCAGGAACGATGAACTAATCATATTTACAAAAACAAGAGAGGTCGAGTTCATACCAGCTTTTCTCATCTCAATCAGTTCATCATATATCGTCATTATTGCCTTTCACTTGCACAACCAAATAGTGTGGATAATAATAATAGTGTGCGTGCATTGGACTAAGCTGGAATCTGCAAGCATTCAATACATGGGAGAAGACAAGGTAATATGGGCTCTTTGTTAGATCAACAATAATGTGAATGAGAGTCACTCAACATATTCATCATGGTCTTCTCCTCTCGACCCCCAAAGAAAAGAAACAAAACTATTTACACGGGAAAGCTCCCAACAAGCAAAAGAAGAACGAGAAATTTTTTGGGTTTTCTTTTTAATTACTACTACTACAGGCATGGAAAGTAAACTAGCTAAAAGCTATAACTATTTTTTTTTGTTTTTATTAAGGTTTTTCAAACACACAAGAAGAAAGCTTAAAAAGAAAATAAACTAGCATGGATGATACAATAAAAAAGTATGAGCACCGACAACTGGCATGAGTGTGTAAACATGAATATAATGTCGGTGAGGAATACGTACTCCCCCAAGCTTAGGCTTTTGGCCTAAGTTGGTCTATGGCCACGGCTCAAAGCCGCCCTCTCTGGTGTACAGAGGAGTGTCCTCTGGGTGCCACTGGTTGGCAATCTCCTCCGGATCCCACTGATAAACAGACTGATGGTGAGGATCAAGTGGTTGCTCCGGCTCTAGCTCTGGAGCTGATGTCAGGCTCCGGTAGGCATGAATGGCCTTCGGCAGAACAAGGTACATGCCTGAAAATATGTTAAACAAAGAACGAGCAGGCAAGGTAATAGTCTCAAAGTAA
The DNA here is from genome assembly GCF_003073215.2 of Triticum urartu. Taxonomy (NCBI): domain Eukaryota; kingdom Viridiplantae; phylum Streptophyta; class Magnoliopsida; order Poales; family Poaceae; genus Triticum; species Triticum urartu. The sequence continues at coordinate 484,722,600 of NC_053027.1, forward strand.
TTTTTATCAAATATCAGTCTATAGTTAAGCATCTTATTCTTATTCTTAACGATAAAATCATGTGCTACCATACTCTTACAATCTAGAAAAATAGGAGGCAGCAACTTTTCCTCTTTCTCATAATGCCTAATAGGTATGTTGAAGTGTGCGGCAAGGCGCGAGGCAAAGATGCCCCCAAAGACAGGACCCTTTGTACGGTTCAGATTCAACCGTTTAGCAACAATAGCGCCTAAACTAAAAGTAGCATCACGAAACAAGGCATGGCGCAAAATAACAATATCAGGGGCACTAAGGTTTCCACTATTCCCGTGACCAATTAAGCATCTACTAGCAAATATTGCAAAGTAACGTAGAACAGGAAAATGTATGCTAGTAATTCTTGCATCGGAAACCTTCATTGTTTCCCCTACAACAATCATATCAATAAACCCCTCCACATCATTACGATGTGCTTCATCTATGCTGCCCTCAAAAGGTATCTTACAAACCCGGCAAAAATCATATAGTGACATCTCCTTAACCTCATCATATAAATGAAATTCCACTGAAGGTGGTGATTTCTTAGCATGAAAGTAAAAATTTTGCACGAATATATTAGTGAGGAGGAGATACTGTTCGCGCTGGTCACGGAGGAAGTCGACGAGGCCTGCATTCTCATCCAAATAATAAAAGTCTTCATAAATCCCGGCTGCTCTTAAGAACTCATCACAAGGCCATTCGCAGAGCCGAACCTCCGCAGTGCGAGGGAGATTATATTTGGGCTTCTTATTCTCTTCACTTTGCTTATCCTTTGAGCTTCGGCTCGAAGAGCCCCTCAAAAATCTCTTCATCATTTTCTGAATTTTTTTGAAATTTTTAGTAACTTATAATAAAAGTAAACCAAACTCAACAAGATTGATAGCGACTACTCCTACAAGTAGTGCCTAGAGGCCATATCATGCAATAAAACTACTTTTGACCACATAAATTTGACATGCAAGCTCAAGAACAGGGTCACCTAGGCAGCAAAAATTTGCAATAAATAAAGCACTAGAACAAAAACTAATTGGACCATTGGAGGAGTCACATACCGAAGAACAATCCCCCAAAGCAGTTTTGTGAATGGAGCTTTGAGCAAGGAGATCTAAAATGGCAGCAAGATGAGCTAGAACTCGGGTTTGAGCTGGTGGAGGATTTTTTCTGGAGGAAGAAGGAGTGTGTGGGTGCAGGAATAAGTGCAGGGGACCCATGTGGGGTCCACGAGGCAGGGGGCGCGCCCTCCACCCTCGTGGGAACATGGTGAGGCCCCCTGGTGTGTTCTCAGTGCCAATAATTCTTAAATATTCTAGAAAAAATCATATTAAATTTTCAGGACATTTGGAGAACTTTTATTTTTGCGGTAATTTTTTTATTGCATGGATAATTCAGAAAATACTATTTTTACTTTATTTAATCTAAATAACAGAAAGTAAAAAGATGGTACAGAGAGTTGTGCTTTCTAACTTCATCCATCTCATGCTCATCAAAAGGAATCCACTAACAAGGTTGATCAAGTCTTGTTAACAAACTCATTCTGAATCGCATGAAACTGGAGAATTTTCGAATAACACTAGGTTACCTCAACGGGGATATGCATATCCCCAACAATAAGAACATCATATTTCTTCTTGATAGTAGGAAGAGGAAATTCAAAACCTCCGATTGTAATCGTTGAAAATTTACCAATAGAATTAATACTGTGGACATGAGGTTGTTTCCTCGGAAAATGTACCATATGCTCATTACCATTAACATGAAAAGTGACATTGCCTTTGTTGCAATCAATAACGGCCCCTGCATTATTCAAAAAGGGTCTACCAAGAATAATAGACATACTATCGTCCTCGGGAATATCAAGAATAACAAAGTCCGTTGAAATAGTAACGTTTGCAACCACAACAGGCACATCCTCACAAATGACGACAGGTATAGCAGTTGATTTATCAGCCATTTGCAAAGATATTTCAGTAGGTGTCAACTTATTCAAATCAAGTCTATGATATAAAGAAAGAGGCATAATACTAACACCGGCTCCAAGATCACATAAAGCAGTTTTAACATAGTTTCTCTTAATGGAGCATGGTATAGTTGGTACTCCTGGATCTCCTAGTTTCTTTGGTATTCCACCCTTAAAAGTGTAATTAGCAGGCATGGTGGAAATTTCAGCTTCCGGTACCTTTCTTTTGTTAGTAACAATATCCTTCATATACTTAGCATAAGGATTCATTTTAAGCATATCAGTCAAACACATACGCAAAAAGACAGGTCTAATCATTTCAGCAAAGCTCTCAAAATCCTCATCATCCTTTTTCTTGGATGGTTTAGGAGGAAAAGGCATGGGTTTCTGAACCCATGGTTCTCTTTCTTTACCGTGCGTCCTAACAACAAAGTCTCTCTTATCATAACGTTGATTCTTTGATTGTGGGTTATCAAGATCAACAACAAGTTCAATCTCTACATCATTGTCATTGCTAGGTTGAGCATCAACATGAACATCATCATTAATATTGTCACTAGGTTCATGTTCATTACCAGATTGTGTTTCAGCATCAGAAATAGAAATATCATTGGGATTCTCAGGTGTGTCAACAACAGGTTCACTAGAAGCATGCAAAGTCCTATCATTTTTCCTTTTCTTCTTCTTAGAAGAACTAGGTGCATCAACATTAGTTCTCTGAGAATCTTGCTCAATTCTCTTAGGGTGGCCCTTAGGATACAAAGGTTCCTGAGTCATTTTACCCCCTCTAGTCATAACTCTAACAACATTATCATTTTTCTTATTATTTAATTCATTGAGCAAATCATTCTGAGCCTTAAGTACTTGTTCTACTTGAGTGGTAACCATAGAAGCATGTTTACTAATAATTTTAAGTTCACCTTTAATTGTAGACATATAATCACTCAGGTGTTCAATCATATAAGCATTACGTTTCAATTGTCTACCAACATAAGCATTGAAGTTTTCTTGTTAAACAATAAAATTATCAAACTCATCTAGGCATTGGCTAGGAGACTTATTATGAGGAATATCACCTTCATCAAATCTATAGAGATAATTTACCTTTACTACCTGTGTCGGGTTATCAAGACCATGTATTTCTTCAATAGGTGGTAAATTCTTAACATCTTCAGCTTTAATACCTTTTGCTTTCATAGACTTGCATATCTTCAGGACTGAGAAATAGAATACCCCTATTCTTCGGAGTTGGCTTAGGAGTTGGTTCAGGAAGTGTCCAATCATTTTCATTATTCAACATATTATTCAATAGCAATTCAGCTTGATCAACAGTTCTTTCCCTAAAAACACAACCAACACAACTATCCAGGTGGTCTCTGGAAGCATCGGTTAGTCCATTATAAAAGATATCAAGTATTTCATTTTTCTTGAGAGGTTGACCAGGCAAAGAATTAAGTAATCGGAGAAGCCTCCCCCAAGCTTGTGGGAGACTCTCTTCTTCAATTTGCACAAAATTATATATTTTGAAGGAAATATGCCCTAGAGGCAATAATAAAGTTGTTGTTTATATTTCCTTATATCATGGTAAATGTTTATTATTCATGCTAGAATTGTATTAACCGGAAACTTAGTACATGTGTGAATACATAGACAAACAGAATGTCACTAGTATGCCTCTACTTGACTAGCTCGTTAATCAAAGATGGTTAAGTTTCTTAGCCATGGACAAAGAGTTGTCATTTGATAAGCGGGATCACATCATTAGAGAATGATGTGATTGACTTGACCCATTCGTTAGCTTAGCACGATGATCGTTTAGTTTGTTGCTATTGCTTTCTCCATAACTATACATGTTCCTATGACTATGAGATCATGCAACTCCCGGATACCGGAGGAACACTTTGTGTGCTACCAAACGTCACAACGTAACTGGGTGATTATAAAGGTGCTCTACAGGTGTCTCCGATGGTGTTTGTTGAGTTGGCATGGATCAAGATTAGGATTTGTCACTCCGATTGTCGAAGAGGTATCTCTGGTCCCTCTCGGTAATGTACATCACTATAAGCCTTGCAAGCAATGTAGCTAATGAGTTAGTTATGGCATGTAGCATTACGGAACGAGTAAAGAGACTTGCCAGTAACAAGATTGAACTAGGTATTGAGATACCGATGATCGAATCTCGGGAAAGTAACATACCGATGACAAAGGGAACAACATATATCGTTATGCGATTTGACCGATAAAGATCTTCGTAGAATATGTAGGAACCAATATGAGCATCTAGGTTCCGCTATTGGTTACTGACCAGAGACATGTCTCGGTCTTGTCTACATAGTTCTCGAACTCGTAGGGTCCGCACGCTTAATGTTCGGTGACGATTGGTATTATGAGTTTATGTATTTTGATGTACCGAAGGTAGTTCGGAGTCCCGGATTTGATCACGGACATGACGATGAGTCTCGAAATGGTCGAGACATAAAGATCAATATATTGGACGACTATGTTTGGACATCGGAAGGGTTCCGAGTGAAGTTGTAACGCCCCGGACACACCCGCCGGTGGTCGTTACTCCTGGCGGGATCTAGACTGGCCCCCACAAATCAATACTAGTCTTTTCTGCGCACTTTGTCCTCACTCGTGCGCACCCGGGAGCAACTTCCCGGTCGGTCACCCATCCTGACACTACTCCAAGCTGAGCACGCTTAACTTTGAAGTTCTGTCCGAATGGGCTCCCGGAAAAGAAGGAATTCCTTATTGATATGAGTAGTCTATCATCCCTAATAAGCCAGGCCATCACATACACCCCCACTCAGAGGAATCGACGTCCTCGTCGGGCCACAGGAACATTCCCTCTTGGCACATACGTATGTGCATCCAGTCCGGTACATGTGCCATGTCGGGTGCCATGACGGGTCACAAACGTCATGACAACATGACCGCGCACCTATCCGCAAACATTCGTGTAACCGCGAGGGTTGGCTCTGATACCAACTTGTAACGCCCGGACACACCCGCCGGTGGTCGTTACTCCTGGCGGGATCTAGACTGGCCCCACATATCAATACTAGTCTTTTCTGCGCACTTTGTCCTCACTCGTGCGCACCCGGGAGCAACTTCCCGGTCGGTCACCCATCCTGACACTACTCCAAGCTGAGCACGCTTAACTTTGAAGTTCTGTCCGAATGGGCTCCCGGAAAAGAAGGAATTCCTTATTGATATGAGTAGTCTATCATCCCTAATAAGCCAGGCCATCACATACACCCCCACTCAGAGGAATCGACGTCCTCGTCGGGCCACAGGAACATTCCCTCTTGGCACATACGTATGTGCATCCAGTCCGGTACATGTGCCATGTCGGGTGCCATGACGGGTCACAAACGTCATGACAACATGACCGCGCACCTATCCGCAAACATTCGTGTAACCGCGAGGGTTGGCTCTGATACCAACTTGTAACGCCCGGACACACCCGCCGGTGGTCGTTACTCCTGGCGGGATCTAGACTGGCCCCACATATCAATACTAGTCTTTTCTGCGCACTTTGTCCTCACTCGTGCGCACCCGGGAGCAACTTCCCGGTCGGTCACCCATCCTGACACTACTCCAAGCTGAGCACGCTTAACTTTGAAGTTCTGTCCGAATGGGCTCCCGGAAAAGAAGGAATTCCTTATTGATATGAGTAGTCTATCATCCCTAATAAGCCAGGCCATCACAGAAGTTCGGGCATATACTGGAGTACCGGGGGGTTACCGAAACCCCCCGGGGAGTTTAATGGGCCTTATGGGCCTTAGTTGAAAGAGAGGAGGGGCTGCCAGGCCAGGCCGCGCGCCCCCTCCCCCTCTGGTCCAAATTGGACTAGGAAGGGGGGCGGCGCGCCCCTTTTCCTTCTCCATCTTTCCTCCTTCCTTATCCTACTCCTACTACATGGAAAAGGGGGGAATCTTACTCCCGGTGGGAGTAGGACTCCCCATGGGGCGCGCCATAGGAGGGTCGGCCCTCTCCCTCCTCCACTCCTTTATATACGGGGGAGGGGGGCACCCCATAGACACACAAGTTGATCATTGATCTCTTAGTCGTGTGCGGTGCCCCCCTCCACCATAATCCACCTCGGTCATATCGTAGCGGTGCTTAGGCGAAGCCCTGTTCCGGTAGCATCGTCATCACGCCATCGTGCTGACGAATCTCTCCCTCGACACTCTGCTGGATCGTGAGTTCGTGGGACGTCACCGAGCCGAACGTGTGCAGATCGCGGAGGTGGCGTACTTTCGGTACTAGGATCGGCCGATCGTGAAGACGTACGACTACATCAACCGCGTTGTCATAACGCTTCCGCTTACGGTCTACTAGGGTACATAGACAATACTCTCCCCTCTTGTTGCTATGCATCACCGTGATCTTGCGTGTGCATAGGAATTTTTTGAAATTACTGCGTTCCCCAACATATTTCCCTTAAGGCAGCTTGTTTCTTATGAGCGGGGAAATATTTAGCAGAGAAGTAATAAATCATATCCTGGGGACTACGCACACAACCAGGATCAAGAGAATTAAACCATGTTTTAGCATCACCCTTTAATGAGAACGGAAATAACTTAAGGATAAAGTGATAGTGAGTTTTCTCATCATTAGTGAACAGGGTGGCTATATCATTTAATTTAGTAAAATGTGCCACAGCAGTTTCAGATTCATAGCCATAGAAAGGATCAGATTCAAGCAAAGTAATTAACTCAGGATCGACAGAGAAATCATAATCCTTATCGGAAATAAAGATAGGTGAAGTCGCAAAAGCAGGGTCATATTTCATTCTAGCATTCAAAGATTTTTCTTTCAGCTTAGCTAATAATTTCTTAAGATCATATCTATCATTGCAAGCTAAAAAGTCTCTAGCAATTTCTTCATCCATAACATAACCTTCAGGCACAACAGGCAATTCATATCTAGGGGGAGAATATTCATCATCACTTTCATCAATATTATCAGTTTCAATAATTTCATTCTCTCTAACCCTAGCATGTTGTTCATCAAGAAATTCACCTAGTGGCATAGTATTATCAAGCATAGAAGTAGTTTCATCATAAGTATCATGCAAAGCAGAAGTGGCATCATCAATAACATGCGACATTTCAGAATGAATAGCAGGAGTAGGTGTCGCAAGTTTACTCAAAACAGAAGGTGAATCAAGTGCAGAGCTAGATGGCAGTTCCTTACCTCCCCTCGTAGTCGAGGGAAAAATCTTGGTTCTTTTATCTTTCAAGTTCTTCATAGTGATCGACACATATAAATCCCAAGCGACTCAAAGAATAGAGTTGTGCTCCCCGGCAACAGCGCCAGAAAATAGTCTTGATAACCCATAAGTATAGGGGATCGCAACAGTTTTCGAGGGTAGAGTATTCAACCCAAATTTATTGATTTGACACAAGGGGAGCCAAAGAATATTCTCAAGTATTAACAGTTGAGTGTTCAATTCAACCGCACCTGAAAGACTTAATATCTACAGCAAAGTATTTAGTAGCAAAGTAATATGATAGTAGCGGTAACGGTGGCAAAAGTAACAGTAGTAGTTTTGTAGTGATTGTAACAGTGGCAACAGAAAAGTAGCTAAGCAAAGATCAATATGTGAAAAGCTCGTAGGCAATGGATCCGTGATGGATAATTATGTTGGATGTGATTCCTCATGCAACAGTTATAACATAGGGTGACACAGAACTAGCTCTAGTTCATCAATGTAATGTAGGCATGTATTCCGAATATAGTCATACGTGCTTATGGAAAAGAACTTGCATGACATCTTTTGTCCTACCTTTCCGTAGCAGCGGGGTCCTATTGGGAACTAAGGGATATTAAGGCCTCCTTTTAATAGAGTATCGGACCAAAGCATTAACACTTAGTGAATACATGAACTCCTCAAACTACGGTCATCACCGGTAAGTATCCCGATTATTGTCACTTCGGGGTTAACGGATCATAACACATAATAGGTGACTATAGACTTGCAAGATAGGATCAAGAACTCACATATATTCATGGAAACATAATAGGTTCAGATCTGAAATCATGGCACTCGGGCCCTAGTGACAAGAATTAAGCATAGCAAAGTCATAGAAACATCAATCTCAGAACATAATGGATACTAGGGATCAAACCCTAACAAAACTAACTCGATTACATGATAAATCTCATCCAACCCTTCACCGTCCAGCAAGCCTACGATGAAATTACTCACACACGGCGATGAGCATCATGAAATTGGTGATGGAGGATTGATAATGACGATGGCGACGGATTCCCCTCTCCGGAGCCTCGAACGGACTCCAGATCGGCCCTCCCGAGAGAGATTAGGGCTTGGCGGCGGCTCCGTGTCGTAAAACATGATGAATCCTTCTCTATGGTTTTTTTCTCCCCGAGCGTGAATATATAGAGTTGGAGTTGAGGTCGGTGGAGCACCAGGGGGCCCACGAGGCAAGGGGCGTGCCCCCCGCCCTCGTGGACAGGGTGTGGCCCCCTGGCCTTGATTCTTTTGCCAGTATTTTTTATATATTCCAAAAATATTCTCCCTTGATTTTCATGTCATTCCGAGAACTTTTATTTCTGCACAAAAATAACACCATGGCAATTCTGCTGAAAACAGCATCAGTCCGGGTTAGTTCCGTTCAAATCATGCAAGTTAGAGTCCAAAACAAGGGCAACAGTGTTTGGAAAAGTAGATACGATGGAGACGTATCAGGTAGCGAAATCTGTTAATGACCTTTTAGATTTAGAAGCAGAGCGGGCTTCTGAAATAATTCGAAACCTCACATCAGTCAAACCTATGAGTGACGACGACGTGAACAACCTTGGAATTGTAGCCCTTGGAAACATTTGCAATAATATCTTGCCTAGTGAGGAGGCAGAAGACGAGGAGGGGTTGGAGACTATGCACACTGTAGAACCTCTAAGGATGGAGGGCATTGCATCATGTTTCGCCGACCCTGGAGAAGCCCAAGCGACCCTGGAAACGGAAAATTTATCCTACTTCGGCGGTCCGTAGAAGTGCTAGGGTTAAGCTGAAGAAAAAAATTCATGATGACTTATGAAAGAAATCTTTTGGAATAGCAGAGGTCTAGCTGACTTGGCTAAACATAGATTCTTGGTTGAGACAACCATAGAGAAGCGTTTAGATTTTATTGCGCTTTTGGAAACATGACGAGATAATTTTACCTCACAGTTCCTTGGAACTCTATCCATAGGAATTGATTTTTATTGGCATGTCTTACCTCCTTGAGGAAGGTCCGATGGGATTTTACTAGGGGTTCGGTGTGAAACACTTGAGGTGCTTAACATGGTTCGGGGAGATTTTGCGGTCAAGTTTCGGGGGAGACCAAGATTGGATGGTTTCGGGTGATCTCTTGTGGCTGTATATGGGGCAGCACAACCAGAACTTAAACCAGATTTTCTAGCCGACTTAGTGCGGATATGTGGAGATGAAACTTTGCCAATCCTAGTCGATGGAGATTTTAATATCATTCGGAGGAGATATGAAAAGAACAATGACAATTTTGATGGACGTTGGTCTATGATGTTTAACATGATTATCGAGAGTCTTAATTTAAGAGAAACTGAGCTCACCGGTAGACAATTTACATGGGCCAATGCGTTGCCCATTCCGACTTATGAGAAGTTGGATAGGGTACTCGCTAGTGTGGATTGGGAACAAAAGTACCCTTTGGTGTCGGTTCATGCGATGCAAAGAGCATCTCGGACCACACACCACTTCTTGTAGACTCGGGCGAGGCTACACACGTTGCGAACAAGAATGCTTTCTCTTTCGAACTACGATGGTTCGAGAAAGAATTTTTTTTAGAAATCATTGCACGCGAATGAGCAAAACCTATTAGTGGAAGAACTAGTATTGAGAGATGGCAAAATAAGATCATACATTTGAGACAATTTTTGAGAGGTTGGACCAGAAATGAAAGTAGTATTTACAAACAAGAAAAAGAAAGACTCACTCTATTAATTGAAGCGCTGGATTTAAAAGCTGAAAGTAACCTCCTTACGGTTAATGAGCAAAACTCCAAGTCCGAAGTTGAGCAAGGCTTACGGGCGCTTCTAAGAGAAGAGGAGCTCAAGTGGGCACTGCGTGCTAAAGTGCTTAAGGTTGTCCAAGGGGATGACAATACACAATTCTTCCATATGATTGCAAATGGTAAACATAGGAAGAAGAAAATCATACAGCTTGAACAGGACGAGGGGACAATAGTGGGGCATGAGAATCTGAAAGCTTATATATCTAACTACTATAAACAACTTTTTGGGCATCCGGAAGCAAGCACAGTGACCCTAGATGAATCTGTCTTTGGAAATATCCCTCGGCTCCATGTAGAGGAGAATGATATTCTCTCTGCTCCATTTACTGAGAAGGAGGTTTTTGATGCAATTTCCCAAATGAAACCGAATAAAGCACCAGGACCAGATGGGTTTCCTGCTGAATTCTATAAGAAATGTTGGCATATTATTAAAGATGATCTTATGCCTATGTTCCATGATTTCTTTAACGACCATCTTAAGCTGTTTCATCTTAACTTCGGCATGATTACGTTGTTACCAAAGAAAGAAGAAGCAGTTCATATCGAACAATTCGGGCCCATATGTCTTCTTAATGTGAGTTTCAAAATTTTCACAAAGGTGTGTACCAATAGATTGACACAAATTGCTCATTCTGTGGTACAACCCAGCCAGACAGCGTTCATGCCTGGGCGACACATACTTGAAGGGGTGGTCGTTTTGCATGAAACGCTTCATGAAATCCATTCGAAGAAGCTAGATGGGGTTATCTTCAAGGTGGATTTGGAGAAGGCATATGATAAAGTTAAGTGGCCTTTCCTTCTGCAGGCAATGTGCATGAAAGGATTTAGTGAGGCTTGGTGGAACCAGGTGGGTTCTCAAGTCCAGAAGGGTAGTGTCGGAATCAAGGTTAATGATGATATCGGCCATTATTTTCAGACACACAAGGGTCTAAGACAGGGCGGTTCCATGTCTCCTCTGTTGTTTAACATAGTGGCCGATATGTTGGCTATTCTTATTGGCAGAGCCAAGCAGCATGGTCAGGTGGATGGGTTAGTTCCTCATCTGGTTGATGGAGGAGTATCCATCTTACAATACGCTGACGACACTATCCTATTCATGAAACATGACATTGCTAAAGCACCTAATATGAAACTTATATTATGTCTCTTCGAACAATTGTCTGGTTCAAAGATAAACTTTCGCAAGAGTGAGTTGTTCTGCTTTGGGAAGGCCAAAGACGAGCAAGATACTTATAGACAATTGTTCGGGTGTGAATTAGGTTCTTTACCATTTAGTTATTTAGGCATACTGATTCACCACCGTAAGTTATCTAATAAAGAATGAAAGTGTATCGAAGATTGAATTGAGAAAAAGCTGAGCTGCTGAAAGGGTAAGCTTGTGTCTTACGGAGGTCGGTTAGTGCTGATTAATTCGGTATTGACTAGTATGCCTATGTTCCTATTATCGTTCTTCGAAATTCCGAAAGGGGTACGGAAGCGACTTGATTTCTTTAGATCCCGGTTGTTTTGGCAGTCAGATGAGGCCAAGAGGAAATACCGACTCGCGCGATGGGATATCCTTTGCCGACCAAAAGACCAAGATGGTTTTGGTATTAAGAACTTAGAAATCAAGAATAAATGTCTTATGAGTAAATGGCCCTACATGTTAGAGATAGAGCCGGAGGGCATGTGGGCACAGATTTTGTGCAATAAATATTTGCAGTCAAAAACACTCGCCCAGATTACCATGAGACCAACTCACTCGCCATTCTGAAAAGGGCTTATGAGGACGAAGGATTTGTTCTTTCGTAGGGTCAAATTCTTGGTTGGCAATGGGATGTCAACAAGATTTTGGGAAGATACGTGGTTAGGGGAGACATCCTTAGCCGTCCAATATCCAACCCTTTATAACATTGTGCAACGTAAGGAGGAGTACGTAGGCACAATTTTCCAAACGATTCCCTTGAATATCCAGTTCAGACGTGCGCTGGTTGGTGAGAGATGGACAGCCTGGATGCACTTGGTTCGAAGATTGATAGATGTTCAATTCTCTGATCGGCCAGATTCGACGCAATGGAAATTAGCTAAAAATGGGGGTTTTACGGTGAAATCCTTTTATATGGATTTGATTAATTCTGTCCCGATCTCAGTGGATCCAAGTGAGTAAGGACCACGTACGGATCCAAGTCTAATTTGATTAATAAGCCTATGGACTCCAGGGACTTCAGTTAATTCTGGCCCGATTTGATTAATAAGCCTATGGACTCCAGGGAGCCTTTGGTTACTGGGTGCAACCAGTGGGAGATGGTAGCACGGGCTATATTCAACCGGTTCGGATGACGGTCGCATAACAGGATAGGACTCTAGGAACCTTATCCTACATATTACCATACCGGTTGTGATTATCAGCATGTACTTTTCTTTTTTTCATCTGCTTCGCTTCGCTTGCGAGCTGTAATACTTTTATGACCTTGTGCTATTTTGCAAACTTTTAATAAGATGGCCGCATGCATTATGATGCAGAGGCCGGGGGTAAACCTCCATTTCAAAAAAAAAAGACATGGTGTTGTGATAACAGTGGTTTTGGCACACAATTGGGTAAGGACATGGATTGAAGTGAAATGTTTGAAAACCTCCCAAAAAATATATTCTCATTTTTTTTGCTCTAGTTAAAAAAATGCATTGCGATTTTAACTACTTCCCACAGATTGGCAACAACATGATCCTAGTTTTGGAGGTTATTCATATGCACTTATCTTGCAAATCCAGTGACTACAAAATTTGTCTGAAGCAAGTGAAAATAAAAGGCAGCAACCTTTGGCAAGAGAAAACCTGCAGCTTATAGATAGGGAAACCAATTGTCACGACTTTCTTTGAGACTAGAATGAACTAGAGCCATGATGATTCACATACAACCAAACTCTTTCCAGTGAGCAAAAAAAAAAATAGTTATCATCATTACACACGAGTGAGACATAATACAGTGTGAGAGGTATGATACAACGACAATCAGTGAATTCTAAGTTGGCAACCAGGTGAGACTCCAAAGAATATGTAATCTGACATAGCTTCAAATTACAAGATATTGCAAGAAGGAAAATTTCAAGAGCGCCTTAAGGAGCAGCAGCGGATTCAGGCTCAACATCATTCGAAAAACAAGGGAGAAATAAAGGCATCACCACCACCACCACCTACTGGAAGAATAATGCTACTAGTCCACACATGAGAGTGATCAAAGCAAGCGAGCTGCTTCGAGCCCTTTGGACACCACTTTTAACAACGTCTTTCTGGGGGACGCCTTCGCAAGAAAGACCTAGCTTGCCTTCTCGGCACTCGTGGGCAAACAGGCCTGGTGGGTACTTTCCATAGAGGTTGATGTAGCTGAACATTGTGGATGCACAGTCATTGCTTTCATCATTGATGTAGTTATTAAATGGGCATGCAAATTCCTTGAAAGAATCGCAGCAGTCTTTAGCGGGATATTTTGGCCCTTTGCACCTGCTTGTGATGACGGTGTAGTCTTGGAACTCAAAGTTCACAGGACAATCTGAAAAGCACAAGTATGACCTAAGAGAAATATAATAGATCAAGGCACTGAAAGTCTTCAACATGGGTAGATGTATGTCAGACACCATCCATTACAATGATGAATTAGGATCTATCTTGATGCTACTTGGTACAGTGTTAGCAACATGCAGGTATTGTTTAGTGAACAGAAGAAACCAAAATATGCACTCTGGGGCTGCCTCGAAGCATTTGGTTAGTATGCCCCTGGAAGCCTGGAACCAACTTACCCAATGAAATTTTGGATAACTTGCAGAAATATGTTGAGACTACACTGGTTAATTTGTCACAATAACGTGGTGCTTCTAACTGGATAAGGGATACAGGCTTCACTACCTGGATATTGCATGCCTTACTAGACAGCAAGTTCCGGTTTTAGCATCACAAGCTCAGCAAATCTCCTCTCCGCCATTTTATCGTACGTATGTCAGTTTACCACGCTCTCTATTTAGTGATCAGCATCTTAGTACCAAGCAGCAGGCTCGGAAATTCCACATCACGATTAGCAAGTCTTCCTATCCTATGTGGGTGTAATTAGGTTTTATTGTCCAGCAACAAGTTATAACTAGCATGCGCATGTAGTATGTACAGTGCGAACAACATGAAACGCGGACTAGTCGGCAAACCATGTCAATTCCTTTTTAATTAGTCGGTAAAGAACATCCTCGGGAAGCTACAGCCCTCATCCCTGCGTTCAACTCGTAGAGCACCCCAGTTCCTCACCGTAATCATCTAACAACTGAGCCACCAAAATGTTCCCTCAATCCCTATTTATTTTTCCTCATCGCCTACAGTTGAATGACCGCTGATCTGATGACACGACCGCAGACGTTGCGTCGGCGCGGGACGGATCAGGGAATCGACACCCCACGCATCTAAGCGGAGCATGTAACCGAACACCCAGGCCCCAGCCCAATCTTCTCAAATTCCAGATCAAGCTCCGAAACCAGCAAGCAAGCATTAGAGCGTGGGACTCAGCGAGGAGAGAGGGAGGTGGAGAGGAGCAAGGAAACGTACCCCTCTTGGCCTGCAGCAAGGTCCTCCCCGTGGTAGATCCGGCGCCCGCCTGGAACACGCCGTCTGCTCAAGCAAAACACAGCACGACGAACCCGTCAGAACAGAAGCCGCCGCGAAGCGTAACGCGGACGAGAGAGGCGGAGCAGAGCAGAGCAGGAGCGGGGAACGCACCGGAGATGAAGGAGGAGGCGGAGGCGAGCCCGACCAGGAGGGCGGCCAGGACGAGGAGGAGCGGGAGGCCACGGCCGGCGGCCATCGCGCGTCCCTCCGGCACGCACTGCTGCGGATCTAGGACGACGACGGCGACGACGAGGGTGGCCTGGTGGAGGAGGCGGACGGCGCGCACAGACCCACCCACGTGCGGGCCTCGACTCTCCTCGCTGGTGCTTGTAATAAGCTCTGCGGAGCGGGCGGGCGGTGCTACAGCTGCAATTAATTAGTGGCGACGGATGCTGCTGTGCCCGCGAGCTGGAACGGGAGGCAAAGGGAAGAAGAGAAGGACGTGACCATGTTGCGGACGCGTTTTGTTTCGGTGTCTGTTTTTTTTTCCCTCGCTGACGGTGGTTATTCGGATGGATTGTGGGACCGGGCGAGTCGGCGAAGCGAGGTTAATTAGACTGGAGAAAGCGACGGTAGATAGATATCCTATATCCTAGGGGAAGCGGTCAAGGCGACGCATGTCTTGTGTAATTTTGTTTGATCTTCACACAGCGAGGGTGGTTTTCCCATTAGCTGTTCTTCCTGCCGTCGCGTGACAAATGTAAGGAATGAACGCACGCCGTATTTGTCTTGTTTTGTTCATAGGCGAGTGAAAATCAATCGTTGAACCTTTCAGCAGTTCCAATCCACCAAACCCAAACCTCCTTCGTCTTCTGTTGGAGGAAGATGCCGTCTTCAATCTGGCAGCTGGCTGTTTTCCTAGTTATGGCAGCAAACTTGCCCGCAAGAACGACGTGCCGCTCGCCAGCTAAGCTTGATGTGGTAGTATATCTTCAATGCCACACAGCTCACCGCACGGCAGGATACCACTCCCTCAACATGCGATCCACCACCAATGATGCTTGCACCAATCAACGACGCTGCTCAATAAAAGAGGTTTGTCCATTTTTGTCAAACATGGCGTGGCCAAGCCCAATCTACAATTTGGGTTGAGAACCCATGGAACGATGGTAGAAAAATGTGACAACTCAGGGCTGTACAAAATGAACTTTGTGGCTATTCCAACACATGAAAAAAAATGCCGCAACGCCATGTCCTGCTTATTTAGTTTGTTGCAGCAACAGGTCAGATGAGTGGCGTCACGAAAAGAAAGTATGTGGTATTGCTTACTCTGAAAGTAGGGGGTAAAACTAGTATATGCATGGACGCCATCAACCAAAGAATGGTGTTAATTATGAGACCCCAGCCTCAACTGTTCTGACAATGAAAATGCGCATAAGCATTCAAATACAGGCATACAGCAGATCAGGAGGCGCATAGAGGCAGAGAAAACAGAAAACATACAGAGAACATGAGCTGTGCGTCGGGATTCATCTTTCAACTTTCTTTTGCTGTATATAAGCCGCGCTATATTCAGTTATCTTCCAGGGCGCTCTTCTTGACCATCCCCTCAGTTTTCCTCCGGTCACCAACTATCTATCCTTCTTATTAACATCACCCATCTTTTTGATTGACCAAAAAGAGAAGCGAGACTGAGCAGCCATATACAAAGCAATGCTGTTTAGTTTCTGTCGGAAAGCAGTCATCAAAGTCGCCATCTCTGTTTTTTTTCTTGTTCATGTACATTGCTGTGAGTTTATTAAGTACAAAATTTCCTTCTCTGCACCAAACCAAAAAGAAGCAGCAAACGTTAGTCTCACAAAATTAACCTCGAATATAAGCCAAAGAGTAAATCCAAAACGCATACTAGAACAAATATCCTCAGAGACAGGTCAAACACTTAATGTCCCTTTTAGATCACAATTCAATAATATTGTGGGTTGAAAAATAACTGAACAAACTGTATACAGCATTGAAATCCACAACATGGTATTGCTTACTCTATGATGACCAGACTCTGTCACGGACTCCAATGTTTCAGCCATCTGCATTTGTTTGATCACTGTTGCATGCAATACCTGGACGAACACATAAAAACAGAACACTACATAAATATATGCACATTTCGTATTGTGAATATTCATATATATTTTTCTATAAAGTTGGTCAAACTTTACAAAGTTTGACTTCAGCCAAATTTTATATGCAGACTAAAAAGAATGGGAGTGAGTAAGAAACAGATAACTGATGAATATGACATGAGTATGCACCTTGCCCATAGTGTTTTTTCTCACTGTTATGCAGTTCAATAATAATGGCCCCCCACTAGCAGTGGAAGATTTGAAAGTAAAAACTGCATTGCTACTATTTCACTAGGTGTCCTTGAAAGACATCTCTTGGTCAATTTTGAACTTCAATAAGTAACATCACCAGACCTTTTTATGCTTCATATTATTTAACTTGCAAAAGTTGGGCAGTTGGATTCTAACCAAACTCATAGCAGTTTTTTACCAGGTGCTTAAAGTTTCAAGTGTATCATAAACATATGTGAATAAATAAAACATCACTTCCATAACTAATTGAGTCAAATTTTTGCAAATTAGTCAAGCAGGCCATAAGTTTATTAATAAAGGTGCAACACTTTTGTGGTAAAAAGCATGATACAATTCTAAACTGTATATCCTGAAACAACTGTAAGCACCATAAGGCTGTGACACTTGGCCAGACAAATACCTTCTTTGTCTTCTCCAGGTCAAATTCAATGGATTTTATCCTATCAAAAGAATCCTGTATAGCACGATCCTTATCCTGTGGGATCTCAGGAGGCTTTCTGCTGAGTTGATTACACATCGACTCAAGTCTTTCAAGACGCTCCAAACAAGGATTTACTCGGTCTTCCTTAACTATCTGAAGATTTGGTTGATTACTAGGTACGGCTGCAGTATGCGGATGAACATTTTCCAACTGTTGCTGATGGCGAGTGAACAAGCGCAAAAGAGAGAGTACTTTGAGAATTACAGCAAGAACTTTTCTTGAAAATAATTTCAAAATCCCATCATCTGCATCGCCTTCACGGACATTTGGGGCACGACCTGCTAGTTTCAACTCACATTTTAAGCATCAGAGAAACTAGCCACCATGGTGAGACAACTGGGATAAAATATGAACAGCATCCCATGAGTTTTTATAGATGTTAGCTAGTGCATGCAGACCATGATTAGATACCTGGCTCAGGCGAAACTCTATTCATCGATGAATTTTGTCGTGTGTTGTACTGCCTTAATACATTTCCAGTAAGGTTATATCTTTTATTGGACTCAACAGCTTTATCCACTGAAAGAGGTCGATCGTCTGAACAGCCGTATATTGTTGATCCTGATTCCCTGGCCTACATGACAAAGACAGGAGACGAAGTTTGTTAAGAAATGCCATGGTGAGGATAAGGCGCTCTAGATCTAGCAACAGCCTAACTTATTTTTCTCTGAGGGAACAACAACCTAACATTTAGGCATGTCGGGACCAAAAAGAAATATCTGTTATTTCCTTTTGTTCATCTGAATATAGGAGCTACTAGTTGGCAAGTGATAACATGAATGGAACTTATTAATATAATGGCAGAATTGAGAGAACAATAATTTACTTCCTCACGGACTGGAGCCAAACTATGATATTCAACATCTTCAGGGGCTACAGGGGATCCAAGATCATCAACATCTGAACCTGATTCAGCATTTGATGTATCACTAATTCTTTCTGGTAACTGAAAGAAGCAGGGACAGTGCATAAAACGTTAAAACTGAAAAGAGATTGACTCATTGAACAAATGAGAGCTCACAGATTGGATATTTCGTAATCTTGCCTTGAGCGCACGCAATCTTACAGAGCCTGTAATTGTTTCTTCTATATCAGATACTTGCACGATATCCCTTAATGCAGATGATTCCATGCTATGTACTATCTGAAATAAGAAATAAGTACATAATCAGCTGTAGCAGACAAGTTGAATATCCTGTTGTACCATAAGTATGATACAGTAAGAGAGCACCAGCAGATTCAGTAAAAAGACTACCTTCATAATTAAAGGGTCACTCCAAGGGCCTTTGTTGGACCTCAGGCATCCTCCCTGGTTAGAGCATGTGCACAAACCACCAAAAAACTCTGGTAATTGGCTGCAGATATATTCTGGTAAGCCTTGTACAACAAGCACAAAAACCAATCTTACACTAAAGGACCCTAACAACATAGAAGATTACCGTCACCAACCTTGCGTCAATAGCTTCAAGAAGCCTGCTCTGGTATTTTGCTCCTAGAACCTGTTATTGAAGATTATATGCATGAAGCAACCGAAACATCAGAATGTGGAAAATGAACTTGGAATGCTTGCAAGACTTCATACATGAATTTTTGATGATGTTTTGGGGTCAAGAAGTCCCTTTATAGTGCTCCAGATCAGTTTGAAACCAGCTCCAGCATTTACAATGAACATTTGATGTAGTGTCTGCATAATTTAGTACATGAATGGTATCAGAACACTGGGAAACACATGCCTATATTTTATCACTAAGACTTGCCTCAGGATAATAGTCACCATCTATTTTCTGCATACAGCGCACTAAATCCCTTGCAATCTTACCAAAGTTCTTCCAGCCCTACATCACATGGAACAGATACAAACATCATTTTCAACTATTTTGCAGATAGCACAAAGATGTTAAACGGCACTCAAAGATCAGATAACAAAATTATCCTACAATCAATCAAAGATACAGTTTGAAAGAAAAAATGTTAGAAAAAAAACTCCCACATTCATAAATGCATATAGTTGGATTGCAATAGCAGCACCAACGCAATTCTAGCAATACCAATAGTTTTGAGGAATTGAACCTCTACACTACAGCTCTACCCAGACCTTTAAGATGCAACCTAAATATTAGAATCAAACAGGAGGTCACCACCCCGATACAAGATGAGAGCTTCTACGACTGATTGCCATCTGTAGCTGAACGGGTCGTCGTTGCCAAGAGGAAAGGGGCCAGATCACTCAACAGTCTAACCATGTGGCAACTCTGGCAGCTGTGTGATGACTGCGTGGTTGAAGGTGCAATGCTGGTCTGCTCAATGTGATTATAACTGAAGCGAAGTTGTGGATGTTGGAAGGAGCCAAGGCACTAAGACACACCCAGGCCACCAGACTTAGGCTGCTGCCAATGCATGGGTGCTTAGATGAGGTGCTAAGCACATTAAATAGCTTAGCAACTATACTCCCCAATGCATAGGTGCTTAGCTTATGGTTGCTAAGCTTGCTTGATTTAATGATTTAGCAACTAAAGCTCTTCATGTATTGGTGGGCTTCCTTCCTTTAAATGTTTTGCCTAGGTTCACGCGCTTAGCATCGTTTCTTCCTGGGGTCACCACACTCATCTCTCTCTCTCTTCTTAAATAACTCGCCACATCAGATTTTTTGCCTATGTGGAAGGCTTAGCACCTGTACAAGGTGGAGCATTGGGAGGGGCCTTAGCAGCCAGCTGTACAGCTTGCCGATATAGCTGTTGCGCTTTTGCCTTTCTTTTGCTTGCCTAGGTTTTTTGCAGCTTTGCTTCCCTTTCTTTTGTTTTTCTCGGTTTTGTTTTCTGCCAGGCTGTAGACATTCCCTTCTAATACAAAATGACACATTTAGATGCGTGTTCGAGAAAAAGTATTGGAATCAAATCCATTGTATTTTATCTGGACAGAGTAGGAGCTCAACCAGCAGCATTCAAGAAAAGCCTTATGTTACTGCTGTTTCTCTCTAACTTCCAAGGACTATTGTGCCACCAAGCATCCTAGCTGATGTGGTCAATAAGATGTTTTTAAAGAAGTTTCTGAAATTTTTCTATATGCAAGCTTGTACATCTTCACAAATCCCAATAGTCACATTTTTGTTAAAACGGGTACCCTGAGAGGCTAAGAGTGTAAGAGTTATAACTTCTGCAAAAATTTCCAGTTGTATCGTAGCATATTATCTTATGAGAAGATGTCTTTGTGACAGGAAAACAATATTTCTGACTTCTGATAACTACAGTGCAGCCCCACAAAGTACATATTTTAAGCCTAACAAATAATTCAATGGAAGGTTTTATCTACAGAAGGTAGTTTCGGAAAAATGTTACTGCAAAAACAACACTTCCTTTTGCTATTTTCCTTACGTTTTTAGAGTCAAAACAAAAATTGCTGGCGCGGAGAAACCATATTTAGGAAAAGGACAATGAACATACCACGCCATGGACATCCAATATTGTGGTTGTTGTATCTATATGCTTTTGAGCAGCAATTGAGCAGGCAGGAAACTTCTCACGGAATGCTCTCTCAAACTCTTGCACATGGTACTTGATATATCGTTCCACTGTTGTGGTTTGCACAAGTTTATTGGGTTCTACTTTTCCAAGCAACTCGATATAGACAGGCCTTCCATCCTTGTCAACCCCATGATAACCCTGGGGATAATATTGCAGTACCTCCTCTAGCTCATGAAATTCAAAATCCTTCAATGATAAAAGTTAGCTGTCATCAGTATGCACAACACTGTAAGGCAAATTATACGGCAGGCAATCTTTCAAATCACATCAAATGCATCTAAATCTGTACAGTGTTTCTTATATTTTCAAATCAGTCCTGAGAATAGACAGTGTTCTTACTTCCAAAATTGTGTCTGTCCCAAATTCATTCCTCCACTGGAGCATCTCATCCCACATTTGTGCTGCCTTTTCAACGTCGAACTTTCTAGCTTTCAAAAATCTGCATACCAGATATACCAGAATGAAGAATCACCAACTGGTATTTGACAGCTGAAAACACCAATACGAAGCAAAGTTTCATCCATACTAACCTAAGCATCATATGGTAATCATCATGCCTTTCAGGCAAAAGGTTCCTGGCAAACAAAACCTCACGGAACGAGCTGACCGCCTGTTCTTCACCAGCATCCCTGACATCCTCTATCGGTATTCTCGGCACTCTGCAGTCCACTTTCCTCTTCCCCCTCTTCTTCAGCGAATGTGTCAGCTTGGTTGAAGCATGCAGCGCCTTCTTCCTCAGCGATCGCATCCTCCTGTGCTTTGGCTCGTCCTCTGAGTTCTCGGCATCCGCTCTGTCCCTCCTCTCGTCATTACTGACAGATATCTCTATGCCATCGATATTGCTCTCTGAAACAGCACATCATAACATACATAACATTAGCTGCATTGTATCCGTTAAACCCACATACCTACAGAACAACCAACAACAGTGCATACCTGACATTCTCCGCAAATGCAGCCTAAATGATCAGGGGTCAGCCTATTCTAGAACTGATGATCGCTGATCTGAAACTATATGTACAGCCACTGGAGCCTCCACTCTGCCACAAACCAACACAGATTATCCGTTTATTTTCGTGAGAGACACACAAATACAGGTTAGAACTGAATTCAGAGAGTTGTACTGGAAAACATCGAATTCGTGGCCAAATTATCCGCAACGAGTAGATGCAGAAGCCATGGAAACAAGCCCAGAAAACGGTGGTTCCGGAAAGGGAAGGCGATCGCCTAACCCACACACAATAAATGCTCCCGCCGCGAGATCCAGTGCGGGCACCGGCACCGGCACCCGCAACCGCCTCGGGAATCACGCAGGCACCCGCAACTAGATCCGATCGCCCGAACCCGACGCGCGAACAAAACGGAAAACCGGAACCCGGGGGAAGCGGAGTCGATCCGTGCCGTACCTCGCCGCGGGAGGGGGAGATCCGCCGCTCCGGAGAGCGCCCGCTCGATCCGGATCGGGAGGGAGGCCGCCAGCCGCGCGCCCCTCCTCCACCACCACCTCCTCCTCCGGCGCGGCGGGGCGGAGGAACCGAGGGCTCGAGCTGCCGGTGGTGCGCGCGGGCGGGCGGGCGGGCGTTTGATCCGCGCGTCCCTCTCTCCGCCTCCGTCCCCCTCGCGCTTACGCCTCCTTTTTCCGCCTACTCCTACTCCCTCCCTCCTCCCCGTGCTGCTGCCGCTGCTGGCGCCCGCCTACTCGACTGCTTCGGTTACTGTGGTGCTGCTGGGTGGGCGCTGGCTGCGCCTCGTGCCTTCTGGCGTCCCTCGGGCCGGGGCGGGGCGGGGCCCAGTCGTCGGTGGCGTGTGCGGCGGTGCTGGGTGCGCGAGGAGCGTGCGCGCGTCGCTATTGACCCGGGCGGATGGGGACGGCTGCCGCGCTCCCGCGTCGCTTTTGCGTGACTGCGTAACGCAGGGCCGGGAGCAGGCGCGCCGACGCTCACGTGAGGGGTAGTCGACGGGGGCTGATGAGTGGGGCCCTGCGTGTCAGTCTTTGCCATGTCGGTATGGAAATGGTCGCGCCTTGTATTGCGTGCGTGATACCCCGTACGGCACCTCCCCATCCCGGCTCTGGCCTGCCCCGTTCGAGGAAGATTCATTTGATTGATGCTTCGCGTATTTGAAAAAAACAGTTTAGGTTTGTATTTTCTTATGAAAGGTATAAATTTGTAGTATTATTTATTTATACCTTCAACTAATGTATTTGGGACACCGGAGTTTTTTTTTTTTGGAAAATCCACCGAACGACTCGATCCCCACTCGATTCATATCCCACGTCGCTTGTTCCCTGCTCGTCCGACCACTTCCCACCGCGCGTTGAGCACCTCCCGCTGCAGCGAGGTCGGCGCCAACCGCCCCCGCGGGGACAAAATTACTGTTATGACCTAAAGGGCTAACAAAATCCTGATTTGACCTCGTTTCAAAAAAAATCGATTTTGACCTCTTTGGGAGACGCCAACATCCCTGGCGTCTGGGTTGCGAACCAGACGCCGGGCACCATGGCGTCTGGCCCCTGGCCCGCACTGCCCGCCTGCCCGTTAACCTGCTGACGTGGCAAAGGGTCCAGACGCCAAGGACCCTGGCGTCTGGCCCTGGTAAGTGGATAACACCATGCGCGGGCCCAGCCCACCCATCCCCAACCTCTCCATGGCGGCGGCCGAAGGTAAGAAACAGAGGCAGTTTTCTCTCGCCCCTCTTCTCCCTCACACCAAATCCTCCCTTGATCTACTCCATCCTCCATCCAAATTTGTGGATCTGAGGCCCCCAAGCGTCCTTGAGGTATTCTCCCCCATTCCCTCCAATTTGTTTTGATTAGAACATCTCTTTTTGGTTGCATTATTTATCATTGGGAGATGTTAGATGAGTACTTGTTGTTTTTGTTTTTGTATATTTTGTGTAGTTGTTAGATGCTATACTTGATTTGTAGATAGTAGATGATGTGTTGTTGAATATGTATGCAATTTGAAATTGTTTGGTTCATATGTAGATTATCCTATTGTTGGGTTGTATAAATTAGATGTTATGTATTTGCATATGTTTTGAATAGGAGTGTTTTAAGGGAGAGAGAGATGTTGCATATGATGAAATTGTGCATATGGTTATGTCACACCATATTGTTTGAGAATTTTATTTGATTGAAAGATGATGTGTGTATATTTGAGAAGAATGATGTGGTCATATGGAAAAAAGAATGCATGACTTGGAGAAGGAAATTGTATTGTTTGATATTGTTCATGTATTCATAGATGTTTGTGATTTGTTTTGTAGGATGGCGGATGATGATGGACCTTGGTATGACGGATTAATCGATGAGTGGGATAAGGAGCATCGTGCTCGTGCCATTGAGAACGGAGAGGTAAGAAGCAAGACTTATCAATTTTCGTTGTTTCTCATTTGTGTTCTTGTATTGATTAAAACATCACTTTATTTGCAGCTTGTAGTTGCTATGCGCATGAGGGGTCATTCCGCTGATGACTTTACTTACGACCCGCGGTACGAGCCTTACATTTGGAGATTGGGTCTTCTCCCATTCGTGTTGCAGTTTAAGCGACGCGCTCCGCCGGTGAACCACGCGGCGCTGACCGCACTTGTGGATCGTTGGAGGCCGGAGATGTTGGGTTTCGTAGTAATTTCAAAAAAAATCCTACGCACACGCAAGATCATGGTGATGCATAGCAACGAGAGGGGGAGAGTGTGATCTATGTACCCTTGTAGATCGACAACGGAAGCGTTAACTTGGTTGATGTAGTCGTACGTCTCCACGGCCCGACCGATCAAGCACCGAAACTACGGTACCTCCGAGTTCTAGCACATGTTCAGCTCGATGACGATCCCCGGACTCCGATCCAGTAAAGTGTCGGGGAAGAGTTCCGTCAGCACGACGGCGTGGTGACGATCTTGATGTACTACCGTCGCAGGGCTTCGCCTAAGCACCGCTACAATATTATCGAGGACTATGGTGGAAGGGGGCACCGCACACGGCTAAGAATATGATCACGTGGATCAATTGTGTCTCTAGGGGTGCCCCTTGCCTCCGTATATAAAGGCTCAAAGGGGGGCCGGCCGGCCAAGAGGAGGCGCGCCAGGAGGAGTCCTACTCCCTCTGGGAGTAGGACTCCCAATAGGATTCGCGGAGGGGAAAAGAGGAGAGAGAGAGGAGGAAGGGGGCCGGCCCCCTCTCCTTGTCCTATTCGGACCAAGGGGGGAGGGGCGCGCGGCCCATCTCTGGCCACCTCTCCTCTCTTCCACTAAGGCCCACTAAGGCCCATATACCTCCCGGGGGGTTCCGGTAACCTCCCGGTACTCCGGTAAAATCCCGATTTCACCCGGAACACTTCCGATATCCAAACATAGGCTTCTAATATATCAATCTTTATGTCTCGACCATTTCGAGACTCCTCGTCATGTCCGTGATCACATCCGGGACTCCGAACAAACTTCAGTACATCAAAATGCATAAACTTATAATATAACTGTCATCGTAACCTTAAGCGTGCGGACCCTACGGGTTCGAGAACAATGTAGACATGGCTGAGACACGTCTCCGGTCAATAACCAATAGCGGAACCTGGATGCTCATATTGGCTCCTACATATTCTACGAATATCTTTTATCGGTCAGACCGCATAACAACATATGTTGTTCCCTTTGTCATTGGTATGTTACTTGCCCGAGATTCGATCGTCGGTATCCCATACCTAGTTCAATCTCGTTACCGGTAAGTCTCTTTACTCGTTCCGTAATACATCATCCCGCAACTAACTCATTAGTTGCAATGCTTGCAAGGCTTCAGTGATGTGCATTACCGAGAGGACCCAGAGATACCTCTCCGACAATCGAAGTGACAAATCCTAATCTCGAAATACGCCAACCCAACATGTACCTTTGGAGACACCTGTAGAGCTCCTTTATAATCACCCAGTTACGTTGTGACGTTTGGTAGCACACAAAGTGTTCCTCTGGCAAACGGGAGTTGCATAATCTCATAGTCATAGGAACATGTATAAGTCATGAAGAAAGCAATAGCAACATACTAAATGATCGGGTGCTAAGCTAATGGAATGGGTCATGTCAATCAGATCATTCAACTAATGATGTGATCCCGTTAATCAATGACAACTCTTTGTCCATGGTTAGGAAACATAACCATCTTTGATTAACGAGCTAGTCAAGTAGAGGCATACTAGTGACACTCTGTTTGTCTATGTATTCACACATGTATTATGTTTCCGGTTAATACAATTCTAGCATGAATAATAAACTTTTATCATGATATAAGGAAATAAATAATAACTTTATTATTGCCTCTAGGGCATATTTCCTTCAGTCTCCCACTTGCACTAGAGTCAATAATCTAGATTATACTGTAATGATTCTAACACCCATGGAGCCTTGGTGCTGATCATGTTTTGCTCGTGGAAGAGGCTTAGTCAACGGGTCTGCTACATTCAGATCCGTATGTATCTTACAAATCTCTATGTCTCCCACCTGGACTAGATTCCGGATGGAATTGAAGCGTCTTTTGATGTGCTTGGTTCTTTTGTGAAATCTGGATTCCTTCGCCAAGGCAATTGCACCAGTATTGTCACAAAAGATTTTCATTGGACCCGATGCACTAGGTATGACACCTAGATCGGATATGAACTCCTTCATCCAGACTCCTTCGTTTGCTGCTTCCGAAGCAGCTATGTACTCTGCTTCACATGTAGATCCCGCCACGACATTTTGTTTAGAACTGCACCAACTGACAGCTCCACCGTTTAATGTAAACACGTATCCGGTTTGCGATTTAGAATCGTCCGGATCAGTGTCAAAGCTTGCATCAACGTAACCGTTTACGATGAGCTCTTTGTCACCTCCGTATACGAGAAACATATCCTTAGTCCTTTTAAGGTACTTCAGGATGTTCTTGACCGCTGTCCAGTGATCCACTCCTGGATTACTTTGGTACCTCCCTGCTAGACTTATAGCAAGGCACACATCAGGTCTGGTACACAGCATTGCATACATGATAGAGCCTATGGCTGAAGCATAGGGAACAACTTTCATTTTCTCTCTATCTTCTGCAGTGGTCGGGCATTGAGTCTGACTCAACTTCACACCTTGTAACACAGGCAAGAACCCTTTCTTTGCTTGATCCATTTTGAACTTCTTCAAAACTTTGTCAAGGTATGTGCTTTGTGAAAGTCCAATTAAGCGTCTTGATCTATCTCTATAGATCTTAATGCCTAATATGTAAGCAGCTTCACCGAGGTCTTTCATTGAAAAACTCTTATTCAAGTATCCCTTTATGCTATCCAGAAATTCTATATCATTTACAATCAGTAATATGTCATCCACATATAATATCAGAAATGCTACAGAGCTCCCACTCACTTTCTTGTAAATACAAGCTTCTCCGAAAGTCTGTATAAAACCAAATGCTTTGATCACACTATCAAAGCGTTTATTCCAACTCCGAGAGGCTTGCACCAGTCCATAAATGGATCGCTGGAGCTTGCACACTTTGTTAGCTCCCTTTGGATCGACAAAACCCTCTGGTTGCATCATATACAACTCTTCTTCCAGAAATCCATTCAGGAATGCAGTTTTGACATCCATCTGCCAAATTTCATAATCATAAAATGCGGCAATTGCTAACATGATTCGGACAGACTTAAGCATCGCTACGGGTGAGAAGGTCTCATCGTAGTCAATCCCTTGAACTTGCCGAAACCCTTTTGCTACAAGTCGAGCTTTGTAGAGAGTAATATTACCGTCGGCGTCAGTCTTCTTCTTGAAGATCCATTTATTCTCAATTGCTTGCCGATCATTGGGCAAGTCAACCAAAGTCCACACTTTGTTCTCATACATGGATCCCATCTCAGATTTCATGGCTTCAAGCCATTTTGCGGAATCTGGGCTCACCATCGCTTCTTCATAGTTCGTAGGTTCATCATGATCTAGTAGCATGACTTCCAGAACAGGATTACCGTACCACTCTGGCGCGGATCTCACTCTGGTTGATCTACGAGGTTCGGTAGTATCTTGTCCTGAAGTTTCATGATCATTATCATTAGCTTCCTCGCTAATTGGTGTAGGTGTCACAGAAACAGTTTTCTGTGATGCACTACTTTCCAATAAGGGAGCAGGTACAGTTACCTCGTCAAGTTCTACTTTCCTCCCACTCACTTCTTTCGAGAGAAACTCCTTCTCCAGAAAGTTTCCGAACTTAGCAACAAAAGTCTTGCCTTCGGATCTGTGATAGAAGGTGTATCCAATAGTCTCCTTTGGATATCCTATGAAGACACATTTCTCTGATTTGGGTTCGAGCTTATTAGGTTGAAGCTTTTTCACATAAGCATCGCAGCCCCAAACTTTCAGAAATGACAACTTTGGTTTCTTGCCAAACCATAGTTCATAAGGCGTCGTCTCAACGGATTTTGATGGTGCCCTATTTAACGTGAATGCGGCCGTCTCCAAAGCATAACCCCAAAACGATAGCGGTAAATCAGTAAGAGACATCATAGATCGCACCATATCTAGTAAAGTACGATTACGACGTTCGGACACACCATTACGCTGTGGTATTCCGGGTGGCGTGAGTTGCGAAACTATTCCGCATTGTTTCAAATGTACACCAAACTCGTAACTCAAATATTCTCCTCCACGATCAGATCGTAGAAACTTTATTTTCTTGTTACGATGATTTGCAACTTAACTCTGAAATTCTTTGAACTTTTCAAACGTTTCAGACTTATGATTCATTAAGTAGATATACCCATATCTGCTTAAGTCATCTGTGAAGGTGAGAAAATAACGATATCCGCCACGAGCCTCAATATTCATCGGACCACATACATCTGTATGTATAATTTCCAACAAATCTGTTGCTCTCTCCATAGTACTGGAGAACGGTGTTTTAGTCATCTTGCCCATGAGGCACGGTTCGCAAGTACCAAGTGATTCATAATCAAGTGGTTCCAAAAGTCCATCAGTATGGAGTTTCTTCATGCGCTTTACACTGATATGACCTAAACGGCAGTGCCACAAATAAGTTGCACTATCATTATCAACTCTGCATCTTTTGGCTTCAACATTATGAATATGTGTGTCACTACTATCGAGATTCAATAAGAATAGACCATTCTTCAAGGGTGCATGACCATAAAAGATATTACTCATATAAATAGAACAACCATTATTCTCTGTTTTAAATGAATAACCGTCTCGCATCAAACAAGATCCAGATACAATGTCCATGCTTAACGCTGGCACCAAATAACAATTATTTAGGTCTAATATTAATCCCGAAGGTAGATGTAGAGGTAGCGCGCCGACCGCGATCACATCGACTTTGGAACCATTTCCCACGCGCATCGTCACCTCGTCCTTAGTCAATCTTCGCTTAATCCGTAGTCCCTGTTTCGAGTTGCAAATATTAGCAACAGAACTAGTATCAAATACCCAGGTGCTACTGCGAGCATTAGTAAGGTACACATCAATAACATGTATATCACATATACCTTTGTTCACCTTGCCATCCTTCTTATCCGCCAAATACTTGGGGCAGTTCCGCTTCCAGTGACCAGTTTGCTTGCAGTAGAAGCACTCAGTTTCAGGCTTAGGTCCAGACTTGGGTTTCTTCTCTCGAGCAGCAACTTGCTTGCTGTTCTTCTTGAAGTTCCCCTTCTTCTTCCCATTGCCCTTTTTCTTGAAACTAGTGGTCTTGTTGACCATCAACACTTGATGCTCCTTCTTGATTTCTACCTCCGCAGCTTTCAGCATTGCGAAGAGCTCGGGAATAGTCTTATTTATCCCTTGCATATTATAGTTCATCACGAAGCTCTTGTAGCTTGGTGGAAGTGATTGGAGAATTCTGTCAATGACGCTATCATCCGGAAGATTAACTCCCAGTTGAATTAAGTGATTACAATACCCAGACATCTTGAGTATATACTCACTGACAGAACTGTTCTCCTCCATCTTGCAGCTATAGAACTTATTGGAGACTTCATATCTCTCAATCCGGGCATTTGCTTGAAATATTAACTTCAACTCCTGGAACATCTCATATGCCCCATGACGTTCAAAACATCGTTGAAGTCCCGGTTCTAAGCCGTAAAGCATGGCACATTGAACTATCGAGTAGTCATCAGCTTTGCTCTGCCAGACGTTCATAACATCTGGTGTTGCTCCAGCAGCAGGCCTGGCACCCAGCGGTGCTTTCAGGACGTAATTCTTCTGTGCAGCAATGAGGATAATCCTCAAGTTACGGACCCAGTCCGTGTAATTGCTACCATCATCTTTCAACTTTGCTTTCTTAAGGAACGCATTAAAATTCAACGGAACAACAGCACGGGCCATCTATCTACAATCAAACATACATAAGCAAGATACTATCAGGTACTAAGTTCATGATAAATTTAGGTTCAATTAATCATATTACTTAAAGAACTCCCACTTATATAGACATCCCTCTAATCCTCTAAGTGATTACGTGATCCAATTCAACTAAACCATGTCCGATCATCATGTGAGATGGAGTAGTTTCATTGGTGAACATCACTATGTTGATCATATCTACTATATGATTCACGCTCGACCTTTCGATCTCCGTGTTCCGAGGCCATATCTGTATATGCTTGGCTCGTCAAGTATAACCTGAGTATTCTGCGTGTGCAACTGTTTTACACCCGTTGTATTTGAACGTAGAGCCTATCACACCCGATCATCACGTGGTGTCTCAGCACGAAGAACTTTCGCAACGGTGCATACTCAGGGAGAACACTTCTTGATAATTAGTGAGAGATCATCTTATAATGCTACCGTCAATCAAAGCAAGATAAGATGAATAAAAGATAAACATCACATGCAATCAATATAAGTGATATGATATGGCCATCATCATCTTATGCTTGTGATCTCCATCCTCGAAGCACCATCGTGATCACCATCGTCACCGGCGCTACATCTTGATCTCCATCGTAGCATCGTTGTCGTCTCGCCAATCTCATGCTTCCACGACTATCGCTACCGCTTAGTGATAAAGTAAAGCATTACAGCGCGATTGCATTGCATACAATAAAGCGACAACCATATGGCTCCTGCCAGTTGCCGATAACTCGGTTACAAAACATGATCATCTCATACAATAAAATTTAGCATCATGTCTTGACCATATCACATCACAACATGCCCTGCAAAAACAAGTTAGACATCCTCTACTTTGTTGTTGCAAGTTTTACGTGGCTGCTACGGGCTTAAGCAAGAACCAATCTTACCTACGCATCAAAACCACAACGATAGTTTGTCAAGTTGGTGCTGTTTTAACCTTCGCAAGGACCAGGCGTAGCCACACTCAGTTCAACTAAAGTTGGAGAAACTGTCACCCGCTAGCCACCTTTGTGAAAAGCATGTCGGGAGAACCGGTCTCGCGTAAGCGTACGCGTAATGTCGGTCCGGGCCGCTTCGTCCAACAATACCGCCGAACCAAAGTATGACATGCTGGTAAGCAGTATGACTTATATCGCCCACAAACTCACTTGTGTTCTACTCGTGCATATAACATCAACACATAAAACCTAGGCTCGGATGCCACTGTTGGGTTTCGTAGTAATTTCAAAAAATTTCCTACGCACACGCAAGATCATGGTGATGCATAGCAATGAGAGGGGGAGAGTGTGATCTACGTACCCTTGTAGATCGACAATGGAAGCGTTAACTTGGTTGATGTAGTCGTACGTCTCCACAGCCCGACCGATCAAGCCCCCAAACTACGGTACCTCCGAGTTCTAGCACACGTTCAGCTCGATGACGATCCCCGGAATCCGATCCAGTAAAGTGTTGGGGAAGAGTTCCGTCAGCACGACGGCGTGGTGACGATCTTGATGTACTACCGTCGCAGGGCTTCGCCTAAGCACCGCTACAATATTATCAAGGACTATGGTGGAAGGGGGCACCGCACACGGCTAAGAATATGATCACGTGGATCAACTTGTGTCTCTAGGGGTGCCCCTTGCCTCCGTACATAAAGGCTCAAAGGGGGGTGGCCGGCCAAGAGGAGGCGCGCCAGGAGGAGTCCTACTCCCTCTGGGAGTAGGACTCCCCCCCTTTCCTAGTTGGAATAGGATTCGCGGAGGGGGAAAAGAGGAGAGAGAGAGGAGGAAGGGGGCCCGACCCCCTCTCCTTGTCCTATTCGGATCAAGGGGGGGAGGGGCGCGCGGCCCATCTCTGGCCACCTCTCCTCTCTTCCACTAAGGCCCACTAAGGCCCATATACCTCCCGGGGGGTTCCGGTAACCTCCCGGTACTCCGGTAAAATCCCGATTTCACCCGGAACACTTCCGATATCCAAACATAGGCTTCCAATATATCAATCTTTATGTCTCGACCATTTCGAGACTCCTCGTCATGTCCGTGATCACATCCGGGACTCCGAACAAACTTCGGTACATCAAAATGCATAAACTCATAATATAACTGTCATCGTAACCTTAAGCGTGCGGACCCTACGGGTTCGAGAACAATGTAGACATGACCGAGACACGTCTCCGGTCAATAACCAATAGCGGAACCTGGATGCTCATATTGGCTCCCACATATTCTACGAAGATCTTTTATTGGTTAGACCGCATAACAACATACGTTGTTCCCTTTGTCATCGGTATGTTACTTGCCCGAGATTCGATCGTCGGTATCCCATACCTAGTTCAATCTCGTTACCGGTAAGTCTCTTTACTCATTCCGTAATACATCATCCCGCAACTAACTCATTAGTTGCAATGCTTGCAAGGCTTCAGTGATGTGCATTACCGAGAGGGCCCAGAGATACCTCTCCGACAATCGGAGTGACAAATCCTAATCTCAAAATACGCCAACCCAACATGTACCTTTGGAGACACCTGTAGAGCTCCTTTATAATCACCCAGTTACGTTGTGACGTTTGGTAGCACACAAAGTGTTCCTATGGCAAACGGGAGTTGCATAATCTCATAGTCATAGGAACATGTATAAGTCATGAAGAAAGCAATAGCAACATACTAAACGATCGGGTGCTAAGCTAATGGAATGGATCATGTCAATC
This sequence comes from Triticum urartu, assembly GCF_003073215.2. Taxonomy (NCBI): domain Eukaryota; kingdom Viridiplantae; phylum Streptophyta; class Magnoliopsida; order Poales; family Poaceae; genus Triticum; species Triticum urartu. The sequence continues at coordinate 484,755,635 of NC_053027.1, forward strand.
AGATCATTCAACTAATGATGTGATCCCGTTAATCAAATGACAACTCTTTGTCCATGGTTAGGAAACATAACCATCTTTAATTAACGAGCTAGTCAAGTAGAGGCATACTAGTGACACTCTGTTTGTCTATGTATTCACACATGTATTATGTTTCCGGTTAATACAATTCTAGCATGAATAATAAAATTTTATCATGATATAAGGAAATAAATAATAACTTTATTATTGCCTCTAGGTCATATTTCCTTCAGGAGACCCACTCGTTCCACCTTCCATTTGGGGAGATGATGATGACCCTTGAGGACATGGCTATGATAAGCGGCCTTCCTATCAACGGACAAGCTGTTACCGGTCGTGTCAGCGCCGTTAATTGGCGAGAACGGACTGGGAATTTAATTGGTGTTCAGCCCGACGCCCCTGAGGAAGGCAAGGCCGATACCGCGAGTGAGGCATTCTTGGCTAAAACTGGTCAGAGGAAACACCAATCCGTGCCCTCAGGGTGCCAATGACGTGGTTGTGCAGCAGTACGCGCGGGCCTATCTTTGGTATGTACTAACCAAGGTAGTCTTCTCAAATGCAACCGGGAACTCGGCCCTCTGGATGTTCCTGGAGCTACTCAATAACTGGGATACCCAGTATAGCTGGGGTTCGGCCGCACTAGCATATTTGTATCATCAGGTAAGAGATATTTGCAACCATTTAACTTGCATTTTTCATCCGCCTCCATATCTAACATGTTTGTTTGATTGCAGCTTAACTTGGCGTGTTGCAGGAAGGGAGATACATCCTTATTGGTTGGGTTTGTTTGGAGCTTATCTATGTGGATGTGGGAGCGGATCCCGGTTGGACGGCCCGATATCAAGAACCCCAACATGGCAAACCCATGGGGTAATCATGACGGGCTGCATGATGATGATCCATATCGGCGCCCTACGCTTGCTTACTATTGGGAACAAGTGACAGTGTACATAGGAAGCTCGCATGTGCGATACAAGTGCTATATGAACGAGCTGGACACGTCGACTGCTGAGCAGGTATAGAGAAGTTCGATGAGACCAAATTTAGTCAAGAATGAAACCTGTATCTAACAATGTATCTCTTTGTTTTGCAGGTACATTGGTTGCCTTATATGGAAGATCTTGACTATGATTTTAATGAGATGTGCACGCGTGATAGCCATCTTTGGCGGGCGAGGTGCCCAATGATATGCTTCTTCGCAGTCGAGTGGCACTATGTAGACTGTGTGGCAAGACAATTTGGAAGAAGACAAGGTATTCCAGTTGAGGAGAGCAACGAGGAAACGCTATCTCTGCATCGGTGAGCAAGCATGCCTTGAGTATGTAGTAGAGCATTGAATAAGTCTATGTTTGCTAATGCTTTGTCCCGTGCATCATTTGTAGGTTCGATCGAAGGAACAATCAGGATATATTGGATTGGGCAAACAAACACCGTGCGTGGATAGAAATTTGGAATCAAAGAGACACGTTAGTGCAATCAGAGAATAGACCTCACAATCAGTCAGCATATCAGAAGTATCAAGTGTGGTATGTGGATCGTTACCAGTTAAAGCTAAAGCCTGCTTGGACTCACGAGGAGTGATCGGAGTTGGTGTCTGAAGACCCGCAGACTGCAGAAGGTTATCATACCTTTAACACGGCTGTGAGACACCAGAGGGGCTCACGTTGACTATGCACCGATGCATGACGAAATGGTAGTCTGTTTGACCTATTCTAACAAACTTGCATCATGTTGTCTTCTTTCAAATACATAAGTTTGATGTGTTCATGAATTGCAGGGCAGAGAGTTGCTTCTATGCGTCAATGATGCCAATGTTGCACTGAGTCATCCACCTGGTGGTGTATTATCTGAGAGGACTCTTAGGAGCACGATGGAGGTGTGACCAATATATTATAAAAGTGTCTTTTCGCGGATTATTTATTTGCATCTCATATCATAGCATATTTTGTGTTGTTGCAGAAGTTCAAGAAGCGGTTCCATAAGATGGCAGCAATGCTTTCTTGCCATGGTGCTCAGTCCAGTGACGTGTATGCACCTGGTAGTCGCGCTGCCAGAGCTAATAGACGGTGTTATATCCAGAACGATGAGGACATGGAGGAGGAGGTCCATGAAGAGGAGCCAACACATCATGAGGAGCATGAGTATGATGCAACACATCAAGAGGATCATGAGTATGATGTTGATGCTCCACAACCATCACTGGTTACACAACTGACACAAGGCAATGCTCGCTCTAGGAAAGGCAAAGCCATAGCTAAGACACCAAGCAAGAAAGGTAGAAAGAAGACATGGAACACACAATTCCATAGTCCGGAGTATCCTCATCAGCTTATCCCAACAGGAATGCAAAGATATAAGGCCAACATTGAGGCGGAGGAGGAGGCATACAACAAAGAGGAGGAGGAGGCTAGCGAAGCGGAGGAGCCTACACTTGCAGCAGTCGTGAAGAGAGGAAGGAGGAAGTGAGCTTCTTGTTTGGAAGTGCATGAACTAGGTGGCGTTTGTATGCATGAACTTGGTGTTGTGGTAAAAACTTTTAAGGTTGTCTTGAAATTGGTGTCTTATGTATGCACTTGGTGTCTTATGTATGCATGAATTTGTCGTGATGAAAAATCTGTGAACTTGTTGTCGTTTGTATGCAAGAATTTGTCGTGGTGAAAGTTCTGTGAAATGTGCTATCTTCTGTGTTCTATGAACCTATCATATTATTATATATGTGCTATCTTCTTGTGTGAAACAACAAGTCCAAAATAATGTACAGGGCCCCAGATGCCAGGGTCCTTGGCGTCTGGTTTGAAGTCAGGGGACCAGACGCCACGATCCCTGGCGTTTGGTTTGAAGTCAGGGGACCAGACGCCACGATCCCTGGCGTCTGGTGGTCGACTGGAAGCAAAAGCAGAGGCCTGGACAGCAGAAACAGGGCAGCCAGACGCCAGGGTCCATGGCGTCTGGCCCTGGTGTAGTAGTTTTTCCATTTTGTTCATATTTTGTCACAACATAGTATCGAATGACATAGATATTTTGTTCTAGCAAACACCTATAGTATCGAATGACAAACATTGGTGTTCACATAATAGCAAATGACAAACATTAGTGTTCACATAATAGCAAATGACAAACATAGTTATCACATAATCTCAAATTACACAAATAGTCTCGAATGAGAAGTTCATCACATACAATGTCTCGAATGACATAAGTAGTTCATGACCACGATGGTCCACGATAGTTGAAACGACATGAACATCACATATAACTCGGTTTCCTGTAGCAATGCAAGTCAACAACCCTTTTCCATCCCCATTCTTGCAGCATTTCTTGAATCTTGTCATCATCAGTTATGTCAACCAATTTTCTTTCCCCGGGGCCATCTGACTACTTCCTGCTGACGTAGTACACAAAATCCTCTTCCTTTAACCCTTGCTTCAACATGAATTTAGTCTTCAACCAATCGAAAGTGAGGTCCACTTCACTAACTTGCACAACACATGGAGACAAGCCTTGGACATGAACAACAGGGCTAAGCACCCACTGAGTACCCTTAGCCATCTACAACACACAAATCTCTTAGTACCTAACCTATGATACATTAAACCACGAGGAAAACAAACTAGGGTTTACACAAAACTATGATACATTAAACCAACCAAAAAATGGGGGTGGAGTTGATTTACCTTCTAGTTTCAAAATCCTGAAGATCCAACGGTGAAACCGGACCGATTCGTGAGAGATTTGAGGGGGGTTAGGGTACTGGATGAGAGTGAGTGGATGACAGGGCTAGAGGTGAGAGTGAGTGGAGATGAAAGTAATGAGAGGGGTAGAGGTGGAGATGAATGGATGAGAGGGCTAGAGGTGGGCCTAAAGAATCTTATCCACTCGAAATTTGCTCTCTGGATAGGGAGCCGGACGCCAGGGACCTTGGCGTCTGGGTGTGCATACTTGCAAATAGGCAAAATGCTCTCTGGATAGGGACCCAGACGCCAGGACCTTGGCATCTGGGTGTGTTGCAAACTGGCAAAATGCTCAGACAGATCAGACAGGTGTCTGGTCTCCTGCATGACCAAAACGAGCCAGACGCCAGGGACCTTGGGTCTGGGACCAGACGCCAGGGTGCCTGGCGTCTGGCTCTCTGGATCGGGCATCAGACAGATCAGACATGTGTTTGGTCTCCTGCATGACCAAAACGAGCCAGACGCCAGGGACCTTGGCGTCTGATCTGGACATGGACCCAGACGCCAGGGTGCCTGGCGTCTGGCTCTCTGGATCGGGCATCAGGCAGATCAGACAGGTGTCTGGTCTCTTGCGCGACCAAAAGTCTGGATATGGACCCAGACGCCAGGGTGCCTGGCGTCTGGCTCTCTGGATAGGGACCCAGACGCCAGGGTCTCTGGCGTCTGGGTTTGCACACTTGCACATAATTTGCTCTCTGGATGGGCAAAATGCTCTCTGGATAGTTTACACATAATTTCAAATAGGTTGCACACACTTTTAAACATTGGAAATCAAACAAAAATATGAACAAAGCATAGTTTGCACATAATTTCAAATAGGTTGCACACACAAGGTCTCGAATAACAAGTTCACACATGATGTCTCAAATGACATAAGCAGTTCATGACCACACACGGTCTCGAATGACAAGTTCATACATTAAACAAAGTCTTGACATTCCATCACCGACGCCGGTGCCTTTCCATTTGTCTATTGAGTAGTACGGGGCCACTTTCCCTTCTTGTCACGTGCCTTGTCCTCCTCTCGTGCATCGCGAGCCCTTGCAAGTTTTCTTGCCCTCTCTTCTTGACGAGCCTCCTTCTCTTTGCGTGCCCTCTCTTGCTCACGCTTCTTGCGCTCGTTCTTCTCCTTCTCACGACGCTCATGCTCCAATCCCCGTGCAAAGGACTCCTCAAATAGGCACTGCCTCCGTAAGTAATCTCGATGTTGGTCCTCTTGGACATCTTTTGGTACCTCGTGATCTATCCAAGTGAAGTACTTGCAAAGTGGAGGAGGCGACTACATAAAAATCATGCTTTTGTTAGTAATATGAGTTCAAACTTGATGAGGTTTTTTGTATGTACACCCAACATACCGGTGGTATGTCATATGCGTTAGTTGGCCTTCGATGATCATGTGCATAGTTGGGACACGCGAAAAACCTTCTACCTTCTGTCCATGACTTCTTGCGGTCCGTGGACACCTTCAGCTTGCAAACATCACCACACCAACATGGTGGTGTGGGCACATCCTTCTCCTTCTCCTTGTCCAACCTGGCCTCCATCCACGTCTTCGGCATGTCCTCTTGGTCCGCGCACGTCGGCCTCATCCTGGAACCGGATGAAGCCATGCCTACAAAAAGAACAATTGTTAGCACAAGACACAGAGAGATACATGTGTAAATACAATAAATCAATAAATGCTAGGAATTGTATGAACAAATAATATACCATTATTATTAGATCAACCATCTGGATTAAGCAAATAACCGAAGGTCGATCCATTATCAACCATTCCTCTCCGACCACTACCACCTCTAGCACTTGTGCTTCCTCTCCGACCATCACCACCTCTAGCATTTGTGCTTCCTCTCCGACCACCACCACCTCTAACACTTGTGCTTCCTCTCCAACCACCACCACCTCTAGCACTTGTGCTTGCTCGACCACCACCTCTAGCACTTGTGCTTCCTCGACCACCACCACCGTCACCTCTTCCACCTCGTTCACCATCAGTGCCACCTCCATGACTTGTTTTTCTTTTTTTGGTTTTCATATTCTTGCATGTCCGCTCATTGTGTCCCCCTTCACCTCACACCCCACAGTTGATAGTGTCAGGAGCCTCCATGAGATGACCGCTACCAAATTGTTTCATGCCAGTGTATCCAGCCAGGTCATCCATATCACCCCTGAACCTCTTAGTTCTCCTTCTACCCTTGGTCTCCACCTTCAGAAGAGGGTCTGGCCTAATATGAGGGCCATGGTACTCAGGCCACTGTGATTGGTCCAAGAAAGGGTGAAATCTTGGCGCCCATGTCAACCTAGTAGCTTCCACATGGAACTCTTGCATCCACACGGTTTTTCCATCACAAACATGTATGTTTCTCGCCTTCGCCGCTGTTATCAAATGCGAGCATGGCCAATGATACTTACTAGGCCTCTCGCACTGGCACCACCGAGTCTTCAAACGCACCTCAAATGCAGCACCACCATATTGTCTATCGTCTCGTGTTGTGCCACCTGGCTCATCAATTTGATAGATCATTTCGGTTCTGTCGAATATGATAACTTGTTGCCGTGAAGACTTGCTTGCTTGTAACTGCAACCATTCATCATCCTTTTCCGGATAATCCTTTTTTTCACCTATCCATTTTGAAGTCTCTTCAGAATGCCTCTGAAAGTACTCATTAAGCTTGAAGAATGTGTACTCCACTATTGCAGTCACCAGCAATGCACGAGCACCCTTCAGCACATTGTTGAAACATTCTACCAGATTGCTCGTCATGTCACCATATCGCCTACCACCATCATCATGAGCGCGTGCCCACTTGTGCTTCTCGCTTAAATTCCTAGTTAAGAACTCTTTTCCCCCTTCGTTCACCGCTGCAAAGAGTTTGTTGTACCGAGCATCGAAACCTTGGGTGGTGAAGGCCACACATACATGGGTAAGGTCTTTGCTGAGCTCCTTGCTATTACATGCCCGGTAAAAGTTGGCCACGAAATGCCTCATGCACCATCTATGGTGAAGCTTTGGAAATCCTGGAATAACAATGCCCATTGCCTTGAGTATGCCATGGTGCCGGTCCAATATGATGCATACCTCCCTAGCCCCAATCACGTTGTGCCTAACATGACCCATGAACCACTCCCAGTTGTCTTGGTGCTCGGAAGGCACCAAAGCAAATGCACATGGCAACACGTTGTCGTTTGATGAGTGCGCCATTGCTACCATTAGTGTGCCCTTGTATCTACCGGTCAAGAACGTGCCATCTATAGACAAGACCAGAAGACAATGCTGAAACGCCTCCACACATTGTCCATAACTCCAGAAGGCACGGTGGAACACTCCCTCATGATCCTCGACCACATGAAACATGCCCGGGTTCTTATGTGCAATAGCGGCCAACAACCTTGGGAGCTGGTTGTATGCTTCTTCATAACCACCATACAACATCCTAATAGCATTTGCCTTTGCTTTCCATGCCTTCCCATACTTGACTTCATAACCAAATTGTTTTTCACCGTCCGCATTAGAAACCTCACTTTCACAGTGGGATCAAAGCCTATGTCTTTCATCCATTTGTATCCTAGATACTCAGATGTGAGTTGACCGTGTGTCGTTCGAAGTCGTTTAGATGGCGGTTTGCACCTATGAGTGGCAATACAACTTCTTAACACCCATTCTTCAGTTTCTTTAAGCTTTCTTGCACGAACCTTCCATGGGCATCCTTCATGCTCACACTTCAGGGTGTAACGCAACTTCAAGTCGGAGTGCTCAACATAAATTGGCCTATGGTTCCGAATGGCATAGTCAGCCAACCAAAACTTCAGCATAGGCAAGCTCAGAAACTTCACTCCTTTCTCCAAATAAGCATTCTTGTCCTCATTCTCCACCCTTGGTTCTCCTGGATCCGGGCATGGTGTTGGCTCAATCGCCGTCATTCTCATTCCACCGTCAACAACAACTTTATGGGCAAGGCTGAGATATTTAAACAAGTGACTTCTTTTTTTCTAAGCCCGTCAGCTCAAAGTGGATTTGGTTTTCCTACTTTGTGAATCCATCCTCGTCCAACTGTTCAACTGGACCCTCGTCATCCGAGTCATACGCATATTGAAGCCTAAAAGGCAAGTCACGATCCATGTCCTTTTGCGCTATGTACGCATCCAAGTCACCAACATCATTACCATGAAACCCTTACTCTTGCTCTTCCTCGTCATCATAAGCATCTTCATCCTCTTGAATTACTTCGTCACTAGCAATCACCTCAACTTCATTTGCTTGGCTAGTTGGTGGTTGGCTAGAAGCATTGGGGGCATACAACTCAACCTCATTTGCTTTAATAGATGGTACACGGGGACGTGGTTGGTGATAAGCATTGGGGGCATCAACCACAACCCTATGCTCAACAAGTGGCACCATTGTCCTCTCGCTCATGTCATACATTGGGGGAAGAGACATGCCGGTTCAAATCAAAGGTAAACCGAGGAGATTCAACCTTGGTGGAAAACAATTCAAGTGACTTGTCTTCCGATTGGGAAACTTTTTCCTTGTATACATCCCAATGCAAATCCGAGGTGATAGGCATACTTTTCAAGCGAGATTTGGCTCCAACTCCAACATCATACCTTCCTATTAACTTAACATCAACATTGGTGTCCATCCACTTTAAGACTTGTCTCACTTTTGCAACAACATCCTCATAGCTAGGGCTTGTATCAAAAACCAATGGTTCCTCACCCGTGTCGGCATTGTTACTCAAGAATGCCTCCTTGTCCATGTAATGAACATTAACAAGTCTCTCCATCTAAAAATAACATGAATGCATTTAAGACTTCAATGAGAATTGGTTTTTATCCAAATACATCTCATTATATCCAAAAATCATATCAACACTAAATTATTGGTGATGTCCACAAAAGTATCACTAATTAACACACACTAAGCAAAGTTAACCCTAATCACTAACTAACCCTAACCCCCAATATTTCTACTCAACAAGCATATATTCCTACTACACACCATGCATATCACTATATTATCAAAGTTAACCAAGCCATTCACACTAACATAAGGGAGAAAACAAGAACTAGGGTTCCACCAACATGTATAAAATGCAACCAAAATAACAAGATTTAACAAAAATAATTGGATGATTTTGGGGGAGATTACCAAGAGCAACAAAGTGATGGAAAGATCCACCTAAGGGATGCACCTTTTGGAGAGGATTTGAGGGGGAGCTTGAGGGGTGGGAGAGAGTGTGGGAGCTCCAAGTGTTCTTCAAGCTCGGGTTGTGGATTGGGGAAAGCGTGTGGGGTGGGTCCCACACACTCTCCCGTGGGTTATCTGAAGGAAATATGCCCTAGAGGCAATAATAAAGTTATTATTTATTTCCTTATATCATGATAAATGTTTATTATTCATGCTAGAATTGTATTAACTAGAAACATGATACATGTGTGAATACATAGACAAACAGAGTGTCACTAGTATGCCTCTACTTGACTAGCTCATTGATCAAAGATGGTTATGTTTCCTAGCCATAGACAAAGAGTTGTCATTTGATTAACGGGATCACATCATTAGGAGAATGATGTGATTGACTTGACCCATTCCGTTAGCATAGCACTTGATCGTTTAGTTTATTGCTATTGCTTTCTTCATGACTTATACATGTTCCTATGGCTATGAGATTATGCAACTCCCGTTTACCGGAGGAACACTTTGTGTGCTACCAAATGTCACAACGTAACTAGGTGATTATAAAGGTGCTCTACAGGTGTCTCCGAAGGTACTTGTTGGGTTGGCGTATTTCGTGATTAGGATTTGTCACTCCGATTGTCGGAGAGGTATCTCTGGGCCCACTCGGTAATGCGCATCACTATAAGCCTTGCAAGCATTACAACTAATGAGTTAGTTGCGGGATGATGTATTACGGAATGAGTAAAGAGACTTGCCAGTAACGAGATTGAACTAGGTATTGAGATACCGACGATCGAATCTCGGGCAAGTAACATACCGATGACAAAGGGAACAACGTATGTTGTTATGCGGTCTGACCGATAAAGATCTTCGTAGAATATGTAGGAGCCAATATGAGCATCCAGGCTCCACCATTGGTTATTGAACGGAGACGTGTCTTGGTCATGTCTACATAGTTCTCGAACCCGTAGGGTCCGCACGCTTAAAGTTTCGGTGACAATTGTATTATGAGTTTATGTGATTTGATGTACCGAAGGTAGTTCGGAGTCCCGGATGAGATCGGGGACATGACGAGGAGTCTCGAAATGGTCGAGACGTAAAGATCAATATATTGGACGAATATATTCAGACATCGGAAAGGTTCCGAGTGATTCGGGTATTTTCGGGGGTACCGGGGAGTTACGGGAATACGAGGAAGAAGTAATGGGCCTCATGGGCCAAGTGGTGGAAGAGAGGAGGCAGGGCGCGCGGCCCCCCTAGCCCAAACCGAATTGGACTAGGGGGCCGCCCCCCTGTCCTCCTTCTCCTCCTTCTCCTTCCTTCTCCTTCTCCTCCTTCCTTTCCTCCTCCTAGTAGGAGTAGGAAAGGGGAGTCCTACTCCTACTAGGAGGAGGACTCCTCCTCCTGGCGCGCCCATAGAGGGCCGGCCGGCCTCCCCCCTTGCTCCTTTATATACAGGGGCAGGGGGCATCTCTAGACACACAAGTTGATCAGTTGATCTCTCCCAGCCGTGTGCGGTGCCCCCTCCACCATATTCCACCTCGGTCATATCGCAGCGGTGCTTAGGCGAAGCCCTGCGTCAGTAGCAACATCATCACCGTCACCACGCCGTCGTGCTGACAGAACTCTCCCGTGAAGCTCTGCTGGATTAGAGTTCGGGGGACGTCATCGAGCTGAACGTGCGCAGAACTCGGAGGTGCCGTACGTTCGGTACTTGGATCAGTCGGATCGGGAAGACGTACGACTACTTCCTCTACGTTGTGTCAACGCTTCCGTTGCCGGTCTACGAGGGTACGTAGACAACACTCTCCCCTCTCGTTGCTATGCATCACCATGATCTTGCGTGTGCGTAGGAACTTTTTTGAAATTACTACGTTCCCCAACAGTGGTATCAGAGCCAGGTTTTGTGCGTTGATGTTGTGCACGAGTAGAACACAAGTGAGTTGTGGGCGATATAAGTCATACTGCTTACCAGCATGTCATACTTTGGTTCGGCGGTATTGTTGGATGAAGCGGCCCAGACCGACACTACACGTACGCTTATGCGAGACTGATTCTACCGACGTGCTTTGCACACAGGTGGATGGCGGGTGTTAGTTTCTCCAACTTTAGTTGAACCGAGTGTGGCTACGCCCGGTCCTTGCGAAGGTTAAAACAGCACCAACTTGACAAACTATCGTTGTGGTTTTGATGTGTAGGTAAGAACGGTTCTTGCTAAGCCCGTAGCAGCCACGTAAAACTTGCAACAACAAAGTAGAGGACGTCTAACTTGTTTTTGCAGGGCATGTTGTGATGTGATATGGTCAACACATGATGCTAAATTTTATTGTATGAGATGATCATGTTTTGTAACCGAGTTATCGGCAACTGGCAGGAGCCATATGGTTATCGCTTTATTGTATGCAATGCAATTGTGCTGTAATGCTTTACTTTATCACTAAGCGGTAGCGATAGTCGTGGAAGCATAAGATTGGCGAGACGACAACGATGCTACGATGGAGATCAAGGTGTCGCGCCGGTGACGATGGTGATCATGACGGTGCTTCGGAGATGGAGATCACAAGCACAAGATGATGATGGCCATATCATATCACTTATATTGATTGCATGTGATGTTTATCTTTTATGCATCTTATCTTGCTTTGATTGACGGTAGCATTATAAGATGGTCTCTCACTAAATTTCAAGATAAAATTGTTCTCCCTGAGTATGCATCGTTGCCAAAGTTCGTCGTGCCCAGACACCATGTGATGATCGGGTGTGATAAGCTCTACGTCCATCTACAACGGGTGCAAGCCAGTTTTGCACACGCAGAATACTCAGGTTAAACTTGACGAGCCTAGCATATGCAGATATGGCCTCGGAACACTGAGACCGAAAGGTCGAGCGTGAATCATATAGTAGATATGATCAACATAGTGATGTTCACCATTGAAAACTACTCCATTTCACGTGATGATCGGTTATGGTTTAGTTGATTTGGATCACGTGATCACTTAGAAGATTAGAGGGATGTCTTTCTAAGTGGGAGTTCTTAAGTAATATGATTAATTGAACTTAAATTTATCATCAACTTAGTACCTGATAGTATCTTGCTTGTCTATGTTTGATTGTAGATAGATGGCCCGTGCTGTTGTTCCGTTGAATTTTAATGCGTTCCTTGAGAAAGCAAAGTTGAAAGATGATGGTAGCAATTACACGGACTGGGTCCGTAACTTGAGGATTATCCTCATTGCTGCACAGAAGAATTACGTCCTGGAACACCGCTGGGTGCCAGGCCTGCTGCTGGAGCAACGCCAGATGTTATGAACGTCTGGCAGAGCAAAGCTGATGACTACTCGATAGTTCAATGTGCCATGCTTTATGGCTACCGGGACTTCAACGACGTTTTGAACATCATGGGGCATATGAGATGTTCCAGGAGTTGAGCATGAACGTCATGGGGCACGCTACCTCTACATCTACCTCCGGGATTAGTTTTAGACCTAAATAATTGTTATTTGGTGCCAGCGTTGAGCATGAACATTATATCTGGATCTTGTTTGATGCGAGATGGTTATTCATTTAAATCAGAGAATAATGGTTGTTCTATTTATATGAGTAATATCTTTTATGGTCATGCACCCTTGAAGAGTGGTCTATTTTTGATGAATCTCGATAGTAGTGATACACATATTCATAATGTTGAAACCAAAAGATGCAGAGTTGATAATGATAGTGCAACTTATTTGTGGCACTGCCGTTTAGGTCATATCGGTATAAAGCGCATGAAGAAACTCCATACTGATGGACTTTTGGAATCACTTGGTACTTGCGAACCATGCCTCTTGGGCAAGATGACCAAAATGCCGTTCTCCGGTACTATGGAGAGAGCAACGGATTTGTTGGAAATCATACATACAGATGTATGTGGTCTGATGAATATTGAGGCTCGTGGCGGATATCGTTATTTTCTCACCTTCACAGATGATTTAAGCATATATGGGTATATCTACTTAATGAAACATAAGTCTGAAACATTTGAAGAGTTCAAAGAATTTCAGAGTGAAGTTGAAAATCATCGTAACAAGAAAATAAAGTTTTTACGATCTAATCGTGGAGGAGAATATTTGAGTTACGAGTTTGGTCTACATTTGAAACAATGTGGAATAGTTTCGCAACTCACGCCACCCGGAACACCACAGCGTAATGGTGTGTCCGAACGTTGTAATCGTACTTTACTAGATATGGTACGATCTATGATGTCTCTTACAGATTTACCGCTATCGTTTTGGGGTTATGCTTTAGAGACGGCTGCATTCACGTTAAATAGGGCACCATCGAAATCCGTTGAGACGACGCCTTATGAACTATGGTTTGGCAAGAAACCAAAGTTGTCGTTTCTGAAAGTTTGGGGCTGCGATGCTTATGTGAAAAAGCTTCAACCTGATAAGCTCGAACCCAAATCGGAGAAATGTGTCTTCATAGGATACCCAAAGGAAACTGTTGGGTACACCTTCTATCACAGATCCGAAGGCAAGACTTTCGTTGCTAAGAATGGATCCTTTCTAGAGAAGGAGTTTCTCTCGAAAAAAGTGAGTGGGAGGAAAGTATAACTTGATGAGGTAACTGTACCTGCTCCCTTATTGGAAAGTAGTACATCACAGAAACCGGTTTCTGTGACACCTACACCAATTAGTGAGGAAGCTAATGATAATGATCATGAAACTTCAGATCAAGTTACTGTTGGGTAACGTAGTAATTTCAAAAAAATTCCTACGCACACGCAAGATCATGGTGATGCATAGCAACGAGAGGGGAGAGTGTGATCTACGTACCCTCGTAGACCGACAGCGGAAGCGTTATGACAACGCGGTTGATGTAGTCGTACGTCTTCACGGCCCGACCGATCAAGCACCGAAACTACGGCACCTCCGAGTTTTAGCACACGTTCAGCTCGGTGACGATCCCCGGACTCCGATCCAGCAAAGTGTCGGGGAAGAGTTCCATCAGCACGACGGCCTGGTGATGATCTTGATGTTCTACCGTCGCAGGGCTTCGCCTAAGCACTGCTACAATATTATCGAGGAGTATGGTGGAAGGGGGCACCGCACACGGCTAAGAAAACGATCACGTGGATCAACTTGTGTGTCTAGGGGAGCCCCCTGCCCCCGTATATAAAGGAGCAAGGGGAGGAGGCCAGCCGGCCCTAGGGCGCGCCAAGGAGGAGGAGTCCTCCTCCTAGTAGGAGTAGGACTCCCCTCTTTCCTACTCCTACTAGGAGGGGAAAGGAAGGGGGAGAGGGAGAAGGAAAGGGGGGCGCCGCCCCCCTCTCCTAGTCTAATTCGGACCAGAGGGGAAGGGGGCGCACCGCCCACCCTGGCCGCCCCTCACTATCTCCACTATGGCCCATAAGGCCCATTACTTCTCCGGGGGGGTCCGGTAACCCTCCGGCACTCCGGTTTTCTCCGAAATCATCCGGAACACTTTCGGCGTCCGAATATAGCCGTCCAATATATCAATCTTTATGTCTCGACCATTTCGAGACTCCTCGTCATGTCCGTGATCACATCCGGGACTCCGAACTAACTTCGGTACATCAAAACTCATAAACTCATAATATAACTGTCATCGAAACCTTAAGCGCGCGGACCCTATGGGTTCGAGAACAATGTAGACATGACCGAGACATGTCTCCGGTCAATAACCAATAGCGGAACCTGGATGCTCATATTGGCTCCCACATATTCTACGAAGATCTTTATCGGTCAGACCGCATAACAACATACGTTGTTCCCTTTGTCATCGGTATGTTACTTGCCCGAGATTCGATCGTCGGTATCTCAATACCTAGTTCAATCTCGTTACCAGCAAGTCTCTTTACTTGTTTCATAATACATCATCTTGCAACTAACTCATTAGTTGCAATGCTTGCAAGGCTTATGTGATGTGCATTACCGAGAGGGCCCAGAGATACCTCTCCGACAATCGGAGTGACAAATCCTAATCTCGAAATACGCCAACCCAACATTTACCTTTGGAGACACCTGTAGAGCTCCTTTATAATCACCCAGTTACGTTGTGACGTTTGGTAGCACACAAAGTGTTCCTCCGGCAAACGGGAGTTGCATAATCTCATAGTCATAGGAACATGTATAAGTCATGAAGAAAGTAATAGCAACATACTAAACGATCGGGTGCTAAGCTAATGGAATGGGTCATGTCAATCACATCATTCTCCTAATAATGTGATCCCGTTAATCAAATGACAACACATGTCTATGGTTAGGAAACATAACCATCTTTGATTAACGAGCTAGTCAAGTAGAGGCATACTAGTGACGTTTAGTTTGTCTATGTATTCACACAAGTATTATGTTTCCGGATAATACAATTCTAGCATGAATAATAAACATTTATCATGATATAAGGAAATAAAATAATAACATTATTATTGCCTCTAGGGCATATTTCCTTCAGTCTCCCACTTGCACTAGAGTCAATAATCTAGATTACACAGTAATGGTTCTAACACCCATGGAGCTTTGGTGCTGATCATGTTTTGCTCGTGGAAGAGGCTTAGTCAATGGGTCTGCAACATTTAGATCCGTATGTATCTCGCAAATCTCTATGTCTCCCACCTGGACTAGATCCCGGATGGAATTGAAGCGTCTCTTGATGGGCTTGGTTATCTTGTGAAATCTGGATTCTTTTGCCAAGGCAATTGCACCAGTATTGTCACAAAAGATTTTCATTGGACCCGATGCACTAGGTATGACACCTAGATCGGATATGAACTCCTTCATCCAGACTCCTTCGTTTGCTGCTTCCGAAGCAGCTATGTACTCCGCTTCACATGTAGATCCCGCCACAACGCTCTGTTTAGAACTGCACCAACTGATAGCTCCACCGTTTAATGTAAACATGTATCCGGTTTGCGATTTAGAATCGTCCAGATCAGTGTCAAAGCTTGCATCAATGTAACCATTTACGATGAGCTCTTTGTCACCTCCATATATGAGAAACATATCCTTAGTCCTTTTCAGGTATTTCAGGATGTTCTTGACCGCTGTCCAGTGATCCACTCCTGGATTACTTTGGTACCTCCCTGCTAGACTTATAGCAAGACACACATCAGGTCTGGTACACAGCATTGCATACATGATAGAGCCTATGGCTGAAGCATAGGGAACATCTTTCAGTTTCTCTCTATCTTCTGCATTGGTCGGGCATTGAGTCTTACTCAATTTCACACCTTGTAACACAGGCAAGAATCCTTTCTTTGCTTGATCCATTTTGAACTTCTTCAAAATTTTGTCAAGGTATATGCTTTGTGAAAGTCCAATTAAGCGTCTTGATATATCTCTATAGATCTTAATGCCCAATATGTAAGCAGCTTCACTGAGGTCTTTCATTGAAAAACTCTTATTCAAGTATCCCTTTATGCTATCTAGAAATTCTATATCATTTCCGATTAGTAATATGTCATCTACATATAATATCAGAAATGCTACAGAGCTCCCACTCACTTTCTTGTAAATATAGGCTTCTCCAAAAGTCTGTACAAAACCAAATGCTTTGATCACACTATCAAAGCGTTTATTCCAACTCCGAGAGGCTTGCACCAGTCCATAAATGGATCGCTGGAGCTTGCACACTTTGTTAGTTCCCTTTGGATCGACAAAACCTTCCGGCTGCATCATATACAACTCTTCTTCCAGAAATCCATTTAAGAATGCAGTTTTGACATCCATTTGCCATATTTCATAATCATAAAATGCGGCAATTGCTAACATGATTCGGACAGACTTAAGCATCGCTACGGGTGAGAAGGTCTCATCATAGTCAATCCCTTGAACTTGTCGAAAACCTTTTGCGACAAGTCGAGCTTTGTAGATACCGTCAGCGTCAGTCTTCTTCTTGAAGATACATTTATTCTCAATTGCTTGCCGATCTTTGGGAAAGTCAACCAAAGTCCACACTTTGTTCTCATACATGGATCCCATCTCAGATTTCATGGCTTCAAGCCATTTTGCGGAATCTTGGCTCACCATCGCTTCTCCATAGTTCGTAGGTTCATCATGATCTAGTAGCATGACTTCCAGAACAGGATTACCATACCACTCTGGCGCGGATCTTACTCTGGTTGATCTACGAGGTTCAGTAGTATCTTGTTCTGAAGTTTCATGATCATCATCATTAGCTTCCTCACTAATTGGTGTAGGTGTCACAAAAACCGGTTTCTGTGATGTACTACTTTCCAATAAGGGAGTAGGTACAGTTACCTCATCAAGTTCTACTTTCCTCCCACTCGCTTCTTTCGAGAGAAACTCCTTCTCCAGAAAGTTTCCGAATTTAGCAACAAAAGTCTTGCCTTCGGATCTGTGATAGAAGATGTATCCAATAGTTTCCTTTGGATATCCTATGAAGACACATTTCTCCGATTTGGGTTCGAGCTTATCAGGTTGAAGCTTTTTCACATAAGCATCGCAGCCCCAAACTTTCAGAAACGACAACTTTGGTTTCTTGCCAAACCACAGTTCATAAGGCGTCGTCTCAACGGATTTTGATGGTGCCCTATTTAACGTGAATGCGGCTGTCTCTAGAGCATAACCCCAAAACGATAGTGGTAAATCAGTAAGAGACATCATAGATCGCACTATATCAAGTAAAGTACGATTACGACGTTCGAACACACCATTACGCTGTGGTGTTCTGGGTGGCGTGAGTTGGGAAACTATTCCGCATTGTTTCAAATGTACACCAAACTCGTAACTCAAATATTCTCCTCCACGATCAGATCGTAGGAATTTTATTTTCTTGTTACGATGATTTTCAACTTCACTCTGAAATTCTTTGAACTTTTCAAATGTTTCAGACTTATGTTTCATTAAGTAGATATACCCATATCTGCTTAAGTCATCTGTGAAAGTGAGAAAATAACGATATCCGCCACGAGCCTCAACATCCATCGGACCACATACATCTGTATGTATGATTTCCAACAAATTTGTTGCTCTCTCCATAGTACCGGAGAATGGTGTTTTTGTCATCTTACCCATAAGGCACGGTTCGCAAGTACCAAGTGATCATAATCAAGTGGTTCCAAAAGTCCATCAGTATGGAGTTTCTTCATGCGCTTTATACCGATATGACCTAAACGGCAGTGCCACAAATAAGTTGCACTATCATTATCAACTCTGCATCTTTTGGCTTCAACATTATGAATATGTGTGTCACTACTATCGAGATTTAATAAGAATAGATCATTCTTCATGGGTGCATGACCATAAAAGATATTACTCATATAAATAGAACAACCATTATTCTCTGATTTAAATGAATAACCGTCTCGCATCAAACAAGATCCAGATATAATGTTCATGCTCAACGCTGGCACCAAATAACAATTATTTAGGTCTAATACTAATCCCGAAGGTAGATGTAGAGGTAGCGTGTCGACCGCGATCACATCGACTTTGGAACCATTTCCCACGCGCATTGTCACCTCGTCCTTAGCCAATCTTCGCTTAATCCGTAGTCCCTGTTTCGAGTTGCAAATGTTGGCAACAGAACCAGTATCAAATACCCAGGTGCTACTACGAGCATTAGTAAGGTACACATCAATAACATGTATATCGCATATACCTTTGTTCACCTTGCCATCCTTCTTATCCGCCAACTACTTGGGGCAGTTCCGCTTCCAGTGGCCAGTCTGCTTGCAGTAGAAGCACTCAGTTTCAGGCTTAGGTCCAGATTTGGGTTTCTTCTCTTGAGCAAGAACTTGCTTGCTGTTCTTTTTGAAGTTCCCCTTCTTCTTCCCTTTGCCCTTTTTCTTGAAATTAGTGGTCTTGTTGACCATCAACACTTGATGCTCCTTCTTGATTTCTACCTCCGTAGCTTTCAGCATTGCGAAGAGCTCGGGAATAGTCTTATTCATCCCTTGCATATTATAGTTCATCACGAAGCTCTTGTAGCTAGGTGGCAGTGATTGGAGAATTCTGTCAATGACGCAATCATCTGGAAGATTAACTCCCAATTGAATCAAGTGATTATTATACCCAGACATTTTGAGTATATGCTCACTGACAGAACTGTTCTCCTCCATCTTGCAGCTATAGAACTTATTGGAGACTTCATATCTCTCAATCCGGGCATTTGCTTGAAATATTAACTTCAACTCCTGGAACATCTCATATGCTCCATGACGTTCAAAACGTCGTTGAAGTCCCGATTCTAAGCCGTAAAGCATGGCACACTGAACTATCGAGTAGTCATCTGCTTTGCTCTGCCAGACGTTCATAACATGTGGTGTTGCTCCAGCAGCAGGCCTGGAACCCAGTGGTGCTTCCAGGACATAATTCTTCTGTGCAGCAATGAGGATAATCCTCAAGTTACGGACCCAGTCCGTGTAATTGCTACAATCATCTTTCAACTTTGCTCTCTCAAGGAGCGCATTAAAATTCAACGGAACAACAACACGGGCCATCTATCTACAATCAAACATAAACAAGCAAGATACTATCAGGTACTAAGTTCATGATAAATTTAAGTTCAATTAATCATATTACTAAAGAACTCCCACTTAGATAGACATCCCTCTAATCCTCTAAGTGATTACGTGATCTAAATCAACTAAACCATGTCCGATCATCACGTGAGATGGAGTAGTTTCATTGGTGAACATCACTATGTTGATCATATCTACTATATGATTCACGCTCGACCTTTCGGTCTCCGTGTTCCGAGGCCATATCTGTATATGCTTGGCTCGTCAAGTATAACCTGAGTATTCTGCATGTGCAACTGTTTTGCACCCGTTGTATTTGAACATAGAGCCTATCACACCCGATCATCACGTGGTGTCTCAGCACGAAGAACTTTCGCAACGGTGCATACTCAGGGAGAACACTTCTTGATAATTAGTGAGAGATCATCTTAAAATGCTACCGTCAAACAAAGCAAGATAAGATGCATAAAAGATAAACATCACATGCATAAAAGATAGGTCGGCATTCTTATCCACTAGCACTTCAATTTCCTCTTCATAATCTTCACGTGTAGCCTTGAGTTCTTCCTCCAGTTCCTTGATTCTTGTCTTAGCCTTATTCAGATCTATCATGTCGGCGCACATCTGATTCTCCTGTCGTCGAATGTGCTGATTTAATTCCTGGATAAAAGCTGCAATGGATCTATCCCTTCTGGTGCTAATCATCTCCCAGTGCTCATCTCGACGCCCACAAATCTGGTAGATAGTATCCTTGAGATCATTGCGGTAGACTTCTCCAATGCGTCCCATGGCGATGGGAGCTGCCATGCTCTTTCCTAGACTCCAAGTTGGTGCATCGAAAGAAAACTCTATGGGCTCAGTGACTGGCATGAACGTCCTTCCTGGAACTTGAACTTGAATCATCCAGCGCTCTTCTTCAGGTAAAGTGGCGTTGTAGGTTCCGGTGAAGCTTGGTACTCCTATGTTCAGGTATCTAGTGACTTCCTTCAAGTGACGTCCAAAAGGTGTATCGTCATCCGGTTGCGTGAACTTGTTCTTTGCATCCGCCATCCTAAAGAGTAGAAAAGATGAGAGGTCAGAAAAGAAGAGAATGAATAGTGATCTAGGTTTTTAGCTTAGTGGTCGTGTCCTACAGTCAGCGTGTGCTCTGATACCATCTCTGTAGCGACCAGACCTCAAACAGTCTGATCTCTGTGCTCCGGTATCATCCCTGGATCAGTAATGCTGACGCCACACAGTACTTGGAGGATTTATAATAGAGTTGCAATCACACACTTATTACATCGAGTGTCTCAAAAGAGAACTTATTACAATAAATATGGCTTAAGGCCATCTAATAACGATAACAGCGGGAGGCTTGGAAGATAAGTGAGTCCGTCAACTCCAACGGCATCACTGAGTATAGAACCACGACCTAAAACTCCTTAATCGCCGTCTGAAAAGTCTGCAACATTAACGTTGCAGCCCGAAACGGGTCAGCACATGGAATATGCTGGCAAGGTAACACATAGAGAGTAATGGAATGAAACAACTATACTATATGCATATTTGGCTGGTGGAAAGCTCTATGGTTACAGTTTTGCGTAAAGCCAATTTTTCCCTACTACAAAGGAATAAATTTATTTAACTATCATGGTGGTTGTTAAACATTGAGAATGGTTGACAGCATTCTCAATCCCAATTAAGC
The DNA here is from genome assembly GCF_003073215.2 of Triticum urartu. NCBI lineage: Eukaryota > Viridiplantae > Streptophyta > Magnoliopsida > Poales > Poaceae > Triticum > Triticum urartu. Next base: position 484,776,739 of record NC_053027.1, read on the forward strand.
ATCATCATTAAACAAAACCCAACAAAATTAATTTAGCGTAACATGTTGAGATTCACATGATAATCCAGGTACTAGATACTCAAGATGTCCATAACCGGGGACACGGCTAATCATGATTAGTTTATTACACTCTGCAGAGGTTTGCGCACTTTTCCCCACAAGACTCGATCGCCTCCGTTTGGTTTCTCGCGCTGCATGGTTTTTGAGAAGACGGATGACCGAGACACAGTCTTTCAGAAGCGCTAGCACCTTACGATGGATAGACCGTTACACCTACTTTCCCCTACATCTGCTAGTCTACCCTGTAAGAGTTTGCACGACTTAATCAACTATGCCAGAGCCCATAATGGCTTGTGGCTGCACACGGAAGTTTCTAGTATGAATAATCTCATGATCCCTTTGAGCCTGGGTGGCGGTCCAAAAGAAACAGGCAATCCTGGAATACCCAGGTACCTCAATCCACCCAGATGTGTGTTTAAGTTGCCACCTTAGATAAACCATTAATAAACAAACTCACATCTGTCATGAATATCACTCACCCAATCCACGCCTACTAGCATAGCATAGCATAATGGCAAATGTAGAAGTAACTCCCAAAGGTTTGATTATAAAACAGGTAATAGGTACTACCTCAACTACTTCCCATCCCACAATTTAATTAGATCCTAATCATGCAATGTGTGAGGATTGATCTAATGCAATAAAACTGGGTAGTAGAAAAGGTATGATCAAAGTGTTACTTGCCTTGCTGATGATTCACGAAACCTAGAGATTCGAAGTAACAGGCGGCGCACTCCGGGTATTCTATCACAGACAAACAAACAAGCATACAATAAGTACTCATCTAATGCACAGGTAAAAGTCAAATAAGAGATCTAACCAGAAAGTTCAACTTAAGAACTCCGGTTTGCAAAAAGAATCACATCAAACGAAACAACGAAAGTCAAACGGCAAAAGAAAACAACTTTGTTCTACTAATCTGTATCTAAGGAAATTTTTAAAGTACCAAAAACTTGTTTAAGTTGGTTAATCGGATAGAGGGTTTCGAGACGAAACTCCAAGCGCTTGAATCGCCTGATTCCGATAAACGAGCGAAAAGTTATACTAAAACGAAAATCGGATCAGAAATCGCGATCAGAAAAATCGCAGATTTAATTTGAGAAAAAGAAAAACGACGAATGTTCGCTAGAACGAACGAACGGACGAATGCTCGCTAAAAAAATCGGAAAAACTGATCTATTAAAAAAACCGAAACTAAAAAAACCCGACGAAAAAACCGACGGAAAAACAGAACGGTTTTTCGGAAAAAAAAACGGCGGCGCGGATTTCGAGGCAAGGCGAACCTCGGGCGGCTGGTCGGCGGCGGCGGGCGGCGGCTCCGGCGGTGGCACGGCGTGCGGCGGCGGCGCGGCGTGCGGCGACGGCGGCGCGGCTCGGGCGGGGCTGGGGCTGGGGCTAGGGTTCGGCCCGGGGTGGGCCGGCTTATAAAGGCTAGTCGGGCCGGAGTCCTAGTCGGACACGGCCCGTAGGTAGGTTCGTTTTTTTTAAATATTTACGCGCAGAAGAAAAAAATAAAAAGAAATACTAAACGGACTCCAAAAATTCCGAAATAAATTTTCCCGGGCTTCTAAAATCAAGCCGCACAGGGTGAACATTTATTTGGGGCCTAAATGGAATTTTGAAAAACGCACATTTTTCCTAAATTCAAATAAAATAATGAAAAACTCCGAAATAAAATCTTATTTGATTTTATTATTAAATCCTCAATATTTCTTTATTTTGGGAAAGTCATTTTATTCCCTCTCTCATATTTTTGTAATAGAAATAATTGGTGATAAAATAATTTAAATCAAATGATCCTATTCTCAAAATTTGAGAAAACTCAAATATGAAAATAAAGAATTTCCCAACTCTCTCCGTGGGTCCTTGAGTTGCGTAGAAATTTGTAGGATCAAACCAACGGCAAAAAAATATGATATGCAATGATGATCTAATGTATAACATTCCAAATTGAAAACATGATCATCTCATACAATAAAATATAGCGTCATACAAGTTAGACGTCCTCTACTTTGTTGTTGCAAGTTTTACGTGGCTACTACGGGCTGAGCAAGAACCGTTCTTACCTACACATCAAAACCACAATGATATTTCGTCAAATTAGTGTTGTTTTAACCTTCAACAAGGACCGAGCGTAGTCACACTCGGTTCAACTAAAGTTGGAGAAACTGACACGCGCCAGCCACCTGTGTGCAAAGCACGTCGGTAGAACCAGTCTCGCGTAAGCGTATGCGTAATGTCGGATGCTTCATCCAACAATACCCCCGAACCAAAATATGACATGCTGGTAAGCAGTATGACTTGTATCGCCCACAACTCACTTGTGTTCTACTCGTGCATATAACATCTACGCATAAACCTGGCTCTGATGCCACTTTTGGGAAACATAGTAATTTAAAAAAAATCCTACGCACACGCAAGATCATGGTGATGCATAGCAACGAGAGGGAAGAGTATCGTTCACGTACCCTCGTAGACCGTAAGTGGAAGCGTTATGAGACGCGGTTGATGTAGTCGTACGTCTTCACGATCCGACCGATCCAAGTACCGAATGTACGGCACCTCTGAGTTCAGCACATGTTCAGCTCGATGACGTCCCATGAACTTCGATCTAGCAGAGCTTCACGGGAGAGTTCCGTCAGCACGACGTTGTGATGACGGTGATGATGTTGCTACCGACGTAGGGCTTTGCCTAAGCACCGCTACGATATGATCGAGGTGGATTATGGTGGAGGGGGGCACCGCACACGGCTTGGAACAATCAACTTGTGTGTACTAGGGTGCCCCTGCCCCCGTATATAAAGGAGCAAGGGGGAAGGCCGGCCGGTCCTTGCTAGGCGCGCCAGGAGGAGGAGTCCTCCTCCTAGTAGGAGTAGGACTCCCCTTTCCTACTCCTACTAGGAGGGGGAAAGCAAGGAGGAGAGGGAGATGGAAAGGGGGCGCCACCCCTTCCCTAGTCCAATTCGGACCACAGGGGGAGGGGGCGCGCGGCCTGCCCTGACCGGCCCTCTCTCTCTCCACTGGCCCATGTGGCCCATTACTTCTCTGGGGGGTCCGGTGACCCTCCGGTACTCCGGTTTTCTCCGAAATCACCCGGAACACTTCCGGTATCCGAATATAGTCGTCCAATATATCAATCTTTATGTCTCGACCATTTCGAGACTCCTCGTCCGTGATCACCTCCGGGACTCCGAACTACCTTCGGTACATCAAATCACATAAACTCATAATACCGATCGTCACCGAACTTTAAGCGTGCGGACCCTACGGGTTCGAGAACTATGTAGACATGACCGACACACGTCCCCGGTCAATAACCAATAGCGTAACCTGGATGCTCATATTGGTTCCTACATATTCTACGAAGATCTTTACCGGTCAAACCGCATAACAACATACGTTGTTCTCTTTGTCATCGGTATGTTACTTGCCCGAGATTCGATCGTCGGTATCTCAATACATAGCTCAATCTCGTTACCGGCAAGTCTCTTTACTCGTTCCATAATGCATCATCCCACAACTAACTCATTAGTTGCATCGCTTGCAAGGCTTATAGTGATGTGCATTACCGAGAGGGCCCAGAGATACCTCTCCGACAATAGGAGTGACAAATCCTAATCTCGATCTATGCCAACTCAACAAGAACCATCGGAGACACCTGTAGAGCACCTTTATAATCACCCAGTTACATTGTGACGTTTGGTAGCACACAAAGTGTTTCTCTGGTAATCGGGAGTTGCATAATCTCATAGTCATAGGAACATGTATAAGTCATGAAGAAAGCAGTAGTAGTAAACTAAAATGATCAAGTGCTAAGCTAACAGAATGGGTCAAGTCAATCACATCATTCTCCTAATAATGTGATCCCGTTAATCAAATGACAACACATGTCTATGGTTAGGAAACATAACCATCTTTGATTAACGAGCTAGTCAAGTAGAGGCATACTAGTGATGTTTAGTTTGTCTATGTATTCACGCAAGTATTATGTTTCCGGATAATACAATTCTAGCATGAATAATAAACATTTATCATGATATAAGGAAATAAAATAATAACATTATTATTGCCTCTAGGGCATATTTCCTTCAGTTACTACCGAACCTCATAGATCAAGAAGAATAAGATCCGCACCAGAGTGGTACGGTAATCCTGTTCTGGAAGTCATGCTACTAGATCATGATGAACCTACGAACTATGAAGAAGCGATGGTGAGACCAGATTCCGCAAAATGGCTAGAAGCCATGAAATCTGAGATGGGATCCATGTATGAGAACAAAGTATGGACTTTGGTTGACTTGCCCGTTGATCGGCAAGCAATTGAGAATAAATGGATCTTCAAGAAGAAGACTGACGCTGACGGTAATGTTACTGTCTACAAAGCTCGACTTGTTGCAAAAGGTTTTCGACAAGTTCAAGGGATTGACTACGATGAGACCTTCTCACCCGTAGCGATGCTTAAGTCTGTCCGAATCATGTTAGCAATTGCCGCATTTTATGATTATGAAATTTGGCAAATGGATGTCAAAACCGCATTCCTGAATGGATTTCTGGAAGAAGAGTTGTATATGATGCAGCCAGAAGGTTTTATCGATCTAAAGGGAGCTAACAAAGTGTGCAAGCTCCAGCGATCCATTTATGGACTGGTGCAGGCCTCTCGGAGTTGGAATAAACGTTTTGATAGTGTGATCAAAGCATTTGGTTTTGTACAGACTTTTGGAGAAGCCTGTATTTACAAGAAAGTGAGTGGGAGCTCTGTAGCATTTCTGATATTATATGTGGATGACATATTATTGATTGGAAATGATATAGAATTTCTGGATAGCATAAAGGGATATTTGAATAAGAGTTTTTCAATGAAAGACCTCGGTGAAGCTGCTTACATATTGGGCATTAAGATCTATAGAGATAGATAAAGACGCTTAATTGGACTTTCACAAAGCACATACCTTGACAAAGTTTTGAAGAAGTTCAAAATGGATCAGGCAAAGAAAGGGTTCTTGCCTGTGTTACAAGGTGTGAAGTTGAGTAAGACTCAATGTCCGACCACCGCAGAAGATAGAGAGAAAATGAAAGATGTTCCCTAAGCTTCAGCCATAGGCTCTATCATGTATGCAATGCTGTGTACCAGACCTGAGGTGTGCCTTGCTATAAGTCTAGCAGGGAGGTACCAAAGTAACCCTGGAGTGGATCACTGGACAGGAGTCAAGAGCATCCTGAAGTACCTGAAAAGGACTAAGGATATGTTTCTCATATATGGAGGTGACAAAGAGCTCATCGTAAATGGTTACGTTGATGCAAGCTTTGACACTGATCCGGACGATTCTAAATCGCAAACCGGATACATGTTTATATTGAACGGTGTAGCTGTCAGTAGGTGCAGTTCTAAACAAAGCGTCGTGGCGGGATCTACATGTGAAGCGGAGTACATAGCTACTTCGGAAGCAGCAAATGAAGGAGTCTGGATGAAGGAGTTCATATCCGATCTAGGTGTCATACCTAGTGCATCGGGTCCAATGAAAATCTTTTGTGACAATACTGGTGCAATTGCCTGGGCGAAGGAATCCATATTTCACAAGAGAACCAAGCACATCAAGAGATGCTTCAATTCCATTCGGGATTTAGTCCAAGTGGGAGACATAGAAATTTACAAGATACATCGGATCTGAATGTTGCAGACCCGCTGACTAAGCCTCTTCCACGAGCAAAACATGATCAGCACCAAGGCTCCATGGGTTTGAGAATCATTACTGTGTAATCTAGATTATTGACTCTAGTGCAAGTGGGAGACTGAAGGAAATATGCCCTAGAGGCAATAATAATGTTATTATTTATTTCCTTATATCATGATAAATGTTTATTATTCATGCTAGAATTGTATTAACCGAAAACATGATACATGTGTGAATACATAGACAAACAGAGTGTCACTAGTATGCCTCTACTTGACTAGCTCGTTGATCAAAGATGGTTATGTTTCCTAGCCATAGACAAAGAGTTGTCATTTGATTAGCGGGATCACATCATTAGTAGAATGATGTGATTGACTTGACCCATTCTGTTAGCATAGCACTTGATCGTTTAGTTTATTGCTATTGCTTTCTTCATGACTTATACATGTTCCTATGACTATGAGATTATGCAACTCCCGTTTACCGGAGGAACACTTTGTGTGCTACCAAACGTCACAACGTAACTGGGTGATTATAAAGGTGCTCTACAGGTGTCTCCGAAGGTACTTGTTGGGTTGGAGTATTTCGAGATTAGGATTTGTCACTCCGATTGTCGGAGAGGTATCTCTGGGCCCACTCGGTAATGCGCATCACTATAAGCCTTGCAAGCATTGCAACTAATGAGTTAGTTGCGGGATGATGTATTACGGAATGAGTAAAGAGACTTGCCGGTAACGAGATTGAACTAGGTATTGAGATACCGACGATCGAATCTCGGGCAAGTAACATACCGATGACAAAGGGAAGAACGTATGTTGTTATGCGGTCTGACCGATAAAGATCTTCGTAGAATATGTAGGAGCCAATATGAGCATCCAGGTTCCGCTATTGGTTATTGACCGGAGACGTGTCTCGGTCATGTCTACATAGTTCTCGAACCCGTAGGGTCCGCACGCTTAAAGTTTCGGTGACAATTGTATTATGAGTTTATGTGATTTGATGTACCGAAGGTAGTTCGGAGTCCCGGATGAGATCGGGGACATGACGAGGAGTCTCGAAATGGTCAAGAGGTAAAGATCGATATATTGGACGACTATATTCGGACATCGAAAAGGTTCCGAGTGATTCGGGTATTTTCGGGGGTACCGGGGAGTTACGAGAATACGAGGAAGAAGTAATGGGCCTCATGGGCCAAGTGGTGGAAGAGAGGAGGCAGGGCGCGCGGCCCCCCTAGCCCAAACCGAATTGGACTAGGGGCCGGCTCCCCCTTTCCTCCTTCTCCTCCTTCTCCTTCCTTCTCCTTCTCCTCCTTCATTTCCTCCTCCTAGTAGGAGTAGGAAAGGGGAGTCCTACTCGTACTAGGAGGAGGACTCCTCCTCCTGGCACGCCCATAGAGGGCCGGCCGGCCTCCCCCTTGCTCCTTTATATACAGGGGCAGGGGGGCACCTCTAGACACACAAGTTGATCAGTTGATCTCTCCCAGCCGTGTGCGGTGCCCCCCTCCACCATATTCCACCTTGGTCATATCCTAGCGGTGCTTAGGTGAAACCCTGCGTCGGTAGCAACATCATCACCGTCACCACGCCGTTGTGCTGACGGAACTCTCCCGTGAAGCTCTGCTGGATCGGAGTTCGCGGGACGTCATTGAGCTGAACGTGTGTAGAACTCGGAGGTGCCGTACGTTCGGTACTTGGATCGGTCGGATCGGGAAGACGTACGACTACTTCCTCTACGTTGTGTCAACGCTTCCGTTGCCGGTCTACGAGGGTACGTAGACAACACTCTCCCCTCTTGTTGCTATGCATCACCATGATCTTGCGTGTGCGTAGGAATTTTTTTGAAATTACTACGTTCTCCAACATTATCCACTTACCAGGGCCAGACGCCAGGGTCCTTGGCGTCTGACCCCTTTGCCACGTCAGCAGGTCAACTTGCAGGCGGGCAATGCGGGCCAGGGGCCAACACTAGGGTTCCTGGCGTCTGGTTCGCAACCCAGATGCCAGGGATGTTGGCGTCTCACAAAGAGGTGAAAATCGAAATTGTTTTTGAAACGAGGTCAAATCAGGATTTTGTTAGCCTTTTAGGTCATAACAGTAATTTTGTCCCCTCCCCCCCCGGGCCTCCGCCATGACGCCCGCCCTTTTCAAGTGAACTGCAGGAGCTCCTCCCAACCGCCCACACACGGGTTCTTTGGCTAGACGTAGTACTTTGCCGCCGCCAAGGCCTAGCAAGACAAGCTCGACCATGGACCGGACGCCGACGGGTACGTTGGCACGGCGCGAGAGGGGACATGGTCTGGCCTGACGGCGGTCTCCCAGGCCTCCGGCCACTCGGTGAGCAATTGCCTATAAGGTTCTCGATTTCATGGTGGAATTCAAATTACATAAGGGGGTCGAGAGGAAGAAGACCGGCTCCCTTCCAATCCAATTGTTTGCCGTTTGCCGCCCTTTGTCATTGATGTTATCTCCTACTTATACTATTACAAGACCTAAGAGATGTCGCGCCCTCAGGAAGGCCTCCCCAGACGATTTTTTCGCGCCGGCGTTGAACAAATGGCCTAGTCGCGCCCCCAGGAGCCTGATTTTCGCCGGCCTGGGCCAAAATCAGCGCCGGCGGACCCACACTGAACCCGGCGCGCTAGGGGGCGCCCGAGGGCGCCGGGGCGAGTGGTTTTTGCGTGAAAAAGCCGCGGGCCAGCCGTGTCAACGACACCGCACCTCGTCTTCCCCCAACGCCTCGGTTTCCGTGGGGAATCAATGGCAAGGCTGCGGCCGCCTGTCAGCCCTGCCATTCATTCCTCACGGGCGGCGCGTCACGGGACGGCGCGCCGACGCCTCCCCTCCCTCGCACGCGTACACACGGGCGCGGCGCAGCTATATAAGCCGGTGGCCTCGCTCGCCTGTGGCCACACCAGCCCAGCCCTCGCCGTCGAGCTATACCTCTCCTGAGCGCCGCCGCCGAGCCTTCCCCTCTCCCGAGCGCTGCCGCCCAGCCCCTCCCCTCTCCTTCCCCTTCCCGATGGCCGAGCGTTTCCCCGAAGACAAGGCGGCGGCCAACGGCTTCGGCCGCCGCACGCTCCGCGAATAGGAGTCCTGGCTCCTATTCCAGGCGAACATCCCGGCGCCACCGGACATGCGCACTGGGCCGACGGGCTGGAGGCTCAGCAACGGGGGAGTGCCCATTCCCCCGTTGCCCGACGCCGTGGCCAAACCAGCCTACTTCGCCGAGGAGGTCGACATCGTGCGCGCCTCCCTCACCGCCGCCCAACTCTCCCTTCCCCAGTACGCCGCTGATAATCATGCGGCTTGGGCGGCGTACTTCGAGCGCCGTCAGCAGCAGTGGATGGCGTCCACCAACGGCGTGGCGGTGGTCGGCGGCCTGAAGAACAACGAGGGGCGCCATCTGTGGTGGGGCGTCCCCGGTCGCACACTCGAGGGTGTGCTGACGCACCTTGAGGGCGGCAACGACTCGCCGTTGGCGTACCCCCGATGAGGGCGGCCGCCCAGGCGCACCACCGATGCGACGGGCCATGGGCGCCAAGGAGGTTCGGCTCCTCCTCTTCTTCCTTCTCCTTGCGCTCTTCCTCACACTCCTCCGGCACTCCGGCGGTGCTCGACGTTAAGGCTGAGCCCGCGGCGGAGTCGCCGCTCGGCCGGCGCACTCGCAGCGCCGGCATCGTCATCAACGAGGGCGGCCGGCGCGCCTCCTCATCGGCTCCTCCTCCGCGCTTCGTCAAGTCAAAGACGGAGCCGGGGCTCGCATCGGTGAAGGCAGAGCCGGGGCTCGCTGCCGTGAAGACGGAGCACGGCGAGGTCGAGCGCGACGATGACGCGGCCCTTAAATGGGCATGCCAGGACTCCCTCAAGATGGTGATGGAGCGCCAGTGCGCCGCCCTGCAGCGCTTCGCGGAGCGCCGTCGGGGTCGCGATGAAGGAGGAGTCGTCGTCATCGATGACAGCAATGACGACGACGCGCCGCCGCCGCCACCAGTCCGCCATGGCGACGCCGGGTCCAGCAGGGGCGCCCGTGTCAAGGGGGAGAAGGCCGACGACGAGGATGGCGGCGACTACTCGGTGTTCAGCCAGTTTCTTTTAGATTAGTTTATTATATATTTGCTATGTAATGAAAATCGGCGAACTTTGTCCAAATATATGCCCAAGTTGGCCGAAATTTGTCGTGTTTAGCCGAACTTCGCCGAACTGTGCCGAAATTTGCTATACTTTTTTATTTTTTAAACGCGCCTGGGGGCGGCCCTAGGGCCGGCGGTTGGGGACCAACTCGCCCCCAGGCCCATTTTTTGCGCGGCTCACCCCCAAGCGGCGATTTTAGGCGCCCCCTGGGGGGCCAACGGCTGGAGATGCTCTAAAGCCTATTCGGCCTAGCAAGCTGAGCCGGCAGACGAGGCTTGCGACTGGGCCTCTTGTATGAATCTTCCTCGTACTCCTCTCGTGAGCCACCAAGTCGTTGACAATCCCTCATTGATGAGTTGCGGCTTGTCCCCAAACCGGTGCTCACAAAAACAGTTGATTCGTTATTTCCAGATCCTCCCAAGTAACAAGATCGTCCGTATGATTGGTCCAGCGAAGAAGAACTTAGACCAACTCCACTGCACGACCCCAAATTGTCCGGGTCTGTCCGTTTGGGGTTAAACGGACATACGAGACAGCCCGATGCATGACCCCATCCATAAAAAAGTCTGTTTCTTGTCCGTCTTGCCCCATCATGGGCGCAAGTTTGAGCTGGGTTTGCGTCCAAAGCGGACACAAGCGGACGCTTTCTGGGTCGTCCTCGTCCGGCCTTGTCCCTTTTGCATGTGACCCTGGCCCGCCTGTCATCCTGTGCCCTCTTCTCTCTACGTGGCCCACCATGCCCACCTACCATCCTCTCTCTCCACCTGAGACCAACAGAGACGAAAAAGATGGGGCGAGTCCACGGCGGGGCGGCCATGGCGCGGGCGCGTGCGCAGGGGCGGTGTGCGGCGCGGCTGCGGCGGCGGGGCGCGAGCGGCTAGGGCATGCCGCGGCGGGCGCGGGCGCAATGGATGCCGTGGCGGCGGCCGGGCGAGAGGGCGGGGCGCGGGCGCAATGGATGCCGCGACGGCGGCCGAGCGAGAGGGCGGGGCACGAGCGCGCGCAGGGGGCGGCGTGCGGCGCGGCTGCGAGCTGGCTGCAGGCGCGAGCGGCCAGGGCATGCCGCGACGGGCGCGGACACAGCGGATGTCGTGGCGGGCGCGGGTGCGCGGCGGCGGCCGGGCGAGAGGGCGGGGCGCGGGCACGCTTGGAGGCTGCCGGGTGCAACACTTTGCTAGATTACATCACATAGCTAGCTTGGTTTAGCTGCTGCCACTAACTGAAACTAGTAGTACTAGCTAGTGCGGGAGCCGATGGTGATGTACGACGGCAGCTTCGACGCCGAAGCATCCGCGTTCGACGCGCTCGGCTACAGCGGCCACGACGTGCTGCTCGGAGGCGTGGACGCGGCGGCGCTCTTCGGGGGCTATGCCTACCACGAGCCAGCCGGTGCCGCCAGTGCCTACGTGCGGGACAGCGGGGGCTGGGCGAGCTCGGGGCCTTCCGTGCTCTCCTTCGACCACGCGGCGCGGGGCCATGCGGGTTCGACCCGTCCATGGGCTGCTTCAGCCTAACGCAGAGCTCCTTCGGCGTGCAGCGGCCGTTCAGACTCCTGTTCCCGAGCACGTCCAAGGTCCAACTGCTCACCCAATGCCGCGGTGACGGCATGCGGTTCCTTGAAGCAGAGCAGCGTGCTTGTGCCGGCCCACAGGCCGCGGTGAGGGCACGGGCAGGTGCGGGGCGGGGCGCGGAGTGGACGGTGCGGGCGGCCGCGAGCGGCGATTGCATTGGTGGAGCGAGAGCGCGAGCTCGCGGGCGGTTGAGACGCGAGGACGAAAGCGGACGTTTTGGGGTCGGTTGGCGCGTTGGGCGCCTCCAACTTAACCCGGACATGCATGTCCATTTTGCCACCCATTGTCACCCCAAACGGACAGAATCCGGACAAAACAGACGTCCGTTTGGGGTCGTGCGGTGGAGTTGGCCTTAAAGCACCTTCTTGCCCTCCTTGAGTAACAACTCGGGGCTGGAGAATTTCTTCAAGAACTTGTTGTTCGCTTCAGGCAAAGGTAAATGCTACAGAACTTGTTGACCAAGCTTGAGCACCCTGCACAAAAGAGACAAATGGAAAACGGGATGGAACTTGCTGGAAGGTGGTAAATCTAGACGATAGGCAACTTCCCCAACGCGCTCCAGGATGGTGAAGGCCCCAAAAACTTGTAGGCGAGTTTATGATTAGCTCTCAGTGCCACTAATTCTTGAATATATGGCTACAATTCAGAAAAACCTAATCGCCCACCGCAAAACTTCTTTTTGTACGATGTTTGCCATCCTATGTCTATACAAGTTTTGGAGTCTTCTTTAGTTGATCTAGTTCTTGTTTATACTAGTTGACTAATTAGAGCTAGCACTAGCCACCTCCAATCCTCATAATTAGAACCCCCGTGTGGTTATAATCTCCTCTCTCTAATTCTCCGACGATGATTATCTCTGGATGGTGAAGCGCTGTCGGATCGTGAAGATTGTACGCTTGCAACCAAATAGAGAGGTCGTGCTTTCGGTCTTCCATTTAAGGGATCGTTCAAGGGTGGTTCGCGGGATCTTCATCGACGTTCGAGGGACTCCAAGTACGATCTACACTGACTCGTCTACTTCAGCTGCACTCCCGGAGTCGGTAATAATCGTTGATCCAAACCCGTTATGCATCTTCATATTGTTCTTGGGTGATCGTAGGGCGATTTTTTTGTTTCTACTACGTTTCCCAACAGTTGCATCATGCGCGGTTCTATGAGTAGATGCAGGTTGCGATCTAGATCGCATGTGGATGTGATGGTGATGTTCTTGCTATGCTTCCCTCGAGTGTTGCTTCGGCTCAGTTCATTGACGGCATGGTGTCTCTTTATACAAGGTTCTGACAATCGCTCGGCTCTGGCTGTTGACGATCTGCTGACAGTTCCTTGAGCTTCACCATAGTCAAGGATAGTGAACCATCGCGTACGCAAGAGATCTATGAAGATGGATGAACTTCTAGGGGGTCACGCTTATTAGAGGAAGTTTAGTGTGTGGGAACGAGATTTTTAAATAAGTCTCTTCTTTCACACACCCCGAAAGTTAATCTAGCAACAAGAATTGTCACTTTATGGTGCACGCATAGGTAGCTAGGTTTATTCAAAAATCTGCAAATAATCGCCGAGGGGATTGACAACCCCCTTGATTGCATTGGGTGCAAGTGTTTGCTTTTGTGTATGTAGGTGCTGCTAAAGAGGTTCTGTGTGGTTCTCCTACTAGATTGATAACCTTGATTCTTAACTGAGGGAAATACTTATCTCTAGTGTACTGCTTCATCCTCTCCTTTTTGAGGAAATCCCAACGCAACTTACAAGTAGCAGGACTCGCCAAGTCTCCGGAGGTTTCCATCTTCTTACGCCGGGGTTCACAACTTCGGCGGTCCTTCCTTCTAGTGATCAGCGGGACATAAGCCCAGCCCATGGACTATGGGCCATATAGATTAGTACCCCTTAGTCCAGGACACCACCAGTGTTGTAGAGTAGTTCCTACTGGTTCGATAAACCTTGGTTCTCAATCAAGGGAAATACTTGTCGTTAGGCTGCATCATCCCTTTGTTGGGAAACATAGTAATTTCAGAAAAATTCCTACGCACACGCAAGATCATGGTGATGCATAGCAACGAGAGGTAAGAGTATCGTCCACGTACCCTCGTAGACCGTAAGTGGAAGCGTTATGAGAACGCGGTTGATGTAGTCGTATGTCTTCACGATCCGACCGATCCAAGTACCGAACGTACGGCACCTCCGAGTTCAGCACACGTTCAGCTCGATGACGTCCCATGAACTCCGATCCAGCAGAGGTTCACGGGAGAGTTTTATCAGCACGACGGCGTGATGACGGTGATGATGTTGCTACCAACGCAGGGCTTCGCCTAAGCACCGCTACGATATGATCGAGGTGGATTGTGGTGGAGGGAGGCACCGCACATGGCTTGGAACAATCAACTTGTGTGTCCTAGCGTGCCCCCTGCCCCCGTATATAAAGGAGCAAGGGGGAGGCCAGCCGGTCCTTGCTAGCTGCGACAGGAGGAGTCCTCCTCCTAGTAGGAGTAGGACTCCCCTTTCCTACTCCTACTAGGAGGGGGAAAGGAAGGAGGAGAGGGAGAAGGAAAGGGGGGCGCCGCCCCCCCTTCCCTAGTCCAATTCGGACAAGAGGGGGAGGGGGCGCGCGGCCTGCCCTGACCGGCCCTCTCTCTCTCTCTCTCCACTAAGGCCCATGTGGCCCATTACTTCTCCCGGGGGGGTTCCGGTAACCCTCCCGCACTCTGATTTTCTCCGAAATCACCCGGAACACTTCCGCTATCCGAATATAGTCGTCCAATATATCAATCTTTATGTCTCGACCATTTCGAGACTCCTCGTCATGTCCGTGATCACATCCAGGACTCCAAACTACCTTTGGTACATCAAATCACATAAACTCATAATACCGATCGTCACCGAACTTTAAATCGGAGTGACAAATCCTAATCTCGATCTATGCCAACTCAACAAGTACCATCGGATACACCTGTAGAGCACCTTTATAATCACCCAGTTATGTTGTGACGTTTGGTAGCACACAAAGTGTTCCTCCGGTAATCAGGAGTTGCATAATCTCATAGTCATAGGAACATGTATAAATCATGAAGAAAGCAATAGCAGTAAACTAAAACGATCAAGTGCTAAGCTAACGGAATGGGTCAAGTCAATCACATCATTCTCCTAATGATGTGATCCCATTTATCAAATGACAACTCATGTCTATGGTTAGGAAACATAACCATCTTTGATCAACGAGCTAGTCAAGTAGAGGCATACTAGTGACACTCTGTTTGTCTATGTATTCACACATGAATTATGTTTCTGGTTAATACAATTCTAGCATGAATAATAAACATTTATCATGAAATAAGGAAATAAATAATAACTTTATTATTGCCTCTAGGGCATATTTCCTTCAGTCTCCCACTTGCACTAGAGTCAATAATCTAGATTACACAGTAATGATTCTAACACCCATGGAGCCTTGGTGTTGATCATGTTTTGATCGTGAGAGAGGCTTAGTCAATGGGTCTGCTACATTCAGATCCGTATGTATCTTGCAAATCTCTATGTCTCCCACCTGGACTTGATCGCGGATGGAATTGAAGCGTCTGTTGATGTGTTTGGTTCTCTTGTGAAATCTGGTTTCCTTTGCCAAGGCAATTGCACCATTATTGTCACAAAAGATTTTCATTGGACCTGATGCACTAGGTATGACACCTAGATCAGATATGAACTCCTTCATCCAAACTCCTTCATTTGCTGCTTCTGAAGCAGCTATGTACTCCGCTTCACACGTAGATCCCGCCATGATGCTTTGTTTAGAACTGCTCCAACTGATAGCTCCACCGTTCAATATAAACACGTATCCGGTTTGCTATTTAGAATCGTCCAGATCAGTGTCAAAGCTTGCATCAACGTAACCATTTACGACGAGCTCTTTGTCACCTCCATAAATGAGAAACATATCCTTAGTCCTTTTCAGGTATTTCAGGATGTTCTTGACCGCTGTCCAGTGATCCACTCCTGGATTACTTTGGTACCTCCCTGCTAAACTAATAGCAAGGCACACATCAGGTCTGGTACACAGCATTGCATACATGATAGAGCCTATGGCTGAAGCATAGGGAACACTTTTCATTTTCTCTCTATCTTTTGAAGTGGTCGGGCATTGAGTCTTACTCAACTTCACACCTTGTAACACAGGCAAGAACCCTTTCTTAGCTTGATCCATTTTGAACTTCTTCAAAACTTTATCAAGGTATGTGCTTTGTGAAAGTCCAATTAAGCGTCTTTATCTATCTCTATAGATCTTGATGCCCAATATATAAGCAGCTTCACCGAGGTCTTTCATTGAAAAACTCTTATTCAAGTATCCTTTTATGTTATCCAGAAATTCTATATCATTTCCAATCAACAATATGTCATCCACATATAATATTAGAAATGCTATAGAGCTCCCACTCACTTTCTTGTAAATAGAGGCTTCTCCAAAAGTCTATATAAAACCATATGCTTTGATCACACTATCAAAACGTTTATTCCAACTCAGAGAGGCTTGCACCAGTCCATAAATGGATCGCTAGAGCTTGCACACTTTGTTAGCACCCTTTGGATCGATAAAACCTTCAGGTTGCATCATATACAACTCTTCTTCCAGAAATCCATTCAGGAATGCAGTCTTTACATCCATTTGCCAAATTTCATAATCATAAAATGTGGCAATTGCTAACATGATTCGGACGGACTTAAGCATCGCTACAGGTGAGAAGGTCTCATCGTAGTCAACTCCTTGAACTTGTCGAAAACCTTTCGCAACAAGTCGAGCTTTGTAGACAGTAACGTTACCGTCAGCGTCAGTCTTCTTTTTGAAGATCCATTTATTCTCGATCGCTTGCCGATCATCGGGCAAGTCAACCAAAGTCCACACTTTGTTCTCATACATGGATCGCATCTCAGATTTCATGGCCTCACACCATTTTGCGGAATCCGGGCTCATCATCGCTTCCTCATAGTTCATAGGTTCGTCATGGTCAAGTAGCATGACCTCCAGAATAGGATTATCGTACCACTCTGGTGCGGATCTTACTCTGGTTGACCTACGATGTTCGGTAGTAACTTGATCTGAAGTTTCATGATCATCATCATTGGCTTCCTTACTAATTGGTGTAGGTGTCACAGGAACCGGTTTCTGTGATGGACTACTTTCTAATAAGGGAGCAGGTATAGTTACCTCGTCAAGTTCTACTTTCCTCCCACTCACTTTTTTCGAGAGAAACTCCCTCTCTAGAAAGGATCCATTGTTAGCAACAAATGTCTTGCCTTCGGATCTGTGATAGAAGGTGTACCCAACAGTCTCCTTTGGGTATCCTATGAAGACACATTTCTCCGATTTAGGTTCGAGCTTATCAGGTTGAAGCTTTTTCACATAAGCATCGCAGCCCGAAACTTTAAGAAACGACAACTTTGGTTTCTTGCCAAACCATAGTTCATAAGGCGTCGTCTCAACGGATTTAGATGGTGCCCTATTTAACGTGAATGCAGTTGTCTCTAAAGCATAACCCCAAAACGATAGCGGTAAATCATTAAGAGACATCATAGATCGCACCATATCTAGTAAAGTACGATTACTATGTTCGGACACACCATTACGCTGTGGTGTTCCGGGTGGCATGAGTTGTGAAACTATTCTGCATTGTTTCAAATGAAGACCAAACTCGTAACTCAAATATTCTCCTCCACGATCAGATCGTAGAAATTTTATTTTCTTGTTACGATGATTTTCCACTTCACTCTGAAATTCTTTGAACTTTTCAAATGTTTCAGACTTATGTTTCATCAAGTAGATATACCCATATCTGCTCAAATCATCTGTGAAGGTGAGAAAATAATGATACCCGCCGCGAGCCTCAACATTCATCGGACCACATACATCAGTATGCATGATTTCCAACAAATCTGTTGCTCGCTCCATAGTTCCGGAGAACGGCATTTTAGTCATCTTGCCCATGAGGCATGGTTTGCAAGTACCAAGTGATTCATAATCAAGTGATTCCAAAAGTCCATCAGAATGGAGTTTCTTCATGCGCTTTACACCAATATGACCTAAACGACAGTGCCACAAATAAGTTGCACTATCATTATCAACTCTGCATCTTTTGGCTTCAACATTATGAATATGTGTATCACTACTATCGAGATTCATTAAAAATAGACCACTCTTCAAGGCTGGATGACCATAAAAGATATTACTCATATAAATAGAACAACCATTATTCTCTGATTTAAATGAATTACCGTCTCGCATCAAACAAGATCCAAATATAATGCTCATGCTCAACGCTGGCACCAAATAACAATTATTCAGGTCTAAAACTAATCCCGAAGGTAGATGTAGAGGTAGCATGCCGACGACAATCACATCGACTTTGGAACCATTTCCCACGTGCATCGTCACCTCGTCCTTAGCCAATCTTCGCTTAATCCGTAGTCCCTGTTTCGAGTTGCATATATTAGCAACAGAACCAGTATCAAATACCCAGGTGCTACTGCGAGCTTTAGTAAGGTACACATCAATAACATGTATATCACATATACCTTTTTTCACCTTGCCATCCTTCTTATTCGCCAAATACTTGGGCAGTTCTGCTTCCAGTGACCAGTCCCTTTGCAGTAGAAGCACTCAGTCTGAGGCTTAAGTCCAGACTTGGGTTTCTTCTCTTGAGTAGCAACTTGTTTGCCGTTCTTCTTGAAGTTCCCTTTCTTTTTCCCTTTACCCTTTTTCTTGAAACTGGTAGTCTTGTTGACCATCAACACTTGATGCTCCTTCTTGATTTCTACCTCTGCAGCTTTTAGCATTGCGAAGAGCTCGGGAATCGTATTATCCATTCCTTGCATATTATAGTTAATCACGAAGCTCTTGTAGCTTTGTGGCAGTGATTGAAGAACTTTGTCAATGACACTATCAACAGGAAGATTAACTCCCAGTTGAGTCAAGTGGTTATGGTAACCAGACATTCTGAGTATATGTTCACTGACAGAACTATTCTCCTCCATCTTGCAGCTGTAGAACTTATTGGAGACTTCATATCTCTCAATCCGGGCATTTAATTGAAATATTAACTTCAACTCCTGGAACATCTCATATGCCCCATGACGTTCAAAACGTAGTTGAAATCCCGGTTGTAAGCCGTAAAGCATGGCACATTGAACTATCAAGTAGTCATCAGCTTTGCTCTGCCAGACATTCGTAACATCTGGCGTTGCTCCCGCAACGGGTTTGGCACCTAGCGGTGCTTCCAGGACGTAATTTTTCTGTGCAGCAATGAGGATAATCCTCAAGTTACGGACCCAGTCCGTGTAATTGCTACCATCATCTTTCAACTTTGCTTTCTCAAGGAACGCATTAAAATCCAACGGAACAACACCACGGGCCATCTATCTACAACAACATATACAAGCAAACTACTATCAGGTACTAAGTTCATGATAAATTAAAGTTCAATTAATCATATTTAAGAACTCCCACTTAGGTAGACATCCCTCTAATCATCTAAGTGATCACATGATCCAAATCAACTAAACCATGACCGATCATCACGTGAAATGGAGTAGTTTTCAATGGTGAACATCACTATGTTGATCATATCTACTATATGATTCATGCTCGACCTTTCCATCTCAGTGTTCCGAGGCCATATCTGCATATGCTAGGCTCGTCAAGTTTAACCTGAGTATTTCTGCGTGCGAAAAACTGGCTTGCACCTGTTGTATTTGAACGTAGAGCTTATCACACCCGATCATCACGTGGTGTCTCGGCACGATGAACTTCGGCAACGGTGCATACTCAGGTAGAACACTTGTACCTTGAAATTTGTGAGAGATCATCTTATAATGCTACCATCAATCAAGCAGAATAAGATGCATAAAGGATAAACATCACATGCAATCAATATAAGTGATATGATATGGCCACCATCATCTTGTGCCTTTGATCTCCATCTCCAAAGCACCGTCATGATCACCATCGTCACCGGCGCGACACCTTTATCTCTGTCGTAGCATCGTTGTCGTCTTGCCAAATATTGCTTCTACGAGTACCGCTCCCGTTTAGTGATAAAGTAAAGCAATTACAGGGCAATTGCATTGCATACAATAAAGCGACAACCATATGGCTCCTGCCAGTTGCCGATAACTCCATTACAAAACATGATCATCTCATACAATAAAATATAGCGTCATACAAGTTAGACGTCCTCTACTTTGTTGTTGCAAGTTTTACGTGGCTGCTACGGGCTGAGCAAGAACCGTTCTTACCTACACATCAAAACCACAATGATATTTCGTCAAATTAGTGTTGTTTTAACCTTCAACAAGGACCGAGCGTAGTCACACTCGGTTCAACTAAAGTTGGAGAAACTGACACGCGCCAGCCACCTATGTGCAAAGCACGTCGGTAGAACCAGTCTCGCGTAAGCGTATGCGTAATGTCGGATGCTTCATCCAACAATACCCCCGAACCAAAATATGACATGCTGGTAAGCAGTATGACTTGTATCGCCCACAACTCACTTGTGTTCTACTCGTGCATATAACATCTACGCATAAACCTGGCTCTGATGCCACTTTTGGGAAACATAGTAATTTAAAAAAAATCCTACGCACACGCAAGATCATGGTGATGCATAGCAACGAGAGGGAAGAGTATCGTTCACGTACCCTCGTAGACCGTAAGTGGAAGCGTTATGAGACGCGGTTGATGTAGTCGTACGTCTTCACGATCCGACCGATCCAAGTACCGAATGTACGGCACCTCTGAGTTCAGCACATGTTCAGCTCGATGACGTCCCATGAACTTCGATCTAGCAGAGCTTCACGGGAGAGTTCCGTCAGCACGACGTTGTGATGACGGTGATGATGTTGCTACCGACGTAGGGCTTTGCCTAAGCACCGCTACGATATGATCGAGGTGGATTATGGTGGAGGGGGGCACCGCACACGGCTTGGAACAATCAACTTGTGTGTACTAGGGTGCCCCTGCCCCCGTATATAAAGGAGCAAGGGGGAAGGCCGGCCGGTCCTTGCTAGGCGCGCCAGGAGGAGGAGTCCTCCTCCTAGTAGGAGTAGGACTCCCCTTTCCTACTCCTACTAGGAGGGGGAAATCAAGGAGGAGAGGGAGATGGAAAGGGGGCGCCACCCCTTCCCTAGTCCAATTCGGACCACAGGGGGAGGGGGCGCGCGGCCTGCCCTGACCGGCCCTCTCTCTCTCCACTGGCCCATGTGGCCCATTACTTCTCTGGGGGGTCCGGTGACCCTCCGGTACTCCGGTTTTCTCCGAAATCACCCGGAACACTTCCGGTATCCGAATATAGTCGTCCAATATATCAATCTTTATGTCTCGACCATTTCGAGACTCCTCGTCCGTGATCACCTCCGGGACTCCGAACTACCTTCGGTACATCAAATCACATAAACTCATAATACCGATCGTCACCGAACTTTAAGCGTGCGGACCCTACGGGTTCGAGAACTATGTAGACATGACCGAGACACGTCTCCGGTCAATAACCAATAGCGGAACCTGGATGCTCATATTGGTCCTACATATTCTACGAAGATCTTTATCGGTCAAACCGCATAACAACATACGTTGTTCCCTTTGTCATCGGTATGTTACTTGCCCGAGATTCGATCGTCGGTATCTCAATACCTAGCTCAATCTCGTTACCGGCAAGTCTCTTTACTCGTTCCATAAAATGCATCATCCCACAACTAACTCATTAGTTGCCATCGCTTGCAGGCTTATAGTGATGTGCATTACCCGAGAGGGCCCAGAGATATCCTCCGACAATAGGAGTGACAAATCCTAATCTCGATCTATGCCAACTCAACAAGACCATCGGAGACCTGTAAGCACCTTTATAATCACCCAGTACATTGACGTTTGGTAGCACACAAAGTGTTTCTCTGGTAAATCGGAGTTGCATAATCTCATAGTCATAGGAACATGTAGTAAGGTCATGAAGAAAGCAGTAGTAGTAACTAAAATGAATCAAGTGCTAAGGCTAACAGAATGGGTTCAAGTCAATCACATTCATTCCTCCTAATAATGTGATCCCGTAAATCAAATGACAACTCATGTCTATGTTAGGAAACATAACTGATACGTCTCCAACGTATCTATAATTTTTGATTGCTCCATGCTATATTATCTACTGTTTTGGACTATATTGGGCTTTATTTTCCACTTTCATATTATTTTTGGGACTAACCTATTAACCGGAGGCCCAGCCCAGAATTGTAGTTTTTTGCCTATTTCACTGTTTCGAAGAAACGGAATATCAAACACAGTCCAAACGGAATAAAATCTTCGGGAACGTGATTTTCTCACCGAACGTGATCCAGGAGACTTGGACCCTGCTCCAAGGAACAAAAGAGGCGGTCACGAGGGTGGGGGCTCCCCCCTAGGGCGCACCCCCTGCCTCATGGGCCCCTCGTTGCTCCTCCGGCGTACTTCTTCCTCCTATATATACACACGTACCCCCAAACGATCAGAAGAGGAGCCAAAAACCTAATTCCACCGCCACAACTTTCTGTATCCACGAGATCCCATCTTGGGGCCTATTCTGGAGCTCCGTTGGAAGAGGGTCGTCATCACGGAGGGCTTCTACATCATCCTAGCCCCTCCGATGAAGTGTGAGTAGTTTACCTCAGACCTTCGGGTCCATAGTTAGTAGTTAGATGACTTCTTCTCTCTCTTTGAATCTCAATACAAAGTTCTCCCCCTCTCTTGTGGAGATCTATTCGATGTAATCTTCTTTTTGCGGTGTGTTTGTTGAGACCGATGAATTGTGGGTTTATGATCAAGTCTATCTATGAATAATATTTGAATCTTCTCTGAATTCTTTTATGTATGATTGGTTATCTTTGCAAGTCTCTTCCGAATTATCCGTTTGGTTTGGCCAACTAGATTGGTAGTTCTTGCCATGGGAGAAGTGCTTAGCTTTGGGTTCGATCTTGCGGTGTCCTTACCCAGTGACAGAAGGGGCAGCAAGGCACGTATTGCATCGTTGCCATCGAGGATAACAAGATGGGGTTTATTTCATATTGCATGAATTTATCTCTCTACATCATGTCATCTTGCTTAAGGCGTTACTCTGTTTTTAACTTAATACTCTAGATGCATGCTGGATAGCGGTCGATGAGTGGAGTAATAGTAGTAGATGCAGAATCATTTCGATCTACTTGTCACGGACGTGATGCCTATATACATGATCATGCCTAGATATTCTCATAAATATGCTCAATTCTGTCAATTGCTCAACAGTAATTTGTTCACCCATCGTAGAATACTTATGCTCTTGAGAGAAGCCACTAGTGAAACCTATGGCCCCCGGGTCTATTCTCATCATATCAATCTCCATCACTTTAATCTTTCTTTGCTTTTTACTTTGCTTTTACTTTTTTACTTTGCATCTTTATACCAAAAATACCAAAAATATTATATCTATCAGATCTCACTCTCGTAAGTGACCGTGAAGGGATTGACAACCCCTAATTGCGTTGGTTGCGAGTAGCTATCGCTTTGTGCAGGTACGAGGGACTTGAGCGTGGCCTCCTACTGGATTGATACCTTGGTTCTCAAAAACTGAGGGAAATACTTACGCTACTCTGCTGCATCATCCCTTCCTCTTCGGGGAAAACCAACGCAAGCTCAAGACGTAGCAAGAAGGATTTCTGGCGCCGTTGCCGGGGAGTCTACGCAAAAAGTCAACATACCAAGTACCCATCACAATCCCTATCTCTCGCATTACATTATTTGCCATTTGCCTCTCGTTTTCCTCTCCCCCCAATTCACCCTTGTCGTTTTATTCGCCCTCTCTCTCTATCCTCCCTCTCTATTTACCTCTTTTCACTCACCATGTCAGAACCAAAAAGAGTTGGGGGTTCTCTCGCAAGTTCTAGTGCTTTAGACAATCCTGTTATCTTATCTAAACTCATAAATCGGAATGCTATAGAACAACTTTCTGGAGTTATCAATGAGAACCTTAGTAATTTTGATGAAGATGATTCTGGAATTTTTCGTTATTTACTTGATGAATCTTTGAAAGATGCTTGGGATAGGCTGTTAAGGATCCGGGCTAGCTATGTGCCCCAATATCAAATTGAGGTTTACTTAAAAAGCTTTTGTGTTGGGCTACCCGCTTCGTTCAAACAAGTTTTAGATTCTATTTTCGAGGGGGGTTTTCTTGAAGGGGACCCCATATATACCTATGAGAGGATGAAAACAATATTTGGGCACCCCATTAATGAGAAAACTGAAATTACATCTCTCTTGCTTTCTTACCAAAACGAATCTCTTAAAGAGATAAAAGCTAGCCTAGATGCCAATTTCTGCAACATTCTTAATCTTTCTTCTACCATTAATGGACATGTGCTCTGTCAAAATAGAAAGATTAATTCCATAGATAACAAGTTTGCTCTCTTTCTCTCTAGAACCAAAGATGGCAATACCTAGATCTATCCTCGCTTTTATGCCTAGCTAGGGGCGTTAAACGATAGCGCTTGTTGGGAGGCAACCCAATTTTATTTTTATTCCTTGCTTTTTGATCCTGCTTAGTAATAAATAAATTATTTAGCCTCTGTTTTGGTTGTGTTTTTTGTGTTTAATTAGTGTTTGTGCCAAGTAGAACCGTTGGGAAGACTTGGGGAAAGTCTTGTTGAACTTGCTGTAAAAAACAGAAACTTTAGCGCTCACAAGAACTGCTGTCATTTTTATTTGGAGAGCGCTATTTAGTTAATTCTTTTTTGAAGATGATTAATAGATAAATTCCTCACGTCCAGCAATTTATTTTAGAATTTTTGGGGTTCCAGATCTTGCGCTAGCTACAGATTACTACAGACTGTTCTGTTTTTGACAGATTCTGTTTTTCGTGTGTTGTTTGCTTATTTTGATGAGTCTATGGCTACTAAAATAGTTTATAATCCATAGAGAAGTTGGAATACAGTAGGTTTAACACCAATATAAATAGAGAATTAGTTCATTACAGTACCTTGAAGTGTTATTTTGTTTTCTTTCGCTAACGGAGCTCACGAGATTTCTATTTTGAGTTTTGTGTTGTGAAGTTTTCAAGTTTTGGGTGAATTGTTTTGATGGATCATGGAACAAGGAGTGGCAAGAGCCTAAGCTTGGGGATGCCCATGGAACCCCCAAGATAATCCAAGAACACCAAAAATTCAAAGCTTGGGGATGCCCCGGAAGGCATCCCCTCTTTCGTCCACTTCCATCGGTAATTTACTTGGAGCTATATTTTTATTCACCAACATGATATGTGTTTTGCTTGGAGCATCTTGTATTATTTGTGTCTTTGTGTCTTAGTATGCCACAATCATCCTTGCTGCACACACCTTTTGAGAGAGCCATGCATGAATTAAAATTTGATAGAATACTCTATGTGCTTCACTTATATCTTTCGAGCTAAGTAGTTTTGCTCTATGTGCGTCACTTATATCTTTTGAGCTAGATAATTTTGCTCTATGTGCTTCACTTAGATCTTTTAGAGCACGGTGGTGGATTTGTTTTAAAGAAACTATTGATCTCTCATGCTTCACTTAAATTATTTTGAGAGTCTCTTAATAGCATGGTAATTTGCTTAATAATAATATGCTTGGTATTCAAGATTTGTGAAACCTTCTTTTGAGTGTGTTGAATACCAAGAAAAGATTGAAGCTTGATAATTGTTTTGAGATATGGATCTACCTATTATGGCATTTCCATAGCCATTCCGAGATATATTGCCATGCAACTTTCCACCATCTAGTTCATCATGACACATTCATCATTGTCATATTGCTTAGCATGATCATGTAGTTGACATAGTATTTGTGGCAAAGCCACCGTTCATAATTTTTTCATACTTGTCACTCTTGATTCATTGCATATCCCGGTACACCGCCGGAGGCATCCATATAGAGTCATACTTTGTTTTAGAATCGAGTTGTAATCATTGAGTTGTAAATAAATAAAAGTGTGATGATCATCATTCAATAGAGCATTGTCCCAATAAAAAAATAGAAAGTCCAAAGAAAAAAGAAGGCCCAAAAAAAGGGGGCAATGCTACTATCCTTTTTTCCACACTTGTGCTTCAAATTAGCACCATGATATAGCGAGTCTCATATATTGTGCTTCAAAGTAGCACCATGTTCTTCATATAGAGAGTCTCATATGTTGTCACTTTCATATACTAGTGGGAATTTTACATTATAGAACTTGGCTTGTATATTCCAATGATGGGCTTCCTCAAAATTGCCCTAGGTCTTCGTGAGCAAGCAAGTTGGATGCACACCCACTTAGTTTCTTTTGTTGAGCTTTCATACATTTATAGCTCTAGTGCATCCGTTGCATGGTAATCCCTACTCACTCACATTGATATCTATTGATGGGCATCTCCATAGCCCGTTGATACGCCTAGTTGATGTGAGACTATCTTCCCCTCCTTTTTGTCTTCTCCACAATCACCATTCTATTCCACCTATAGTGCTATATCCAAGGCTCACGCTCATGTATTGCGTGAAGATTGAAAAAGTTTTGAAAAAGTTAGAGTATGAAACAATTGCTTGGCTTGTCATCGGGGTTGTGCATGATTTAAATACTTTGTGTGGTGAAGATGGAGCATAGCCAGACTATATGATTTTGTAGGGATAACTTTCTTTGGCCATGTTATTTTGAGAAGACATAATTGCTTTGTTAGTATGCTTGAAGTATTATTATTTTTATGTCAATATAAAATTTTGTCTTGAATCTTTCTAATCTGAATATTCATACCACAATTAAGAAGGTTTGCATTGAAATTATGCCAAGTAGCACTCCGCATCAAAAATTCTCTTTTTATCATTTACCTACTCGAGGACGAGCAGGAATTAAGCTTGGGGATGCCTGATACGTCTCCAACGTATCTATAATTTTTTATTGCTCCATGCTATATTATCTACTGTTTGGACTATATTGGGCTTTATTTTCCACTTCTATATTATTTTTGGGACTAACCTATTAACCGGAGGCCCAGCCCAGAATTGCTGTTTTTTGCCTATTTCAGTGTTTCGAAGAAACGGAATATCAAACGGAGTCCAAACGGAATAAAATCTTCGGGAACGTGATTTTCTCACCGAACATGATCTAGGAGACTTGGACCCTGCTCCAACGAACAAAAGAGGCGGTCACGAGGGTGGGGGCGCCCCCCTGCCTCGTGGGCCCCTCGTTGCTCCTCCAGCGTACTTCTTCCTCCTATATATACACACGTACCCCCAAACGATCAGAAGAGGAGCCAAAAACCTAATTCCACCGCCGCAACTTTCTGTATCCACGAGATCCCATCTTGGGGCCTGTTCCGGAGCTCCGCCGGAAGAGGGCCGTCATCACAGAGGGCTTCTACATCATCCTAGCCCCTCCGATGAAGTGTGAGTAGTTTACCTCAGACCTTCGGGTCCATAGTTAGTAGCTAGATGGCTTCTTCTCTCTCTTTGAATCTCAATACAAAGTTCTCCCCCTCTCTTGTGGAGATCTATTCGATGTAATCTTCTTTTTGCGGTGTGTTTGTTGAGACCGATGAATTGTGGGTTTATGATCAAGTCTATCTATGAATAATATTTGAATCTTCTCTGATTTCTTTTATGTATGATTGGTTATATTTGCAAGTCTCTTCGAATTATCCGTTTGGTTTGGCCAACTAGATTGGTAGTTCTTGCCATGGGAGAAGTGCTTAGCTTTGGGTTCGATCTTGCGGTGTCCTTACCCAGTGAAAGAAGGGGCAGCAAGGCACGTATTGCATCGTTGCCATCGAGGATAACAAGATGGGGTTTATTTCATATTGCATGAATTTATCTCTCTACATCATGTCATCTTGCTTAAGGCGTTACTCTGTTTTTAACTTAATACTCTAGATGCATGCTGGATAGCGGTCGATGAGTGGAGTAATAGTAGTAGATGCAGAATCGTTTCGATCTACTTGTCACGGACATGATGCCTATATACATAATCATGCCTAGATATTCTCATAACTATGCTCAATTCTGTCAATTGCTCAACAATAATTTGTTCACCCACCGTAGAATACTTATGCTCTTGAGAGAAGCCACTAGTGAAACCTATGGCCCCCGGGTCTATTCTCATCATATCAATCTCCATCACTTTAATCTTGCTTTTCTTTTTACTTTGCTTTTACTTTTTACTTTGCATCTTTATACCAAAAATACCAAAAATATTATATCTATCAGATCTCACTCTTGTAAGTGACCGTGAAGGGATTGACAACCCCTAATCGCATTGGTTGCGAGTAGCTATCGCTTTGTGCAGGTACGAGGGACTTGAGCGTGGCCTCCTAATGGATTGATACCTTGGTTCTCAAAAACTAAGGGAAATACTTACGCTACTCTGCTGCATCATCCCTTCCTCTTCGGGGAAAACCAACGCAAGCTCAAGACATAGCAATAACCATCTTTGATCAACGAGCTAGTCAAGTAGAGGCATACTAGTGGCACTTTGTTTATCTATGTATCCACACATGTATTTATGTTTCCGGTTAATACAATTCTAGCATGAATAATAAACATTTATCATGAAATAAGGAAATAAATGATAACTTTATTATTGCCTCTAGGGCATATTTCGTTCACTCTTACACCTGAGGGTATCCCTACGCTTCTATGGAGAGCAACCACGGTGCCGTCCCACCCTGACCTGTAGCACACCGCCACGACTATGGATCCAGGACCAAGGCAACCACCGAAGAGGCCCTGGCAGCCACCACTCAGTGTTGGCCGGCCACAGCCGGCATAACCGGACCTGGGCGAGAGGAAGCTAGATTCACCACCACTACATCCTGGCAACTCCTGCCCGACAACACTTGACAAGGAAGGAGCCCATTGCCACCATGCCCCAAGGCCGCCACCCTGGCATCCTTGCGCTAGCAAACAACCTGCCGTTTCCCTAGCTGAGCGAGGTCACCCTAGCACCACTAGTGAAGCAGAGCCTTCCCCTGGCCTTTAGCAAGAAGGGGGCTGCCACCACATGGCGTAATAGCCGTCAGCAGTGGCGGTGAGGAGTATTTGGTGGTGGTAGCGGTTGCACCCCTGGTGTCACCTGGGGTGTGACACGGGGGAGGGGGGTTCTCGGTGGGATACTTGTAGTATACATTAAAAAAGAGCTAATTGATCTTATTGTTCTTGCTTACCGTCTTTGGGAAGGACAAAAAACCAATGATATATTTTGAAACTGGGTACGTTGAATTTGTGAAAACCTAGTGTTTTAATCTTTTCCCATTATTATTCTTCATGTCTTCTAATTCGTCCACAACCTCTAGCACAGTTGAATTGTTGTTAGTTCGTTCATTAATTATTAACATTAATGTGATCCTTATATAGACCTTAATTAATAACTGTATTCCCTTCTTTACCATGAACCATATTAATCTATTGCAATTATTGTGTCCTTATCAAGTTTTTGCCCACCATAAAAGGAGCATCATTTGCCATACAATACCACACTCGACAGTCCAAAAGGGCACAACAAGCACTACTATAGCAACTCAATCCTAGCGCCAATTTTGTAACAAGAAATGAGGAGCACATATGTTCTATTCCTCACATTTTCCCTCCTGATGTTATCGTCAGGTATCTAGTCATTCAATACCATGCACTCTAGTGTCTAGTTATCTATAGTGGTAATGTGTGTGAATTTTGACATAAATATATATTGCATAATTCGCCTAATGTACCTTGTTTTCCTTTCAACAGCTATGGTAACTTCTAAGCCCGTATGCAAACATATCATCAAAAAGGGGCCATGTAAGAACGACGATTGTCTATCTTATTGCAAGCAGTTCATCTCCCCTCCCGGTGGCCCATCTGCCATGTGTGTACCTGAGGGATGCAAGTGTTATCAGTGCAGAGGATTTCCTCCAAACTGATCATCTAGCTAATAGAATATACATGGATGCATCACAGTTGCTTGAGTGATGAATAATAATAATTCGAGTAATCTAGCATAATATGAAGTCAGTAGTGCAAGAACAAAGAGAATTTTTACTATGTTGCAACAAATTGTTTGATTTCTAAATGACAGATTTAAAATCCAATTTTGACCTTCATATCAAGAAGCAAAAATAAAAATCCATATGTGAATAGTGTCTTGAAAAGACAAAAGCATGAAAGGTGGAACTTCAAACTGTATTCGTAGAACGAAAAGCTACTAGAAAAAAGAGGTTGCAGTTAAAATACCTCAATACTATTCTTGAAATAAAATTAAAGTATTCACACTTTTTTGTACAAAATTTTTAGTAAATCACACGGAATGTATCACATGGGACACACAATTGAAAATGTTTGTCTATCGTAGGACAATTAGTCTATTTGGTGCGCTGATAAGATAACAACAAGGGTGAAGACTAGGCTAGGCATGCCATGATGTCGCGTGCGCATGCCTCTCACACCACTACCACCCAACCCAGCATCATGGCGGTGTAGAACAGTAATTAAGGGATTCCCGGAGGATGCGGGAGAAAAGTTAATGGGTCCTTATTTGCTTCCCCAAGTGTATGATCATGGATTTCTAGATGTTTTACCTCGTAAATTTTCTAACCACCGTCAACAACTAGAATGGACCTATGTGTAACATCATAGAAGATAACCAAACGCAAGAAAATAACCATTATTCTAGAATAAATATATTGCTCAAACATAAAGTCACACATTAGCAATCAGGGGATTAAAACCCCAACATGGAATCCATGTTGGGGAAGGATCCATAGCAGAGGCATCGTCCGTGGACGTGCTGACTCATGGGCTGGCGTAGATAGTGATGTGGATTCGTCCTCTTTCTTTGTTGCCCCCTTCTCTCGGTGTTTGATTGTATCTTTGAGGAGGTGGTTAGGTCTTGGGCCCTAGGACCCAAGTGAATTAAGCCCCTTCCCTTGGTGTCTTCTTCCCTTATAAAGGATCTTGAGGTGTCGGGTGAGATTTCACACATCGTCTATGAGAATTCCCTTGGGTTGCCATCACCTACACTGTTCAGTTTTATCTGATGGACCCACATACATTCAGTATAACTGCGTTGATACCTTTGATTCAACTGGATCATGCAATATATCCCTTCTTCCCTAGTTGACTTAGGTTATTAAATCCACATGAGGTGTAGGCGCTTGAAATTGTGACAATAGCAAACACCAAGCTTATTGTGCGCTTCTTGTTTGGCAAATTTCACTAAAAAAGCACTTCCATGATGATACATGTTTGTTACAATTGGTCACGTTTTCTGTCATGCATGTACATCCACGATAATTTTATGACAACATCAAGATAGTCATACCTATGTTGTCGTAGAAGTGTTCCATGACAATACTCAAATTATCATCACGGAAGTGTCCACTTCCATGATGATAAATGGCGCGTCATGGAAGTGTTTTCGTCAAGGGTAACCGACACATGGCATCCACCGTAACGAGGAGCCATTAACCTATCGGGTCCAATTTTGGATCCAATAACCTGTTAACAGCAATGACCAATAGTGATTTTCCACATGTAAAATTCACATTAGCCGAAGGAACCACATGTTAGCTTCGTGTTGGGATAAATGTCATCCAGCGAATGGACGGGACGCGCCTATGATACGTCAATAGGTGGCTCGACCCAACAGTGGTCCATTTAGGTCAAAAGGCCGGCCCGTTAGGCTTGGTCAAAAGTTAGCGAGTCGGGCCACTAAAAGCCTGTTAACGGCTTGTTCGCATATAGCCCATTTACAACCTGCTAACTCGTGACCCATTATGGCCTATCCGAATTAGGACCAGTAGCGTCATCTAGGCCCTCCAATAAGATTCTAGCCCGTTGTAACTTTCGGCCCATGTATGGCCCATGACGTCTTTCGGCGCATATGAGGCCCTTTCACTACTATAGGTTGGTCCAAACACGACAGTCCAATCAGAGACCCTTCGACGAACTATGTGCGATGCATTAATCACAAACGATGATCTAATAAAACCATAAAAAAGATACAAAACATTTGCGATGGCGGAGACATCAAACACGATTCAGATTACAGTTGCGTGTGCGATGCGTGGCATATGGTTAATTCAGCAAAACTGTTTGCGATGATGCAGAACAACAGGAACGGGCAGCCAGATGAGGGTGTGTGCGATATACGGTATACAGTTCACTAGGATGAACTGTGTGTGATTAGGCAACACAATAGAAACAACCAGCCAGATCAAGGTGTGTGCGATGGAGGGCATACAGTTCACTCGGATGAACTGTTTGCGATGAGCCAAGACAACTGAGGCAGTTCAACTAAAGAAGATGTGTGTGATACGCTGCAAATAGGTCCATAATTAGAAATGTGTGCGAAGACCACTAATAACACAGACGATTGTTGCTAATAAGCCGTGTGATTTGCTCTGTCTACAAAAGAATAGCATATATATATAATTGAAATAAACATCCAATTACATAAGTGACTGCACAGATCATTCGCACACACCTCAATAAACAATTGCATACATTTTAAACTAGGAGAAACGATCGTCTAGTCATCTACTTCTTGTGACGCTCCCACCACTGCTCCGTGGGTCGATCCCTCGTTTGGGGCAGGACGAAGACACTTCCTCGTGTCAACGATCCGCCTGTACATCTCGTAGCTTGTGTACGCGTCCTTGGTCGCGTACTTGATGTGTTCTTCATCCAGTCTCTGATGCCTGGCACTGTGCTAGGCATTCCTGTCCTTCTTGCTCTCATCCTTCATCTTCATGTAGTAGGGGTCAATGATGGCCAATGCGAGGTCCACCAAGGAGTTCTGTTTGTTGTTGTCACTGCCCCAGACCATGTAGTGGTCATGGATGTTGACAAGATTCTGGTAGGTCAAGCCCGAAACCTTGAGCGCTTTTAGATCGTTGGTGGTGTTCACTGTAGCAAAATTGTAGTTGGGGCTGTTGATAAACCTGGAGAAACGCTCGCAAGGCCTCGTGGGCAGGTGGTAGTGGTAGATGAGGACGTCGTGTCACACGCACAACTGGGCGACGTCAACCTTCTGATCTTCCCCGGCACGACCGCTGGTGAACTCGAGGTTGAAGCCGACCACTTGATACTTGTCCTCAACAAGCAACTGCTCCATAGTTTGGATGGAGCTCTCCACCGAGACCGACTCGTTCATGTACACAACCAAGAGGTCCTTCCCACTCAAGTGGGTGTCCACTACGTGATGCGTGGTGAACTGCCCCCCGTTGTCATCGTCGACCGCTGGGACCGCCATTGGAACCGCTGGATGTCCTCTCTGTATGTGTCGTTGTGGGTGTGCTTATTGACTCATGTGGCGTGAGAGATGAAGGTAGATGGCCACGGGAATAAATGGGGGTCGGGCGGCCTAGATTCTCGTCACGTCTGCATGGCAGTTTTTGTAGCTGGTAACTGCATTGTGGCGCCGCGCCCGATGCAACCGCATGCATAATGGCAGCATGAATGTACGTGATCATGCGCCGGCCCCAAATACTGGCAGCGCGCCTGGGGGGATGCTGGCAGAGCGCGCAAAGGGACATGAGCAGAGCGCGTCGCGGCCGCCTCAACCCCGAGCAACCACACACATAGAGAAGTTGAACATGCAGGGATTGGTCTAAAGGAAATATGCCCTAGAGGCAATAATAAAGTTGTTATTTTATATTTCCTTATTCACGATAAATGTTTATTATTCATGCTAGAATTGTATTAACCGGAAACTTGATACATGTGTGTATACATAGACAAAACACCGTGTCCCTAGTAAGCCTCTACTAGACTAGCTCGTTAATCAAAGATGGTTAAGTTTCCTAACCATGGACATGTGTTGTCATTTGATGAATGGAACCACATCATTAGGAGAATGATGTGATGGACAAGACCCATCCGTTAGCTTAGCATTATGATCGTTCGGTTTTATTGCTATAGATGTTGCTAAACCCACTATTATGGATTTCAAGGAATTTAACTATGAAAATTGCTCTTTCATTGATTGTATTTCCTTTTTGCAATCCGTGCTAAATTCTCCTCACTCTTATAGTCAAAATAAAGCGTTTACTAAACATATCGTTGATGCCTTGATGCAATCTTATGTAGAAAAACTTGAATTGGAAGTTTCTATCCCTAGAAAAATTTATGATGAGTGGGAACCAACTATTAAAATTAAAATTAAAGATCATGAATGCTATGCTTTATGTGATTTGGGTGCTAGTGTTTCCACGATTCCAAAGACTTTGTGTGATTTGTTAGGTTTCTGTGATTTTGATGATTGCTCTCTAAACTTGCACCTTGCGGATTCCACTATTAAGAAACCTATGGGAAGAATTAATGATGTTCTTATTGTTGAAAATAGTAATTATGTGCCCGTAGATTTTATTGTTCTTGACATAGATTGCAATCCTTCATGTCCTATTATTCTTGGTAGACCTTTCCTTAGAACGATTGGTGCAATTATTGATATGAAGGAAGGAAATATTAGATTCCAATTTCCATTAAGGAAAGGCATGGAACACTTTCCTAGAAATAAAATTAAATTACCTTATGAATCTATTATGAGATCCACCTATGGATTTCCTACCAAAGATGGCAATACCTAGATTTATTCTTGCTTATTATGCCTAGCTAGGGGCGTTAAACAATAGCGCTTGTTGGGAGGCAACCCAATTTTATTTTTATTTATTGCTTTTTGCTCCTGTTTAGTAATAAATAATTTATTTATCCTCTGTTTTGGTTGTGTTTTTTGTGTTTAATTAGTGTTTGTGCCAAGTAGAACCGTTGGGAAGACTTGGGGAAAGTCTTGTTGAACTTGCTGTAAAAAACAGAAACTTTAGCGCTCACAAGAACTGCTATCATTTTTATTTGGAGAGCGCTATTTAGTTAATTCTTTTTTGCAGATGATTAATAGATAAATTCCTCACGTCCAGCAATTTATTTTAGAATTTTTGGGGTTCCAGATCTTGCGCTAGCTACAGATTACTACAGACTGTTCTGTTTTTGACAGATTCTGTTTTTCGTGTGTTGTTTGCTTATTTTGATGAATCTATGGCTACTAAAATAGTTTATAAACCATAGAGAAGTTGGAATACAGTAGGTATAACACCAATATAAATAAAGAATGAGTTCATTACAGTACCTTGAAGTGGTCTTTTATTTTCTTTCGCTAACGGAGCTCACGAGATTTTCTACTTTAAGTTTTGTGTTGTGAAGTTTTCAAGTTTTGGGTAAAGATTTGATGGATTATGGAAAAAGGAGTGGCAAGAGCCTAAGCTTGGGGATGCCCATGGAACCCCCAAGATAATCTAAGGACACCTAAAAGCCAAAGCTTGGGGATGCCACGGAAGGCATCCCCTCTTTCGTCTACTTCTATCGGTAACTTTACTTGGAGCTATATTTTTATTCGCCACATGATATGTGTTTTGCTTGGAGCGTCTTGTATTATTTGAGTCTTTGCTTTTTAGTTTACCACAATCATCCTTGCTGTACACACCTTTTGAGAGAGCCATACATGATTTAGAATTTGTTAGAATACTCTATGTGCTTCGCTTATATCTTTTGCGTTATATAATTTTGCTCTAGTACTTCACTTATATCTTCTAGAGCACGGTGGTGGATTTGTTTTATAGAAACTATTGATCTCTCATGCTTCACTTAGATTATTTTGAGAGTCTTAATAGGATGGTAATTTGCTTAAAATCCTAATATGCTAGGTATTCAAAGTTAGTAAAAAAATTAAGAGTGTTTTGAATACTAAGAGAAGTTTGATGCTTGATGATTGTTTTGAGATATGGAGGTAATAATATCAAAGTCGTGCCAGTTGAGTAGTTGTGAAATTGAGAAATACTTGTGTTGAAGTTTGCAAGTCCCGTAGCATGCACGTATGGTAAACATTATGCAACAAATTTGAAACATGAGGTGTTATTTGATTGTCTTCCTTATGAGTGGCGGTCGGGGACGAGCGATGGTATTTTCCTACCAATCTATCCCCCTAGGAGAATGCGCGTAGTACCAAGGTTTTTGATGATTTGTAGATTTTTGCAATAAGTATGTGAGTTCTTTATGACTAATGTTGAGTCCATGGATTATACGCACTCTCACGCTTCCATCCTTGCTAGCCTCTTCGGTACCGTGCATTGCCCTTTCTCACATTGAGAGTTGGCGCAAACTTCGCCGGTGCATCCAAACCCCGTGACATGGTACGCTCTTTCACACATAAACCTCCTTATATCTTCCTCAAAACAGCCACCATACCTACCTATTATGGCATTTCCATAGCCATTCCGAGATATATTGCCATGCAACTTTCCATCATTCCGTTCATCATGACACAATCATCATTGTCATATTGCTTAGCATGATCATGTAGTTGACATAGTATTTGTGGCAAAGCCACCGTTCATAATTCTTTCATACATGTCACTATTGGTCCATTGCATATCCCGGTACACCGCCGGAGGCATTCATATAGAGTCATCTTTTGTTATAGTATCGAGTTGTAATCATTGAGTTGTAAATAAATAGAAGTGTGATGATCATCATTTTCTAGAGCATTGTCCCAAGTGAGGAATAAATAAATAAATAAATAAGAGAAAGGCCATAAAAAAGAAAAGGCCCAAACAAAGAGAAAGACCATAAAAAATAAAAGGCCTAAAAAATGAGAGAAAAAGAGAGAAGGGACAACGTTACTATCCTTTGCCACACTTGTGCTTCAAAGTAGCACCATAATCTTCATGATAGAGAGTCTCTTGTTTTGTCACTTTCATATACTAGTGGGAATTTTTCATTATAGAACTTGGCTTGTATATTCCAACAATGGGCCTCCTCAAGTGCCCTAGGTCTTCGTGAGCAAGCAAGTTGGATGCACACCCACTAGTTTCTTTTGTTGAGCTTTCATACATTTATAGCTCTAGTGCATCCGTTGCATGGCAATCCCTACTCCTTGCATTAACATCAATCGGTGGGCATCTCCATATCCCATTGATTTGCCTCGTTGATGTGAGACTTTCTCCTTTTTTGTCTTCTCCACATAACCCCCCTCATTATATTCTATTCCACCCATAGTGCTATGTCCATGGCTCGCGCTCATATATTGCGTGAAAGTTTATAGGTTTGAGATTACTAAAGTATGAAACAATTGCTTGGCTTATCATCGGGGTTGTGCATGATGAGAGCATTCTTGTGTGACGAAAATGAAACATGACTAAACTATATGATTTTGTAGGGATGAACTTTCTTTGGCCATGTTATTTTGAGAAGATATAATTGCTTAGTTAGTATGCTTGAAGTATTATTATTTTTATATGAACTTTTGTCTTGAATCTTTCGGATCTGAATATTCATACCACAATTAAGAATAATTACATTAAAATTATGCCAAGTAGCATTCCGCATCAAAAATTCTGTTTTTATCATTTACCTACTCGGGGACGAGCAGGAATTAAGCTTGGGGATGCTTGATACGTCTCCAACGTATCTATAATTTTTGATTGCTCCATGCTATATTATCTACTGTTTTGGACATTATTGGGCTTTATTATCCACTTTTATATTATTTTTGGGACTAACCTATTAACCGGAGGCCCAGCCCAGAATTGCTGTTTTTTGCCTGTTTTAGGGTTTCGAAGAAAAGGAATATCAAACGAAGTCCAAACGGAATGAAACCTTCGGGAACGTGATTTTCTCAATGAACAAGCCCCGGGAGACTTGGACCCTACGTCAAGAAAGGAAACAGGAGGCCACGAGGTAGGGGGCACGCCCACCCCCACCAGGCGCGCCCTCCACCCTCGTGGGCCCCGTGTTGCTCTACCGACGTACTCCTTCCTCCTATATATATCCACGTACCCCCAAACGATCAGATACGGAGCCAAAACCCTAATTCCACCGCCATAACTTTCTGTATCCACGAGATCCCATCTTGGGGCCTATTCCGGAGCTCCGCTGGAGGGGGCATCGATCACGTAGGGCTTCTACATCAACACCATAGCCCCTCCGATGAAGTGTGAGTAGTTTACCTCAGACCTACGAGTCCATAGTTAGTAGCTAGATGGCTTCTTCTCTTTTTTTGGATCTCAATACAATGTTCTCCCCCTCTCTTGTGGAGAACTATTCGATGTAATCTTCTTTTTGTGGTGTGTTTGTTGAGATCGATGAATTGTGGGTTTATGATCAAGTCTATCTATGAACAATATTTGAATCTTCTCTGAATTCTTTTATATATGATTGGTTATCTTTGCAAGTCTCTTCGAATTATCAGTTTGGTTTGGCCTACTCGATTGATCTTTCTTGCAATGGGAGAAGTGCTTAGCTTTGGGTTCAATCTTGCGGTGTCCTTTCCCAGTGACAGTAGGGGCATCAATGCACATATTGTATTGTTGCCATTGAGGATAACAAGATGGGGTTTTCTTCATATTGCATGAGTCTACCCCTCTACATCATGTCATCTTGCTTAAGGCGTTACTCTATTTTTAACTTAATACTCTAGATGCATGCTGGATAGCGGTCGATGAGTGGAGTAATAGTAGTAGATGCAGGCAGGAGTCGGTCTACTTGTCTCAGACGTGATGCCTATATACATGATCATACCTAGATATTCTCATAACTATGCTCAATTCTGTCAATTGCTCAACAGTAATTTGTTCTCCTACCGTAGAATACTTATGCTCTCGAGAGAAGCCACTAGTGAAACCTATGGCCCCGGGGTCTATCTTTATCATATTTATCTCCTACTACTTAGTTTTTTCCTTTGCTATTTACTTTGCCTTTATTTTACTTTGCATCTTTTATAATAAAAATACCAAAAATATTATCTTATCATATATATCAGATCTCACTCTCGTAAGTGGCCTTATAGGGATTGACAACCCCTATTTTGCGTTGGTTGCGAGGATTTATTTGTTTTGTGCAGGTACGAGGGACTTGCGCGTAGCCTCCTACTGGATTGATACCTTGGTTCTAAAAAACTGAGGGAAATACTTACGCTACTTTGCTGCATCATCCCTTCCTCTTCGGGGAAAACCAACACAGTGCTCAAGAGGTAGCACATTGCATACAATAAAGCGACAACCATATGGCTCCTGCCAGTTGTCGATAACTCGGTTACAAAACATGATCATCTCATACAATAAAATTTAGCATCATGTCTTGACCATATCACATCACAACATGCCTTGCAAAAACAAGTTAGACGTCATCTACTTTGTTGTTGCAAATTTTACGTGGCTGCTACGGGCTTAGCAAGAACCGTTCTTACCTACGCATCAAAACCACAACGATAGTTTGTCAAGTTGGTGTTGTTTTAACCTTTGCAAGGACCGGGCGTAGCCACACTCGGTTCAACTAAAGTTGGAGAAACTGACACCCGCCAGCCACCTGTGTGCAAAGCATGTCGGTAGAACCAGTCTCGCGTAAGCGTACACGTAATGTCGGTCCGGGACGCTTCATCCAACAATACCGCTGAACCAAAGTATGACATGCTGGTAAGCAGTGTGACTTATATCGCCCACAACTCACTTGTGTTCTACTCATGCATATGACATGTACGCATAAAACCAGGCTCAGATGCCACTGTTGGGGAACGTAGTAATTTCAAAAAATTTCCTACGCACACGCAAGATCATGGTGATGCATAGCAACGAGAGGGGAGAGTGTTGTCCACGTTCCCTCGTAGACCAAAAGCGGAAGCGTTAGCACAACGCGGTTGATGTAGTCGTACATCTTCACGATCCGACCGAGCAAGTACCGAACGCATGACACCTCTGAGTTCAGCACACGTTCAGCCCGATGACGTCCCTCGAACTCCGATCCAGCCAAGTGTTGAGGGAGAGCTTCATTGGCACAACGGCGTGGTGATGATGATGATGTTCTACCGACGCAGGGCTTAGCCTAAGCACCGCTACGATATTATCGAGGTGGACTATGGTGGAGGGGGGCACCGCACACGGCTAAAAGATCAATGGTCAATTGTTGTGTCTATGGGGTGCCCCCTGCCCCCGTATATAAAGGAGCAAGGGGGGAGATGCGGCCGGCCAGGAGAGGGGCGCGCCAGGAGGAGTCCTACTCCCACCGGGAGTAGGACTCCCTCCCTTCCTTGTTGGATTAGGAGAAGGGGGGAAGGAGGAGGAGGAGAAGAAGGAAAGGGGGCGTCGCCCCCCCTCCTTGTCCAATTCGGACTAGAGGGGGAGGGGCGCGCGACCTGCCCTGGCCGCCCCTCCTTTTCTCCACTAAGGCCCATGTAGGCCCATTAAACCCCGGGGGGGGGGGGTTTCCGGTAACCCCGGTACTCTGGTATATATCCGATAACCCCCGGAACCATTCCGGTGTCCGAATATAGTCGTCCAATATATCAATCTTCATGTCTCGACCATTTCGAGACTCCTCGTCATGTCTGTGATCACATCCGAACTCCGAACTACCTTCGGTACATCAAAACATATAAACTCATAATATAATTGTCATCGAAACTTTAAACGTGCAAACCCTACGGGTTCGAGAACTATGTAGACATGGCCGAGACATGTCTCTAGTCAATAACCAATAGCGGAACCTGGATGCTCATATTGGCTCCCACATATTCTACGAAGATCTTTATCGGTTAAACCGCATAACAACATACGTTGTTCCCTTTGTCATCGGTATGTTACTTGCCCGAGATTCGATCGTCGATATCTCAATACCTAGTTCAATCTCGTTACCGGCAAGTCTCTTTACTCGTTCCGTAATACATCATCCCGCAGCTAACTCATTAGTTGCAATGCTTGCAAGGCTTAAGTGATGTGCATTACCGAGTGGGCCCAGAGATACCTCTCCGACAATCGGAGTGACAAATCCTAATCTCGAAATACGCCAACCCAACAAGTACCATTGGAGACACCTGTAGAGCACCTTATAATCACCCAGTTACTTGTGACATTTGGTAGCACACAAAGTGTTCCTCCGGTAAACGGGAGTTGCATAATCTCGTAGTCATAGGAACATGTATAAGTCATGAAGAAAGCAATAGCAACATACTAAACGATCGAGTGCTAAGCTAACGGAATGGGTTAAGTCAATCACATCATTCTCCTAATGATGTGATCTCGTTAATCAAATGACAACTCATGTCAATGGCTATGAAACATAACCATCTTTGATCAACGAGCTAGTCAAGTAGAGGCATAATAGTGACACTCTGTTTGTCTATGTATTCACACAAGTATTATGTTTCTGGTTAATACAATTCTAGCATGAATAATAAACATTTATCATGATATAAGGAAATAAATAATTACTTTATTATTGCATCTAGGGCATATTTCCTCCAGTATCTAGTTTTGAAGTTCTAGACGCGAAGTATCCATCGGTGAAAATGGTTCGAGATTTGGACGCATGGTTTAAGAGATAAAATGTTTTAAATAAACAGATATACCAAAAAAGAGAAAACTACCAGATTATGACAAGTGGCACCCCCAGGTTGCAACAAAGTGGCACACATGCAGCGCACCGCTTGTCACAACCTGGGAGAAGGAGGGAGTTATTGTTTGGAAGGAGTCAATTAGTGATTTCGGATTATTTTTTGAGAGAAATTAATTTTTTTTTGGAGCAAATTAGTTTTTTTAGTCTAAGCACACTTTTTTATTAGAACTTAGAGATGTTTATGGGGATACATCAAAGATCTGGCGGGTTTATAAGCCACACATGGTGCCCGAAATCTAGACCGAAAGCGTGCTTAGGAAGGCTATGTGCCTCAATATTTGTAGCTCTACCCTCGAAGATGAAGGTGTAGTCATTGAATGTTCTTGTAGTGTCTCTGATTTCCCTTATTATGCTTTCATACATTCCTCCCTCCTGCTTGTGTATATCCTTGATAACTCCTTGGCAATCTGAGGCGATGATTACATGTGATAGACCAAGGTCCAGTGCCAGAGCAAGCGCCTCTCGACATGCCAATGCTTCCAAGGTTGGTGGGTCAGTGATATCCCTGACTCTGATTGCGGAAGAGCCCAAGTATAGGCCCGAGGCATCCCTACAGACCGCGCTGAAGGATCCTTCGCTTTGGTTTCTAGAAACTCCACATCTACTCTTATCTTCATAGACCCGAGCGGAGGTGGGATCCATCTGGGAGATGGTTGTTGTTGGTTCTGTCCAGTAGGTGCTGAAGACCTCTTCGGCTTGCAATCTTCCAAATCCCTTATATACCTTTTGATGAAGTGATGTGTTGCGAGTGGACTTTGGAATATATCCTCATGTAATGCTTGTCTCCTTGAGAACCAAAGTGCCCAAAGGGTAACCGCTACATGAATGAACTCGGTGGCCTACAACATATCAATTAAGGCGAACAACCATCTCTTTGCATCAGGTTATGTGGTGTTGTTCAATGCTTTGACCAGTTCAGCATCCTCAAGAGACCAGACACACTGTGATACCATGTAGTGAAGCAGCGAATGTTGCCACGAATCCTCAACGCCGCACAGTCCACAAGACGAGCTAGTGGACATGTTTCGATGATGGCGCACATCAGCTGTAGGAATTGATTGGTGTGCAAGTCTCCATAAGAAGATCTTAACTTTGGATGGAACCTCAACTTTCCATAGTCTTTCCCAGAGCTTGGTCTCCCTCTAGTTGTTTGAGTTAGCTGGTCTACCCTCGAGCCATGCTTCTCTCCGCATCTTTGTTTCTACTAGCATCCGATAAGCTGATCTCACAGAAAAAACCCCGTTCTTCTTGTGGGTCCACGACCAGAAATCCTGGATATGCCGCGTGCATAATGGGATTGACATTATGGCTTGTGCATCGGTAGGAAGAAATACATGAGAAATCAATCCTCTGTCCCATTCAGCTCCCGACAAGATCATACCACCCACCCATTGGGGCGGGTTAGCAACTCTGCATGCAGTAGGCCGCATATTTGATGGCCTAGGGATCCAGTTGTGATCTGCTACCTCTTGAGCACTGCGTTGGTTTTCCCTTGAAGAGGAAAGGGTGATGCAGCAAAGTAGCGTAAGTATTTCCCTCAGTTTTTGAGAACCAAGGTATCAATCCAGTAGGAGAGTACACGCAAGTCCCTCGTACCTACACAAACAAATAAGAACCTCGCAACCAACGCGATAAAGGGGTTGTCAATCCCTTCACAGTCACTTACGAGAGTGAGATCTGATAGAGATAATAATAATAAGATAAATATTTTTGGTATTTTTATGATATAGATTGAAAGTAAAGATTGCAAAATAAAATAGATTGGAAACTTATACGATAAGAGATAGACCCGGGGGCCATAGGTTTCACTAGTGGCTTCTCTCAAGATATCATAAGTATTACGGTGGGTGAACAAATTACTGTCGAGCAATTGATAGAAAAGTGAATAATTATGAGAATATGTAGGCATGATCATGTATATAGGCATCACGTCCGCGACAAGTAGACCGAAACGATTCTGCATCTACTACTATTACTCCACACATCGACCGCTATCCAGCATGCATCTAGAGTATTAAGTCATAAGAACAGAGTAACGCATTAGGCAAGATGACATGATGTAGAGGGATAACCTCAAGCAATATGATGTAAACCCCATCTTTTTATCCTCCATGGCAACAATACAATACGTGCCTTGCTGCCCCTGCTGTCACTGGGAAAGGACACCGCAAGATTGAACCCAAAGCTAAGCACTTCTCCCATTGCAAGAAAGATCTAGTAGTCCAAACCAAACTGATAATTCGAAGAGACTTACAAAGATAACCAATCATACATAAAATATTTCAGAGAAGAATCAAATATTGTTCATAGATAAACTTGATCATAAACCCACAATTCATCGGATCTCGACAAACACCGCAAAAAGAGTTACATCAAATAGATATCCAAGAAGATCAAGGAGAACATTGTATTGAGATCCAAAGAGAGAGAGGAAGCCATCTAGCTAATAACTATGGACCCGAAGGTCTGTGGTAAACTACTCACACATCATGAAAGAGGCTATGGTGTTGACGTAGAAGCCCTCTGTGATCGATTCCCCCTCCGGCGGAGCTCCGAAAAAGGCCCCAAGATGGGATCTCTTGGGTACAGAAGGTTGCGGAGGTGGAAATAGGGTTTCGTGGTTCTCCTGGATGTTTTCGGGGTATGTGGATATATATAGGAGGAAGAAGTAGGTCGGTGGAGCTGCGAGGGGCCCACGAGGGTGGGGGCGTGCCCAGGGGGCAGGCGCGCCTCCCTGCCTCATGGCCGCCTCATTTCTTTCTTGACGTCTACTCAAAGTCCCCTGGATCACGTTTGTTCCAAAAATAACTCTCCCGAAGGTTCCATTCCGTTTGGATTCCGTTTGATATTCCTTTTCTGCGAAACACTAAAATAGGCAAAAACAACAATTTGCACTGGGCCTTGGGTTAGTAGGTTAGTCCCAAAAATAATATAAAAGTGTATAAATAAGCCCATTAACATCCAAAACAGATAATATAATAGCATGGAACAATCAAAAAATATAGATACGTTAGAGACGTATCATGATCCCAGATGTTTGTTGTTTGGCCATCCCCGATGCGACAAATAAGCCCTTGCTTCATAACCTCTCTCCCCTCAAGTACTGACCTCCAAATCTGGGACGGGGTTGAACCAAGCTCAGCTTGTAAGAAATCTGAATTCGGATGGTACTTGGCCTTTAGCACCCCCGCGCTTAGGGCTTCAGGATCTTGCAAAATTTTGTATGCTTGTCTAGCCAACAGCGCCAGGTTGAAGATCTCGACATCCCGGAATCCCAAACCTCCGCAATTATTCGGCCTTGTCATAGTACTGCAACAAACCCAACTAGGTTTCTGATACGTCTCTAACGTATCTATAATTTTTGATTGCTCCATGCTATATTATCTACTGTTTTGGACTATATTGGGATTTATTTTCCACTTTTATATTATTTTTGGGACTAACCTATTAACCGCAGGCCCAACCCAGAATTGTTGTTTTTTTGCCTATTTCAGTGTTTCGGATAAACAGAATATCAAACGGAGTCCAAACGGAATAAAATCTTCGGAAACGTGATTTTCTCACCGAACGTGATCCAGGAGACTTGGACCCTACTGCAAGGGATCAAAGAGGTGGTCACGAGGGTGGGGGGCGCCCCCCTGCCTTGTGGGCCCCTCAGTGCTCCACCGACGTACTCCTTCCTCCTATATATACACACGTACCCCCAAACGATCAGAACAGG
Source organism: Triticum urartu (assembly GCF_003073215.2). Taxonomy (NCBI): domain Eukaryota; kingdom Viridiplantae; phylum Streptophyta; class Magnoliopsida; order Poales; family Poaceae; genus Triticum; species Triticum urartu. The sequence continues at coordinate 484,821,329 of NC_053027.1, forward strand.
AGCCAAAACCCTAATTCCAACGCCGCAACTTTCTGTATCCACGAGATCCCATCTTGGGGCCTGTTCCGGAGCTCCGCCGGAAGAGGGCCGTCATCACGGAGGGCTTCTACATCATCCTAGCCCCTCCGATGAAGTGTGAGTAGTTTACCTCAGACCTTCGGGTCCATAGTTAGTAGCTGGATGGCTTCTTCTCTCTCTTTGAATCTCAATACAAAGTTCTCCCCCTCTCTCGTGGAGATCTATTCGATGTAATCTTCTTTTTGCGGTGTGTTTGTTGAGACCGATGAATTGTGGGTTTATGATCAAGTCTATCTATGAATAATATTTGAATCTTCTCTGAATTCTTTTATGCATGATTGGTTATCTTTGCAAGTCTCTTCGAATTATCCGTTTGGTTTGGCCAACTAGATTGGTAGTTCTTGCCATGGGAGAAGTGCTTAGCTTTGGGTTTGATCTTGCAGTGTCCTTACCCAGTGACAGAAGGGGCAGCAAGGCACGTATTGTATCGTTGCCATCGAGGATAACAAGATGGGGTTTATTTCATATTGCATGAATTTATCTCTCTACATCATGTCATCTTGCTTAAGGCGTTACTCTATTTTTAACTTAATACTCTAGATGCATGCTGAATAGCGGTCGATGAGTGGAGTAATAGTAGTAGATGAAGAATCGTTTCGATCTACTTGTCACGGACGTGATGCCTGTATACATGATCATGCCTAGATATTCTCATAATTATGCACAATTCTATCAATTGCTCAACAGTAATTTGTTCACCCACCGTAGAATACTTATGCTCTTGAGAGAAGCCACTAGTGAAACCTATGGCCCCCGGGTCTATTCTCATCATATCAATCTCCATCACTTTTATATTGCTTTGCTATTTACTTTGCCTTTACTTTTTACTTTGCATCCTTATATCAAAAATACCAAAAATATTCTATCTATTAGATCTCACTCTCGTAAGTGACCGTGAAGGGCTTGACAACCCCTAATCGCGTTGGTTGCGAGTAGCTATCGCTTTGTGCAGGTACGAGGGACTTGAGCGTGGGCTCCTACTGGATTGATACCTTGGTTCTCAAAAACTGAGGGAAATACTTACGCTACTCTGCTGCATCATCCCTTCCTCTTCGGGGAAAACCAACGCAAGCTCAAGACGTAGAAGTTTCCTTTGACATTCTCGACTGCCCCACCAAAACTTTCTAATCAGTGCGTTCAAATGTTCACTGAGACCACGAGGCAATTTGAAACATGACATTGAGTACACTGGCACTGCTTGGGCAACCGATTTAATCAATACGTCCTTTCCTCCTACAGAGAGGAGTTTTTCCATCCATCCCTTTCTCTTTGCCCAAACCCTATCCTTCAAAAATTTGAAAGCCCCATTCTTGCTTGTTCCCACATCCGAAGGCATTCCCAAGTATCTCTCTGTCAAGGATTTATTCTCAATATTTTCTTCTCTGAGATTTGGGGCATCCCTTGCTGAAGAAAACGGAGGACTTTGCAAGATTTATTCTCTGGCCCGATGCATTACAATAGCTTTCCATCAAAGAAGACAACTCATTTGGTCCAGTAGCACTAGCTTTTACAAACAGCAGGCTATATCATCCGCGAAGAGCAAGTGGCTAACCGGCGGAGCCTAAGGTGCTAGTGCCACTCGAATTCCGTTCAACTGGGATGATTCATCTTGGTTTTTTAAGAGGCACGAAAGGCCCTCCGCCGCAAGTAAAAATAGGTATGGAGAAATTGGGTCTCCCTGATGGATTCCCCCTGAAGGAATAAAACCATCAAGCTTATATCCATTAAACATAACTGAAAACTTAACTGAAGATACCATTCTCATCACTGTATCAACCCATGCCTGTGCAAAACCCATCTTGGTCATGATTGCTCGAAGATAATTCCATTCCACACGGTCATAGGCCTTCATCATGTCCAATTTTACTGCACAAAATCTGTTTCTCTTGGCTTTGTTCTTCTTCATAAAATGTAAGCATTCGTAAGTAATGATAATATTATCAGTAATGAGCTGACCTGGAACAAAAGCATATTGTTCCTCAGAGATTATATCAGGAAAGATTTGATTCAACCTGTTGGACAACACCTTTGAAGCAATTTTATAAAGCACATTGCACAAGCTTATGGGACGAAACTGGGTTAGGTTTGTGGGATCTTTAACCTTGGGTATTAGCACAAGAAGCGTTTCGTCGATTACCTCGGGGCTCTCCTCCCCAAGCAGGATCCTCAAAACCACATTCGTTACTTCAGTACCATAAAGCTCCCAATGTCTCTGGAAGCAGTGTGCCGGGTATCCATCCGGCCCCGGTACTTTTGTGGGATACATCTGGAAAATAGCATTTTTGACCTCCATGGGAGTGTACGGAGCAGTCAACCCATCATTCATCTCATTCGTGACGCTGACCGGAACTGAGTCAAGCACCACTTCCATGCCCGATGTACCTTCCAACGTAAACAAGTTTTTATAGAACTCGTTAGTTAATTGCGCCATCTCAGCCGGATCCTGGGTTAGAGAACCATCAGCCCGCTGCAAAGATTTTATCCGTTCTTTCTTCGGCGCATGCTAGCACGCCTCTAGAAGAATTTCGTGTCGCGGTCCCCGTCTGATAGCCAATCAATGCACGAACGCTGCCGCTGTTTTATCTCCTCCATATGATATAGCTCCACCAAGCGATCCGTAACTTTTATCTCTGCATGTGAGGGAGATAAGCGCCGGGGGTCATTCTGCAAAGTTCCCAACTCCTTCTTTAGTTTTTTAATTTCCTTTGAAATGTTTCCAATGGTAGCCGCACTCTACTATTGCAAAGATGTTGATAGGTCGCCCAGCTTTGTGCTTAGCTCTGTCACAGTTTGTCCCTGGGGTGCCGCTGTCCACATGCCCTCGAGGGAATCGCCAAATTCCTCATGCTTCTCCCAGTACAACTCGTACTTAAACAACTTCCTCTGGACAGACACTGGCTCACTGGGCTCCAGAGCTAGTCTGATCGGCAATGATCTGAAGCGGCGCCCGTCTCGTGAATCAGACTTGCCTGGGGATACAAAGTTGTCCACTCCGAGCTTGCCATTGCACAGTCAAGCCGGACACGGCAGTAACCCCCTCCTGACATCTTCTTCTCAAAAGTCCATGCTTTACCATGATAGCCTAGGTCTTGAAGGACACACACGTCCATGGCTTCCCGAAATCCTTCTATCTGAGAGGACCTGCATTAACCAGCCCCAGAGTGTTCATGTTGGTGTAGAACTTCATTGAAGCCCCCAGTACACAGCCACGGCAAGTTGCTTTCAGCCGTCAAGGATTTTAGCAGATCCCAAGTTTTGTATCTTTCTCCCACTTGCGCCTCGCCATACACACAAGTAAGCCTCCACTCTGAAAATTTTGAGATAGAAACAGTAGCATCTACATGACATTCGGAGTAACCAAAAACATCTAGCTTTATTCCATCATTCCAAAAAACACCAATGCCACCACTACGAACCAAACTACCAACATCATAAGAGTGATTAAAACCTAAAGTACCAGCAAGATTTTTGACACATGCTTTAGATATATGAGTTTCTACTATGCATAGCACTGTCGAGGCAAATTGCTTCGCTAGGTCGCGAAGCTCACGAATTGTCGCAGCTTTGCCCACACTACGACAATTCCAACATAGAAGATTCATTGTGCGTGCCGATCCTCCCCTCGGGAGGTCGCCAATTTTGCTTCATTTTGTTTTTCACTTGCTGGTACTTTCTTCCCATTATTCTTCTCAGCACTTGTCCTGATTATCTTCGGATCCTGCTTTGACGATGGGCTGGCAGGGATCGCTGGAGGGGGCAGAGCTAGTATGGTCTCTTTTGCCGACATTACCGTCCCAGCACCGTCCATTGGTTCAAACAGTTCAGAGGCGCACTTCCTGTTCGCATCTTCAGCATGCTGCATCTCCAGGTCCATATCCTGCTCCAGGTCCTCCTTATGATATGTTCCAGGCTGGTTGCTTGCTCGGCCTCCGGAGCGTCCACCCCGACGACCACCGCGCCTTCCACGGCCACGGCCGCCACCCGGTCCTTGACCCACACGCATGTTCCAGGTTGCCCTGAGTTCCTTGAAAAACAGAGCTGATGGGGCATGTATTCCATTGCCATGTTCCTTGAAGATGTGGCCCAGATGTCCACACACCGCACACCAATCCGGGAGCCTTTCATACTTCACCAAAAAAAATCTGCCTTTCTCCTCCCTGGATCATTGAGACCGCGTTCTTCAGGGGCTTGTAAACATTGATCTTCACCCAGACCCGGTAAAAATTCCCGGCAAAATCTTGAGTGATTGGTTCCGCAAACAAGACTTCTCCCACCTTTGCTGCTAGGGCATCGACCAGGTGTGCATACTTATCCGGAACGTCATGAATTTGGATCCATATATCAATCGTGTCGAGCTTCACCATGGTAGGTTTCGTGACACCATCATAGGGAACCAGCACCACCGTGTTGCCCCTAAAATTCCAGGGGCCCTCTTGCATGCTCGTTCCCAGTCGCCTAGGCAAAACAACTGAAGAGAATACATATTTTCCTCCAGCGGGCGAAACTTGACGTCATGAGCTAGATCCCATGCAGCCCGCATATTCTTGAAAAACTAGGTTTGGCTATAGGGTTTATCGATGTGAACCCTAGCCAGCGCCACCCACCTTGTAGCATCTGGCGGCGCATCCTTCTCGTCGTACACCACATCATCAAGATCCTCCTCCCGCAGGCCAAGCTTGGCCATCATCCTTTCCACTTCGGTAGCAGTGTTCGGTCCAGAAGACCCAGATCCATTTGCCGCCATAATCGAAAAAACTTGCCCGAGGAAACTCAGATCGGGCGATAAGCTTGGGGGGAACCCTATCTCTCTTTTCTTCCCAGGACACCGATCAAGGCCTCGCGGCCCTAATCCTTTAGTCAAGGGAGATCGGAGCAAGGAAGGTCAAGAAACTCGACGGCAGCGGCAGTAAAATCGGAGCCCACGTCCACAACGAAAACAACTGGCCCATCTTCCTTTAGCAAGCCCAGCCCAGCCCAGCCCAACTCGCGTATAGACTTGAGCCCAAAATGAGCCCATCGGGTGACAGTAAAATCGCTCACCTTTTTCTTCCAGGAGGGGAGGTCTGGACTCTGGACTGAGCAGTTGGTTCGCTGCTGCAAATTGTGCCGCTCACGCCGACGAGCACCTCCTCCCACCGTCGCCTCAATCTCCGGTGCCAGGTTCGGATCGATCGACCCCTCCCCCCCTTCTCCTCCCCGTTTCAGTCTGCGCGCCGGCGCCTGCTTCTCGTAGATCTGGGGCGGCCTTAGCTCGCGGGTTCGTGCCTACGCCGTTCCTGTTTACCCACTCGCATGGCGGCGGCGGCGTAGATCTGCTCGCCCGAGGCGCTCCCGTGCCACGATTCGGGAGTGGTTTTTGATTCTAGGGTCGAGCCGAGCAAATGTTTGAGCGACGCTGGGAGCAGCTCCAGTGCCACTGTTCAAGATTTGTCGCTGATTTAGTTTCTTATAAGAACTCGTTTGCTGATCTAGGTGGCACGTGCTTAGCCATCCATGCTTCTAACTCGCGCACGTTAGATTTAGCCTTTGCATTTGGCATGCCTGATTGGCGCAATGCAAGATGCGCCGTTACCGCTGATGGATGCCGCCTTTTCCTAGTTCCCCGAGGTTTTGTTTGCGAGCATCTCCCTGGGGCATGGGCATTTTATTTCTATTCTCTCTGGCAGAAATTCCCCAAATATGTTTGTTGTCTGTTTGCTTATTATTGTTTCATGATGGATGGTAAAAGAACGACTATGAATTGGTTTATTATTTCATCTAGCACCTTTGGCCAGACATTCTTTCATTCTGAAGTAGGCGTATGTTATGCTGCTTACAGAGAAATATCAAGTTATCAACTAGCCATATTGTAGTCTTGTGATCAATGGAAGCCCCTCAGCAAGCTCCATGATTGGCCTGCCAATGGCACCTTGATGAGGAGCTACAAGGACCTTGCTGCCAGTCTTATTTTACTCTCTGATCCTCCTTGAGGCTTAGCTTATCCTGGGCGTGTTTTGTGCTCTTGCCCCAGCATGGCCTTTTTTTTTAACCCTGTTTGAACCTTTCTTTGCTGTTGAACTTCTGTGCTCGGATGAACTTGGTTGTGTGTGGTCGTTTGCTTTATTTATCGATAAAGCGGGGCAATAGCCTTTTTTGGTAGTCTTATGTTTATTTGGTGCTGATGTATTTGCTTGGCATATGACCTATAGGCTATAGTTAGAGGAACTGACTGTTGATGTTCTTCCTTTTGGTTTCAGGTGTTAGGCAGAGGTTGCTGGGAACTGGCAATCATGGCCAAGGGCTGGATATTCTCTGCTTTGCTGGTGCTGTTTCTTGTGATGGCTCCTGCTTGTGAGGCGTTCTACTTGCCAGGTAGTTACATGCACACGTACCGGCAAGGCGAGGAGATAGGAGCAAAGGTGAACTCGCTCACATCCATCGAGACAGAACTGCCTTTCAGCTACTACAGCCTCCCATACTGCCGTCCTAAGGGTGGGATAAAGAAGAGTGCTGAAAATCTGGGGGAGCTCCTTATGGGTGACCAGATTGATAATTCCCCTTACCGTTTCCATGTCAATGTCAATGAATCGCTCTACCTGTGTACCACGAGCCCACTTGATGAGGATGATGTGAAGCTCCTCAAGCAGCGAAGCCAGGACCTCTACCAGGTGAACATGATTCTTGACAATCTTCCTGTGAGGAGGTTTACCGAGCAGAATGGAATGACCATTCAGTGGACAGGCTATCCAGTTGGTTATACCCCAGAAGGTACCTCCGATGTCTACATCATTAATCACCTGAAATTTAAAGTCTTGGTCCATAAATATGAAGGAGGTAAAGTGAGGGTCGTTGGAACTGGGGAAGGAATGGAAGTGATCTCAGAATCTGACACTGACACTGATGCCAAGTCTGGGTATGAGATAGTGGGATTTGAGGTTGTCCCATGCAGTGTGAAGCGTGATCCTGAAGCCATGTCGAAGCTTACGATGTATGAAAAGGTTGATTCTGTGAGCTGCCCTGTGGAGTTGGAGAAATCTCAAATGATCAGGGAGAAGGAGCAGATTACTTTTACATACGAGGTTGAATTTGTAAACAGTGACATCAGATGGCCATCACGGTGGGATGCATACCTGAAGATGGAGGGTGCGAAAATTCACTGGTTCTCAATTATGAACTCGTTGATGGTAATACTGTTCTTGGCTGGCATTGTTTTTGTCATATTATTGCGGACAGTGAGGAGGGACTTGACTAGATATGAGGAGCTGGATAAGGAGTCCCAAGCTCAGATGAATGAGGAGCTCTCTGGGTGGAAGCTGGTTGTTGGAGATGTTTTCAGAGAGCCAACCTCACCAAAGCTGTTCTGTGTTATGATTGGTGACGGAGTACAAATTCTGGGTATGGCGATTGTCACCATTTTCTTTGCCACCTTTGGATTCATGTCTCCTGCGTCTAGAGGAATGCTGTTAACAGGGATGATATTCCTTTATATGCTACTTGGAATTTTGGCCGGATATGCTGCTGTCAGGCTCTGGAGGACTGTAAAAGGAGCTTCTGAGGGATGGAGGTCTGTCTCCTGGTCAACTGCCTGTTTCTTCCCTGGCATTGTCTTCATTGTCCTCACTGTATTGAACTTCATGCTGTGGTCAAGAAATAGTACTGGAGCCCTTCCCATTTCACTTTTCTTCACTCTTCTCTCCTTGTGGTTCTGTATCTCGGTGCCACTTACCCTTCTAGGTGGTTTCCTTGGAACAAGGGCTGAGCCAATTGAATTCCCCGTTCGAACCAATCAAATACCAAGAGAAATCCCTTCAAAGAATTACTCATGGCTCCTCATATTTGGTGCTGGAACTCTACCTTTCGGAACACTCTTCATTGAGCTCTTCTTCATTCTCTCAAGCATCTGGCTCGGAAGGTTCTATTATGTGTTTGGGTTCCTCCTTGTTGTGCTCCTTCTGCTGGTTGTGGTATGCGCTGAGGTATCTGTTGTTCTTACGTACATGCACCTCTGTGCTGAGGACTGGAGGTGGTGGTGGAAAGCTTTCTTTGCCTCTGGAGCAGTGGCATTTTATGTGTTCCTCTACTCTATCAACTACTTGGTGTTTGATCTGAGAAGCTTGAGTGGGCCAGTTTCTGCTACGCTCTATATTGGATACGCTTTCATTGTCTCTCTTGCCATCATGCTAGCTACTGGGACTGTTGGGTTCCTGACATCATTCTCTTTTGTTCACTACCTTTTCTCGAATGTCAAGATTGATTGAAGGCAAATCTCCAAGGAGTCAAGGACTGTACACAGTGCTTTGATCTGGCATCGGAAGGCCATCTACACGGTTGTGCCATTCTTAATGTAGCATATTACTGAGAGTCTTGATACTGTTGTACTACGATACATCTGGTATGTTCTAGTAGATGTGATTTTTAAGCTTGTAATATTTTCTCTTCTCTTTGCTGCAACATTCGTTGATGCAAATGTTCTCTTAAAATCATGAATTTTGCCACGCCCTTGCACCTTGTGCAATTGTTTGTTCCATTTTTCTCTTTTCCAAGATAGGTTTGTCACGGGAGATTTATTTTTATCTATGCAGTGTAATAGATCTGTGCAAAATTGTGTTTCTCATGGACGCTAGTTTTTGCTTTTCTGACTTGCGTATTTGCCCAAGATTCTGTATGTCATAATCCAGCCTTTCCTAATTAGGCATGGTAATTATAGGTGAAGTGCTTTATGTTATTATTCCTTTTTGACTGTCAGTGGCATGTTCTAGTTACTCCAGCTTTCATTAGGTTGCTCCTCTGTTCAGTCACTTTACTTGAGTTAAAGTTGATTCTGAAATCTGTATGACAGTTCCATTATTCTGAAGTTCACATTACTTGATGCTTTCGCATATCGCACCATAATTTTGACGGTTCTATGCCCATATCGCCCCGTTTCTTTTCCCCCCTTTTTGCTGATGCATAATGTTCAAAGGTAGGTAGTGTTGGAGTATGATGTCCGACCCTCTCCCATAGTTCGGACTTTTGGATGAGTTGGCTGGAGCATGAATTCAATAGTTAGTCCCGAGAACACTACTCGGTACCGCATTAATGAAATCTGATGTGCAGATATTGCCTAGTTATTTGCTTGAATCTAGAGCATCTCAGTGCAATCTTTGTTGGCTACTAGTAATAATAGTCTAATAGGTAGTGGTACTAGTAAACCATTTGTGCTTACCCGTGACAGTGAAATGGCGGATGTATCTCTTTTTGCCTTGCAAAAAGAACATGGGAGGCGCTGTCAGAAAAACGTCTTACATTTTGAGATAGAGGGATTATACGGTTGGGTGGCTCCAAGGAGATTTGGCACACACCATCCAGGATCCTTGGTCACTCGCCCTTCACCATTTTCTGTACCTATAGCAGTTGAAACTTCAGTTCACCTGGAAGGTGATTCGCTTTATTCAGTGACCGGTGGTGTTGATCTAGTGAACTTTTGCCTTGTTTTCGTCTGGAAGGAGGTCGCATTCGTTGCTGTTTGTGTTGCTGCTGCACCGAATTGTTTCCCCCTTTGACGTTGTGCTGTTCCTCTCAGTCACACCCATCCGAACAAACTGAACTAAACTGCACCAGAAACCTGACGCCGATGCGTGCAGCTATAATTCAGTTTCACACGTCCATCATCTTCCACCACAGTCCTGCTCCTCCTGTACTTGGTTACGCTCCCCTGCAACTTCAGAGTTACATCGATCAGAGTAAGGGCCATATGTACTGAAATCCTAGTAGTACATGACAAATTTTGGCATGTGGATGCTCCTTGCTTTCGATGCATACTGTTGCCGGTCTTTCTGACAAGCGTGACTAGGTAGTGTTCTCTCCAAGGAACGTGCTCCTTTTTATTCCTGAAGGCAACGTGTCCCTTTTCGTGCGTCGTGCTCATGCAGCGCAGCTCACCCTCCTCCCATTTTTCTAAAAAATAATGGAAACTTCGTTTTCATCGGTGGATCGTCGTCGGTTCGTTCGTCGGTTGATGTCGCGGCTTCTTCACACCAACCCGGCCCCTTTTCTTTTCTCCACCAGACATGTACGCACGAGCACGACGATGATTGTCTGCTAAGAAATGCAGAGGATTTATTGATGAGCGGCAGGTGGCCGATGCGAGGAAAGTAGCACCCCGCGCGAGGTTGGGACGTGCTACTGGGATCGATCGTGAACCGTTTTTAAATTTGTACTTGTATATTTTTGGCTCGGGAAAGGGGGTGTGAGTGGCAAGCAAGCAAGCCATCACGACGGCAGGTTGGAGATCGCATCTGCGCGGCTGGACGGGCCATCGGAGGAGCGCATCTGAGTTCTATACACAGGTTTTCGGTCGTTCATCGTCGATCCCACATTTCTGGTGGGTGGTTGTCGTCTTGTTTATACTACGTAAAAACATTTTACAAACGGGGGGATCTGTCACTCAACGTCTCACCGAAAAATCATGACTGCAAAGGTCCTAGAGCCATGCAGGTACGCCCTCCGTAAAGAAATATAACTAACAACGTTTAGATCACTAGAGTAGTACGGATTAGACAAACGAAGTGCCAAAATCTCAGATGCACCGGTCCATTGGAGTGGCAAATCCTCTCGCCTTCGTGCTACCAGTTGCGGCATTACTTTTTTTTTCTTCTGGAACGAAAATGCCACCTGTATTTTCGAAAAGAAAAAGGCGCCGCGATTGCCTGCGTGCTGCCGGGTGGGAAGCTGCAGTATTCCTTCCGGAATCTACTACCGTGTAGGAGTATTCGTCCGCGTTGGCGTCTTGCAGCAGCTTCCAAGTTCCAAGGGTCAGAACTCAGAACCGTACCAACCTTTTTTTTTTAAAAAAAAAAGAGAGGAGAGAGCCGTACCAACCCCACCGACGGTCCAGATCTGAAACGGGAGACCGATACGAGGCAGCAGCACAACCGTATTGTACTACACGAGCACATGCCGCACAGCCCCATTTTGGCGTCTTGGCTGGCCCACATGTCACTCTCCCGGACCCGGTTAGGCTCCCCGCCAACCTGCCCACCCCACCCGGGTCAAACCGGGACCAAATGGCCACACGCACTACGTGTAGACTGTAGACCAAACCAGCGGCGGGGCCCACATCGAGCCGAACCCCGGGCCCCGGCCTGGAGCACCAAACCGGTCCCCGACCTACCCACCCACCTAGCAAACGCTCAAATCTCCCCCAAAAATACAAATTTCCCCCAAATTCAAACGGCACGGGGCGGTGAATTCGAGAGGAAACAAATCAAAAACCGCGCCGAGTGGCGCGTGCGTGTGTGTGCTGGAAGGTGGGAGCAGTATAAGATTGGCGGGTTCGTGCCGCGTCTGGGCCTCGCCTCGATTTTGCCGGCCGAGCGTTTACTTGCCTGCTGTATTCTTCTCTTTCTCCTCCTCGATCTCGAGGGCGGACGGAGAGATAGAGAGAGGCCTGGTCTCGGGGTCGGGAGCGCCCATGTTTTGACCTCGCCCGGGTCGCCTCCTCGTCCTCGCCCCGCGATCCAGATCTGAGGTGAGCGCCCCTTCCCTCTCCCCACGCTCCTCCCCCATTTCCTTCTTCCTCCCTGCGTAATTCGCCCTTCCGGGCGGCCGGATCTGGATCCTCTGCCTCCGGCGCTGGGTCACAGTAGAGCGGGATCCGTGTCGCCTCGTCGGGCTGTCTGTCTGTCTGTCGGTATAGTTCGTTTTTCTTCACCTGTTATTGTAGTCGATCTCAGGGGATTGCGATCATGCTCGTTCTCCCCGTCCCCGGTGGTTTTTGCTCTCAGTTTCAGAGGATCGGTCGATCACGTGTTTCTGTTGCTTGCTAGGCCTCCAGCTCCGGGTGTAGGAGTATCGGTCCTTACTTGGTAGTAGATCATCTGTGTTCGATTTCGTGCATGCACGTTGGCGATTAATAGCTGAGTAGTACTCTGTTCGATGCAAATGCGTCCGTCTTTAATTATGCGTTTAGTTGCTATCTCCTCATGATTATATCAACGAGACAAAAAAAAAGGATGACGATTCTTTGAAATGAATTGATCCGTGTTTCGTTTCTACAATTTGCTTCAGGTGGAATTCTTGGTTGGTCGATCAGAGGAATTTGGTGTCGCCATGCTGCCCAAGATGCCGTCAGGCCGGTGGATCTCGGCTTCCCTGCTGGTCATTCTCCTGAGCCTGCACCCCATCGCCGACGCCTTCTACCTCCCGGGCACCTTCATGCACACCTACGAAGCCGGTGAAACGATCGCGGCCAAGGTCAACTCGCTCACGTCCATCGAGACCGAGCTGCCCTTCAGCTACTACAGCCTCCCCTACTGCAAGCCCCAGGAAGGTGTCAAGAAGAGCGCCGAGAACCTCGGCGAGGTCCTCATGGGTGACCAGATCGACAACTCGCCGTACCACTTCCACGTCAACGTCAACGAGTCGCTGTACCTTTGCACCACCGACCCGCTCACCAAGGAGCAGGCTGAGCTGTTGAAGAACCGGGCGCGGAATCTGTACCAGGTCAACATGATCCTCGACAACCTGCCGGTCATGAGGTTCACCGAGCAGAATGGGATGACGATCCAGTGGACTGGGTACCCGGTCGGGTACAACCCCATGGGGAGCAGCGAGGATTATATCATTAACCATCTCAAGTTCAGGGTTTTGGTTCATCCGTACCAGGCGCAAGGTGATGTTGTGGTCACGAGTGAGGATGGTGTTGCTATGGTTGAGTCTGACCGCAAGAGCGGCTTCCAGATCGTTGGTTTTGAGGTTGTTCCTTGCAGTGTCAAGCGTGATCCTGCAGCCATGGCCAAGCTCAAGATGTATGAGAAGGTTGAGTCTGTGAACTGCCCGTTGGAGCTCGAGAAATCTCAGGTGATCCGTGAGAAGGAGCAGATTACATTTACCTATGAGGTTGAGTATGTCAAGAGCAACATCAAGTGGCCGTCAAGGTGGGATGCCTACTTGAAGATGGATGGTGCTAAGGTGCACTGGTTCTCAATCATGAACTCCATGATGGTTGTCTTCTTCTTGGCCGGTATTGTGTTTGTCATATTCTTGAGGACTGTCCGAAGGGATCTGACACGTTATGAGGAGATGGACAAAGAAGCCCAAGCTCAGATGAATGAGGAGCTTTCAGGATGGAAGCTTGTTGTTGGTGATGTCTTCAGGGAGCCCTGCTGCTCAAAGCTGCTGTGTGTTATGGTCGCTGATGGTATCCAGATCACCGGCATGGCAGTCGTTACAATCGTGTTTGCTGCTCTGGGTTTTCTCTCACCTGCTTCCAGGGGAATGCTCTTGACCGGAATGATCATCCTCTACCTCTTCCTTGGAATTATTGCTGGATATGTTGGTGTCCGTCTCTGGAGGACCATCAAACAATCCACAGACGGGTGGAAATCTGTCGCTTGGCTGACCTCCTGCTTCTTCCCTGGCATTGTTTTCATCATCTTGACGGTGCTGAACTCCATCCTGTGGGGTAAGAAGAGCACTGGAGCTTTACCCATTTCACTCTTCTTCACCCTCTTGGCCCTGTGGTTCTGCATCTCCGTGCCACTCACTCTTATTGGAGGCTTGCTAGGCACACGGGCTGCAAGCATAGAATTCCCTGTCCGTACCAACCAAATCCCAAGAGAGATCCCTGAGCGCAAGTTCCCTTCATGGCTCCTTGTGCTCGGTGCAGGAACATTGCCTTTCGGCACCCTTTTCATTGAGCTCTTCTTCATCCTTTCTAGCATCTGGCTGGGGAGGTTCTACTATGTATTCGGCTTCCTGTTCATCGTCCTCTTCCTGTTGGTCATAGTCTGTGGTGAGGTTTCTTTGGTCCTGACCTACATGCACCTCTGTGTTGAGGACTGGAAGTGGTGGTGGAAAGCCTTCTTTGCCTCTGGCTCCGTTGCGTTCTTCGTCTTCCTATACTCCATCAACTACCTGGTGTTCGACCTCAGGAGCCTGAGCGGGCCAGTCTCCGCGACACTCTACCTGGGCTACTCCTTGATCATGGCATTTGCCATCATGCTGTCAACTGGCGCCATCGGCTTCTTGCTCTCGTTCTACTTCGTCCACTACCTCTTCTCGTCCGTCAAGATTGACTAGAAGCCCCCTGCAGTAGTGTCACCTGATTCTGGTGATAGTTATCCCTTAGAAACACAAACACAAATAACTGTCAAACTGAAAAATGGAAACATATGTCGATTTACATGGCTTAGCACAGTTACTCCAGCTTATGTTTACTTCTTAGACATGTTTGTAATGCTTCGTCTATGTTCTCTTGCCTTTTTTTGTAATAGTATTATGTTTTGCTTGCTCTGGGCGTTTGTGAGCAGCAAATTTTGTTATCGGGGACTTGTTGAAATATGAAATGGGCAAATTTGATTACAGCTCCTTGTGATCTGTTTTGACGTTTTAGTGCTGGTGAGGTGTGTTGCTACACATGTTCGAAAAATTTGTAACCAGATTGTCCTGTTGTAGGCTGGGCAGTTTTACACTGCCACCTGGGTATGCTGTTGATCATTGGCTTCTCGTGTTCTTTTCTTTTTTTGAAACTGGGAGCTTCTCGTGTTCTGAAGTTTGAATCAGTTCTACTTTGTCTCGGTGATTGTTTCTTGTCTGTGTTATGGTATCCACATGTTTGTTTTAGCGAAACCACGATCTTTGTGGTTGTTGGTGTGTACAAGTGTACTATCTTTGCGGTGCCACTTAGGATAATTGTAGCTTTAAAGTTGAATGCAACGAACATATTGTAATATGATTGCTCATGAATTGGTTTAGTTTGCAAGATGAAATGTCCACTCTGCGGTTTGGCGGCTAGCTTCTCTGATTTGCATTGAGGATCTCCTCATATTTGATTGTAATCATATCCTTAACCAATAAAGCTCCCATTTATCAGGAAAAAGAACTGAGTACTTAAACTTAGTACTTAGTACAATTTTGTATTAAAGTTGGTACAAAGTTGATGCACTTATTTTGGGCCAGAGGAGTACAAGTTAGTGGGACTGGCTGTGAGATCTGACGGCTTGCCATTGTCAAAGTTTAGCTTTGAACCAAACAAACACCTAAACGCAAAATGTATGAACTAATTGCCGAGAACCAAAGAGTTCCCATGTTGTATTGTTCGAACGCCTACGTTTTGTAGGTCTGTGCAGGAAAAATGATTGATCGGTACAGGTAGACCTAGCACTATATTTGGACACCTGCACGTTGCCCACGAGTGTCGCACGACGCAACCACCATTTTATTTTAAAATTAGAAATACCAGTTCCTCTTGTTTCTTCAGTAGATAGAATCCAGTACTAGATCGGTTTTTCATATGCTCACAAAGCCACCAGTGCATGGAACGGTAGAGGACATAACTGACAAATGAGGGTCATATATGTCACAAATGCCTTTGTGTCTGCTTGCGGTCCACAAAATGATGTGGTGGACTCTGGATCTGGAGTTTGGGAGAGCCGGCGCATAGAAGAATATCATCGTTGAGCGCAAGACAGCGCACGGTATGAGTGCACCTTGCTCGTACCGTCCGGCGTAACACACGCGCAGCGCTCTCTCGACTGGCGCGCTAACACCAGTGAAAACTCGCGTCTGCTCTGGCCGGGCATGAATGCAGCACTGCCTCTCTCGAGCGATGCTGACCGTTTCGGACGGGAAGCAAGCGCGAGCGAGTGAGGATTTTTGATGGGTCAGAGTAGTCAGATGCGGACGTGGCAGCGGTTCAGCAGCAAAGCCCCTATAGTTTGCCTTAGATTTATGAAAAAAAGCATGTCCGGATCACTCGATGGATCAATACAGACTCGCCATGGATGGCACAACACGTTTGGACCGCGTAATCCAGATGTATGCGAACAGTTTGAAGGTCGGGCGTTGGAGATGCCCTTAGGCATAACGTGTAGGCGTAGCCCATAACATCATCTACAATCGGACTTCTCAAACCTGCCTCATACGCCTTAGCAGGCCGTTCGATCACAAATTTTTGATCTAGATGGGCCTCTCAAACGGCCCTCAAACACCTGGGCTGACCGGCACTCCTCATATCCAGCCTAAATATTGGGCAGATATAGGGGCGCCCGGACACGCCCGCCACGTCGGTCTGACTAAGGGGCCCACACGGAAACGCCCCGAAACCCGGCGGTCCGATGGACGTCGCGTCCGTCGCCGCGGTGTGAACGCCGCGTGGCGCCGCTCCGGCTCGCTGCCCAAGAAGAAATCCGGCTATTTAAATTGACCGGCCTCCCGCAACCCTAACCCACCCCTCCCCTCTCTCCGCGCCGCTAGTCCGAGCCCATCCACCACCTCCCTCTCCCGCTCCGGCGCTCTGCCCACTCTCCGGCACTCCGCCATGGTCCGGAGCAAGATCACCTACTATGCCATGCTGACGTCGGAGCGACGCTACAAGATCCAACAGTAGATCCGAGCGAGGGAAACTGCACGCGCCGCCCGCATCGCTGCTGGCTGCCTCCAGACTCGCCAGAGTCGGAGAAGGAGGAGGAGCAGCCGAGGAAAGAGGAGGAGGAGGAGATGGCTCCGCCGGAGGTGGAGGAGGCGGAGGAGTCGGACCAGCAGGTGCCGCCCTTCAACATGGAGCAGGCGGAGGCGGAGTTCGCCGTCGCCTAGTTCGGCGAGATGGCGGAGCAACAGGCCATCCTGGAGTCCATCCAGGATGAGGCCTATGTGGAGGCCAACCGAGCATTGCTCCGCTGGGAGCAGGCGGAGTCTGACGCGCTCTTCGCCGAGTTCGATGCGGAGATAGAGGCGGAGGAGGCCGAAGCGGAGCAGCCGGAGCCAGTGGCGGAGCCAGAAATTCAATATAGAGGAGGCCAAACATGTTATATAATGTTAGACAGGGCCAAATCATCTAAATCTTGCTAATTTTGTTTAAGAAATGAAGGATTAAGAGCATATATAGTGGTATTTATGAGAGCATAGGGGGCCTTGGCCCCTGCTAGCACCCCATGCCTCCCGCCACTGGCCGGAGCTGCAGCTGCCGTCCATGTTGCCGGAGCCGGGCATGGAGATCGTTGTGATCTCCGACGAGGAGTAGCTAGGATTGACGTAGTATGTAGGTTATTTTTCGTTTTGCATGTGTTTGTATGGATATAAGAATCAAGTATGAGATGTCCGGATGCAATTGCATGTGTTTGTATGGATATAAAAATCAAGTATGAGATGTCCGGATGCAATTGCATGTGTTTGTATGGATATAAGAATCAAGTATGAGATGTCCGGATGCAACAAGTGAAATTTAAGAGCATCTCCAGCCGCGCCCCCAACAGGCCCTCCTCAGGCGTTTTTGCCGCGCCGGCGCCGAAAAAACGGTCCAGTCGCGCCCCCAGGACGCCGAAAAACGCCGGCTCGGGCCTTTTTTCCGCCCGACGGTCACAGGCTGAACCTGGCGCACTGGGGGGCAGTTGGGGGCTCCGGCGCAAGGGAAAAGCGCGACTGGCCCACGCCGTCAGGGAAACAGTCAAGGTTTTCTTCCCCGACTCGCCTCCCACCCCCGCGCCCTCGGCCGCCAGTAGCTTTATCCCGGCGCCGCCCGCCGCCTTTCACCACTAGATAGCCATTCCACGCCGGAAAAATAGCAGAGCTTCGCCGCGGCAGCCCCTCCAACAGCAGCTGGGCGTTTCCGGCCGCCGTTTCCGGCCGCGAAGGGGCAGTTTAGCGGCGGGGACACGCCCACCGGGCGCAAGGTGTTCGGCGATTTGCCTGCCTCGACGATGGACTCGGATGACGAGGAAGCGCTCACCGCGCTGCTGGAGGAGGAAGCCGAGGCCGACATTCAGGAAGAAGAGCATCTTATGGTGCTCGCCGCCCTCACCCAGCTGCTGGCGAGCAATGAAAAGCCGCGGCGAGGTGGCTCGGCGACGGGGCGGGTGAAAGCAAAGAACCGGCATCGTCTCGAAGGCTACTGCATGCTCTACTCCGACTACTTCGCCGATGCTCCACTTCACGGCGAGAAAACATTTTGGCGCCGTTATCGGATGAGCCGAAAACTCTTCCTCAGGATTGTGAATTCCATCCGGGAGTTCGACAACTACTTCAAGTGCAAGATGGATTGCACCGGCGCCCTTGGATTCACCTCCATCCAGAAGTGCATGACAGCGAGGAGGATGCTTGCATACGGAGCTCCCGGTGATTCACTCGACGACTATGGGCGCATGGCCGAGTCCACCAGCATAGAGTGTTTCTACAAGTTCTGTCAGGCAGTGGTGGTAGTGTTTGGACCGCAATACTTGAGAACACCCAATGCGGAAGACACTGCTCGGATCCTAGCACAGAATGCAGCAAGAGGATTTCTTGGGATGCTTGGAAGCATCGACTGCATGCATTGAAAATGGAAGAATTGCCCATTTGCTTGGCAGAGGATGTACAAAGGCGCCAAAGGCGGTTGCAGTGTGATACTTGAGGCGATGGCCACACAGAACCTCTGGATTTGGCACTCCTTCTTTGGTATGCTAGGAACTCACAATGACATCAACGTGCTGCAGTGCTCTCCTGTCTTTGCCAAGCTTGTTGAAGGTCATTCTCATCCGGTGAACTTCGAGATCAATGGGTGGCACTACAACAAGGGGTACTATCTAGCTGATGGCATATATCCGAGATGGTCGACATTTGTGAAGACGATCTCAAACCCTGTGCCAGGAGGCAAGAACGCCTGGTTTGCGAAGGTTCAGGAGGCTTGCAGGAAGGATGTCGAGCGGGCATTTGGTGTGCTCCAATCTCGATTTACTGTTGTCCGGTACCCCGCTCAAACCTGGTCGAAAGATCAAATATGGGAGATTATGACTTGCCGTGTCATCTTGCACAACATGATCATCGAGAGCGAGCAAGAAGACCCAGTGTTTGACACTGAACC
This sequence comes from Triticum urartu, assembly GCF_003073215.2. Lineage (NCBI taxonomy): Eukaryota > Viridiplantae > Streptophyta > Magnoliopsida > Poales > Poaceae > Triticum > Triticum urartu. The sequence goes on from NC_053027.1 coordinate 484,840,203, forward strand.
ATACTACAGGCAGGGTCCTCTAGCCGAAGTTGATCACCAGCTACCGGCAACCTGGACTGCCTATCTCAGTATGCGTCAGGAGATCCGAGACCCACAGGTGCATCATCAATTGCAGCAAGATCTGATAGAGCATCTATGGAGGCTCAAGGGCGACGTCGGGCGCGACGTGTGATAAAATATGAGTTTTTATTTGTTGAAGTATATAATTTGTATTGAACTATTTGTTGTTGTACTATTTTGTTGAAGTATTTGATATTTCTGTGATGAAATATGTGATAAAAAAATTTATGTGCATAATTGAACGCCGAACAACGGCGAACCACGTCGAATATGAGCCTATTATCGCCCATATGGGCCCTTTATTTGTCGAAATGTGGCTGAAAAGTGGGCCAATTTCGGCCCCTGGGGGCGAGCTGGGGGCGACGACTGGACGCGAAACCGCCCCCAGCGCCGATTGCATCGCCGGCTCGGCCCAGGGGGCGATTTTTATGCGTCTTGGGGGCCGAACGGCTGGAGATGCTCTAAGATGTGCTCGGTAATGGACACGTTCACGGTTGTTTGAGATACCGGATTTGCCATATGTGGCTATAGATGCTCTAAGAAGGCAAAGGTGCATTTAGTTGCTGCATTTACTAGTACATTGTATATTCAAAATAAAAAAATTTACTAGTACAATGAAGACTGACCAATTTACAGTCAGCTTGCCAAGTCGTCGGCGACTTGGTCAAACCGGCCTAGATTTTCTTTTTGCGCGAAGAAAACCGGCCTAGGTTCACCTTGAGCAGATCCGCCTGACATAAGAAATGCCACTAGGACAGGCATGGGCTGCTCCGCACCTCTAGCATTTGCAAGATCAACTCAGCACTATAAATACCCACGCATTCCCTTCATCTACCATCAACTATTCCCTTGAGTAGTTACGATCTCATAATGGCCTATTTAACAGACTAATTCTATCGGTTAGGCTGGTCGTAATGACAAGTATTATAGACTAGTATCATGCATATGATACTAGTGTATGATACTACATCCGTAGTGCATAGTATCATATGTTAGTATCATAGATGGTTTTATTTATTGTCATGCATGACACATAGTAGCACAACATTTAATATAATACGGTATCATGATATGATACTCAACTCTCTCTTTCTTCATTTAATTCTATGCCACCTCATCAAATTTGTCTAGTTGGCATGTATGATACTGTCTATGATACTCCCATTACGACCAGCCTTAACTAAGAACAGAATATTGTCTTTGGAGGCTGAGCTCCATGGAGCTTGATTTAAATGTTTTTGAATTTCATCAAATTTCATATTTTCTACGTTTCAAAATTCTGAAAAAACACAGATATATTTGAAGACATAACACAACATGTGTGAGAATTTTCAGGGCAAAATACGTCGAAACAAGGGTTGTGCAAAAAAGACAAATCTGAGGTTTTTTAACAGATGATACTATTCGTCTTCCTAGGCCATGAAATTTTCTTTTTTGTACAAATCGCATTTCAATATTTTTCATCTTAAAATTCTACACACATACACATAACGTCCTTGTTTACTTGCACAAAAAATTTCAGATTTTTTTGAACCAAAAACTTTGAATTTTGATTTTTTTTAAAAGCCACCATAAAGGCCAAGAGCCAATCGTCCGCTCTCACTAACAACTAAACAATTTACCGATTTCACAAAATCACCCAAACAACAAAGTAATATAATTTGTATATTGTAACACCTAATTACACTGCTCACTTTTCATAGTGGGATCGGTGCTCACACCTAGCAGCATGATTACCGAAAATTGTTTTCACCCCGTTTTATATATAAAGCAACGATCATTGACAGCCCAATACACACGCACGCCATCACAACACACGCACATATCCAAGGCAGGATACATAGGCACTGGGCGTAGCAACACTACCAACACTACCTCCTAGCACTACAAGAGCAATCGAGGGCTTCAGCAGGGAACACGCCACCGTGAAGAGACGAAGCTGCATACGATGAGCCATGGGCTTCAAAGTGACGCCTTCAGAAAGGATACGACACCAGAGCGCCGCCACCGCCTGATCCGAGGATCAGAGTTTCCCCTCGAGCCGCACGACGGACAATGAGAGCCGTGACGATGCCTTCAAGAAGGGAACGAGTTTCGCCGCCGCCGGTCTGTCCAAAGATAGAAAAGGTATTTACCGCGGCCAACACGCACCGCCACTGATCACCACACCCCGGCTACCACGCCGCCCAAACGACCATGGCCACCGGGTAGCACCAAGCCACAGGCTCAGCGCACGAGCACCGCGCTACCACACCAGGGCCGCCGCCCCGGCATCCAAGACCTTGACACCACCTCACCTGGGACCCGATGCTACCCCAACCAAAGAGACGAGCGGAAAGGTCCTGCCTTTCACACCCTTGGGTGGCACCCAGCGTTAAGACCCAATAGGTCAGTCAAAACTGGTCTCCATTGACCCGTCCAACAGCACCGGACTCGAGACGAGCTTAGTCCTATGACACCGTGTGTGAGACGAAGCCGGTCCTACTGCATCGTGCGTGAGACGAGCTCGGTCCAGTGGTACCTTGTGTGAGACGAGGTCGGTCCTGCTGCACCGGGCACGAGACGAGCGATGAACCGCAGCTGGGAGGAGGCCAACCCTTCGACGAGAGAAGCGATTGGACGACGAGGAGAGGGATCGAAGGCCGACGCAAGCCAATTACGGATGAGCCGGCGCCGAAATGCCAGCCGCCGCCGCAGCCGACCTACCCAGGTGCCATGGGACCACCCACGACCCGAGCAGCAGCCACGCCGGACAACTGCCTCCATCCCGTGTCGCCCGCCGAGCTCAAGGCGTCAGAGCCGGCGGGCACGCACCTTCGGACCACCACCACCAACGCCCACAGCCGAGAAGGCCGCCGCCGCTGGACCACGCCGCCTGCAGCCCGCAACCCATGCCGCCAGATCTGGATCACTATCGAGCCGACCAGGGGGATGATCCTAGCCATGCCAGTCCCAGCGGCCGCCAGCACAGCAGCACGCCTGCTCCACTGATACGTCCATTTTGCATCATGCTTTTATATCGATATTTATTGCATTATGGGCTGTTATTACACATTATGTCACAATACTTATGCCTATTCTCTCTTATATTACAAGGTTTACATAAAGAGGGAGAATGCCGGCAGCTGGGATTCTGAGCTGGAAAAGGAGCAAATATTAGAGACCTATTCTGCACAGCTCCAAAAGTCCTGAAACTTCACGGGAGTTATTTCCAGAATATATAAAAAATACTGAGCGCAAGAAGTACCAGAGGGGGGCCACCCACCAGCCATGAGGGTGGGGGGCGCGCCCTACACTACAAAAAAATACACATCCATGACATTTTGGGCCGAACGAATTTTTTTTCTGTCATACATATGACACTTCTATGACGATAATTGTGACAAAACCCGGTATCATCATAGATGTGGTGGGCTCCTTCTTCTATGACAAAAAATCATGACAGAAAATGGGCTTTTCGTCCTGAGCGGGCCGGAGACGCAGCTGCATGACATTCTTTGGGCCGTCCATGACAGAAAAAACCATGGTAGAAGCGAGGGGGAGGAAAATTTCGGGGAGTTCCCGGTTACCGTGGAGGTCGGGGGTCGAGCGATGCGCGTTTCTCTCGTACACGTACGCGCGTGTGTGCGAGGCGTTGGCTCTAACTGAACCCGAGTGAGGCGCTGGGCTCTAACTGAACCCGAGCGATTGCACTGCAGGCTATGCGTTACTGAACCCGAGCGATCGATCGATGGCTGTTAACTGAACCCAATCGAGCGATTCCTTGGCTACTGCTGCTAACTGAAGCCGATCGATGGGATGAACAGTGAGCGTTGCGGGGGGGGGGGGGGGGGGGGGGGGGTTGGATGAACAGTGAGCGGTGGCGTTGCCTCTGGATGAACAGGACCCCGTGGTGTGGTGGAGGGCTGGATGAACAGTAGACGGTGGATGGGTGCCCATGGAGGGGTGGATGAACAGGACCCCGTGGTGTGAAGGGCAGGATGAATAGTAGACGGTGGAGGGGTGCCCGTGGAGGGGTGGTTGAACAGGACCCCGTGGTGTGGAGGGCTGGATGAACAGTAGACGGTGGAGGGGTGGTTGAACAGTAGCCGGTGGAGTAGCGCGCGGTGGAGGCTGGATGAATAGGAGCCCGTGGAGGCTGGAGGAGGTCGATGGTGGATGAACAGTAGCTCGTGGAGGCTGGAGGGGGTCGACGGTGGAGATGAACAGTATCCCGTGGAGTCCCGTTTTGCGGTATGCCACACCCCTCCCGATGAACAGGACCCCCGTTTCGACCGTAGCGCTCCAACACAAGTCCGTTTCCTCCGTTTTGCGGTACGCCACACCCCTCCCGATCAACAGGACCCCCGTTTCGACCGTAGGAGGTCCGTTTCCTCCGTTTTGCGGTACGCCACACCCCTCCCGATCAACAGGACCCCCGTTTCGACCGTAGGAGGTCCATTACCTCCGTTGTGCGGTACGCCAGGCCTCGTTTCCATCGCCTCTTCCATCCAAGCCCTCCCGATGAACACGACCACGCATTCCGTTCTGACCCAGCCGCATTGCCTCCCGATGAACACGACACATTCTGTTGCCTCCCCATGAACACGACGACGAAGCTGTTTCTCCGTTCTGACCCAGCCATGTACACGAGCCCTCGCCGTACGTATGCGCGAGTAGGCGTTTGAGACCCCGCTCGTATGTACACATACGTGGCCGTATTTTCTTTCTTGCACCCTAGCCGCCTCTACTACGACACGTGCGCGCCTCTACATCCACCAGTATATATGTATGTATACATTCGCGACCAGAATGACAACGCCACATACGCTTCGACCAGGTGGGTCCCGACTGTCAGGCACTTCCTTGCCTGCGAAGATGTAGCTGGTGGGTCCCAGTAGTCAGAGGGCGAATCCTTTTTTTGCCCGGACGCACTTCCTTGCGTGCGAAGATGTAGCTGGTGGGTCCCAGCAGTCGGGGGGCTGGTGGGTCCCAGCAGTCAGGGGGGCGAATCGTTTTGTTTTTTTTGCCCGGACGCACTTCCTTGCGTGCGAAGATGTAGCTGGTGGGTCCCAACAGTCAGGGGGGTGAATCGTTTTTTTGCCCGGACGCACTTCCTTGCATGCGAAGGTGTAGCTGGTGGGTCCCAACAGTCAGGGGGGAAACATTTTTTCCGTGAAATACGGTGGCTCGTCCGGTGGGTCCCTGCTGTCAGGTGGAGGAATCATTATTTTCCGCGTAATAAGGAGGCACTTCCTTGCTGCCGCCGTGGACCCAGCTGTCAGCCTCTCCACGTACAGTCCACGTCCGATGGAAGTCGTTTCTTGACCATGTTGACCACGCCGCACCGAGAGCACCAGGGCAGTGGACGACGGCGAGGCCTAGGAAGGGGACGACACGGAGGCAGGGAAGACTCGGCAGTTGTTTCCCACGCGGAGGGGAGTACGACTGTATGAGGGTTTACTGGTTCGTCTGCCATCGCCGGAGAATAACAGCAGGTGTGGGTGAGTAGAGGGATGGCTAGGCCGGCGATGGGAGTACGGTCGGGCGGTGAGGCCTGCGCGGCAACACAGCCGGCCGCGAGGAGGAGGGAGCAGGCAGTCCCGCCGGCGCTTGTTTGAGCGGCTGGAGCAGGAAGAGCAGAGATTGAAGAAGCATGACGGCCGTTGGATGGACATCCAACAGTCAGTGCTTGTGCGTCAACCTTTTTTTAGGAAAGCCTCAAATTTGTGGAAAACAACATACAGCCCATCTGCCATTATTTCTAATAATTTACAACCCATTTGCTAATTCTTAAGATTTTTTTGGAGCCCATATTCTTTTTGTTAGCATTGCAGCCCATATTGTGGCAACGGTTAAAAAATTATACGAAAATTTGCATATTTCAGTGCGGTCCGAACTGTTTTTAATCCTGAAATTTCAACTCACATTCAAACTGATTTTAAAAATAAATGTATATCAATAACAAATCCAACAAATTCTCCATGCATAAAAATTAATGTAATTTAAAATCTTAAAATGAAAAAAAAGATATTTGAAACTAATTGCCGGTTTGATTTGTTTTAAAAATGTACAACCCATTTCTCATTACTGATGGGCCATTTTCTCGGCCAGCCGAATGAAAGCTCTCCTCGTCTTGAAAGATTTGCAGCCCAACAGGCGTGACAAAGGGACTTACTTGGCAAATAACAAAAAAACTGGGCTGTGGCCGTGGACCCAGCTGTCAGCCTCTCCACGTACAGTACTCTTTTGATGGAAGTCGTTCCTTGACCACGTTGACCACGCCGCGCGGAGAGCACCACGGCGGTGGACGACAGCGAGGCCTAGGAAGGGGACGACGCGGCAGTGGAAGCCCGCGCGGAGAGGACTATGAGGGTTCACTGGTTCGGCTGCGGTGTGAGGTTGCCGTCGCCGCAGGGCCTGGCCAGTGGTGGGAATAGTAGGGGGCGGTGAGGCCTCTGCGGCAGCATAGCCGGCCAGAGGAGGCAGGAGCATGCAGCACTACCAGCACTGCTTTGGGCGGCTGGAGCAAGAAGACCAGAGGTTGAAGAAGCACTACGGCCGTTGGATGAACATCGTACGGTAACATGAGCTAGAATCATTCATATTGACTAAGTTGACAAAGCCCTCTATCCCCGTCAACTTGGTAGGCCCACAAGTCAGCCTCCCACTATGCTGGGTTCCAGCTGGCAGGGGGAATATTCATTTTTTATGCGTAATAAGGAGGCACTTCCTTGCGTGCGAAGATAGCTGGTGGGTCCGACATGTTAGCGGGGGGGGGGGGCACTTTATTTCGTGAAATACAGAGGCCCTTCCGGTGGGTCCCAGATGTCAGGTGGAGGAATCATTATTTTGCGCGTAATAAGGAGGCATTTCCTTGTGTGCGGCCGTGGACCCAGCTGTCAGCCTCTCTACGCACAGTCTACTTCCGATGGTATCGTTCGTTGACCACGTTGACCACGCCGTGCCGAGCGCATCCAAGGTGGTGGACGACGGCAAGGCCCCGGACAGCAACGAGCCGAAGATGGGAAGACGCGGGAGTAGAGTCGCAGACGGAGAGGTGTACAAGGGTTAACTGGTTCTAGTGCGGTGTGGTTTGGCAGTCGGTGGAGAAGAACAGGAGGTGTGGAGGGGTGGAGGGATGGCCTGGCCAACGGTGGAGTAGCGCTTCATAGCGAAGCGTGCTAAGCAGAGCTGCTAGCAGCAGGAGGCGGGAGGTGGTCCCGGCGGCGCTGGAGGAAGAAGACGAGAGATTGAAGATGGATGCCTGTCGTTGGATGTAAATCCAACGGCTGACATGTCAGAATCATTTGTTGACTAAATTGACAACGACTTGCATTGGCTTCGACCTATTGGCCCACATTTCAGCCTCCAAAAATGTGGCATGTATTCAACCCATTTTTTTTAGAATTTACAGTCTTTTTTTACGCGGTAGAATTTACAGTCAATTTGATCTTCTTTTTGAATTACAGCCATTAGCTGGGCTGAGTGAACAAATAATGTAGCGTCCATGCGGCCCGTTTATTTTATTTCCTAAAAAATTATAGGCCATTTGCACTTTCTCGAAATACACGATTTTGCTGGGCTAATTTTAATTATAATGTTGGGTTGGGCCAGCAATGTTATCAAAAAATAAAAAGGGGCTGAGCATTTTGCTATAAATATATTTAAATAATAAGTGATATTATTACATTCGTCCTTAAATCTTATCAAGCTTTTGTACACAATCATTAGGATTTTCGTGCCAAAACAATCCAGGATTTTATTTGTTAAGAAATTATTTTTATAAGTTAATAAGATGTGGGATATTGTTTTCTTACATATGTAAATATCTGTTAAATATATGATGACAATAAAAATAATATATAATAACATATGAAATATTTTTTTTAGAAAAACAGGGAGCATCTCCCCGGTTCCATTGCTGAGAACGAAACCACAACATATTCTGATACAGCAGCTCAAAGAGCAGTTCGAAAGCAAAGGTAGAAAAGCTACAAACTAGTGGGGGGAGGGTGGATGAACAAGTTCTCTGAATAACACAAATCACCCGAGCGGTGCCAAAGGCAGAGCGGATAGAGCACTCAATTGACACAAGGAGGATCCAGCGAAGCCTTCATGGTCTTCAGCCGAGGGGCCGTGTCAGCCTGCGGCGACCAGTAAGCAAGCGGAGAGACCGGGCTGGAAGGCGTAGCATGGTGGATGTCCCTATTTTTCAGCGCCAGGTGCCATCATCTTCATTAGAGATCTTGAGACGAGCCCACGGGTCCAGCCCCAGAGCAGGTCGAGCCTTGTTCAGCCACAAGTGATCGCCAACGGTTTCTGGAGGGATCTTGTTAGGGTTTCCACGAAGCTCATCAACTTGTCTTTGTCCGATCCGGAGGAGAGAATCACCCAGTTCCTCACCATGTTCCCGATCAATCTCAAGACCTGCGGAATGGAAATCCAGGAGGTGTTACTGAAAATCATAGCATTTCTATATTTCCAGAGGCACCAAAGGACAGCTGAGCTAACAGTGTTTAAAACTGAGCACTTTTTGGTAGCAATCCAGAATCTGGCGACAGATTCGAAGGATGAGCCAATCTGACTAGAGAAATATTCCTCAATGTGGTCCCAGAGATGTTTAGCAACTATACATTCAAAAAATAGGTGAGAACAAGACTCTTGTTCCAAGCAATAAACACAATTAAGGGGTTTGATGATGTGTCTCTTCCTAAGGTTATCCCTAGTCATCAATCTGTTTTTGGAGAGAAGCCAGATAAATACTTGAATTTTAGGGGGAACTCTCAATTTTCAGACAACAGGGATAAACACGGATTGAACCCCTCTAAAGTTGATAACATGATAGAGGGAGTTGGAGGAATACTTCCCCTTATTGTCCAGCTGCCAAATCAGGGCATCCGGCTCGGCAGTAAAGGTAATGCTTTTGTTAAAGAGACTTTTAGGCATTGACCGTCCCAAAATTCATTGACACTTTTGTTAAGCTCATTGCGGACAGAGTAAATAGGCCAAAATTAGACTGCTAGGGGGGATGTGCCAAACCAACTATATTCCCAGAACCTGGTTCTGCTCCCATCCCCTATGTTCCATCTGTAGCCAAATTTCACAGCATGCATAATAGATTTTAATCCTTTTCAGAATCTAGAGGTCTTAGGGTTGGAGGAAGGGACAAAAATATTAGGTTTATTTCCTAGGTATTTATGGGCAATAAGAAGCTTCCAGGGTTTCAGCTCTTCCTCATAGAATCTTTTAATCCAAGACCCTAGAAGACAGATGTTAATTTCTTGGAGGTTAGGTATGCCTAGGCCTCCAAAATCTTTTTTTATAGAGACTAGGGCCCAATTAGCAAGGTGTAGATTCCTATTTCCCTCAAAATCATTCCACAAGCAATGAGACATCTGAGAATTGATGAGGTTCACTGCCCATTTAGGGAACTTGAAGAAGGAGAGGAGATACACTGGAATGCTAGCCAAACAAGCTTGTATGAGGATCAATCTACCTCTGTAAGAGAGAAGTTTGCCCCTCCACCCAGCAATCCTTTTAATGATTTTATCCAGAAGGGGTTGGATATCCTCTCTCCTTAGTTTATCATAGTGGAGAGGGATACCTAGGTACTTAATGGGGAAGTTACCTTTATTACAGACTAGAATAGAGAGGAAGTCAGCTAACTCCTGATCATCCATGTTGATAGGGATGAGTTCACTTTTAGAGTAGTTGATTCTCATGCCTGAGACTTGTTCAAACCAGGTTAGAACAGTTTTTAGATTGATAGCATGTGTGGAGTCATTGTCTAAGAAAAGGATGGTATCATCTGCATATTGAAGGCAGATGATGCCATCAGGACAGACCTCAGGACAGAGCCCTGCAATCAGACTATGATCAACAGCTTTGCTCGTCCACTACTAAATTAAACAAAAGCGGGGAGATGGGGTCACCTTGCCTAAGGCCTTTACCAGCAAGGAAAAAATCACTTTCACAGTTATTTAACTTGACCCCAACAGACCCCCATGAGTAAGTTGTTGGATCCAACTCTCCTCTATGAAAGGCTTGGAAAAGATCTAAGAGATCATTTTTCACCAAGTCCCAAAAATGCTGGTAAAACAAGAAGGCAATCACATCAGGACCAGGAACCCCATCAGGATAAGAGCTAAAAATGGCTTCCTTCACTTCTGTCTCTGAAAAAGGGGCTTCTAGCAGCTCATTTTCAGCAGGAGAGACTTTTTCAGAAGCAGAGAAAAAAATGTTTTGTAGAGAGAACCCAGAAGGGTTTTCTTTCTTAAACAGGTCTTTGTAGAAGTCACTAGCCACTTTCAGCATCTCATCTACCTCAGTAACAGGACCATTAGGGCCATCAAGGGAGTGAATGAGGGTTTTCCTCCTCCTCTGGTTAGCTACTGCATGGAAGTAAGCAGTATTTCTATCACTTCCAACATATCTAGCAGAACTGTGGGTTTTCCTTCTGATAGGGCAATTCTCAACTTTATGGGTAACCATTTTGCAGATAAAATAACTCTTGGGCTTGACACATTTATCCAAATGATGCCCTGGTTCCCCACAGTTGTAGCAGATCACCTCGGAGTATGCCATCAGGCCCGAAGTAGGGGCAGGAGCAGTTTTCTAGATGTCCTATCTCTTATTTTGCCGATTCTTGCCTTGAGATTTCCCACTGATCTGAGAGTCAGAACCACCAGCAGATTGACCTTGGGCAATTACAGGAGCCTGTCCAGATTGTGCCCCCATTTGGGGCGGAGGTGGGCCGTACCACTGCCCAACCGGCGCTCCCCCATTGTGATAGGGGAAATTCATCGGAGTTCCTGGTTCCTGCTCATCCTCTAGCCAGATGTTTTCTCTCAGGAAGCAGAAATAACCACGAGACAGCTCAATTGAAGCAGATTGCAAGCCTAATTTCAATATTCTGCAGGTTTGGGGGAGAGGTAAGGTAGGGGATCCACCTGCTCCGGCTCCGGTGGCGTGCTGGTGGGAAGGAGTCCAGTCAAGCATTCCCATCTCGCAGCACGGCGTGGATCTCCTGAATTCACTTCTCCTTTCGCCCATCGAACGAACGCAATCAGCGGCTCACTAGGGTGGGGCATCCTGTGCTTCTCCGAGAAATCTCCTTCGAAGTAGATCCGCAGGGCTAGATTCAGCAGCTTCCAATCCACATGATCCTTGCACATCCGAGCATACCTGCGCGAGTGAGAGAACGGATTCGGTCCCTCCTCGGCTTCCTCCCTCGCAGCTTCCTCCTCTGCTTCCCTCCATTCGCGCGTGCACTGGGTCCAGGAGAGAGCGTCGTCGCGGATCCGCATCGCCCGCTCCCTCCATCTCCCTCGAGTCTCCCGCAGCACCGCCGGCGCGATGGAGTCGAGCGGCTGGAGCATCCGCGGGAAGGCTTTGTAGACATGTGGGAGATGCATCTTGTACATCTTCCTGTCTTCCAGCCATTCCCCCGTGGATATGGCCGGCGACTCCATGGGGCGCGCGAGCGGACTTGCTGAGGGGGGCAGGAGCGCCCGGAGTCAGGAGGCGGGGGGTGGCGGCGAGATCTATTTGCCAATTACTCCCTCCTTTTCAGTTTATAGGGCTCAATTCAAAAATCTCACCAACCAAGGTAGATGATGAATGGTGGAATACTTTTTGTAGTTTACAAAAGCACCTAATTAATGCACTTGTTTTCCTCAAAAAATTATGTTTATCAATGCATAAATTGCAATGCATGCATGCATAAAGTACATGCATTGGTCAATTTTCTCTTAATACTTGCATGCAATGATTTAATGCACCTTGGAATCTGAACATGTGATGGAAAACAACCAAATTGAGCCTTATAAAATTGAAAAACTAAAATTTTGAGATAAGCCGTATAAACCGAAAAGGAGGGAGTATGTGAACTAAACAGTCAACATATAAAATAATTTAAATATATATAATATAGTTAGAAGGGAAACATAAGTTGGACCTGGCGTTCCTATTCTTATATAGAAAAATAGAACATACCTCTGCGTTTTCTTCAAAAAAATACATAAATTGGGCTGCCAAAAATTAAACCTCGGATGGGAGGTCCATAGGCCGGTCGATACATGACGGCCCTAAGAAAATACAAACAGGCCTATGGACCTCCCATCCGAGGTCGTGGGCTGCACATGTTAAAAATGAAAGCCCAGACGGGGCAACCCAAAACCACGTCCAACACTTGCCAAAACTTCGTCCCTCGTTTTCTCTGTGTTTCGCACACTCGACATTGTGTGGGCATTTTGACTGTGCATGATATGAAGATGTGCTATGCATGAATGTTGATCAGCATGATGTTAACTGGCTGGTAGTTCCATTTTCGACCATGAATAAAACTTCCAACATGATGTTAACCCTGTTTGAAAAGGTCGTGTTAATATAAATGCTCTGCCTCTGAAAGTTGTAGTTTCTTATCTGAAACTGAAACTTGCAGTTTCTTTTCTGAGAATCACATTGTCTGCACTTTTATACTCCTATGAAACTACATTTTTTAAGTGCTAAAAATAGATCTCTAGAATTCATAAAATACTTCATATGCTCAATACTGCAAATCTGAAATTCAAAAGACATTCATATCTAAAAGTACTCTCAAAATACACAACACAAAACACAATTCACAACCTGCAAATACTGACAACCCTAAGCTCCTCCTGACAATTCACAACCTGCCCGACTATTGGGCTGGGGGGGGCAGCCCCCTCCTATTCCTCGGCGGCAGAAAGCCGCCCCGTGAGAGGATGTGAATAGCAAGGGAGACGATGGCGGGGAAGCGTCGTCGGGCCAACTGCTTTTCTCCTCTTGCAGTTGGGTTCGGTCGACGAAGACTCCACCGGCTCGCTCTGGCAGGACACCCTCACAAACGGCACCCTGTAGATGCTCGATCCTTCAATCTCTGGTGGATGCTCCATCTGGGATCGATACTCCCACCACCGCTCCCTCACGATCGGACTCGGTGAATCTGTTTGCTCCATGGCCCAGAGGAGCAGCTCTATGTACTCCGACGCGACTCCCTCTGGGAGTATCGCCGCCTTTTCGCTCTGTTGCAGATATTTGGCCATGGATGTCGCCGTCGCCGCTAGTTGGTCCTTGTTGCCAAACCAAGACTGTATCTCCAACATCCTAGCCAGCTTCACAGGGTCGTCGTCTGCGATCCTCACGTATCGATTGTACTCCTCCATCGATCTACTTCTCCACAGCACCTTCTGAGGGAGTCCTGGATTAGGGGGTGTCCGGATGGCCGGACTATACCTTCATCCGGACTCCTGGACTATGAAGATACAAGATTGAAGACTTCGTCCCGTGTCCGGAAGGGACTTTCCTTGGTGTGGAAGGCAAGCTTGGTGATACAGATATATAGATCTCCTACCATTGTAACCGACTTTGTGTAACCCTAACCCTCTCCGGTGTCTATATAAACCGGAGGGTTTTAGTCCGTAGGACAACATACAGAACAACAATCATACCATAGGCTAGCTTCTAGGGTTTAGCCTCTCCGATCTCATGGTAGATCTACTCTTGTACTACCCATATCATCAATATTAATCAAGCAGGACGTAGGGTTTTACCTCCATCAAGAGGGCCCGAACCTGGGTAAAACTTCGTGTCCCTTGCCTCCTGTTACCATCCGGCCCAGACGCATAGTTTGGGACCCCCTACCCGAGATCCGCCGGTTTTGACACCGACATTGGTGCTTTCATTGAGAGTTCCTCTGTGTTGTCGCTGTTAGGCTTGATGGCTCCTACGATCATCAATAGCGATGTAGTCCAGGGTGAGACCTTCCTCCCCGGACAGATCTTCGTCTTCGGCGGCTTCGCACTGTGGGCCAATTCACTTGGCCATCTGGAGCAGATCGAAAGCTATGCCCCTGGCCGTCAGGTCAGATTTGGAAGTTTAAACTACACGGCTGACATCCATGGGGACTTGATCTTCGATGGATTCGAGCCACTGCCGAGCGCGCCGCACTGTCACGACGAGCATGATCTAGCTCTGCCGTTGAACAGTGACCTGGAGGCCGCACCCGCATCGGCTTCGACCCTTAATTCGGAGCCAACTGCGCCGATCGAGGATGGGTGGTTGGACGCCGCCTCGGGGGCTGCGATCCCAACGGCGATCGAGCTGAACACCAGCCCCGCACTCCGCGAGACTCGTGACTCCAAGGAGCCGGACTCCTCTCTGGACTCCGAACCCTCCGCGCCCTTGCCGACCGAATCCGATTGGGCGCCGATCATGGAGTTTACTGCCGCGGACATCTTTTAGCACTCGCCTTTCGGAGATATTCTGAAGACACTAAAGTCTCTCTCTTTATCAGGAGAGCCCTGGCCGGACTACGGTCAGCAAGGTTGGGATACGGACGATGAAGAAATTCAACACCCACCCACCACCCGCTTTGTAGCCACTGTCGATGATTTAACCGACATGCTCGACTTCGACTCCGAAGACATCGACAGTATGGACGCCGATGCAGAAGACGATGAAGAACCAGTGCCTATTGGGCCCTGGAAAGCCACCTCATCACATGACATATACATGGTGGACACCCCAAAAGAAGGAGATGGCGATGGAACAGCGGAGGATGACCCCTCCAAGAAATAGCCTAAGCGTCGGCGTCAGCGGCGCCGCTCAAAATCCCGCCAAAGCAAATACGGTGATTCTAGCACGGGAGATAATAATACTCCGCAGAGTGCCGAAGAGAACCCCCTCCAGCAAGATTCAGCACAGGAGGATGGAGAAGCTAGCCCTCATGAGAGAGCGGCAGACAGAGAGGTCGAGGACGATAATTATATGCCTCCCTCCGAAGACGAGGCAAGCCTCGACGACGACGAATTCGTCGTGCCAGAGGATCCCGTCGAGCAAGAGCGTTTTCAACGCAGGCTTATGGCCACGACAAGAAGCCTTAAGAAAAAACAGCAACAACTTAGAGCTGATCAAGATTTGCTAGTTGACAGATGGACTGAAGTCCTTGCGGCCGAAGAGCATAAACTCGAACGCCCCTCCAAGAGCTACCCAAAGCGCAGGTTGCTACCCCGATTAGAGGATGAAGCACTTAAACCTACATCACTAGCACTTGATACAGCCGACCGGCCACCTCATGGCCGCGACAGAGAGGCCTCTCGGCCCTCCACTCAAGCCGCACCCCGTACCAAGGCACGGGAAAATGCGCCTGACCTGCGAGATATGTTGGAGGACAAGGCAAGGCAAACAAGATCGATCTACGGATCGCGTGGGCGCCCCATGACTCGAGACGGTAACTGTCACGCCGGACACAAATCCGGTAGGGCCAAACACAGTAGACAAAGCTCATTGAAGCTACGTCGTGATATAGCCCAGTACAGAGGCGCCGCACACCCACTATGCTTCACAGACGAAGTAATGGACAATCAAATCCCCGAGGGTTTCAAACCCATAAAGATCGAATCATATGATGGCACAATAGATCCTGCGGTATGGATCGAGGATTATCTCCTTCATATCCACATGGCCCGCGGCGATGATCTCCACGCCATCAAATACCTCCCACTCAAGCTTAAAGGACCAGCTCGGCATTGGCTTAACAGCTTGCCAGCAAGATCAATTAGTTGTTGGGAGGACCTGGAAGCCGCATTCCTCGACAATTTCCAGGGCACTTATGTGCGACCACCAGACACCGATGACCTAAGCCACGTAATTCAGCAGCCAGAGGAATCGGCCAGGCAATTCTGGACACGGTTCCTAACAAAGAAAAATCAAATAGTTGATTGTCTGGACGTAGAGGCCCTAGCAGCCTTCAAGCATAATATCCGTGACGAGTGGCTTGCCCGACACCTTGGACAGGAAAAGCCGAAATCTATGGCAGCACTCACGACACTCATGACCCGCTTTTGCGTGGTAGAAGACAGCTGGCTTGCTCATAGCAACAATATGACCAAGTACCCTGGTAATTCGGATACCAGGGACAGTAGTGGCAGGTCGCGTCGCAACAAGCAGAAGCGCCGCATTAACGGCAACAATGCTGAGGATACGGCAGTTAATGTCGGATTCAGAGGCTATAAATCCGGTCAGCGGGAAAAGCCATTCAAAAGAAATCCTAGGGGCCCATCCAGTTTGGACCGAATACTCGACCGCTTGTGCCAGATACATGGCACCCCCGAAAAGCTGGCCAATCACACCAACAGGGATTGTTGGGTGTTCAAGCAGGCAGGTAAGTTAAATGCCGAAAATACCGATAAGGGGCTGCATAGCGAGGACGACGAAGAGCCCCGGCCGCCGAACAACAGTGGACAGAAGGGTTTTCCCCCACAAGTGCGGACGGTGAACATGATATACGCAACCCACATCCCCAAGAGGGAGCGGAAGCGCGCGTTAAGGGACGTATATGCGGTAGAGCCAGTCGCCCCAAAGTTCAACCCATGGTCCTCCTTCCCGATCACCTTTGATCGAAGGGACCATCCCACTAGCACCCGTCATGGCAGATTCGCCGCATTGGTTCTAGACCCAATTATTGACGGATTTCATCTCACTAGAGTCCTTATGGACGGCGGCAGCAGCCTGAACCTGCTTTACCAGGATACAGTGCAGAAAATGGGCATAGATCCCTCGAGGATTAAGCCCACCAAAACGACCTTTAAAGGCATAATACCAGGTGTAGAGGCCAACTGTACAGGCTTAGTCACACTTGAAGTGGTCTTCGGATCTCCGGATAATTTCCGAAGCGAGGAGTTAATCTTCGACATAGTCCCATTCCACAGTGGCTATCACGCACTGCTCGGGCGAACCGCATTCGCCAAGTCAACGTGGTACCTCACTACGCATACCTTAAGCTCAAGATGCCAGGCCCTCGAGGAGTAATTACGGTCAATGGAAACACCGAACGCTCCCTCCGAACGGAGGATCACACGGCGGCTCCGGCAAAATATTGGCAACTATCGCATTTCAAATACCGGTACCTGCAAACACAAACATATATGCAACACCACAAACATACATAGATCTAGCTAGGCCACAAAAAGTGCATGTGCACGTTGTTGGAGCGAGCTAGGGAGAAAAAAGTAGATCTACAACATGAAGATAGCTTTCCCCTTACTTACCTATCAAAAAAGGTAATTTCAACACTTAATTTTGATGAATCTATGGTGCAAATGAGGTGAGGAGGAGGAGGCAGCCGACAAGCTTAGAGAAGGAGGTGGGGGGAATGAAGTGGGGAAAGTGAGTGTGTAGGTGTGGCTGTCCAAAAATATCTAGCTGGTGCCAGGTTACTAATGGCGCACCACACAGCCATGCGCCATTAGTAACCCAACATACTAATGACGCACCACACAGACATGCGCCATTAGTAGTTTTACAAAAAAGTAAAAAAATATATTTTTTATACTAATGGCGCATCATGGCACAGTGCGCCATTACTAGTTTAAACTAGTAACAGCGCACTATGCAACAGTGCGCCATTAGTAGTTTTGCAAAAAAGTAAAAAAAAATACAGTAGTGGCGCACTCTATGGCTGGTGCGCCATTAGTAGTTCTAACTACTAATGGCGCACTCTGCCTGGATGCACCATTAGTATGTTTGAAAAAATGAAAAAAAACATTTTGTGCACCATGTGCCTGGTGCACCATTAGTGTCTTCCACACTAATGGCGCATCTCCACATGGTGCACCATTAGTATATAGTAGTGGCGCACCACTTCTCTGGTGCGCCATTAGTGTCAATTTCATCTTTAGCCCTTTTCCTAGTAGTGAGAGGAAGAGGGACAAGGACGAAGTCGAGGACGTGGACGAGGACTCCGAGTAAGGTGGTAGTGTCGTTGCTCATGGTGGTTCTAATGCAGTGTCTACCGGAACAGTTGCAAAGTTTAATTTTAGGTGTGCTTAATTTAATTTGAGGGGTGTGTTGTGCTGAGCCCCCAGCAGAACTATGTTATGTTTCTTCTCGTTACTTTAACTCTTCAGTACGTACATACTAGTATTTCTTATATTTCATCTTTTAGTTGGTATAGTACTACCACTCGTTTCTTCACATTATATACGTACAATATATATGGCCAACATCATATAGCCAGCAGTTTAGTTGTCAAAGAATTTCAGGGTGCTTAGTTTTGTCAAAGAATTCCAGGATTCTTAGAGGGTGCTTGGATCCAAGGGACTTATTTTAGTCTGACTAAAAATAGTCTCTTTAAGAGGCTAAAGTTCCAAGCACCCCTGACTAAAAAGGGGCTAAAACTAGTCTTGAGACTAATTTTTTTTAGTCAGGGGTACCCCTACTAAAATGTGGATTAGTCCTCTCTCTACTCATTTAACTCCTCTCCTTTAACACAGCGAGTTCTGGATTGGAGGGTTTGGAGGATAATAAATGCTCATTAACTTGATTTTAGCCTTTTTAGTATTTGGATCCAAGCATGGGTGAGGCTAGCATGTTTTAGTCCCACTACTTTTAGTCATGGGACTAAAACGTATCCAAGCACCCTCTTAATTTTATTTGAGGGGTGGGTTGTGCTGGACACCATTATTGTGACTAGCCTTTTTAATAGTACTATCTATCTATCTATCTATCTATACCTATACTAATTCTAGACTCCCAAGAAATTCCCACGTTAATCAGATTTTACGGGCCGTTCATCCTAGTGGGACCGAATCATGAAATCCTCGGCAAGAAAAGTTATTTTTTTCGATTGTAAAAACAAAAGAAAAAATGAGTCTCTTAAAGAAAAAAAAGTCTCTCAAGAAGTCCTCGCAATTTATCCCACTTCCTACGTGAAGATTTCTCCATAGGTTGTAAAAGAAAAAAACGCTTTATCCCCAGTCTGCACGTACAAGAATATGGACAAAAATAATAGAAGAAGTAAAAAAACATGGACAAAAATATCCAATCTTCACGTATAATGGATCCAACCTCAGGTAATTACCATGACGAGAAAAACTATATATAGCGATCTCCCGCACTAGCAAATAATAGTATAAAATAACAGCCCTAGCGCGTCACGCCTCATCCTATGTAAGTCATGCACGGCTCATCCTTTGTTTTTTTCTATCTGTCAAGTAATAGAAGACGTGAAAAAAAACTTACAAAAAAATCCAATCTGCACTGGACCCAACCTCACGTAATTACAATCATGAGAAAAATTAAAGCGATATCCTACCTAGGAAATAAGGTATAAAAAACAGCCCTAGCTCATCCTCGCCCATGCCACCTCACGTAATTACAATCATGAGAAAAATTAGATAAACGATATCCTGCCCTAGGAAATAAGGCATAAAAAACAGCCCTAGCTCATCACCTCCGTTCATGCCGTCGCCGTCGGCCGCGCCGCTGCATCACCTCCGTTCCCTCGGCCAACATCTGAGGTCTGAGTTTTGCAATCCCTTTTTTCAGCCGTAATGAGCCCCCTCCATCAGTGCATCCTTTCTCTACTCGATTGATCATGCCACGTTGTCTCCTGCCATGAATGAGGGTTTGACATTGGAGATTTCGTTCCCAGATCACTAGCATGCCCTTCATGCCCTCACAACAAAACGCACAACTAATTAGTCTAAGCAGTATGCAGTATGCCCTATGCTAGGTTTGATTCAATTTGGCTCTAGCTTGGTATCACCTCAGCTCTTGCTGTACGCAGGGATTACATCCAAGGATCCTATCACAGCAAGGAGCGTAAGCCCCGAGAAAAACTGAGAAAAAATTACAATCGCAAGTTTGCTACCCGAAATTCCTTTGTAAAATCAAGAGAATTCCTCTAAGTTTATAGCTCCGGCCTTTTTCTGTTTATTTTGCTCTTCACACAAGCATGACCACTGCTGGTCTTTCAGGTGATGGCAGGTACATGGGTGCACCTATGGCAGATGCATATATAGTAAACAAGATGTCCAAATTCAAATCGAAATGGAGAGGACAGATGCCACAATAAAAAAGGTACGTGTGTCATTCATTTCATCCGTCTAATATTGGATTCGCAAGACAAATGTCATGTGTCATCTCGCCGTCCTACTACACGCCTATGAGAGTTCCATCTCCTTTCCTGCAATCATGCAACCGGACATGATGCGACCACAGGTCTACGTGATGTTCTACATGGCCTCTTTTAGTCTCTGTCCCTCTCACGACCTGGATTGTTTCAAGCAAACTGCAGTCACCCTAAAAACTTAGGAGACCTGCGAATTAGTGAGAAATCTGTTGCCCACAAGGCCACCCTGCTTCAGATAATTAATTCATGGTTAGTGATGAGTAGATTCATCCATCTAGCCTAAGTTCATGGCAGTCATGTACATACTCCAGATTGTGGCTGCATGTGAGGTCTTGGACTACGAAAAAGGTAAATATTTTTTATTACTACATGATATACCTTCAAAGTTCACGACAGTTCTAATAAACATATGATGTTCATTGGTTAGCTGAGGTAGGATTGGAGCTATTCAAAAATATTTATTCTGAGGAGTGCGAAAAATCCTTATACTGCTGCCTATATTTTCATCCTACATCTACTTCTCACATTATACATATGCTGTACTATAAAGAGGTCTAAATAATAGCATGATTGGGAGAAGCAGGCAATCTAATAGAAAACAACTGAATAAATAATATGTTATTTTGTGTAAAGAACTTAGAGATATAAATACATATTAATCTTATGTACAGTCAGAGAAAGGGTCGCTTTAGTATTATGATTTTTTTTCTCATAGCTTATTCCTACTTCGAGTCATATTATTTCTAAATTCTCAATCTGAACAAAGGTTCAGTAAAAATTTCTTATGACCAGCTTTTGCTGGATAGGTGCTAACAAGTGTAGTTTCGTAAACAAATTCACTAAATTGTGCACTATTAATTACTTTTGTACAATTGTAGTTTCGTCCGCAAAAATGAAACTTCTCTCTAAGACCAATAAACCAAGAGCTGAGAGCCAATTATTGACAATTTTCCGTGCATACTACTAAACAGGAAATATTACATCACTTTGCAACAATCCCCCGAAAATTCTGGGTACCATGTTCTCACATTCCAAACATCATCTTTGTAGAATATATAATTATTTCATAGGTTACTTAATTGCCAGCCCGAGCAGGTGCATGTTTGTAATTGCACCACTTCCTAATGTACTATAGTAGATGCTCAAAATGTTACCATTATCTATTAATGTCGCATTGTTGTCAGTGCGTCTTCAGTTGGTCAAAATTCCATATATTTATAGAAAGAGCAGAACATCAATATACATATATTTGATTTTACCAAAAAGTTGTAGAAATATTCACATGTAATCCGGTAGAGATAAAAGCACACAAATGGCTCTGTAGTAATTTAAGAGAAATATTTTTGGATGTTTCATGAGAAATATTTAGTCAGTAACTCTCCAAGATTGCCTTCTAATTTGAATGGTACGCATTACACCTATGAAGTATAGGGACCTCCCCAACCACAACAAGTTTTCTGCAGTTCTTTTACCCCATTTGTTTTTTCGTCATCACATTTATCACATAGCCAAGTTATTCGCTGAAACCTTTTGTGTTAATTTTCAGAAAAGGAGTCGCTATATCTATAAAATATTGGCTCTACGTACTGTCAATAAGAGAGAACATAAAGCAACAATGAATTCTGAAATCATAGGATCATATTATACAAGTTGGCCATGGAATTTAACCCTACTAACTATAAAATATAATGTAAATTTTCACATGTATAACCATATACTTAATTTTAATATATTTCTATTCCTACACACTGAAGCAACATTTCACCGAAATAACTAGCCCGTGCAGCTGCACGGGTTGACGACTAGTATGCATAATTTGGCGACGAGCGCTCTCTATATGTACCACTTTTTTTAATTTCAAGTTTTGCTCCATGGCGCAATCCATCGATACTACTGCTGTACAAAAGTATACATTTTTTAAAAGGCTAGAGGGCGGGGCTGAAGGAAATACCCTAGAGGCAATAATAAAGTTATTATTTATTTCCTTATATTATGATAAATGTTTATTATTCATGCTAAAATTGTATTATCCGGAAACATAATACTTGTGTGAATACATAGACAAACTAAACGTCACTAGTATGCCTCTACTTGACTAGCTCGTTAATCGAAGATGGTTATGTTTCCTAACCATAGACATGTGTTGTCATTTGATTAACGGGATCACATCATTAGGAGAATGATGTGATTGACATGACCCATTCCATTAGCTTAGCACCCGATCGTTTAGTATGTTGCTATTGCTTTCTTCATGACTTATACATGTTCCTATGACTATGAGATTATGCAACTCCCGTTTGCCGGAGGAACACTTTGTGTGCTACCAAACGTCACAACGTAACTGGGTGATTATAAAGGAGCTTTACAGGTGTCTCCAAAGGTACATGTTGGGTTGGCGTATTTCAAGATTAGGATTTGTCACTTCGATTGTCGAAGAGGTATCTCTGGGCCCTCTCGGTAATGCACATCACATAAGCCTTGCAAGCATTGCAGCTAATGAGTTAGTTGCGAGATGATGTATTACGAAACGAGTAAAGAGACTTGCCGGTAACGAGATTGAACTAGGTATTGAGATACCGACGACCGAATCTCGGGCAAGTAACATACCGATGACAAAGGGAACAAAGTATGTTGTTATGCGGTCTGACCGATAAAAGATCTTCGTAGAATATGTGGGAGCCAATATGAGCATCCAGGTTCCGCTATTGGTTATTGACCGGAGACATGTCTCGGTCATGTCTACATTATTCTCGAACCCGTAGGGTCCGCACGCTTAACGTTACGATGACAGTTTCATTATGAGTTTATATATTTTGATGTACCGAAGTTTGTTCGGAGTCCCGGATGTGATCACGGACATGACGAGGAGTCTCTAAATGGTCGAGACATAAAGATTGATATATTGGAAGCCTATGTTTGGACATCGGAAGTGTTCCGGGTGAAATCGGCATTTTACCGGAGTACCGGGAGGTTACCGGAACCCCCCCGGTAACCTAATGGGCCTTAATGGGCCTAGTGGAGGAAGAGGAGAGGAGGCCTAGGGGCTGCCGCATGCCCCTCCCCCCAAGTCCGAATTGGACAAGGAAGGGGGGCGGCGCCCCCCCTTTCCTTTCTTCCCTCTCCTCCTTCCCCCCAAGTCCTAATCCAACTAGGGAAAGGGGGGAGTCCTACTCCCGGTAGGAGTAGGACTCCTCCGACGCGCCTCATCCTGGGGACGGCCGCACCCCCCCTTTGCTCCTTTATATACGGAGGCAGGGGGCACCTCTAGACACAAGTTGATCCGCGTGATCGTTTTATTAGCCGTGTGCGGTGCCCCCTTCCACCATACTCCTCGATAATATTGTAGCGGTGCTTAGGCGAAGCCCTGCGACGGTAGAACATCAAGATCATCACCACGCCATCGTGCTGACGGTACTCTTCCCCGGCACTTTGCTGGATCGGAGTCCGGGGATCGTCATCGAGCTGAACTTGTGCTAAAACTCGGAGGTGCAGTAGTTTCGGTGCTTGATCGGTCGGACCGTGAAGACGTACGACTACATCAACCGCGTTGTCATAACGCTTCCGCTGTCGGTCTACAAGGGTACATAGACAACACTCTCGCCTCTCGTTACTATGCATCACCATGATCTTGCGTGTGCGTAGGAATTTTTTTGAAATTACTACGTTACCCAACAGGGGCAGTCTAGCTTGGTCGGTTTCACGAGAGGCGAGGGCCTTTGTGATTTGACGGCTCATTACTGCTGGAAGGCGGGGCCTTGTGATTTGACTACTCGTATAAATGCACCGACGACCTGATCGAGGAGGAGCAAAGAACCGTGTGGTATACTCAAGTTTTCCACTGGAGTAGTACTGCGACGGAGGAGCACGAAACACGGCAGCCCAGTGCCATATGGCGATAAAAAATGATCTAATTTGCTAGTCATCTCATTGTTAGCATTGTTCTATTCATTCCCTCAAAAAACATTGTTCTATTCATGCCTCGCAGAGAACGTGACACGTGCGGCGAAACACCCGAAGCAAAAGATGAAACACAGGAGCAAAAGAAGAAGGAAGATTATCACCCCAAATGATCTAATTCGCCGCGGAGTCGTAACTGCTTCTTCATCGCCTGCACGACCTCCATCTCCTTGCGTGTCTCCTCCGCCATCTTCATCATTGTGTCCATGATGCGGCATTTCTCGACGTGAGCCTTCATCATCTGTTCCACGGCCATATTACGTACCTTGACAGCAGCCGGGTGCTCGATGCGGAGCTTCACCAACTCTTCCTTCTGTTCCATGGCGAGGGCCTGCAACATCTTCATCGAGGAAGTACTATTCTCATGCAGCTTCTTCCAGCCGGCATTCTTCTCCTTCAACAGGTCGATCTCGTGGCAGAGCTTCGCATTGTCCTCCCGAAGTCGCAGGATTTCGCTGGTCGCCTTCTTCTTCGAGGCAATGCTCTTCTTCAGCAGCATCACCAAGCCGGCGGTCAACTCCCCCTGCTGATTGAGCTCAGCGGGCATGTCGTCGAGGCTCTCCTTCAGCAACTCCATCAAGCCTTGGATGAACTCCTTCTGCTTATTGAGCTGATCGGGCATGCCGTCGAGGGATAACGACTCCAGCTCCGCCGGCTCAGCATGTTCGCCTCCGCGGCTAGGGCGCTCCTGGGAGCCATCGCCTGCCCGTGAGAGATCTTTCGAGGTCTCTGCGTGTCGGTGATCCCTCTCTTTTTTTTCCGCAGCCTTGGTTGCCGCTCCCTTGTTACGAGTAGTTCTCGACCTAGAGCTCCGCTCACCGGCCATGGCAACGACGGACGAAGAAGAAGCACTTATGAGGAGGAAAGGTAGAGTGATTTTCGGTTAGGTAGTTCCCCTTTTTATAACCTAAGTACTAGCACTAGTACTAATACCTGCATAGTGGGAACACGTTCAGGTTTGGTACGTACTACTAGTAGGTGTGAGCAGGCTTTCGAATGTGATGGGAACAAGGTAAAGATTAATTGATGGTTTTGGTTTCGAGGCCCGAAACGGCTCCCGATGAGTTTAGCGGAACATAAATTTCAAGTACTACACTGCTCAAATGCATAAATATTGAGTAGTATGTTACTGTCAAAAATTGGCACAAAATACGAAGGAGACCAATGGAAGTATACTACTAGCAACCCACGATTTAACTACTCGCATGCGCGCAGTGGAGTAATAATGTATTTCTTCCGCCCTCACGTCCACTCAATTTGCATGCGCTGTATTAATCGACCATCAATGAAGTGAACGACTTTACACGCGTCAAATTATCACATGGGGTGGATCTTGGTACAAAATTGCGTCCGCCCGTGTACCCGCATGTGCGTGCGAGGAATGAGTGCGTGCATGGCGTGCGTGCACATCTTCGCTTCGTGCATGTACCGCCAGTATGGCTCAGGGAGCACGAATACATTCTTCTGGAACCAGCAGCACGTCACTGTGATCAATCCACGCAAGGAGGTCGCGATAACGCCTACACATGTGCCATGTGGCTTCATGAACTGTAAGAGAGACACTGTGTAGCGTGCCATTGGTATTCTAGTTTACGTGTTTTGCACAAACTCGAAATACTAGTAAGGTACACATGCATTGCACGCATCAGATTTTGCAACCAAATTATGAATAAATACCACACTATAGCATGTAAGCTCTGAGTCATATATGCCTGATGTAGCCCTTCGTTTAATTCTTATAGTTCATCTCATTCAAAATCAATTAGTTTTTATAAAAAAGCTAAGAACGCGGGAATAGGAAAAACATGGGATTATAGTGGAATGTCGTCTTGAATCCTACAGGATTGTACGAGCGTTTGATTGTGCATAGAAAAAACACAGAATTCTCTCAAAGAGTTTTGAGTAGATGTGATGTTTCCTATGAAATCTAGTGCAAATGAATCATATGGAAAAATTCCTATGGTTTACAATCCTACGAATCAAACAACCAAGATAGGAAAAATTTCTAATGATTAGAATCCTCCAAATTCCTTTGAGAATCCTTTGAATCAAAGAAGCCCTTAATATATTTTATGATTCATGGAATTGTGCATTGTAAAGCATAAAGTAAAAACAAATAATGGCAATTCAACTAGAAAAAATGTTTGGGCAATTATGATACGGAAGAATCTAGAACAAAAGAGAACCACTATTGTTTTGAGGTTTGTGCATTATGCTTAAGTTCAACCATGGACTCTGCTAGATTGTACATGTGGCAAAATCCGGTGGGTGGGCTAGAAGATGGTGCGAGGGGCCGAGTGGAGGGAGACTATGAAGGAATGCACAAGTGGAGATCGATATTTAGAGAGAGGGGGCGAACACGTGCGCTGATGCGCGCAGTGGCGGAGCCATGAAAAATAAATGAGCTAGGGGGCCAAGCATTGCTAATCCTTTACGAGGAGGGTCAATTCATGAACTTAAACCATTTTTAGCAGCAATTGTCTAATGATCACATTCATATTACCCTTGATATATAGTGATGTTAGGGGGGGGAGGGGGGTAGGGCCCTTACTGCCCCCTGTCTTCGCCATTGTGCACGCGTCTGAGAGATGAAGAGGAAGGCATGGATGATGAGAGGGGGACGTTGGATACATAATTAGTGTGGGTGTATTAGCTATATATGTTAATCCTATATAGAGAGATATAGATTGATCGATGTGGACGTGGGAAAGAGGGTGAGACCTCACTGGATATATCGATTGATCGATTTGTGTGGAAAACTATGAAATACCTAGCTATATACACACATACATAGAGGAACATCGATCGTTGCGCATACACGCGTGAGAGATAAAGAATGCCCGATATGATGGAGAGGGGGATGTGTGTTGGTGTGTGCCTTCATGGGAGACCGACCTGAAGAAAAAGATTGCATGCATGCGATGGATAATGCCGACTGGTAGAGTGTGTGCATGCATGCACGAGAGAAAGTTAGTGGTACAATTATAAAGAGAAGACTACTGTGTGGGTGTAAAAGAATAGCTGAGTAGGTGAGGTCACAATCAATGTAAAGTTGAATTCAAATATTTGAATAAGAGATCCTGATGTTTGAAACCCATGCATGCATGAATATAACGGAGATCTGCACGGTGTGGTTTGGAAACGAGCATGTTGTAATGTATACACATTGAACAAGGTCAGGCTGATTTGAATTTGAGATACCGATGGCACACATCGTTTGGCCACGTTGCATCCGTGCATGGACACACTATTCTAATTGGAGATGATGGGCGGCTTTTGCATCACATATCTATATCTATACCCCTATATATATTATTTTTTTATATTGTGTGCGGGTAACTTTAACTTTGAAAGATGGTCGTTGGATGAGGCGAATCCGATGGTCCAAAGATGGCAAATTTGAGCACCACTGGCCGTTGGATATCATCTAGATTCCACCAGATTTCGCCACATGTATAATCTAGAAGACTCCATGGTTGAACTTAAGCATAATGCACAAACATCAAAACACAAGCACTTCTTATTTGTTCTAGAACCTTCCGTATCAGAATTGCCCAAATGTTTTTCTACATGATTTGCCATTATTTGTTTTTACTTTATGTCTTACAACACACAATTCCACGAATCTTAAAATAGATTAGCTTTCTTATAAAAACTAGATGATTTTGAATGAAATGAACTATAAGAATTAAACGAACATCTACATCATGCATATATGACTCAAAGCTTGCATGCTATAATGTGGTATTTATTCATAATTTGGTTGCCAAATCTCATGCGTGCAATGCACGTGTACCTTACTCTAGTCTAAATGGTGTTTGTGTGTGTGTTGTGCATGTTGAGGTGCAAATTGTCTTTTTTTGGGTACACGTTAAGCTTGTTCTTCCGAAATTTCAAGCCGCGCCTTGTTATGCCAAAAATTCAAGCTAGCGTCTCTGTCTATCATGCTGCGAAACTCCCGCCTCTTCAACCCGTGCCTTGTTAGCCAGAAATATTTAAGATATATCTTTGTCTCGTTGTGCTCCGACAACTCCCTCCATGTCAACCCGCACCTTGCTATTCCGAAATTACAACGCGCGCGAAAACTCCCACCTCCTGTGAAATCCAGACACGCGAAATGCCCGTGGTACCCCTGAACCGAAAGAACCGCCTCAAATCGGTGGGGGTACTTTTGTAACTTACCCCACATTTCAGACAAGCGCGTCTCTAAGCCATGGTTCCCCACTGCCATCCCATCCGCCCACCCATTCGTACACCGAGGCCACGAAAACCCGCGACGAAACCCCACACCCTACTCCGTCCACCACCCAGCCGGAGCCTCTTCCCCGACGATGTCGTCCACAACAACACCTCGACATCCCTCATCCACCGTACCGGATGAGGATCCGTCGTCGATCTCATCGTCCCGCCGGTTCAGCCACCCCGTCCTCCACCTCCAAGGAGCTGCCCCGATGTTCCCCTCGTCTTTTGCGCCACCTCCATTCCCACACCGCCGTCTTCACCTGCACCACCGGAAGAGCATCATAATCACCGTTTCCTCGGATGAAGCTGCGGCCTAATCGGCGCCACCAAAGAGGTTGTACACTAATCGCCACATTTTCTTCTTGATTCGGTCTCACGGTGCTGCCGGTGGTCGGTCCCGAGCCGACACGGCGCGGCTCCATCCACGGCAGCGTCGCCAGCCACTTCCTCCACGGCGTTGCTCCCTCGGCGGCGACGTCCACATCAGTAGGACCTGCTGCTGCTTTAGCTCTCGCTCACGCTGCTGCTCTGCTCTTGCTCTCGGTCCCTTGCATGGTCTGCTCCTGCTATTGCTCTTGCTCACGCTGCTGCTCTCGCTCTTGCTCTTGCTTGTGATGCTGCTCCGATGTAGCTACACTTCAGTCGACTGAATCGACTTTTGGGTCAGTCGATTTTCAGGTGGTGGGGGGCTCGCCGGGGTGAAGGAAGAACCAGCCACAGCGAGGAGGGGGGCTCGCCAGAGAGATACCCCACTATCTATCTTAGGGTTCAGGATGGGGGCGGTGGTCGCCGGCGGTGGCAGGGCGTTGGCGGGGCGGTGGCGTGGGGATCACCAGAGAAAAAGCTCGGCACGGGGTGGCCTAGAGGGATGCCCGGGGCGGCGGCGGACCGGCGGTGGGGAGTGTTTTCGGGGCGGGCGGGGCGGCGCACCGCCGGCCGCGGGCGGCGGGGGGGCTGCTGTTTGGCCGGCTCAGGGGGGTGGAGGTTGAAGATGAACCGCAGGCCCTTGATTTCGTATCCAACGGCTGCAAAATCGACTAACCAGAGATGAAAAAGTCAGTCGACCGACGTGTAGCCTCACGTTGCTAGTGCGTTCAATTTCGACAGCAAAATTCAGTTTCGACAGTTAAGTTCAGTTTCGACAGTTAAGTTCAGAGATGAGCGGCTGATGTATTTTACATCTAGCACTTTGTGGTTATGTATTTTACGTCATGTATTGGAGATGCTATTAGAATTCCACTCAGGTTAATGTTGTTCGTTGTCTCTCTTGTCCTGCTTCAGCCTCGGCGTCGTACAACTCACCGGAGCTGCTCCAACGAAGAAACCCTCCATCACAGCGGAGCAGTACCTCGGGCTCCATCTCCAGACGCCTAAGATCTTCTTCCCCTCCTCTGACAGCCAAGTCAGCCAGAGCATCCTCACCGGTCAACCCAATCACGCTGAGATCGACATGGCTTCGCCAAAGAGGTTCTACACTTGTTGCATCTCTTTTTTACTCTACATGTTATACCACTGAGCACTCGTAGTTACGGGAAATACGATTATTTTATCCTACTATATGACAAGCAGTGAGGTACCAGGCAACTTAGCTATCCGTGATGGACTCTCTTAAATGCCATCATTATTTATCTCTGCGGGTTTCAGCTGTGCATTTGTTGATGGGCCTGGGAGTTGAGCTAGTATGGCAGTGGCCTGGGTCCAGAGTAATAGAAGTAGCACAAAAACATTTTTTTAGTGTAGGATTTTCCTTGCTCAAGCCTGCCTACTAGAATCGCCAGTGCTTGAAAGGGAAAGTGAATGAAAAACATCGGAATTGGAAAGTTTCCTATGGTACTACTTTTCATGAATTTGGTGCAAAGGAATGGAGCAAAGGAAAACTGTAGGATTTGTTCCTTTAGTGTCTCCTTGAAAGAAAAACCGTAGGAATTCTAATTTCCACTTCTCCTCCTTTTCATATTCCTATTCATCAAGCACAAGACTAAGAGATAGTAGCATAATAGCATTATAACCGTACATTTTCTTGTGGTTTGACTTAATCTCACCATGCTTTTTTGCATCCTGTGATCTTCCAATTGTTGTGAATCAAACACCCAGATTGGCAAAAATCCCGTGTTTTTCAATTCTCTGTTTTGCACGTGCATTCCTATCCTATTCCTGTCTATTTCATATCCCTGCATTGTTAGAATCCTCAAATTCAAACAAGCCCTTACTCAATTACTTCTGTTACAGATATGTCAAAGAAAACCTTGTGTGGTTTGTCCTGCTCCTGCGGCGCTGTGTTCCACCCCAGCTCAGCTACTCCAACGACGGAAGGGTTCACCACAGCAGGGTTCCGCTCTCCAGACTGTCTTTCGCCGCCTCAGATCTTCTTCCCCGCCGCCGGCAGCCACGACAACTGCATTACCATCATCAACTAAGCAGATGACCTTGAGGACTACACGGGTCCGCAAGAGAGGTTGCACTCTTCCGTGTCTTCTTACGTTATGCGTCGCTTAATATGATGACATGCTACATTATCGTCGTGTTCACCTATTAGACTCCGAGTCAGTTCCAAACTAATGCTGAAACTTGAGTTTTTAAATGGTTGTGGGGTACATATTGGGGCAGCAATCAGTACTATCTGTCTACTATCTGGTTAATCTCCGGTGTCTACTATGAGTTTCATGTTGGGTGCAAACAAACATTAAAGGAGCCATTGTCGGTGTCAAAACCGGCGGATCTCGGGTAGGGGGTCCCGAACTGTGCGTCTAGGACGGATGGTAACAGGAGGCAGGGGACACGATGTTTTACCCAGGTTCGGGCCCTCTTGATGGAGGTAAAACCCTACGTCCTGCTTGATTAATATTGATGATATGGGTAGTACAAGAGTAGATCTACCATGAGATCAGAGATGCTAAACCCTAGAAGCTAGCCTATGGTATGATTGTATGTTGTGATTGTTGTCCTACGGACTAAAACCCTTCGGTTTATATAGACACCGGAGAGGGTTAGGGTTACACAAGGTCGGTTACAAAGGAGGAGATATCCATATCTGTATTGCCTAGCTTGCCTTCCACGCCAAGTAGAGTCCCATCCGGACACGAGACGAAGTCTTCAATCTTGTATCTTCATAGTCCAAAAGTCCGGCCAAAGGATATAGTCCGTCTGTCCGGAGACCCCCTAATCCAGGACTCCCTCAGTATCCCCTGAACCAGGCTTCAATGACGATGAGTCCGGCGCACAGTATTGTCTTCGGCATTGCAAGGCGGGTTCCTTCTCTGAATACATCACAGAAGAATTTGAATATGAGGATAGTGTCCGACCCTGCAAAATAAGTTCCACATTCCGCCGTAGAGTGAACAATATTTTCGCAAATCCAATTTGCTGACTTGTTTTGGCAGCATGACGTTATGTCATGGCCCAGTGATCATTCGAACCGTTTTTCTTCAACCAGCTCCACACATAACGCGACGCGGTTTCTTGACACGTCTTGTCAAAGCAGAGATCATGTTCCCCCAATTACGGGATTCTCATTAATGCGGTCGTGGGTAACCCAACCGTGTCTAGG
Source organism: Triticum urartu (assembly GCF_003073215.2). Classification (NCBI taxonomy): domain Eukaryota; kingdom Viridiplantae; phylum Streptophyta; class Magnoliopsida; order Poales; family Poaceae; genus Triticum; species Triticum urartu. The sequence goes on from NC_053027.1 coordinate 484,871,927, forward strand.
ACTCCTAGATTATAGGCAAGTCCTAAACGGCTACGGAGAGGACGCTTGATATTCACCCTCTTTATAAAGGGACAAGGTTTTCGCTTTTTCCCTCTCGTGATCAATCAAACCCTTCCCCCGCCTCGAGTTCCAACACCTAAAGCCCAGGTTAGGTGCTCCGGATCTTCAATCATGTCCGGATCCAGCCTTCAAGGCTGATGGATGCCCTCCTCCGTGACGGAAGAGGACATCAAGAAGTTGAGGGAGGCCAGATACCTGACCGCCGAGGTTTCGCATCGGCTTCCTGCTCGAGGGCAGGTCGTCCCTACTCCCGAACCCAACGAGAACGTCGTGTTCGTCTCCCACTTCCTCTGAGGCCTAGGCCTCACTCTGGATCCCTTCGTCAGGGGTTTGATGTTCTATTACGGGCTAGATTTCCACGATCTAGCTCCGGACTCCTTTCTCCACATCTCGACATTTATTATTGTGTGTGAGGCCTTCCTCCGCATTACCCCTCACTTCGGCCTGTGGCTCAAGACCTTTGAAGTGAAGCCGAAGATGATCGAGGGGCAACATGCAGCATGCGGAGGTGCATCAATAGGCAAGATGGTAGGAGCTCCATGGCCGAAAGGTTCCTTTCCAGAGGTGTCCGAATTATGGCAACGGGAGTGGTTTTACGTTATGTCTCCTAGAAGTGCCAAGTGGGCGGCTGCCCCCACTTTCCGCTCGGGCCCCCCACCACGACTAATGTCATGGATTAGCAGAGGTCTGAGCTGGGGTCCAGCCAAGGACGTGCCTATACTGCAAAGCCGCATTCGAGATCTCTTCGAGGGAGATTTTAATTTGGTTGTGGTAATACAAGTTATGCTGGTTCGTCAAGTCCAGCCTTGCAAACGCCGGCCCCTTCACTTGTGGGAGTTCAACCCAGAAGGACCGCGTGCCATTCAAAGTTTCCTCGGCCTGACGCACGAGGAGATGTACAAGTCATTCTTCGGACCTAAAATAGAGTGTCCGGATACTACCGAGGACGTGGGACTGAGCAGTAACCGCACCGCCGAACAAGTAAGAAATCCTCTAGCCGAACACACTGTCTTTTATTCATCATGAAGTTATTTCTGAGAGTTTGCTCTTTGACCAAGACTGGCTAACAAAGGCGAAGATGATTCGGTGTTTGGCCCCTCTCCCCGAGGGTTTGGAAAATCCGGTATTGGAAAATATGCTCGAGCTCGCACCTTGCCCAGAGCCCTCGAAGGAAGATACGGGGGGGGGGGGGATAATACGGGCGGACGCGGGCCCCATCGCTGCCAGTTCCCACCGAGGGAATGAGCGTCTCCATGAAGGAGGATAACCGGGGTAGGAAAAGGACTGCTTCCGAGGATCCGAAAGCTGAGGCCTCCAAACGGGAGAAGAAGTCTCCCATAGAGGGTCCTGCCTCGGGGGTGCTTTTGCCGCACAAAGTCCGCGGGGGGATCAGCCCTCCAACGAGTCGTAAGTGATCCAAAAAAATACTTTAATAGTGAAGGTATACTATCTTTCTTCTAAGAAAATAACCGCCGCATATATCTTGCAGTTCGGGCCTTAGCCCCTCTCAGCTGAGCTCGTCTTCGGGGGATCTTCTTCCAGAGATGATGGAGAGCGAAACGCCTCCCCCAGACTCCTCCGCTCAAGAAGCGGGCGACCCCGAAGTGTCATCACGGAGGGCCTCTCCGGATACGGTGAGGCCAGAAGATAATCCCATAGACCCCCGAAGTCCCCAGTGTCCGGCTCCCGAAGAGAGCAAACAAAAGAGTCCGGCACCGTCAGGTATGCAGTCGGACGTTCTGAGGGAGCTGGAGGGGCGAGCGTCCATCTCAGAAGAACACCATACGCTGATGGGTACGGTGATGGAGAGAATTTCGTCCGCCGAAAGTGGATTACATGAAGCCTTTATAAGTCTACTGACAGGCTTTGAGGTATGTGAGATATTATGTGATAGTACCGCACATGTTAGGTGTGCCCTGTGTAGATAGTAGCCCCTGAGACTCTGGTTGTCGTCGGGAACAACGGTGAACATAGGATCATAGTCCCAGGCAATAACCAGAGTGCCCGTATGTGCAGGTGGTGGAAGCTCCGGTGGCTAGCCGGACTAGTGAGTTTGCCAAATTAAAACGGCAACTGGATGCGGCAGACGCCGACATCGAGCTTGTTAACAAGAGGCTTGACGAGGCACAGGGTAAGTGTTATTATCTGGTGAATGCCACATAGTAAGAGCAGCATGATGCCAGTATCTTTAATATGTTGTGACTGCAGATGGAGCTGCCACCGTGGAAACCTTGCGGGCAGAACTTGCTCGAGCCAAGGAACAAGCGAGGATTAGTAATGCGGCTGCTTTGAAGGCGGCCGAAGAGTTGAAAGCCGAGAAGGCCGCACATTACGAGAGCCAAGAGAAGATGGCCTAGATGGCCGTAGAATTAAAATACACTACCGACCGTTGCCGGCTCCTTGAAAAAGAAAACCGAGCGAAGGCAACGGACCTTGAGAAGGCCACGATGGCAGACAAAGACACCCACTCTGCTATGAGAGCGATGAAGGAGGAGCTGTGGGAAACCGGGGATATTGCGGCTGGGAAGCCCTTCATGCTATGGAGGAAGTTTGGAGATCCACGGTATGCCCCTCTGGATCGGCTGTGGAGTTCAGTAGATGCGTATATGGACTTGGCGGTGAGCGCTGCCGATGCGGCCAAATACTTCCAAGGTCAAACGGATCGTGAAGTGGACAAGATGTTCTGGTCACAATTCAACGTTCCAGAGCGTCCACTTCCATTGACTGATCAGCTAGCCGAATGGGCCGAACTAAATAGGTTGTCCGGACTCGCCATGAGGTCTGTTGTGGATCAGCTATGGCTGGAAAAGCCAAAGCCGAACAGCTATTTCAGTTTAGTGCAGCAGTTCCTTGGTGCGGTGCCGCACATTAATGCGATGAAGAGGTCGGCGTGCATAGAAGGCTCGCGCATGGCCCTTGCCCGTGTTAAAGCATACTGGGCGGAGATGGACGCTACCACTGTTGCGGCGCAGGGTTCGGCCATAGGCCGAGTGGCTACCGAGCACTATTTCGAGGAGGTTCTCGAGGGTGCTCGTTTGATAGAGGCCCAGTGCTCGAAGAATATTATGTTTGAGTGATATGTATTCTCATTGTAAACACAATGCTTTTATGAAATTTTATAAGGCTATGTTTATACTTTTGCCTGCAAGTGGTATGATGCCTCCTGTGCGGCCGTTTATGTATACATGTGTATAACCTGAAAGATTGCAGCTGTCGGCTTCGACCCCCACGCATATAATGCGGAGGTGCTCACGAAAAATGCGTGTTCACACTTAACCCAACGTCTTGGTCCTATTAAGGAGGTGATAGCGTAGCAAACGAGGCAACCGGACTATAATGCTTTAACACTTTCACTTAGCCATAGGAGTTTGACAGTGGGGCTACTAGATAGCACCTGGTGGCTCCGCACTCTCCCGATCTCGGGGTGCGTACATGCCTGGTCGGAAAACGGCCCTTCATTAAGGCGGAGGAATTCTAACATTCCGATAGGTCATCGAGTGGTTGACCAGTCTCACGCTATATCATGACAGTCAGTTTTCGGCTTTCTCTATTGAGGTGCTCATCCGGATGAACCAGGGCACAATCGCAGTAGTTCTCCTGGTGCTGCCTTAGCCGATAAAGCGGAACGTAAGGCACCAAAACACAGGAGCCAGGCAAACCCAACATTTGACCAAAGACAATGATTCGGAGCTGATGCATATAAGGCCAAACTCGCGACGCCGAACACTCCCTAAGGTATTCGGTCTTTATGGTATAAACCGGGCCTAAATAGTGCCCTTTGTAAGAAGCCCCTTGTGTCCAGGTACGTGCATTATTCTGACATGGCCACATGCCAAGACGTCAGCATCCTTCTCAATTGTGCTGAGAATTCGGTGGATGTGTATCAACAAGAGACAGTAAAAAAAGGTTTACGCAGGGTCTTAATCTAAAAAGAATCCTTGGAACGGGTCACTACTGCACGTCTGCACCTGTGTCTCCGTTGTGCCGTATCCTGGACGGGTGTAGCACGATGGTCATCTGTAAAAGAGAGGAATTTAGGTGAAAAAGTTGTCGTGCAGAGAGATAGTTTTTAAAGAAACCATGTATAACTATAAATGAGTATAAATTGCCACTTGTCTGCGCGCGTTGGGCCCCTTGTATTTGTAATAGGGGTGTGGCCATCAATCCGGTATAAATTACATATAGCAGCGCCGGACTCGTCTAACCGTGTCCATGGTCTTGACGACCTATCAAATACTTTAGTTGGCGAGGCCGGTTTTAGTGTGCGGCTGCCAAGGGAGTCGCATTCTCTTCAGCATGCAAGGATCGCTTAATACTTCCGTTCACTGTAATGATGCCACGTGGACCGGGCATCTTGAGCGTCAGGGAAGCGTAATGTGGTATTGCATTAAAGCGAGCAAAAGCTTCGCGTCCAAGTAGTGCTTGATAGCCACTTTGGAACGGAGCGATCTGGAAGGTTAAATGTTCGCTACGGAAGTTATCGGGGAAGCCGAATATAACCTTTAGTAGCAGGGAGCCCGTGCAATGAGCCCCTGGGCCTGGTGTTACTCCTTTAAAGGTAGTATTGGTATGGCAAATTTTCGTTGGGTCTATCCCCATTTCGCGGATTGTATCCTGGTATATCAGGTTGAGACTGCTGCCACCGTCCATCAGGACTCGTGTGAAGTGGTATCCGTCAATTATTGGGTCTAATACCAAGGTAGCCCATCCTGCACGCCGGATACTTGCTGAGTAATCACGATGGTTGAAAGTGATCGGTTGAGACGACTAGTGGCAGGACTCCGCGGTGATAGGCCCTTGGGCATATTTTTCTGGGAGTGCCGTTTTGTTTCTCCCCTTGATCACGTGTAACACGTTTACTGTTTTGACTTCTGGTGGAAATTTCTTTTGTTCCCCAATGTCTTGCTTGAGAGGCTCATCCTCGTCTTCGCTTGGTGTATCCTCCCCCTTGTGTACGGCGTTGAGCTTGCCGGAGTACTTGAAGACCCAACATTCTTTGTGGGTATGATTAGCGGGTTTACCAGGGGTTCTATGGATCTGACATATTTGGTCCAGAATTTTGTTTAGGCTGGACAGTTCGTCTCTGGCACCTTTAGAGGGTGGCTTTTGCTGACCTGGCCGAGAGCTTTTGAATCCGGTGTTTACTGCCGTGCTCTTCGTGCTGTCTTCTTTATTCCGGCGTTTGTTATTGCTGTTGCGCCGTGATTTCCGGTTTCCATATCTAACTTCGGATGTACTGGGGTCGCTGGTGCTGCATCTGGCTAGCCAGCTATCCTCACCCGCACAAAAGCGGGTCATGAGGCTTGTTAATGCTGCCATTGTTCTCGGCTTTTCTTGGCCGAGGTGTCTGGCAAGCCATTCGTCACGGACACTATGCTTAAAAGCTGCCATGGCTTCGGCGTCCGGACAGTCGACAATTTGGTTCTTTTTAGTAAGAAACCTATTCCAACGCTTTCGGGCTGACTCTCCGGGTTGTTGAGTTATATGACTCAAATCATCCGCGTCCGGAGGTCGGACATAAGTCCCTTGAAAATTTGCCCGAAAGGCGTCTTCAAGCTCTTCCCAACTTCCAATGGAGCTTTCGGGGAGGCTCTTAAGCCAGTGCCGAGCTGACCCTTTGAGTTTGAGGGGTAAATACTTAATGGCGTGGAGATCATCTCCCCGAGCCATGTGGATATGGAGGATATAGTCCTCAATCCAGACCCCAGGGTCTGTTGTTCCATCATATGCCTCTATGTTTACGGGTTTGAATCCCTCTGGAAATTCATGGTCCAGCACCTCATTGGTGAAACATAGGGGGTGTGCGGCACCCCTATATCTGGGTGTACCGTGTTGTTCGGATGTTTGTTGTGTTGCATCGTATGCTGGAGCACGCTTGCGTGGTCCATAGATGGATCTGGTTTCGCCCTCCTTTTGATGCGAGCCCTCGCGTAGACCGCGTATTGGCTTATGTGCGGCGTTGCTTGCCGCTTTATGTTGGCCGTGAGGTCGTCTATCCGGCCAGATGGCTGTTTTAATTTTTGGTTGTGGGGGGTCTGAGGCCTCCTCATCGAATTCAGGTAGCAACTTCCGCTTTGGGTAGCTCTTGGTGGGGCGATTGCCGCCGTACTTCGCTGCTGTGTTGAGTACTTTACTCCATCTGATCTGGAGTGTGTCCTGCGCAGCCTTGAGCCTTTGCTTCTGCTTTTTCAGACTCCTCGCGGTGGCAATAAGCCTTTGACGGGCATTCTGCTGCTCCGGGTGCCTGTCCGGCGTTATGTCGTCCGGACTATTATCTTTGACAGAATTGGTTTGTTCGGTTTGATTCTCTGTATTGCCGTGGTCCGGCGGTGGTTCGCCCTGCTCCAACGCTGGGTCTGTATGATCGTTATTTCTGTCGAGGAGGGATTTGGGGCGGCGCTTGCGCCGCCGCTTTGACTGCTTCTCGAGGGAACAAGCCTTCGTTGCGTCCTTCTGTTCCTCGTTGTCGTCTTCTTTTGGTGTGTCCACCATGTATACGTCATATGATGAGGTGGACGTCCAGCGCCCTGTGGGCGGTGGTTCCTCTTCGCCTCCCGCATCGTTGTCCATACCGTCGATGTCTTCGGAGTCGAAGTCGAGCATGTCGGTTGAGTCATCGACAGTGGCTATTAAGTGGGTGGTGGGTGAGCGTCGAATTTCTTCATTGTCCGCATCCCAATCCCGTTGGCCATAATCCAGCCAGGGCTCTACTGACAAAGAGAGAGACCTTAGTGAATTCAGAATGTCGCCGAAGGGCGAGTGCTGAAAGATATCCGCAGCGGTGAATTCCATGATCGGCGCCCAATCGGATTCGATTGGCAGGGGCGCGGGCGGTTCGGAGTCAGAAAAAGAGTCCGGCACCTTGGAGTCACGGGCTGCGTAGAGGATTAGGCTGGTGTTCGTCTCGATCGCCGTTGAGACTGCAGCCCCTGAGGCGGTGTCTAACCACCCGTCCTCGATTGGCGCAGTTGGCTCCGAGCTAAGGGTCGGAGCTGATGCGGGCACGGCCTCTGGGGGACTGTTCAGCGGCAGAGCTAGGTCATATCCATCGTGACAGTGCGGCGTGCCCGGCCGTGGCTCGAATCCATCGAAGATCAAGTCTCCGCGGATGTCGGCCGTGTAGTTCAAACTTCCAAATCTGACCTGATGGCCAGGGGCGTAGCTTTCAATCTGCTCCAGATGGCCAAGCGAATTAGCCCGTAGTGCAAAGACGCCGAATACGAAGATCTGTCCGGGGAGAAAAGTCTCACCCTAGACCGCATCGCTATCGATGATAGTAGGAGCCATCAAGCCTAACGGCGACGACACAGAGGAACTCTCAATGAAAGCACCAATGTTGGTGTCAAAACCGGCGGATCTCGGGTAGGGGGTCCCGAACTGTGCGTCTAGGCTGGATGGTAACAGGAGACAGGGGACACGATGTTTTACCCAGGTTCGGGCCCTCTTGATGGAGGTAAAACCCTACGTCCTGCTTGATTAATATTGATGATATGGGTAGTATAAGAGTAGATCTACCACGAGATCAGAGAGGCTAAACCCTAGAAGCTAGCCTATGGTATGATTGTATGTTGTGATTGTTGTCCTACGGACTAAAACCCTTCGGTTTATATAGACACCGGAGAGGGTTAGGGTTACACAAGGTCGATTACAAAGGAGGAGATATCCATATCCGTATTGCCTAGCTTGCCTTCCACGCCAAGTAGAGTCCCATCCAGACACGAGACGAAGTCTTCAATCTTGTATCTTCATAGTCCAACAGTCCGGCCAAAGGATATAGTCCGGCTGTCCGGAGACCCCCTAATCCAGGACTCCCTCAGCCATTATCTGTATTTTTTAACTAAAGCTATTATCTGCCTGCTATCATTGGTTTTGGGTCTATCCACAGTTTGCTACCATCACTCTGGATTTGTGCATGCACTCCTTACATAATCTCACTATATTTTATTCCTATGCATGCCAGTTATTGTACACAATGGAACTGATCATGTAGAGAAAAAGAGACGAGCCTTGCGTGGCAATAAAATTTCATGCAGACGTCGTTCCATGGTGGGCACAAAGGCAGCCCCCCTCCACCCATTTCAAATCGTAATCAAGATGAAGATAACTGTTATGAGGGGGATTCAGAAGGAGAAGACCACTCCTATTTACCCCATGAGGTCTTCGCTATAACTTGGCATGCTGATGTTGGTAATATCATGCATATGGTGCCTTGCATTGCTTACTGTATACATTAAAGATGTCAGATGCTTAGTTTAGACATGCTTTGTGTCAATGCCATCTGTTTAGTTTGTTTATCGTATATGTGAATCATGCAATGCCATCTTGTCTAGCCAGGCATCATATATGTGAATTTTGGAATGCCACCCTGGTTAGCCAGTCATCTTATATGTGAATTATATCATGCCATCATTTTTTTATTATGTGTTAAATTTGTCAACAATTTTAGTACATTCAATTACTCTTCCTGTGCATCAGCCATTTGGCACGGTCATGGAAAAATCTGGAGTGGAAACAAGGTCTTCAGAGCAGACAATGCTATCTGACGAAGCACATGTCTTGCTGGTTACCGATAGCTCCTCAGAGGAGGATTCAGAGACAGATGACCAGTCATATCCCCCCCCCCCCGAGGTGCATGCCCTAACTTGGCAGGGTTATGTTGCTCATATCGTGCGTATGGTATCTTGCATTGCTATGTCATTTGCTTAGTTTAGACATGCTTTGTGTGAATGCCACCTGTTTAGTGTCTAATTACCATATATGTGAATTATGCAATGCCATCTTGTTGCAAGACATTATATATGTGAATTATGCAATGTTATCTTGTTGCAAGGCATTATGTATGTGAATTATGCAATGCCATGCTGTTTAGGCAAGCGTCATATATGTGAATTATATCATGCCATCCTTTTTTTGTATTTCTCATTGCTTTTGTCGACAATGTTTGTATATTCAACTGCTCTTCCTGTGCATCATCCATTTGAATTGGTGATGGAGAAATCTGGAGTGAAAACAAGGTCTTCAGAGCAGACAATGCTACCTGCTGAAGCAGATATCTTGCTGGTTACAGATAGCTCTCCAGAGGAGGATTCAGAGGCAGATGAGCAGTCCTATTATCCCCCTGAGGTGTATGCTCAAACTTGGCAGGGTTATATTACTCATATAATGCATATGTTGTATTGCAATGCTTAGTTTTTACATCATATACACAATATTGAATGCCATCTCCTTAGTTGACACATCATATATGCGATTGCCCTCTGCTCACTTCCTTAGTATATAAATCATATATTTGAATTATGTCATGCTATGATGTTTACATAGACAGCATGTATCTGAATTATGGCATGCCAACCCATTTTCTAAAGACATAATATAGTTATATCATCTCATCCTGTTTACAGAGTCATCATATTTAAATTATGTCATTATATCCGTGAATTATATCATGCCATCATGTTTCCATCGACGACATGTTTGTGATTTATGGCATGCCAACCACTTTAATAGACACATTGTATAGTTATATCATGTCATCCTGTTTACATAGTCATCATATTTTGAAGTATGTCATTCTATCCTGTTTAGTTAGCCATCATACATGTGAAATTGTGTCATGCTATCCTATTTAATTAGCCATCATATATGTGAAATTATGTCCTGCTATTCTGTTTGCTTAGACAACATAAATGTGAATTATTCATGCCCTGTTTTCTTCCCTACTATCCATTGCACCTGTCTATCTTACAATGTCTGTACATTCAATTACTTTTCTTGTTTATCAGCCATTTCAATTGGAGGGAGTGATGGCAGTATCTGTGGGAGTAAAAACACGGTCTTCAGAAAAGATCGTGCTACCTGTCGATGCAGGTAGAACCACGGTTGTACTTGCCCAAGAACCAGCCCCACCACACATAATCCACACTCATGCAGATTGTACCCCTACCCAGTTGGACAGAGAACCAGCTACACCCCTTCTAACCCCAACCCCAGCAGATAGACACCCAGTTCCCGTTGACACAACACCGTCTCCACCACAGAGCACCCAAACATGAGCAGTTAGTAAGGCAACTGCAGTGCCCAAATCACGAGGACCACCACTCTGAACCTGAAGTCAACGCTTAAAGAAGAAGAATTGTTCTCAGGTCAGGTTCCGTAGCTATGGTTCATACTACTTTGCTCTTGCATCACTGTATTTACTGATACCAACTAATTTCAAATTTGAAGGATGCAACTGAAACTCCAATGGCGCAACAGGTATGTTTTAAACCTGTTTCTTCAACGTGTTTGGCTATTTGCTGTTGTAACTTGCTCTATGTTGATTTCAGTTTCAATTGAATAAACAGTTATGTTCTCATGCCATGCACATTACAAGTGTTGTTATTGCTGTGTAGTTTCCCACACTTATATTCTGTCTATGCTGCTTTGTCTTAAATAGATATGATTCGAACTGTATCTATCTTGATTTGGCAACATAAACTAGAATGATATAGACCATACAGTGACCATACTACATAGATATATGTTTGTTTCATGCTGTTATCCTGTCCACCTTACTAGTGAACTGGTAAACCTGAGATGTGTTTGTTTGTTTCTCTTTTAGAACGCGGATAAAATATTGGAGAAGAGTACCCTGTTATGCAATGGTAAAGGAAGTAATGCAGATAAGGTTCAAGATAGTGAGACATCCCTGTTGGTCTCCAAGAAAGCTGATAAAAACTATATTGAATACACTGAGACAACCCCAAAGTCCTGTCTTGATGTAGTGTTCGAGTTACTGGCTACCACTGCTGGCACCAGCTCTTCGAACTCGTTGCCTGAATCAGTTCGGCTTCTTGAGTCTCAACTTCAAGTTGAAAGACATTGATCAGATGTTATGCGACAGGAAGCCGAAGGACTGAGGAAGTCCCTGCAGAATTCAGATGCATACTTTCTGGTGCAACAGCAAGCGCTGGAGGACTTAAGCGCCAAACAAGAGAAAGTTAATAAGCTTGCTAAGCATCTTGCCAGATTATGGGTACCCAGGATATTGTTTCTTGAGCTCTTCCGAAGTGGTTTCAGTTCTGGACTTGTTTTGCTGCGGCGTTTATATGCTACTGTGTTCCCTATATTTGCACTGGTGGCGAACTTTGATGCCCAGTGGATGTAATATGTGTAATAGCCGTGATAGCCTAGTGTAAGTTGCTTGCTTATTTATTTCCTTGGTGTCTTGTTTATTTGTTTGCTTGTAGTCAGTGCAGTTCTTTTTCTGTGGTTTCCTAGTGGCTGCAATAACCTATTTTTTAAAACTAGGCCACAATAACCATGGGCTAATATTTACTGTAGTGACACCGGGCCTCCTACGGGCCGTAGAAACTATGGGCCTTCTACGGGCCGTATAAACAGTGGGCCTTCTATGGGCCGTAGAAACAATGGGCCTTCTCTGAGCCATAGAAACAATGGGCCTTCTACGGGCTGTATCATCAATGGGCCTTCTACGGGCCGTATCATCAATGGGCCTTATGCGGGCCGTATGATCGATTGGCCAAACATGGGCCGAACAGACCGCATTCTGGCCGTAAACGGGCTAGAGTTGGAATCGTCCGTTCATGGGCCGACCATAACGGGCCATCGTTAATAGGCCGTATTTGATGACGCTATGAAAACGGCCCAACGTATTAACGGACCACAAATGGGCCGACTGTAACCACGGGCTGAATTTGGCCCACAAGCAGAAAATGACAGTAACGGGCCGTAAGTAAACGAATGCTGGAAATGAGCCCAAGAATAAATGGGCTCTGAAGAAGGCCGGAAGATAACATGGGCTGGAAACGGTCCAACGGTATAACGGGCCGTTAATGGGTATAAAGTGATACACTGTTCATCACGGGCCAGTTTCACCATGGGCCATTAACGGGTGTAAAGTGATACACTGTTCATTACGGGCCAGTTTCACCACGGGCCGTTAATAGGCCAAGAGTTACATAGGGCATCATATGGGCCGAAAGACTTCATGGGCCATACATGGGCCAGAAGTGAAAACGGGCTGGAATCATATTGGATGGCCCAGATGACGCTACTGGGCCTAATTCGGATAGGGCGTAACGGGTCTTGGGTTAGCGGGCTGTAAATGGGCTATATTCGAATAGGCCGTTAACATGCTTTCCATGGGCCGGCCCGCCAACTTTTGACCAAGTCAAACGTGCCGGCCTTTACACAGGAATGGGCCTCTGTTGGGCCGTGCCACGTGTTGACGTATCATAGGCGCCTATCTGACCCACCGACGAGCTGACATGTGTTTCGTCCGGCCAATAAGAATTTTACACGTGGAAATTTCCCATTGGTCGGGGCTGTTAACGGGTTATCGGATCCAAAACCCGACCCGAGCTTAACGGCGTTCCGTTATGGTGGATGCCACGTGTCGGTCACCCTTGACGAAAGCACTTCTGCGACGCGCGATTTATCGTCATGAAAGTGGACACTTCCGTGATGATAATTTTGGTAATGTCATGGAACACTTCTACGACAACACAGGTATGACTATCTTGATTCTGTCATAAATTTATCATGGATGTACATGCATGACAAAAAAGCGACCTACTGTGACAAACATGTATCATCACGGAAGTGTATTTTTTTGGTAGTGCTACCCCCTGGGCGCGCTCCCTGCCTCGTGGGCCCCCTGGTGGCTCTCCGATGCCCATCTTCTGCTATATGGAGTCTTTCGTTGAGAATAAAATAATAAGCAAGCTTTCGGGATGAGACTCCACCACCATGAGGCGGAACCTTGGCCGGACCAATCTAGGGCTCCAGCGGAGCTGTTCCACAGAGGAAACTTCCCTCCAGGAGGGGGAAATTATCACCATCGTCATCACCAACGATCCTCTCATCGGGAGGGGGTCAATCTCCATCAACATCTTCACCAACACCATCGCATCTCAAACCCTAGTTCATCTCTTATATCCAATCTTTGTATCCAAACCTCAGATTGGTACCTGTGGGTTGCTAGTAGTGTTGATTACTCCTTGTAGTTGATGCTAGTTGGTTTACTTGGTGGAAGATCATATGTTCAGATCCATTATGCATATTAATACCCCTCTGATTATGAACATGAATATACTTTGTGAGTAGTTACATTTGTTCCTGAGGACATGGGAGAAGTCTTGCTATTAGTAGTCATGTGAATTTGGTATTCGTTCGATATTTTGATGAGATGTATGTTGTCATCCCTCTAGTGGTGTCATGTGAACGTCGACTACATGGCACTTCACCATTGTTTGGGCCTAGAGGGAGGCATTGGGAAGTAATAAGTAGATGATGGGTTGCTAGAGTGACAAAAGCTTAAACCCTAGTTTATGCGTTGCTTCGTAAGGGGCTAATTTGGATCCATATGTTTCATGCTATGGTTAGGTTTACCTTAATACTTCTGTTGTAGTTGCGGATGCTTGCAATAGGGGTTAATCATAAGTGGGATGCTTGTCCAAGTAAGGACAATACCCAAGCATCGGTCCACCCACATATCAGATTATCAAAGTACCGAACGTGAATCATATGATCGTGATGAAAACTAGCTTGACGATAATTCCCATGTGTCCTCGGGAGCGCTTTACATCATATAAGAGTTTGTTCAGGCTTGTCCTTTGCTACAAAAAGGATTGGTCCATCTTGCTGCACCTTATTCACTTTTATTACTTGCTACTCGTTACCAATTACCTTATCACAAAACTATCCGTTACCAATAATTTCAGTGCTTGCAGAGAATACCTTGCTGAAAACCGCTTATCATTTCTTTCTGCTCCTCGTTGGGTTCGACACTCTTACTTATCGAAAGGACTACGATAGATCCCCTATACTTGTGGGTCATCAAGACTCTTTTCTGGCACCATTGCCGGGGGGTGAAGCGCCTTTGGTAGGTGGAATTTGGTAAGGAAAAACTTATATAGTGTGTTGAAATTTACTGTCACTTGTTACTATGGAAAGTAATCCTTTGAGGGGCTTGTTTGGGGTATCTTCACCTCGACCGGTAGAGCAAATAGTTGCTCCTCAACCTACTGAAAATGAAAATGTTTGTTTTGAAATTCCTTCGGGTATGATAGAGAAACTGCTAGCTAATCCTTTTGCAGGAGATGGAACATTGCATCCTGACTTACACTTAATATATGTGGATGAAGTTTGTGGATTATTTAAGCTTGCAGGTATGCCCGTTGTTGTTATCAAGAAGAAGGTCTTCCCTTTATCTTTGAAGGGAGATGCATTGACATGGTATAGACTATGTGATGATATGGGATCATGAGACTACAAACGGTTGAAATTGGAATTCCATCAGAAGTTTTATCCTATGCATCTTGTTCATCGTGATCGTAATTATATATATATAATTTTTGGCCTCACGAAGGAGAAAGCATCGCTCAAGCTTGGGGGAGGCTTAAGTCAATGTTATATTCATGCCCCAATCATGAGCTCTCAAGATAAATGATTATTCAAAATTTTTATGCTCGGCTTTCTGACAACAATCACTCCATGCTCAATACTTCTTGTACTGGTTCCTTTATGATGAAGACTATTGAATACAGATGGACTTTATTGGAGAGAATTAAATGCAACTCTGAAGATTAGGATCTCGATGAAGGTAAGGGGTCAGGTATAACACCTAAGTTTGATTGTGTTAAATATTTTATGGATACCAATGTTTTCTGTAAATTTAGCACTAAATATGGACTTGACTCTGAGATAGTAGCTTCTTTCTGTGAATCCTTTGCTACTCATGTTGATCTCCCTAAGGAGAATTGGTTTAAATATAATCCTCCCATTGAAGTAAAAGTAGTTGCACCTACTAAAGTTTAAGAAAAGACTATCACTTATAATGATCCTATTGTTCCTACTGCTTATGTTGAGAAACCACCTTTCCCTGTTAGAATAAAGAATCATGCTAAAGCTTCAACTGTGGTCAACAAAAGTAATATTAAGACACCTAAACCCCGTGAGCAAGTTAAAGTTGAACCTAATGTTGCTATGGTTAAAGATCTCTTGGTCGATAATATTGATGGGCATGTTATTTACTTCTGTGATGAGACTTCTAGAATTGCTAAACCTGGTGCTAAAGATAAATATAGACCTATGGTAGGCATGCCTGTTATTTCTGTTAAAATAGGAGATCATTGTTATCATGGCTTGTGTGATATGGGTGCTAGTGCTAGTGCAATACCTATTTCCTTATATCACGAAATTATGGATGATATTGCACCAGCTGAAATAGAAGGTATTGATGTTACTATTAAGCTTGCTAATAGAGATACTATTTCGCCAATTGGGATTGTTAGAGATGTTGAAGTCTTGTGTGGGAAGGTTAAATATCCTGCTGATTTTCTTGTTCTTGGTTCCCCTCAAGATAGATTTTGTCCCATTATATTTGGTAGACCCTTCTTGAATACTGTCAATGCTAAGATAGACTGCAATAAGGATATTGTTTCTGTTGGTTTAGGGGATATGTCTAATGAGTTTAATTTTTCTAAATTTCGTAGACAACCCCATGATAAAGAATTGCCTAGTAAAGATAAAAAATTGTTGGTCTTGCTTCTATTGCTGTGCCTCCTACTGATCCATTAGAACAATACTTGCTAGACCATGAAAATGATATGTTTATGAATGAAAGAAGGGAAATAGATGAAGTATTCTTTAAACAGGGACCTATTTTGAAACACAACTTTCCCGTTGAAATCCTAGGTGATCCTCCTCCACCCAAGGGTGATCCCATGTTTGAGCTTAAACCATTACCTGATACTCTTAAATATGCTTATCTTGATGAAAAGAAAATATATCCTGTTATTATTAGTGCTAACCTTTCAGAGAAGGAGGAAGAGAAATTATTGAAAACTCTGAAGAAGCATCATGCTGCTATTGGATATACTCTTGATGATCTTAAGGGCATTAGTCCCACTCTATGTCAACACAAAATAAATTTGGAGGAAGATGCCAAACCAGTTATTGATCACCAACGACGGCTAAATCCTAAGATGAAAGAAGTGGTAAGAAAGGAAATATTAAAGCTCCTTGAGGCAGGTATAATTTATCCCGTTGCTGATAGTCAGTAGGTAAGTCCTGTCCATTGTGTCCCTAAAAAGGGAGGTATTAATGTCGTTCCTAATGATAAAGATGAATTGACCCTGCAAAGAATTATTACAGGTTATAGGATGGTAATTGATTTCCGCAAATTAAATAAGGCTACTAAAAAAGATCATTACCCCTTGCCTTTTATTGATCAAATGCTAGAAAGATTATCCAAACACACACATTTTTGCTTTCTAGATGGTTACTCTGGCTTCTCCCAAATGCCTGTGTCACCCGATGATCAATCAAAGACCACTTTTACTTTCCCTTTCGATACTTTTGCTTATAGACGTATGCCTTTTGGTTTATGTAATGCACCTACTACCTTTTGGATGATTTCTCCGTTTATGGATCCTATTTTGATGATTGCTTAAGCAACCTTGATCAAGTTTTCAGAGATGTGAAGAAACTAATCTTGTTCTGAATTGGGAGAAATGCCACTTTATGGTTAATGAAGGTATTGTCTTGGGGCATAAAATTTCTGAAAGAGGCATTGAAGTTGATAAAGCTAAAGTTGATGCTATTGAAAAGATGCCATGTCCCAAGGACATTAAAGGTATAAGAAGCTTCCTCGGTCACGCCAGTTTTTATAGGAGGTTCATTAAGGATTTCTCAAAAATTTCTCGGCCTCTGACTAATCTATTACAAAAATACATTCCTTTTGTCTTTGATGATTATTGCGTAGAAGCATTTGAAATACTTAAGAAAGCATTGATTTCTGCACCTATTGTTCACCCACCTGATTGGAATTTACCCTTTGAAATTATGTGTGATGCTAGTGATTATGTTGTAGGTGCTGTTCTAGGGCAAAGAGTTGATAAGAAATTAAATGTTATTCAATATGCTAGTAAAACTCTAGACAATGCCCAGAGAAATTATGCTACCACTGAAAAAGAATTTTTAGCAGTTGTATTTGCTTGTGATAAGTTCAGACCTTATGTTGTTGATTCTAAAGTAACTATTCACACTGATCACGCTGCTATTAAATATCTTATGGAAAAGAAAGATGCTAAACCTAGACTTATTAGATGGGTTCTCTTGCTACAAGAATTTGATTTGCATATTATTGATAGAAAGGGAGCTGAGAACCCCGTTGCAGACAACTTGTCTAGGTTAGAAAATGTTCTTGATGACCCACTACCTATTGATGATAGCTTTCCTGATGAACAATTAAATGTCATAAATGCTTATCGAACTGCTCCATGGTATGCTGATTATGCTAATTATATTGTTGCTAAATTTATACCACCTAGTTTCACATATCAGTAAAAGAAAAAGTTCTTTTATGATTTGAGACATTACTTTTGGGATGACCCACATCTTTATAAAGAAGGAGTAGATGATATTGTTAGACGTTGTGTACCTGAGCATGAACAGGAACAGATCCTACGCAAGTGTCACTTCGAGGCTTATGGAGGACACCATGCTGGAGATAGAACTGCACATAAGGTATTGAAATCCGGTTTTTATTAGCCTACTCTCTTCAAGGATGCCCGTAAGTTTGTCTTGTCTTGTGATGAATGTCAAAGAATTGGTAATATTAGTAGACGTCAAGAAATGCCTATGAATTATTCACTTGTTATTGAACTATTTGATGTTTGAGGCTTTGATTATATGGGACCTTTTCCTTCCTCTAATGGGTATACACATATTTTAGTTGCTGTTGATTACGTTACTAAGTGGGTAGAAGCTATTCCAACTATTAGTGTTGATCATAACACCTGTATTAAGATGCTTAAAGAAGTTATTTTCCCGAGGTTTGGAGTCCCTAGATATTTAATGACTGATGGTGGTTCACACTTTATTCATGGTGCCTTTTGTAAAATGCTTGCTAATTATGATGTTAATCATAGAATTGCATCTCCTTATCACCCACAGTGTAGTGGTCAAGTAGAATTGAGCAACAAAGAGCTCAAATTAATTTTGCAAAAGACTGTTAATAGATCTAGAAAGAATTGGTCCAAGAAACTTGATGATGCATTATGGGCTTATAGAACTACATATAAAAATCCAATGGGTATGTCTCCGTATAAAATGGTTCATGGTAAAGCATGCCACTTACCTCTTGAACTAGAACACAAGGCATATTGGGCCATTAAAGAGCTCAATTATGATTTCAAACTTGCCAGTGAGAAGAGGTTATTTGACATTAGCTCACTTGATGAATGGAGAACCCAGGCTTATGAAAATGCCAAGCTGTTTAAAGAAAAGGTTAAAAGATGGCATGATAAAAGGATACAAAAGCGTGAGTTCAATGTAGGTGATTATGTATTGCAATACAACTCTCGTTTAAGATTTTTTGCAGGCAAACTTCTCTCTAAATGGGAAGGTCCTTACGTTATCGAGGAGGTCTACCGTTCCGGTGCCATAAAAATCAACAACTTCGAAGGCACAAATCCGAGGGTGGTGAACGGTCAAAGAATCAAACATTATATCTCAAGTAATCCTATAAATGTTGAAACTAATATTATTGAAACCGTAACCCCGGAGGAATGCATAAGGGACACTTTCCAGAATGTTTCGGACTACCAAAATGAATAGGTACGTGGTACGGTAAGTAAACCGACTCCAAAATAGTTCTAATGGCAATATTTCTTAATTTTAGAATATTTAATAAAATAGGAAAATAAGATGCAGTCCGGAAAGGACACGAGGCTCCCACGAGGGTGGGAGGCGCACCCCTTGCCTCGTGGGCACCTCGTGTGCTCTCGGGACTCTGTTTTCTTGCACGATACTTCTTTTGGTCGGTAAAAATTCGTTATATAATCTCCCGAAGGTTTTGACCATCGTATCATGCAAATATCTCTTATTTTTGTTTCGAGCTATTTCTGCCGCAGATTAGAGCAATATGTCTTCTCAAGAATCAGTCGGGGAGAGTCGGGTGTCTCATCCGACACTAGGTCCGGGGGCAAACGGCGATGCCGATCACTTTGGGCCCTCAACGGAGGAAGAGATGGAAGCTGGCTTGAAAAGGATAGATGCCATGGAGGAGGATCAAGAAGTTACTTCTTGTTTCCGGGCAGGATTCACGATGGGGGAACCACAGAGCTCAGCTATTCCAAACTCGATTATCCCTTCCAATGTTAGATTTCTTTCTTATGAAAATATGAAAAAAAGTGTTACTTGTTCTCCCGCAGCTATGCAACATCCTTGGGTGAAAGGAGCTTTAGCCGTCACTGGAAGCTCCGTAAGGAAATAATGAACCTCAAGCAGCAAGTCAATAAGCTCGAGGAAGAGAATCATATCCCGAGGGGCATCATCGCCAAGATTATCACATCACCCCCCCGAAGAAAGAGATATAATCACACTGGTATGGGCACTCCCCTTGGCAACTACCAAGCTTGGGGGAGTGCCCTGGTATCGTATCACCATCACTTTTATCTTTACTGTTTTTGTTAGTTCGATCCTTTTAGTGATATCTTGATCTAGTAGAATAAAGTTTTAGTATGATCTAGTTGTGAGTTTTGCTTTATGATCCCTCTATGTAATCGAGTTCGTGAGCTATATAATAAAGATTAGTGTTGAGTCAAGGGCTTGATTATTTTGCTATGATCTTGAGGGAATAAAATAAAATAAAAGAGAACAAATAAAAAGAAATAAAGAGATCATATGGATCTTGTGGAGAGTAATGAGCTCACATATAAAGAGTATGATGAATAAAAGTTGTTGAGAGTTGACAAACATAGTTTTGGTCATCGTTGCAATTAATAGGAACTAATAAAGAAAGAGAGGTTCACATATAAATATACTATCTTGGACATCTTTTATGATTGTGAGCACTCATTAAAGTATGACATGCTAAGAGTTGATGTTGGACAAGGAAGACAACGTAATGGGTTATGTTTTCTTACATCTGAGATAAATTATATTGTCATGGATCATCCAACATGTTGAGCTTGCCTTTCCCTCTCATGCTAGCCAATTTCTTTGCACCAAGTAGAGATACTACTTGTGCTTCCAAATATCCCTAAACCCAGTTTTGCCATGAGAGTCCACCATATCTACCTATGGATTGAGTAAGATCCTTCAAGTAAGTTGTCATCGGTGCAAGCAATAAAAATTGCTCTCTAAATATGTATGACTTATTAGTGCGGAGAAAATAAGCTTTATATGATCTTGTGATATGGAAGAAATAAAAGCGATGGACTGCATAATAAAGGTTCATATCACAAGTGGCAATATAAAGTGGCGTTCTTTTGCATTAAGATTTCGTGCATCCAACCATAAAAACGCATGACAACCTCTGCTTCCCTCTGCGAAGGGCCTATCTTTTACTTTTATCTTCTACCTTACATAAGAGTCATGGTGATCTTCACCTCTCCTTTTTTCAATTTATCCTTTGGCAAGCACAATGTGTTGGAAAGATCCTGATATATATAGCTAATTGGATGTGAGTCTTCATGAACTATTATTGTTGACATTACCCTTGAGGTAAAACATTGGGAGGAAAAACTATAAGCCCCTATCTTTCTCTGTGTCCGATTAAAACTTCATACCCATAAATATTGCGTGAGTGTTAGCAATTGTGAAAGACTAAAGGATGGTTGAGTATGTGGACTTGCTGAAAAGCTCTTATATTGACTCTTTCCTATGTTATGATAAATTGCAATTGCCTCAATGACTGAGATTAGAGTTTGTTGGTTCTCAATGAAGTTTATGATTCATACTTGAAATTGTGATTGAATTGTTACTTTAGCATAAGAGATCATATGGCAACACATATATATATATATATATATATATATATATTTGTGTGTGTGTGTGATGACCCACAAGTATAGGGGATCTATCTTAGTCCTTTCGATAAGTAAGAGTCTTGAACCCAATGAGGAGCAGAAGGAAATGATAAGGAGTTTTCAGCAAGGTATTCTCTGCAAGCACTGAAATAATAGATAACAGATAGATTTGTGATAGGATAATTTGTAACGAGTAACAAGTAACAAAAGTAAATAAAGTGCAAAAAGCTGGCCCAATCCTTTTTGTAGCAAAGGGCAAGCTTGGACAAACTCTTATATGATGTAAAGCAATCCCGAGGACACATGGGAATTATCATCAAGCTAGTTTTCATCACGTTCATATGATTCGCGTTCGGTACTTTGATAATTTGGTATGTGGGTGGACCGGTGCTTGGGTACTGTCCTTACTTGGACAAGCATCCCACTTATGATTAACCTCTATTGCAAGCATCCGCAACTAC